>NW_011948414.1:12553224-12860280 GCF_000503995.2 Ceratosolen solmsi marchali
CAGCAGGAAGTCAGCACTAACCATAAAATTGCTAAACCTGACATCGCTAGATATAAGGGCATTGCGTGGTAGAGTTTAATTATCTACGTCTTTCGATATTATCTACGTTTATACATAGTTTATTTCTCATATGTTAAATCGAGGTATCTTCTTCGATCAGTAATGAAATTATTAATAAATATTAATTTAAAAATATTTTTATATTTAAAAAATGTGTGTAAAGAAAATCAAATATTTTATAATAGAGAATACTAGGTAAATTTTTATATCTGTAATAATATCCCATTATTTTTTATTGTTTACATCGTCTCAAGTTTTCTTTCTTTTTTTTCTCTTAACATATTATTTGTATCTTTTAAGTTTTACTAAAAATAATTTAAATTAACGTTAACTTTGATGTATGGCTATTTTTTATAATTTTCAAAGAAATCATGAAATATTTTTAGGTTAAGTATGTTTTCTTTTTTCTAAATTTATCTTTATTTTATAATATAGCACAAAATATTTTTATATTAAATTATTTTAAAATTAAACAAAAATAAATCTCTAAATACAATTTATTTAATTTTGCATTTTTATTTAAATTTCATAAGCTCCAACTAAATAATTCCTAAATTAAATAATCTATTATAATGTTAAAATATTTAATGAGTTTCTGTTATTGGTCTTTATTTAATTATTTTTAATTCATATATATTGAATTGGTTAATTTTACTTATAAATGTATAGATATTTAATTTGATTAATACACAATAAAAATAAATAATGTTTGATAATTTATTAAATTTTATAAAAATTAGTTCTAAATTTAATTTAATGGCTAAATTGATTTTATAGTAAATTCATAATACTTAATCATAAAATATATAGTTCATTAATTAATTATGATAAAAAAAATATTTATTTTTATAAACTTTAGATACTGTATATCATTTAATTTTAATCTTTAAATAATAATTTCAAAAAGTTATTTTTATTAGCTTACATAAGTTATTTATGATCCATTATGAAAGTCAAATACAATAAGTTTGTTTACTTATTAATATATAATTATAACATATAATATATAATATTATAATTTATATAATGTATCTATATAGAACTATAAAATAAAAATAATTGTATCTTTATTTATCTGTAGATAATCAATACTTTTCAAAGATGGAATTAAATGGAATGAGTATGGGTATAGGTGTTGGTGTTGGTTCTTCACCTCCTCCTTCTTCATCAAGTACTGTTAATCCTAAAAAGAAGAGACGTACAAATACAAATACTACTCAAGCTACACAACGTACTCCATCAATGCAAGATTATGTACCTCCACCATTATCAGGATTTGGGGATACTGTTGTCGCTAGTAATCCTTTTGATGACATGCCACAACCAGGGCTAAATTCTACTATGCACAATGGTCCACAGCAAATGCATCCTCATCATCATCATTTAGGAAATCCACAAATGCGTGGAATGAATTCTTTAACGCCTGGTAATTTGAATTCTATGATACCACATATGAGTAATGTAAATTCGATGAATAATTCGACAATTGGCAATCATATGGGCCATATAGGAAACTTACCAAATACAAATCATTCATCAATTAATAATATGAGTCCAATAAATAATATGCGACCAAACATACCACAAAATTCAATCAGTTCTATTAATAATCATATGAATATGAATCATATGATGAATTCTCAAATAAGTGGTTCTGCAATAAATAATCCAATAAATGGGTTAAACCACAGTTTAGGAAGTCCTATGGGTGGACCAATAGGTTCGCCCATAAATAACATTAGCCCTAATCATATGGCTAATAGCACTTTAAATGTATCAACAATGAATGCAACAAATAATGCTCTTTCGCATAGTGCATCTCAATCTCATTCAAACCATTTAAATAATATACGTACTGGTTTAAATAGATCCCACAATATGTCAATGTCAACTATGAATTCATCACTACCTAATACTATGCTAGGTACTAACCAAATGAATAATTTAAATATGATAAGATCTCAAATAACCAATATTCAAAATGTAAATTTAAATCAACGCAATCACTTAGGACACTTAGGTAATCCTATGAGCAATGTTTCAAATAACTTAAGTGCGAAATCTCCTAGTCATGGAATAAATATTGGCAATGCAATGCCTCAGCATGGATTACAAGGACCTCCTTCACTAGGGCCTAAACCAATACCAGAATCTACGGGTAAAGTATATCCACCAGATCAACCAATGGTATTTAATCATCAAAATCCAAATGCTCCACCAATTTCCCCATGTGGAGTTTGCCATAAAGAAGTTCATGCTAATGATCAAGCTATTCTTTGTGAATCTGGCTGTAATTTTTGGTTTCATAGGCGATGTACAGGATTGTCTGAAATTGCTTATGATTTATTAATGCAAGAGGTATGTGCTGAATGGGTTTGTGATAGATGTATGCAGTCCAAAAATGTATCTTTGGTGAAATTTAAACCCTAAAATACTTCAATCAGTGTTTATTTCATGTTACAAAAAATGAAATGTATATGTACATGTGTATGTATGTACATATATATATATATATATATATATATATATATATATTTATTTATTTACATACTTGGATATATATATTTACATTATTAAGTTATCTTTCTTAGCCTTTTTAAGGTTACTATCATATTATTATTAAAATTGTTAAAAAATCACAAAAACATAAAAATTATTTAACAATAAAAAATTTCAAACCTATATTTCATGTTCGTATCTTTATCACAGTGCTACTAAATTTATATGTCCATTCCAATAAAAATAAAAGCCAGAACTAAAGTTAAAAATTGATTTATTTTTATAAATTTAATCCTGTGAAAATATTTCATGCACATACTATCACAAAATATATTTAATGTATTTTGATTAATTGAATATATAATATACATTTGTAATTTCATTAAAATAAAAGTAGTAAAAGTATATAGCTCATTCAAGTTATAAAAATAAGTCATATTATACCTTTAATCAATTTACAAAATACAAATTACAAAATATGACATAAGTGCAACTGCAAATTAATTTTTACATTAAAGTTTCAATTTATGCATATTACAAAAATATAATATTTCTATAAATTAATATATTTAATATAATAAAATTAAGTTATTTTTATATAAAATTTTGAATTATATTTTTTTATTTTAACAACAGAAATTATTTAATACACAATATTGTTTTTATTTTTAAAGTTTTAATTTAATTTATATGTTTATTTACGAGTATATATATATTTTTTAAATATTAAGTGCTTACTATAATTATTAATAGATATTGAAATAATATAGCAAATATAAATGACTCAAGTTATGAAGTAAATTATTTTTTGGGAAATCATGATATATAAAAATTGCTAATGAGTGCATGTATGAATTTCTAAAATATATTTTTTATATTATTTAAAATAATTTCAAAAATCAAAATCATTTCTATTATAATTAGATTATAAAGTATTTGTAATATTAAATTTATTGTATATATTGAAATGACCTTATTTATTGAATTTAAAACATGTTATTTAAATTTAAAAATGAATACCAAAATATATATTGTTTACATTGATTGTATTCAGAACATTTGTTAAAATGAATAACAAAAATGTTATTTTACAGAATAAATAAATAATTGACTTATATAATTATATACTTAAGAAAAATATTTTTATTTTCATTATTAATAAATTTTAAGCATAACAATATGTCCTAATTGAACTATAATTGTACGAGAGAAAAATACATAATAAAGTTACACATAAAAGAAAAAACTAAAATAATAGTATAAAGTAGGGAAATTAATGAATTTCAATAAAGGATGCACTGCATCCTTACTAATAAAATTTATATTTTATTGAAAAATAATGCTTTTGTTTATTAAATATTACATTTTAGTTAGTCAAATATAATTTTTTTATTACTTATATTTAAGAATTAATATTTTTCATTAAATGTTTTAATAGTGTAAGTAAATATTATTATAGTCAAATATAAAATCGAATTTTTATAATTATTTCATTATAATGTATTTATTGTTTGAGGCATGACAATGTTTTTCCAGTTTCTTATTAATACAGCTCGTTCACTACTCGCAAAAGTATATAATTTGTTTCAATACAATTGGTTGATATTTAATATCTTCACGAATTAATGAAGTTGATAATTGAAAATAACAAGTATATTATTTATTCATATTACAATATATGAAATAATAACTATTAATAATGATATATATTATAATAAAATATTAAAAAATATTTAATGGTTTTTTTATTTATGTATTACAATTAAGTTTATACTAGGTTGTACTAGTATTTTCAAAATATTTAACATAATATTTAACAATAAAAATCAATATAGTTTGTCATTTATTTAAAGTTCAATAATAAAAACTATTTAAAAAATAGATCACTCATTATTTATTTAAAAATTATTTTACTTCTTAAAATTTTGTAAATTGTATTATAACGTTAATATTAAGAAACATAATTATGTAAGTAATTGTATTAGAAATATATTATTATATTTGTAAAATTTTAAATATGAAATATAAAATTATTTATCTGAATTTAACAAATTTTAATTTTTAATTTTAGAAATGTAAGTTATTAAGAAAAAAGTACACATTTCATAGACTAAAAAATACATTGTATATTTATTTTCCTACATATATAATACACATATAGATATTTTAATATAAAAAACAATTTTCGTTAGTTCTTATTTATTAGGTTTTAAGCAGATTTCATATTTACAAAATTATAAAATTAAAAATTTTACAATACTAAAAGATTGTATATTGTGCTTTAGTTTATTTTCACATTTATAATTCTTTTAAATTCTTAAAAATTTATGTATTTAAATATAAATATAATTCTATATATAACATATAAATAGCAAGTACAACTTTGTATATTATATGTATTTTATTGCTACTTTGAAAATAATACTCAATATACTGTTTTATGATTTGAAAATAGATGAATTAGTATTATATTTAAAGTATTTTTTATTATACATATGCAATAAAGAATTAATATATTTTAAAAACTAAGTATTGTCTATATAAATATAAAATAATATTTTTATTAACAAGATATGATTTAAAAAACATTAAATTTTCATTATATAATTTTCCAAATTTATGCAGTCGACTTAAAATAATAATTTTTAATTATTTGTATTGTCACTATACTTTATAATTACCATAAAAAGTAAATTAATAATTTGAATAATAATTGTTTTTGCTATTTTCACTATATCAATTAATGTGTATAAACGGTATTAATTAACTAATAACATTTTTTGATCGTATATTACAAAATTAATATTAATTTATTTTAAATTTAATTATATATATAAATTATTTATAGTCTTTTTAAAATTTCATTATTGATAATTTTAATATTTGATTATGTATTGATCAAAATATATTTTGTTAAGGTATTCAAATATGCAAAGTATACCTTAGTTACTATTAAATTCTTAAAGCATCTTGATATATTAAAATAAAATATCAATCCTGTTCATTAATAGTTAAATATTCATTTTTTGTATTTTAAATTTTATTATTGGAATATTTCCCATAATTGTGTATTTTGATCTTTATAATAATCTTTATACTATAAAATTATTGTAATTTTATAACATAATTTACTTCAACATACTCATCAAAATTTCTTAACTTAATAAACCACAACTGCTAAGATTATTTTGTATGATTACATCTGTTACTGCATCAAAAACAAACTGAATATTATTTGTATCAGTAGCACACGTAAAATGTGAATACATTTGCTTTTGTTCTTTGCGTTTATTGAGATTTTCAAATTTCATTTGAATGTATGAAGCACATTCTTCAAAACTATTCTGTCCTTTATATTCTGGAAAGCAAATGCTTAGTGGACTTTTATTAATTTTTTCTTCAAATAAATCTTTCTTATTCAAAAAAAGAATAATAGATGTATCTATAAACCATTTACTATTACAAATAGAATCAAATAATTTCATTGATTCAATCATTCGATTCATTTCTTCGTCTTCAGCGAGGACTAAGTCATATTCACTTAATGCAACACAAAATATTATTGCAGTTACATCCTCAAAACAATGGATCCATTTTTTTCTTTCTGAACGCTGACCACCAACATCAAACATTTTAAATTGTAATCCCTTAAAAGAAAAACGTGTTTCCACAATTCCAGTTGTTTTTATTCTAGTTTTTAAAACATCTTGTTGAGTTGGAATGTAATTTGGCTGTGTAATACGGTCCAAAGCGTTTAAATAATAAGCTGCAGAATCATTTAATTGATATTCTCTATTCCGTGTCAGACAATGTTGAACACCAGCATCTTGCCACAAAATTTTCATTAAATAAACCAGTTCATTATTTAATTCACCTTCTTCAGTAGATGATGCTATTGTAAAAAATTGCCTAGCAACATTAAATCTACTTGAATCTGAGAAATCAATTTTAAGTTGATCCATTGCTCGAATTATTGTCATTAAACTTTGTATTGCATTACTGTATACAGCAGGTTTAAATTGATGACATTCCTCTTGACTATATCCAGTTTCATGAATTATCTTCATTTGTTTTACAATTGTAGATTTTCCAGATTCTCCAGCTCCAAGTAAAAGTAATTTAACTTCATTGGCAATATTTTCTCCATCTGCCCTAAGGCCTTTATCAATCTTTTTAGATCTTTCAGCTGCTGCTTTCTCACCATTAGAACTTGTTGCACACCCCATTTTATATTTACCTTATTTGAATTCAGATCTAAAATATATAATAAAAATATTAAATAATTATTGAAAATTAATTTTTTATGCAAATTATAAATTAATAATAATAAAATTCTAGATAAAATTTGTTTAATAAAGCTATTTAATTTTGTTTTTAAATATTTTACTAATACATATTTATATACAAATTAAATTACATTTGGAATTCTATATGCGAATATTTTTAAAACAATTATTTTTTAATGTATATTTTAATTTCTTTTAATTACATATAAATAACGCAAAAAAAATAATATTTTTAATAATATGAATAATATAATTAATAAAAAAGTATATGTTTTTCAGATATTTTTAATTTAATGCTTAATTGAATTAAAATATATAAAAAATGTCCTTAAAGATTTTGAACAAATTGTAAGTTTATTAATTATAATTTCATTTATAGAATTCTAAGTAATGTGTATACAAAGTTATATTAAAACTTAAAAAAAGAAAAAATCAATTATAATTAAAATATATTTTGTATAAAATAGTTAAATTTTTTTTATAGATAAGTTGTATAATTAATCATAATTTATTAAAAAAAAATGAATATATAATTATTTTAATAGATTGTTTTGATTTTTTTAATGAAAAATATTAAATTGTAAGTTAAATAAATAAAAATTTTATATATATAGCTTTAAATAATTAATAGTTTTATTACACAATTTAAATTATAAAAACTATTTTATAATTTAAAATTAAATCTATAATTTTATCAGATATTTTATAAATAATTGTGTCTAAGATTATTAGTAACAATATTATTATCTTATAATGATAAGAAACCTGTATTTGTAAAGATATTATTTATATTAATACTTAAAACTCATATTAAAATTATTTTAATAAAAAGGATTTAAAAAAATAAAATTTTATTGTAATTTTTATCTATAAACTTTTGAATAATAAAATAAGTGTAAGATTAATTTAATTTAAAACTAATTGTAAATATATTTACCTTTTATAAAATAATTTTCTATAAATAAAAGGTTATGTTGAAATCGAATTTAAATGAAGTACTTTACTGATATACAATATAAGCAGATGAATGTATATTTTAAAAACATTTTTTGAGTTGTATGAAATAGTTCTATGTAAATTATATTAAAAAAGACTCTATACAGATAACTATCGTTTTAAGTAATTACATTTAGAGTAAGCTTTTTCAAAAATAATGAAGTTAACAATAACGCAAAATATTAAAATGTATATATGTACAGCATTCTAAATATCATATACTTAATTAGAAACGTGTAAATAAAGTTCTATATATCAAATTTATAGACTACCTCGTCAATATCCAGGGAAAATCTCAACTCATATTCTAAATCTCAAATTTCAACTCACTAATCACAATGTCGAGTTGAATCCGTAAATTGTCGGTAAATTCGTAATCTATGTATGTCATTTATCAACTACGATTTTTTGATCTTTAGCATACTTTTTAAAGTTATTATTTAAATTATATAAATATTATTTTACTTTATAAATATACAAAATTTAAAAAATATAAGTTGATCGGCACTTTGATAAAATTAAGGAAATATGTGCTTTATTGGTGTAAATGTGAATGTAGAATTTATATTTGTCGATAATCTTTTCACAAAATAATATCTTGATTTATTTTAATTATTAAACAATAGTTTTGAAGAATAAAAAAAATTATTTTTCCTTTGTTTCAAATTTCAACATTTCTAATTCACATATTTTTTTTTATTGATGAAATTTATTATTATGGGTATAAATATTACTAAATACATAAATGATTGTGTTTCTGAATATGATGTAAAACTAACTAGGATAATATTTAATATAATACACAATAAAGCAAGTATTATTGTATATTTGAAAAATTTGTATTCAAACATAATAATAAATTAATTAAATGAACAAAAATAAAGAGAAGGAAGAAATACTTGGAGATGAATAGTAACGTTTAATTTAAATAGATTCTTAAGTTAATATAAACTAAATAATATTTTAAGAAATAAATACATTATGAAAACATAACAAAAACATAAAATTTATTTTATAAATGTATATATTTATACATGTATTTCATGATTGATAAGAATTCATTAGCAAATGAGTTCCTTTAATAGTATTGATAATACTCTAACAAGTATAGTTTAGATAACAATTACTTAAAATTTGTATTAAATTCACAATTTAATAAGTGAAATTATTTAAATTAAATATGATAATTTAATTCTAATCACGTTGAAGTATAATAAAATGGAATTATATAAAATTATAATTCGTATTTGATAGTTAACCATTAAAGTTGACATTTAAAAAAGAAAAATTCAATGAAGATCGTAGGATCAATTCAAATCAATTATTTCACCTTTGGTAAAGAAAATAACAATTAATAAAAATAAAATAATCATAATTTAATATTTAAATTAAAAACCTTAATTTACAGAATAAAATTCGTGTACATTATAACAAATATGAAGTTATTTAATAAAATATTGTTTTACTTCTATATATTGTTAAGGGATAATATAATAGTGATAAAAGGGATAATAAAAATAGTGCAAGATTACTAGGGTAAAATAAGAAACACACATTCTGCAAAGAATTATTGATTGCTTCAATTGTAATAAAACCATAATGTTTAAATTAAGCATTTAGAGTAAAAAGGTAAAAACATATACTTTAACTGTAGTATAGTACGTATTAACATATTAGATCGTGGACTGTTCTACAATCAAGGGAAAGCTAACATCTGAAATTATATAAAAGAATATACGATTTATTTAAAAAGCAAGTAAGTTCTCTTAAAGAATTATCCTAAATTATTTTTATTTTATTAGTGTATAAAAAGAATCCAAATATCCAATTGCACATAAATGTGTTAAGTAAAGTTATTGTTAAATATATTTCATCATGCTATTAATAGAAAGTAATAATGGTGGATTAAAAGATTTTTTATAGTACCAAACTTGAATGATAATAAAATCTTGAATAAAATATACCGTCTTTGTGTGTTGCATTCATTTATTCGAATTACAAAAATCTAAAATGTTTATTAGGTAGTAATAAAAATATTTACTTCGAGTACTTCTGACATTTTGTAGCTTATATAATAAAGCACATGATTTATGAAAAAGAAAAAATTGTGAAAATTAATTATACATTCATGTATACAAAATATGCAAGAATTAAAAATATATTAATTATTTAGTAAATCACAATAATATCACAATATTGAGTTAGTAATATTACAATATTATAAAATGTATTTAAAAATATAATTATTCGTTTTATATAAATTATGAATTATAAGTTGCACACAAATAAAATATTTAATTAATATAAGCATACTTCAATTCTTCTATACTTTAAATAATAAATAACGATATATTTTATTTACAATTGCTTACATGTATTATTTATATTTTGTTTTTAAACTGTACAGAAAAAAGACTTTATAAAAAATTAAAATTATATAAATGGGAAGCAATTATTAATGTTCAGTAATATTTAGTGAAACAGTTCAAACATTTACTATTAAGTGATATATTAAATAGTTTAATGCAAATACATTGTATTAGAGTATAATATATTTTAACAAAATTATATTTTATTACTTAAGTGATTTATTATTTTTGAATTATTTACTATCAACAGGAATTAATATTTTAACGATTATATAACTAGCTGATTCTAAATTTTATCTAACACAACTAATAAAATTATTAATTTATACATCATTGTTATAATTTATGGATCATAATATAAAAAAGAATCATATATTTAAAAAAAAACTGTACCTAAACATATTCTAGATGATACCTTATATTTTAGTTAACTAATAAAGAAAAAGAAATTAATTTTTTAATTTAATGAAATATATAGTATTAAATAAATAATTTAAAGAGTATAATATTTTTGTAATCGTAAAGAATAAAATAAGTAATAATAAAATAAAATAAAATATACAAGTAAAAAATGAAAAAATTTTTATACTGATTATAAAATAAATAAAATAAAATTAGTAGTTATGTTTCAAGTGAACCCATTCATTGTTTAATATTATGGTAAGAAATGTACTGATTAGTCAGACATGAAAAATGTCGATTGAATACACAAGTGAGAAGTTAATTAGAAAGCGGAGAAAAGTATGCTGAATATCTCGATTATGGAATTACAAGTCATGGTTATATTATATCGTATAGTATAATTCTATTGAATTCAACTATGAATATTAGGGATTTAATATGATGTTGTTTATATATTGTGAACAAAATTGTTATTTCACAAAGCACTGAATATATCTAAAACTGTAAACATTGTTTTCTGTAATATTTGACTACTACTTATTGTTATTAAATTAAATAGTTGAGGTAAATAGTATGATCAAAGTTTTGATTGTGGCAACGATAATAGATTACGCTTTGGAATGAAAAAAAAATATTATTATTATTATATAAATAAATAGACGGAAAATAGACGATACATAAAAACTCTTTAAAGCTATTCAATATATTACAATCTGAATTAAATTTAACTTATTTCTTTAATTTTATTTAACTTTTAAGAAAGTAGCAATAAACTTGATTTGTAGTTGAATCTATAATTGTATTTACTCAATGTATATTATTATATATCAGTATATATACGTATAAACGAGAAGAATATAAAAAAACAATAAAAAAATATATGCAATGGATATTAATAAGAAAATCTACACGTGCATTTAATGATTATCGAAAAAAACCTTTTTTAAATCCGTAACATTCTGATTGGATATTTACTCTAAATTAATTAAAACATTTTCTTTATTAATAAATTAATAGAAAACTTTATCCAAATTTTTTTTTATGTATTTTTTAAAATTATGATTTAATTTTTCTTGTTTTAAATATAACAAAACATACGAGATACGTTTGGAATTATATTACATTGAATATTTAAAAACATATACAATATAAATAATAATAGATATAGTTATTAAATCATTATTATGATTATCATTACGATCAATTTAATTGTAAGTATAATGTATAATTAATATGACAACAAATTGTCTTTTTCGTGGTAAATTCATCAACTTATGAAACACATATTTAAATGTACAAATTGATGAAAAACAAAAAAAATTAAATTGGATTACTGTATTAAGAAAAATAAAGAAAGAGTTATACGTTAAAATCTGTTAAATAAATTACACAAGCCAAGTTTATGTAAATAAAGTAAAAAAATGCTAAAGATTATTCCATTCGAAATCTAAATCTCTTTGATTCTTCTTCGTTCAAATGTTTTATTTTTTGTTTCAATATTATGTAATTTTTATTTGTAATAACTATTAAATATAATAGTAAATATAAATAATAGAAATAAGTTTCTTTTGATTGATTCTGAGCTAGTTTGCTTTATCGCATGCTTTAAAGAAGAGCATCGCAATATATTAGAAAACTAATATATATATTATAATAAATATCTATAAAAAAATAAGTATATTATATTTATATTTGCATAATAAGAAGTTGTTTAATTTAGGTATTATTAATAATAATCATTTATATATTTTTGATGTTAAAGGGTCTATTAAAATTCAATTATAATCTATAATTTTACATATATATATATATATATGTTCAAATAAAAAAAACTATAATCAGTTAAAAATCATTACCAATGAAATTAGAATTCATAATTTTCTGTATGTACATCGATTAATCAAATTAAAATTTTTTGAAGTTCATTAAAATATAAATAAATTTATTATGTTGCTAATGGCTTTTAGCGTATATATTCAAATATTTATTTTACAATGAATATTATTAAATACTTTGAATAATAATTTTAATTCTCAGCAAAATAATATTTTATATAGTAATTATACAATTATAATATAATACTATACTTTATCAATAACAAAAATTTAAAAGTATTAATTTTTATATAATAGTGTAAATATGGTTTATTAAATCAAGCTACAACTTCTGCGAATATAGGGCTTGATTATTTAAATGCATACTCATTTTTTTATGCAAGTACTTTTATTATAATTTGAAGAATTTACAGTTTGGCCATTATATTTACTGATTTTGCATAATCAGGTTATATATATTACAATAAAAAGAAAAATAGAAACGTATATATTCACTATATATTATATATTTTTCATAAATATTAATTAAATCAGTAGGCTTATCTGTGAAAAGAACTATATTGTTTGACCATTTTTAATTAATCTTTAGATTTTAATTTAATAGATTTGCAAGGGCCTACAAAATATGATATAATATAAATTATTTAAATAAAATATTGCATTACGAAATGTTCAAGTATGTACATGAGTTTATATAAATATGTATATTGTCTGAACCTTAATAAATTATTATAATAATTATATCAAATTGTAACAATACAACATTTTTCATTAATATGTCATCAATGCAAAATTATTATTAAAGTAAAAAATATTTTATTTTAGTTAAAACATGTAATTGTTATGGTTCTAATACTAATTTTTAAGCATTTATTATGTAACGAAAAAAATTGACCAGTGTTATTGAAAAATACAAGAAGACCCTATTTTTAAAAATTTGAAAAATTCGTAATATTTTTTCAATTATAATTATTTTTAAATCAATATTAAGATATACCTGTAGATTCTATCATATATTTAATAAAATAATATAACCACACATTCATACATCCATACATACAGGTACGCGTGTGCACACACTCCCACTCACACCATATATATATATATATATATATATATATATATATATTTATTTATTTATTTATTTATTTATTTATTATATAATAAAATATAAAAATATGTTTTGAAAGTTATTAAATATCACATTACATATTCTATACAAATTATGTAATATTTTATGAATTTTATAAGCTTATTCAGTGTAATAAAATAAAAAAAACAAATACTTAAAAATTTTACAATTATATATAGTTAGTACAATTAATCAAATTTCATTGTCAGAATTTCAATATTTAATACAATAAAAATATCATTCATAAAAATACAACAATAAAACAATTAAACTTATTTTGCTTAAGTCTATGTATTTTTTATTAAGTGTGATGAGATTTACATCAATCGTACAATATAAATTATGTAAATTACTAGACGTAATTTGCTCTAAATAATAGATAAAATATGCGTGAGTAAAAATTCAAGTATTCAGGAACCGACATGTACTTTGAAATCAGAAGTTTTTACTGTCTCTGCTATTTCGTTCTTTCCCATTTCACCTTCTTACTCACAAGCCACATATTAGCATCGAATTTTTTCTTTTTTCTTTTTGTGGTATTATCCGCACATTGGTTATATCCATAGACACAGAACATGGATCCTGCGATGCCGATCAAGGGTCGAATTGTTTGCCAGCAGATTTACGAACCCTTTCTCTTTCTCCTCCCTATAAGATAAGTGCACATTTGTTGTGCACAAATTCTAAGCCCAGCAAAAGAAATACTTTGAATGAATACGTGTCTTTTAAGAAATCAGATATGGAGATAATACGACTTATGATAAAGATGTAATCTTAACTAAAATATTTGATTTTATTTATATATTTTGAATGGACTTAATTTATATAATTCATTAATGAAGTATATCGCTTTGTAATTATAGTGTAGAAAAGTAAGAAATTTAATTCATTTAATTTATGATATAATATTAGGAAATTAAAGTATAATTATTTACGAATTCAGGAAGTGACTTTTGTTTTTTAGTAATTAAATTTAGTAAAATTTTCATTTTGTGTCGCCTTATAAACTGACAATTGATGTATTGGTATAATTTTTACTATTTACGCGAATTCTAAATTTTTTTTTATTATTTATTTACTTTACACGTATTTCATACAATATCAAACGTTTAGAAGATTGATTAGTAAACTTATTGCATTTAATACATATAATTAAATTTTTTCAAATAGTACAATATCAGTTTCTTCAATAGAATATTTATATCTTTGTTAAAATTCTTTATATCAAATTAACGATAAATATATTTGAAAATAAAATAAAAAAATATTTTTAAATCCGCTTTCATATTGGTAAATCAGTAGTATGAAACAATTGCTTTCACTAGTTAAAAGAATGTATTAGAAATGCATTAAAGTTTAGTTTTTTAGACATAATTTTTTAATTAATTTACATTATAAATTTCAGGATTTAATTAAATAAAAAAAATTAATTTCATTTAATTGAATTTTAAGAAAGTAAATACGCGATTAAAATAAAAAACAAAATTAATAGTTTTCAACTTGCTAAACAATACAGATTGCTAACGAGTTAAAATTATTGATAACAAAAGTATTATATTAAAGGAATTTTTAAAGCAAATCTGTATTTTAGAAATCAAATTAATTTAATTATTGTAAGTAATATTATATTAAATATATGTTTATAAATTTATATTTTATGAATATTAATATTTCAACAATACTTTTAAATATAATAATTTTAATATTGCTTATATGCTATATATATTATCAAAAATATTTTTTCATAAATACAAAAAATTTTTTAAATGAAATAATTTTAATATAATAGTATAGGGCTTTCTACACTTTTTTACCACAAATTATGCAGACATTCTCTACGCACCTTGCAGTAACATTTTACTTGAAAGGAGAATAAATAAAACAGAAAAAATCGTTAGAACGTAAAAGTCCTTTAAAATTTTAAGCATACTTCTTCAACCGACCGCTCATTCCGAACTGCTATACTAAATACATATGGACATATTTGACCACTATCAACATTCGAAATAAGATCTAATCTGAAAGACTGTATCAATTGTATATCTAAGAAATTACCATTAGCCGTTTGAATATAAAATGGACCGTGATATACTTACAAACAGTTTCAATTTAATGAACATCGTTCACGATACAGGTGCAATGAAAAAGAAAATGTTATAAATTAAAAAAATAATAAAACAGACACGCTTTACGAAGTAAATTTACTTGCCCTTAATCATATGTTTGAAAACAATGATTTTAATAAAGTATTACGAGAAAAATTTGAATATAATAAAAATTGAAATTATTGACGCTATATTAAAATAATTAGAAATATTTTTTATAACTTATTTTATAGTATTAAACAATAAAGTATTTACGCATCTTTAATTATATGTATTCCTAATATTTCATTCTAATTATAAATAATAAAAATTACATCGAATAATTAAATAATATTCGATCATATATAATATAAAATAACCACCACATTTCATGTTTTAACTTATAAAACATATTTTATTTGAATCTGAGCAGTTGCGATATTCAATTTATAATTTTGCTTATAATAAAGGTAATCTTCGTACTTAGAAAAATTATAAATATATTTATTTTTATAGTAAAATTTTTTTTAATTTATACTCTATATATTTTTTTATCTACAGATCTTATCGTAAATGCAAATAAGTAATTATAATTATGATGCAATATATAATACAAAATATGCATTATAATTTATAAATTAATATTGAATATTCAAATAGGTTTAAATTAAATTTACTATTTATAAAATAATTACATTAATAGTTATGCTAAGTGCTGAGGTAATGTTTGTTATATCAAAATTATAGTTATATTTACAAGTATACTAAAAGAAACTACCTCCTTTTTATGAATAAAGTAAGAACCGATGAAGCTAGGTTATTATAAACACGATGAGCTAATGGAGTAGAATGCTGTCTGTTCCTAATAAACGTTAAAGCTTTTTAAAAAATTGCAAAGAAACAGATATTATCATTTCATTCTCTCGCATTACAAATCAACAAATTACCAAACCACATTTAATAAATCGTAAGGAGTGTTAAATTTATAATTACTGTAATCTATGCCTAATATTCATATCTTATTCCAAATTAATGTATATAAAAATAAACGTAAATGTAAAATAATTGAAGCAATGATATTTTTTCTGATAAAGCAGTTTATATTTGATAATATATATTATTTAACAGCATGCGAGTGAGAAATTTTTATGTTTAACATCTCATAGAAACGCTTATTTAAATACGTGTATATTAAATGAAAATATATCAACTGTTTTTTATATATGTTTTATTAATAGTTAAAATTCGATTAAAAAGTCACTAAGAAATCTTTTCGAATATATAGAAAACAAGTTAAATATTAGCGTAAAACAAAAATTTATAAAAAAGAATTAAATTCAAAAGAAAAAAGAATACTAAAATGATATGGAAAACATTGTATATGTATTATATAAAAATATAAATCATAAAGCGGCTATTTATTCTTTACTCATAAACTTCAAATTTCTTGAACTTACCGAAGGATTTGGTCTTGAATCCTTATATATTGTCTGCCAAGTGCAGATTATTACACCAACCTGTGGAAACTTTAGAATTGTAATAAGGACAAAAGTTTACTCATACCAGTGCTATAAAATATATGAAGCCCCATAGACTGCCCTTTTTCAAATGAGCACGCGTATAGAAAAACACAAAAGCTACGAATAATTGTGAAAAAGGAGAACGAATCATGCCAAAAGGAGGATTTGAAATGAATAGAAACTGTAAACTATATTATACAGTAAATACCTACACAAGAAAAAGATTACCAAGAGTACGACCACATATACACTACCCTTAAAAAATATACAATGCTTAGAAAATTGATCATCCTATGACTTGCAATAGTATCCACTGATTTAAAATCCTATTTCTACTTCACTCTGTCCTTCTCTTTTTTCCTCTTCTTTGCTTATTAAATATAATCATTCAAAATACCGATAAATATTTACTAAATTTATATATTAAATGTATGCTTTTCTTATGCCATTGCTTTTATTTATTGATTAAACTTCAAATTTTAGTAATGTATACAATATAATATTTTATTTCAAATGAGATAATAAAATAAATAATTTATCAATGAAATAAAATAGAAATATTAAAATCAAATTATTTTAAAATATTTTTCAATTAAGTGTTTTATAAGTAAATATTAAAAAATTTATTGAATAAATTTAAGTTAAAATTAAAGACAATAAAAAAAATTTATACGAATACAAATTTATTTTTTATTTTTAATATATTTATATATTTTTTTAAATGTATTTTTAAAACTTAATTCATTTGTGTATTAAAATGGATACAGTCTTCTTGAATTCTATTAAATGTTTATCTATTTTCAAATATAATTTTGTATTGAACATTAAATATTTATCATAGCAATTATTTTTCATAAATACATTTTAAAAAGATCAGAAAATTAATATTTATAATATTAATATTAAAAATAGAAAACTAATAAAAAATAATATGAAATGATAATAAAAAAATGATTAAATGAATATATTTTTTATTACAAATTGAATGATGATTTCCATTGTAAAGATATTGGCATATCTATTTCTATTTTTCAGATATGAAATGAAAAAAGGATAATTTAGCTTTATTTAAATACAACTATTTAAATGAATTCATTAAATGTAAAAAATTGGCTCCATATTAATTTTAAAATTAGTACCACTGGGAAATATTACTTTGTTAAAAATCCAAAAATAATAATGAATAAGGCAAAGATAGTAAAATAAAAAAAAGAGCAGTGTATCTGAAGCGTGCTTTCACAAATGTTTATGGATTATCGAGAAGAGATCATGGGTAGACGATGTGTCGTTGATCCGACGTAATGTATGCAGAACATGATCGGGCCGTTGTATAGTATTCGATTATGCTACAGCAATAACAAAACACATCAATTTTCTTTTGCTTTGCTTCTTGTATCTCCCTTGCCTTTTTTTCACTGTCCATCTATCAACTTACTCTTTTGATACCATTTGACTTACCATACTAACTTTTGTTTAGGGTATCAAAAAGTTATTCGAAAAAATACTTTTTTTTTAAAACACGTTTTCTGAGATTTAAAAATATTGGTTTTTAATTAATTACCATATGAATTAATGTTTCAATAAAATTTTGTAAACTTTTCGATGCTCAATTAATAAATTGTCGATTTAATTGTGATTAAGTGCTGAAATACATCCATAAGAAGTATAGTAAGTTTTAACAAATATATGTAACATTAATTTTTAAATATCTTATATGAATTTCATAATTATAATACTAATATCAAATGAACTCAAGCTAATATTAACCACTAATATAACCACGATAAAGAACTTATGTCATTTTAAGTAGACTTGCACAAATATATAATAATAATTTATTTACTTAATCTTAGTATGTATTATAATTATAATTAGTTAAATGAAATATAAATTTAAATTTATAAATTTATTAATAAATTACTGACAGTTTCTCATCTCGATTTAACTAAAACTATTTAAAATTATCATTCTAAATTGAGCTATTTAAAAGAAAATGTGGAGTTTTCCGTAATATTTTGCTATTATTTTATCTATTTAACAACCATCTATAATTTACTAGAACACGATTAATGTTTCATCAATTTACAGTTATACTTATGTATAATATAATTATGAAATAATGTTCTTAATTGCAGTAAAACAATTTTACAATACAAATAGTTTTACAATATTTACTCGATTGCATTTGAGAATATAGTATTATATCAATTATAATAACTTTAATAACTTTTTATATTATTTTTTTTCGATATATTAATTTTGTAATACACGTATATAAAAAAATTATTTAAACTATTTTGTATTTTACTTAATTTATTAAATTTATTAAATTTTCTGAATAAAAAGTGTTTGAAAAGAAATTTGAATAAGTTATAGGGAATATACTTACATACTTTATGTCATCAATAATTTATAGAAATTAAGAAAAGAACAAATAGGTATTAAAATAAATTTGTAACATATTTTTAATTCTTTAATAATATGAACGAAAATACGAACAATTTTTATGTTTTACATTTTCTTAATCTTAACGAAATTTGTATTAGTAGTATTGCAATACACCCTTATTAATTTAGAACAAAATATACGAATTTTAATAAAGTATTATTTGTATTATTGAAATATTTAATATGTATTTCAAATGAAATCAAACATTTATTAATTTCATGTATAATATAATATATTATATTATATTAATGCAAATATTTTAAACGCACATGAATCGTGAATCGAAATAATAGTTCTATAACTGAACAATAACAAAATTCTTCCTTTACAGTTATTTTTTTTCATATAATATATTTTCGATATTGAATAAATTAGTAAACTTTGTAATTTATGCATATTTATGAGCAACGTTAAGAACGTTAGCTCCTCGGTAAATGTATTCGAATGAAAATATTTATCTATAAGTCTATTTATAAATTTGAAAACTATATTAAAATTATAATTTTATAGTAATATTTTTAATTTAAGCTATCATTCTTATGTTTATAAAGATACAGAAAATATCAATTAAAATATTTTAAAACGATTTTTGATTGAATTATTAAAGAAATTATTAAAGAACAAATAAAGGAACGAATTGTCTTGTATATTACGAGTTTTAAATTTAAGGTGAATGTAATGATGTCTAGTACAGTTAAAGATGTAAGCAAGGTAGAATTCAAAATTTACACTAACTCATTAGGACTAGAACGATATGCTATGTAGTCGGCTCATGTCAATCTCCTCCCCTTTTCTTTTTTGTTTTTATACATCAACCATAGCATTATCTTCTTTTGAAAAATGTATCTACATTTGTTCGGTTTGCACGTGTCCAGAAAAGAATTTACTTTCTAAAAGTGAATCTAAAAATTTGTTAAGGGCTATTTATTTAGTACTTAATGTGACCTGTGCTCCGCCTATACCAAATAACCCTTTGTCACTGTCATAAAGTACAAGAATAATGTTAAAGAAAAAAATAATGAAATAGCTACACAGTTAAATTCTTAAAAATATGTTTCAAATAATATACAAAAAAACAATATCATATCAGAAATTTTGTATAAAGATTTGGTATTTTTTTTTACGATTTATTTATGTGAATATTCTGTTCAAGAACTTTTTTATTTTATACTCAAATAAGTTATTAAAAATTATATATTATTATGATGTACATTTTAAAATAAAATTGATGTTAAATATATATTGTTACTATCTTTATATTTAATATTCACTAATTTTTAAATGTAGTCATTAAAATTGTAGTGTTAAACAATATTATATTATTAACATATTTTTGTATGCTTAAAAGATAATATTGCATAATAAAATAAATCATTTACTTAGCTAAGATATTTAATATATTTTAATAAATAATATTCATTATTATACATATAATAATCGTTATAATATTTTAATGAATCAATATTTATTAAATAAACATTTATTAAATTAAATTGAATGTTTATATTGATATTAAGTCTTTATTTTTTGATATTTACTAAATATATTTAAACGAATAATTTTTATAAAAATAATGTTCATATTTTCTAATTTGTTATTAATACTTTATATATATATATTAGCAGCAAAAAACTTCAATATTCTGTTTTTAATAATTTGAATTAATTTATGAATTATTTGTGCTATTTTAAATGCTTTAATAAAACACTCATCGATTTTATAATAATGTAGATTGTTTTATCAGAATCTTAGTATTCCGTTGAAAAAGAAATTAAAATTTTATTCTACGTCAATATATTCATGATAATTTAATTTCATTTCATTCTAAAGCTAATAAAGAATATTGCAAATAAATAACTAGTAATTATATTTTTATAAGATTAAATTAATTATATAATTTATTGCATAGAACTAATAATTATAGTATAAATTTCTGCAAATTATTAATCTGCATAATTATTAAAAATTAAAATTTAAATATATTTAAATATATATACTTTTACACCCATTAAAATATATACTGCATATACTACACACTTCTAAATTGAAAGTGTAAATTTTGTCAAAAATACCACAAATGTTCCTTTAACTTTGTATTCATAGTTAAATTACAAGTCGCTTTAAGCTAGTATAGATTATTTTATGTACAAAACATAAAATTGAATAGAAAAAATTGGAATACTTATGCACTAAAGTATTAAAAGTTAAATAATTCCATAACTTATTAGTCATATATTAATTAACATAATTTGAAGCTTCAAAATTCTACTTGAAAAATAAGTTCAAGTATAAAATTTCAAACTTTTAAAAGCACATAATGAAAACAGTAAATAATTACATCACCGGTTATATAAGAAAAAAAGTTAAAAAAAATATATATGAGAAATAAGAACAAGTATAAAATATAATTAAAATAATACATTTATATTCATAATTTTAAATATTTTAATATAGTATATATATATATTTCTGTTATAGTTGTTTATAAATAAGTTATACTCTATTTTAATAACATTCGTATACCACCTTTTAAATAATTATATTTTATCTATAGTAAATTTCGTAAGAAATTGCTAATTTTTAATTCATATTTTTTTTATTTAATTTTTATTATTTGTATTTTTAGTTTAATTTTTATGAAAATACATATTTATTTTAAAAATTGGCGGCATATTTTTATTGAAATTTCAATGTATTTAGTATTTTCACAATAATTGCTTGAATCGTTTGAAATTCAATATTTTACTTACTACATTGAATACAAATGTATTTATAAGCCGACATTTGAAATCTTAATATATACATGTAAATAAATGATAAAATACAATTTGTACGCGTAGAATAATATCCATCGAATTATATTAATACTTACTGATTTTTCAGTTTAATTCATGCAATACTTCTAAGTTCAATTTACTAATATTTTATAAAAGAAGTTAGAAATAAATCAAGCAAAATCATTAAGCTATAGATTTAACCTTTAATTGTTTGTTTTAAATTAAATATTTGTTATAGATAGAATTATAAAATAATGATTTTCCCTAATTTTTACGGGAGTATCGCTAACATTATTAAATTAGAATCAATAAGAGTCTTATTAATAACAAAGAAAAAGTACATCAATTATTAATGTTAACTTAACAACAAATTCACTGGTTTTCAATATAAAGATTCAGCTCTACGAGCTTTTACGTACTTCTATATTGAGATATGTAATTATTATAATGAATATTTACAGCAACAGAATGAGCGTTATGGTTAATTTGTGAGAAAACATAACAGAGGCACATGCGCACGCTCACAGAACGTGTAACGCATTTTAAATGATGTTCCGAGAAAGTGAGGTTTCACATCGCGTGGAATCGTTCGGCGCCCATCAGTGCAAATTCGAGGCTCCCTCATTTGACGAGAGGTGCCAAGCACGCGCGTAGAACAACCCTCGGTAGTCCGTTACACCTCATGTGTTATTACTGAACTCGCGTAACACGCTCGTCTACTCGTAAACTGGACCTACTTGCTTAAGTATAGTTTGACGTCATGCAGTGCTACGCTAATATGCCACGCTGTACGCAACATAGGTATTTCAGTCGTCATTTTACATACTCTCTCCCTCTCTCGTTCTCCCACTCCGTCTTTCTCTTTCTTACGCACTCTTTTGCTTGCTCTTGAATCTCTGAATATGTAAAGCTTTAAATGAGAGTCCAAGGAGCGGCGGTTGTGCGCTTTGTGGATGACTTATTACATGGAAAGTTATGAGCGTAAAGGCACGATAAGTGTGCCGCTGAGATAGACGGTAGCTCTACTGACGCTATACATGTTACACACACGGAAACGAATCTTCGTTTGTTATGATCTTCTTTCACTTCTACACTGGGTAATCATAATCTTTATGCTCTTCTGAACGATTAGCGTCTCAGAATTGAGTTTCCCTGCAACTGCAGGAGCGTAAAAAGTGCAACAAATTTCTTTAATGATAATTGTTTATTAAAAATTATTACAACTGATTAGAGCAATATTACTAATTAGTATATGATTACTTGTTAATCTTTTTGTAATATATATATATATATATATATATATATATATATAATTTACTATATAATACTTACTTTTATTCACTCTTTTTCTTTTTCAATGATTCTACCATTGCAGCTTTTTTTTATCTCATTTATTATTTACCTAACGTATACAATTATTATGGGATACAATTTGTACAAAAACAATTCGAATTTTCTTATATTCAAACCGATTGAGATTCTATTTTTTAAACATAAATTAATAGCAAATAGAATTAAGAATATAGCAACTTAAAAAATAAAATATATATTCACAATTGAATGCTATCAATTTTACCACTCATTTTTGCTATTAATTTCATATAATTTATTTATTTATATTCATTTTATATAATACTCTGTTTTTCATTTTCATGTTTTAAATATTATTGTTTCTTATTATTTAAATGTTATTGCTGCTTATTATTCTTATTTATTATTAATAAACGTCATAGTAAAATGGTGAATTATTTAAATATTTATTAAAAGTTTATTTATTTTAACATTTTATAAATTTTTACTTAAGTATAAATCAACAATGAGAAATATATTAATTAATTTGATCCATAGTAAGCAATATGAAAAAACAACTGATATAATTTTTGCTATGATTAAATTACATTTTTATTTTTATAATGCTAAGTATTGCTTTTTAGAAATCGAAATCTTTTGTTCCTTAAATGAGTTAGATGGTGGACTGGCAATTGTGATATATAAATATTAATTTTCTTATATTGATTTCATGATACGATATACGATTAATTCTTTAATATTCTAATATTTTAATAATAAAATAAGAACTGCTATTTTAATAATTCATGAATTATTTGAATAAATGATACATTGAAAAAAATACACATATATACAAGAAACACGTATTTTACAGAAAATAACTGATTATAATAATATTGTGAAATTATGAATTCTCGAAAGCTGTGTATAAGATTTTATAGTCAATATATTACTTATAACAAAGATTAAACATTACAGAAGTAGTTAATCAATATAAATCGAAATCACTTTTTAATATCTCTTACGTGCTCTTATTAATAAATTAACGCAATATCTGTAGTATGTGTGACTTTATCATAATCTTATTAGCAATTTTGGAACAGCAGTGCCTCAAATCTAAGCATTACGTCTAACATGCTTTACGCTTTCCTCGGTGAGTCTTCATACTGCCATCACTTTTGAAGCGTACCTCTCGGCATCGTTTGTAAAACTTCAATAAAAAATCAGTACCTAGCACGGCAGCAGTATAATAGTTCTCAAGCAAAGTGCGCCGACAACTATAAACGTACACTATTCTTTCTCTAAACGCCAAATGCACAACCGTGAAACTGCGCATGTTTTCTTTCTTACTTGGCAATCTGTTTCTAGCTACTACTCTATCCCTATTTTACTTAAGCTGTCTGCTCCTTTCTGTTTTTTTAAACATTTATTTTTATAATAATTATTGTAAATAAATCAATTAATCTTTAAATCTAAATCTAATATATAAATATGAATAGTTTCTTTTTAACTTTTTATATTATTTTATTTTAAACGAATTTATTTTGAATGATAAAAAATTAATTTATTTTAATACAAATACTTTTTTATGTCCTAATATTAAATTATTCATTTAATTATCAAAATTATTTATTGTTTCTAAATAATGTGTTATTGTATTAATAATTTTTTTTATATAAATCAGATTGATTATAAAATATCACATGTACGAAAAAAAGCACAAGATAAATTCGTATTTTTTACGTATATATATATATATATATATATATATATATATATATATGCATATGCAGTTCTAAAGCTTGTCATTTTACACACGGAAACATCACATATGTATTTTTTAATATGATGTATATAGAAGAAAAATCTAAATGACGTTATAGAAATTTATTATAGTGCTTGGAATATTCTTAATGCTCCCTCATTTCGTTGGAAGAGATGAAAGATAGAGAAGAAAAGGAGAGAAGGACTTCTTGGCGTACGCATGAAGAATCGTAAAAAGCATAGTCACAGATTTGCGATTCATTCAATTAGACACGTTCCGAAGGTCGTAAAACTTCTGCTGTACCTATCGTAAAGTACGCAGTCATCGTACGTGCATGTACATTATTTATTATATGGAGCATAGCCCCATGGACTGCATATTTCTTCTTTCTATCTTCGAACACTATATATAAAAGTAGAGTAGATAATTGTATCATCCACCCGAACAAACGCATATAAGTAATATATTTAGTAAGACAGATTTTCTCAAATATTTCATCATATTATACTTTTAAGTGTAAAGTGTTATATATACGTATATTTGTGAATAAATATAAGAAATAAAATACCGAAAAATCATAGAAAAAATTCTATTAATAGTCTCGTAATACTTAATAATTACTGTTATTACGTATATGCTTTCATATTTTTTAATTATATTATGAGGAACTGAAAAATAAATCAAGAATATTACAATAAGTATATATATATATAATAGGTTTTAGTATGCTTATAATATAAATAGGCTTTAGTTTAAATCGAATATTCCTGTGGTTTATACTAAGTATAATTAATAATCCAAATATTTCCATGATTTACATTAATATTATGATAGTGTTGAATTTATATTTCTTGAATGTATCTGAAATCCAAAGTTAAAGTATTAGGATACTTATTATATACATAATTTATATAAATATCTTTAACAATTAAAGTTGGTACAAAAATTTACACTTATTTAGTATGAAGTACAAATGTTATAATTACATAGCTGAAACTATAATGATATGTATTAAGGACAAATTTGTTAGCTATAGACTTATATTTTAAATACAGAATAGCATATATACAAGGCAAGAGAATCTACAAAAGGTTCTCAAATTGCAATGAAACCTGGCACCAAACCATCTTTGGGTTTCGGGTGTCTAAAGCAAGACCACCGCCGATGATGCATGCTTCTCTCTCTCTCTCACACACTTTCTCTCTCCCTGTCTCTCTCTCTCTCTTTCTCTCACTTTCTCTAATTATTAATTTATCGTTTCATATTATATAATTAAAAATACAAAGTTTAAATCTACAAGAAGGCGAATAAACTCTCTGCCTCTCTCTTTCTCTCTCCCTGTCTCTCTCTCTCTATTTAATTTAATTAAAAAAATTATTAATTTATCGTTTCATATTATATAATTAAAAATACAAAGTTTAAATCTACAAGAAGGCGAATAAAACAACTTCTCATTTTTTTGGTGAAAATTAAAAATTTATATTTTCATGTAATGAATAATAAATTTATGTTATATAGTATATAAAGCATTAGATTAAGCATTAGATAAAAATTTTCTTATTTAAAAAATGTTTTATATGCATCGGAAACAGTGGACATAAATACAGCAAATGACAGAAGCTCTTTATTTTTATTACTATTATTATTATCATGTAGGCTATTAATTAATTTTTTATGATAAGTTCTTTGCCTATTTTATTATACAATATTTAAAATTTTAAAACTGGTAACATATATTATAGAAAAATATATTTTTTTAAATGTATAGAACAATATTAACTTTAAATATATTAATTATAATGAAACATTTAATTTTTAAAACTATTGTCACTAAATAGTAATAAATATTGAGTTTAACTTGGTACATTAGTTTTGGTAAATTCTAGAAATAAAACGATAATTAGTCCTAGGAAAACTTAAGAGTGAAGAATAACCATCGGAATGTCGACAATAATGATCAAATAGAAAAAAGAGATGCCGCCCAAGGTCAATACCAATGTTGCGAATCCCCGATTTTCCGTTGCACGCATCTCTGGCATTGCTCTCCCATTCCATTCGTCTAGTGCGGCTAGCATGAAATGATGAAAACTTAACGGTAACATCATTAACGTTGTTATTTTTTCATTATCATTATTCTTTTACCGCTTTATTTTTCAATCATTGCACATAATTTATTGGATAATTTGTTTGTCTATTTTGTATAGTGCCAAAATAATTTATTTAAATTTATTTCATTTGTATGTGATAGATGTAAGTTTAATTAGATATGACATTATAATAATATTCAATAAATTAGAAAATTTTTATTTCTGAATCAAAATAATGGAGTAAGTAAAATAATGTAATTCATTGTTTATGAATAAAATGGATTACATTTCCATACTCTCACTTACATATTGAATAATCAGTTGAGAAGTTCAATATTCGTGCATTGAATTTTCTTATATCTAAATAATTTTTTAAAATATACTAAAAATTTTAAAGCACTTCAATTATAAAATAGCAAAGCTTATATAAATTATACTGTTCCTTAATTATTACAAGAATAAAATACACATTCAATAGATGAATTTTATTTATACGGTGTATTTAAATTCTATGAGAAAACCGTAAATGAATATTTGATAATATGAATATGACTGTTTTATTATTTCATATACAAAAACTATTGAAATAATGTTAAATTTACATTGATTAACATTAATGTATATGTTATAATAGTTTATGTGAATTAATTAATATTATATACTAGATGATTATGGTATAAAATTTTATGTTTTTAAAAAAGATGCAACAATAACATAAATCATATTATTTGAAGCTACATCTTATGTAGTGTTAAATTAAAAATTACAACTAATATAGTTACAATGATCGGTTAAATTTTTAAAATGACAATTTAAAAATTAAAACAGAAAGTAATTTTAATTAATCTGTAACTGATATTAAATAAATTAAAAATTTTGTATTTATTATCTAGAAATATTGTGTTTTTCTATAGTAAAGTAAGCTTCTGTTATTAAAGTTTTATATTATTCATATGTGTACATTAAAAGTTGTTATATAACAAATAAAAAATATATAAATAATCGAACCGATTAGTTTTAACAAATGTTATAGAATACATCAGTATTCCCAAATATAATATGAAATATAACATATGAAAAATAAAGTTCAGTAGTAAAATATGACTTACATTACTCGATTATTTGTTATTTTATTTATTTAATTTTTATAAAGTATTTAAAAAAACTATTTATATTAAGACCGATTATATAAAATATTATCTAAAACTCCAGATTTTAATTATATTATTTGAAGGTCTATAATTTTAGTTAATAGCTGATTTAAAAGGAAAAATATTAGATTTAGTAATTTTATAAATTATATTATGGAAAATTTTTAAATTTATGGTTCATATCTTCTTACAGTAAAATATAAAGAAACAAATTTATAAATTCTTTTATTTTATAACTGTCTATTAGTGAATGTATATTGGAGATATATTAAATATATGATACTTATATACAATAATCTAAGAATGGCAATATAATGAGGTTTCATATATAAAATTGGTCAGAATTTAAAGATTTATAAATCACTTTTTATTTTAACAATATTAATATATAAAATTTTACACAATTATCAGTCTCTTACAAAATCTCGCAATGAGAATATAAATATCCATAAAGTTAAACACATATCCTTTTACTTTTTACAGCTAAGCATATGTGCATGACAAAATATTTTTGTCATTCGGCTTGTATTATATTTTATTATATGTACAATATTTGTTGAATCACATACAAATCTTAGACTTTTAACTATACAACCAACTAAAATGAATGTTTTTAATATATAAATTTATGTAATTAGTTAAAAGAAAAAGATAAGAGAATAGTTAAAACGAATGCAACAAAGAGTTCAAATTGGGCATCATGGACAGTTTTTTATCCAAAGCATACGCTCATATAAAATAAATTATCTACAAAATATCTACAATATGAAAATATTTTTAAAAACTTATATGTACACTATTATTTGCACACATTGATGAAAAAGAAGTTCTGAATGTATGTACATATAAATTGTCTCACTTGATCCTAATGAGCTTATCAGCTCGCCTGAAACATCACATTTCATATTCCAGGTAAAGGCCGCATTCACAGCACCAATTAATATTCACGTCGAATATTAACACGGGACACAAAACTTCTCCTATTGCAAGAGGTCGTAAAGCGCCGTGATATAAGATTGGGCCATTTGCAAAGTCTCATATTTTGAAAGTTGTCTATCGTTGCCGAGCGACGGCAGATACGTCCTGAGTTTATCAAATGCCTTATTTAGATTTTGCATACGCCTACGCTCGCGGGCATTCGCCGCAAGTCTGCGCTTGCGCACGAGTGTTGAGCTCACGTGCTTTCCTCGTTTACGCACGAAGCTACTCATTTCTGGCTCCGCTTCGCTTTCATCTTCATCGCTCTCTTCTGGATCAGAATTCGGGGATTCACGTCGTTCTGATTTGAGCTGGTGCTGCTGAACTTGTTGCTGGTGTTCTTGTTGCATTTGTTGTAGTTCCTGTTTGTGCGGCGTGAACTGAGGAAAGTGTTTAGGGAGCACATAGTGATCAAATGATGTCGGAAGCCCCGACCCCAGCAGATAGCAACTTTCAGGTTCAGAAGAAACGGAAACACCCGCGGGACTAACGGAGCGCAAAGAAGCTGCAGGACTGGGAGTATGCCAGCCATCGCTATTGTTGTCGTACGGATTGCAGTGTTGATGTTGATGCTGTGGCGAAGCCATTAAGTTCATTGCTGGTAGATTTGTTTTCTCCTTGGCGTATACTAGGTAGTTTGGAAGCTCGGGGCATGTAGGCAAATCACTTTGTAGCCCTGGAAATGCGTAGTTGTAGCGAAAGAGCTCCTGAAGCTCCATCGCGCTGAGTTAAGGTTTAACCTTGATTTATACTGTAAAGTACGGGCACAGAAGAAATGCTATTGAATAAAAAAGCCAAGTCCCCGGAACACGCCGAGTAAGTTCTGAAGTCTGAGCGCGATTGCGGTCGCATTTATGAGCTCGGGGGGCTGCAGCACGTGCCTGCTGACCAATAGCAACTCAGCTTTATTTCCACTTGGGGGAGGTTCGCGCGCCCTTCGCTTTAGCCCCGCCTTCGTGGACTCTGGTTTGCTTCACTGCTGACGCACCGCAGGCCACAACAGGTGGCTCCGACGGCGCCTGTAGCGTGTGATCGCGTCGTTAAGGTTTTTGGGTGGGGTGAGACGCACGCGCACGGAAGGGAACCGGGAACTGATCGCGGATTATGAACGTCTATGCGGGCATCAATTGCTCCTTCGTTCAAATTTTTCTGTGCTTCCGGCCTTAAATGTAAAAAGCATCGTGGAAAAATAAATATCTTCATCAAACGCTTCTTTTCTAAGTAGGTTGGGAAGAAAAACATTCCTTCTTTCTTGCTTCTTTTTAGCCCTTTTATTTTAGAATGATATAAATATATTTCGAGACAAAGCTATTTATAACTTAGATTATGAAGATGTATTTTTATTATCGTCATCGTTGCCACGCTATCGTTATCATTATTGTCATTATATTATGTCATTTATATTCTGCATGTTTTTGCATATTTCTGGGTTTATTGCTGTTCAAGATTTAATGAGATATAATATTAAATATTATTTATTTAAAAATTATCTTTTCTCGTAAATAATTTTCAATTATCATTAATTAGTTAGATGGTTTATATTTAATATTATTCATGTAATCGTGATGTAATGTTAATATTATTAAAGTAATATAATCGTATCAATTTTGTTTCAAGAGCATTTATTAAAAATTTCCAGTAGATACAATCTTAAGACATTGTGTATTGAATATTTGATTAGATTTTCTCAAAAATACATTTTTTGAGAATTTTTTTTTATCTACAAGCTATGTTTTATTTGTTGATCTTTTTATTTGAAATCAAATTTGATAATTTTAATAATCACTTTCACATAATCACAACAATATTTTTTTAAAATGAAGTTTACATTTTTATTTGGAACTATTAAATTCAATCTAAAATAATATTTAATTCAACATAATATAAATTGATTTAATATTATGTTGAATAAAAATTCTACCCTTATAGGAAGTTATTAAAATTTTTTAATTTATTAATATCTAATTATAATAGAAACAAATTATTAATTTATAAGATAGTTTTAAGTGTATTGTGTGAATTAATTAATTCTTTTATTTCGACATTATAGCTATTTTTTAATTAGATTTAATCTGACTTTTTATTGATAGATGTTTTTGTTGTATTTAATATATTTTATTTATTTTTTAAAAAATATTCAATCTTTTAATTGAGGTAAAAAACCTAGTTTAATGATTATCTTAGTGCCATCAACGTATTTTTTATCACTTGAAACTGTACAAGTATAGTTACAACGGTAAAATAATTGCCGCGACTCATATCTGTGTTCATTTGCAACGACGTATGTTTTACGGTACATAAGTTATACATGCACCTGCAAGCATAGAAAAATCATGTGCCACGAAATCGAACTTTATATATAAAGAAATTTAAATAAATGGTGTTCTTTTACTTTTCATACAAATCATGGTAGGCTTAATAATAAATTAATAGATTCAATAATATCAAAGATCTACGCTCTACTAGTTTAAAATAATTTCATAGAATTTAAAACGAAAGCATTTTTTTTTATTTAATTCTTATTAAACACTTTTACGAACTTTGATAAATTAAAAATTTATTTGTAAATAAATACTCTTAGTTTATTATCATTCAATATAATAACCATGTAATAGATTACTTCGAAATAAATAATACTGATATAATCTTATATGCAAACTATATTTTATTGTAATAAGTACTTAGTTTAAAATGAAAATAAATGGGTATATTTTTGTATATCTATCAAAATACAATTTATTCAGTGCATGAAGTATTTTATAATAGAAATATATATATAAAAAAGTTCGAAATAAATTTTTTTTTCTGTTTAAGATAAAAGATATTTTCATTTTGTTGAAAAGTAAAAATTTAATTATAAAAAGAAAAAATTGACAAATATATCGCATTTTTGTTTATATATAAAAACTGACCTGAAATTGAAGTAAAAGAAAAATAATGCGTTACTTTGAAGCCAATATACAATAATTATATTCGATCATTAGTGAAATAAAGTCTCGTATTTAAATATCAAAAGAATAAAATCATTTAAAATATATATATATACGCACACACGTTAACAAGGGGTGTTTGCAATTTATAAATTAGATATCATCGTTAATATATAATCTTAATATATATTGTGAATGAATTAGATGTATTTGTTGTATAATTATTATGATAATAATGAAATACTTATCAATTCATAATTAATTAATTTATTATATATCCACAAAATTAATTTGATATTTACAATAAAGTATTAATTATATGTAGAACTTATTTAAAAATCTTTATACATACATTTTAAAATAATTATATTATTAATTAATTAAAGTTATATCCGTATAGTATGAAAAATATGCTATTAATTAATATTCCATGATGATCATATTATTTAAATAAATTAACTCGATATCAAAAGTTGTAAATCAATAAAAATATTTCAATAGTATCAGTTACATTAATTTGATAAATGGAACGTCAAAAATTCATAGAGAATTGGTTAGTTAATTTAGTAAAAATAAAATATATAGTTTAGCTATGTGTTCAAATAGTCTGTTTAAATAAAACAATTTGAATCTGGACGTTCGGGCGTTTCGTGCGCATTTAACTAAAATCATTCCAATCTACCTTTGTTACGGTAATAGACAACGGCTCTACAAAGTGCTTATACTTTTTGACAAACTAGACTACAAAATCTTTTCTTCTTCCTCCATCTGTATCATTGTCCAATTTCTATCCATTGTCCATTACAGAAGTTGTACGTATACATTTTTGCGTGATGTGAATCGACAAAATGTGTAGTATTGTAATCATGTTATTCTTGTGGTTTTTTTCAACTGCGTTCGCATATGTATAAACTAAGTCAGAACTAAATCGGCACACCTATTAAGAATTTCAGAAAGCACAATCTTTTGAAGGAGAAATCATTTTAAAATACGAAACAAATAATTTTTTAAAGATTCCAAACGAATTTAGTAGAATTTAACAGTTACTAATAAAATTGTTTATTGACTTCTAATATTAATACTTTATATTAATACATATTATTTATGAAATTCAAATTTTTCTTTCTATATTTTTATAGAAAAGAGTTTATATTTTAAGAAATAATATGCGCATAAGAGAAGTAAATATTGTAGCAAAGATTACTATGAAATTCATAATAAAATAATGCTAACAATAAATCAGTTAAATATTACAATTACTTAAAAATATTCAATTCTTTAAATTGTGTAGTACTATTAATTTCAATAATGATTTAAATTTTAAGTAAAATCTCGTAAATTTAGTATGTGAAATTTAGTTTTTCTGAAATTGGCTGCTATATTATCATAATTAAAATTTTTTGGGATAGTTGAATATTAATTTAACGTTTGTGAGTCCCTAGCTGCTGAATAATTAAATTACACTTTGTGATTTGCTAAACATACTCTCAATTATATTAAAAATGTATATGTATACTAATAATAACTTTATGCATGTATATATATGTATATATAACGAAAACTAATTTTCAAAAATAAATGAACTTTTTTCATTTTATATATTTTGTATTTTTTATTAAAATGTAATGGTGTAAGTACATCTTCAATAATTATTTTCTAAACTTTTTAAAGTTAAAAATTAAACTAAAAGAAAATTAAGATTCAGTATGAATTTAGTACAGTAATTTAAAATATAGTATTCTAATAATATACAACCAAGTTGACTAAACTATGATTATTTAATAAATAAAATTTAAAAATTAAATAATGTATATAATTAAATAATAAATATATACAAATTAATGCTACCTATGTAAATAATTTGCTTTATACCTATTTATATACCGATAATCATTTAATTACAATATATAATCAAGTTTATTGCATTTTCTGGAATTACATACATTAGATAAAATGTCACAAAATTCAAATTATATATAATTTGTAAATATACATTATAACAGTATCCAATAGAAAATACTAATAAAATTACTCGAACTTTCATTTGAAAGAAATCTTCAAATAATTGCTTTAATAATATTTAGCAAATTAGCAAATTAAAACATCGTGTTTTAAAATTTTGTAACTCTTTTCATAGGAAATAACCGAAGAGTATATAAAATCTTACTGCATTTTGTTTTCTCAATTATTAAAAGCAGTGTGGAATTATTCAAATATAATCAAATATAGTAAGAAACAATCTGGTAGAGGAGAAAGTGAAATAAAGAAAGAAAGATGTAGAAGTTGAGAAATAAAACAACTTAATCTTTGTCACTTTTCTTCATAAATAGAAATATTTTGTTTTGAATTTCAGTTGATTGCTCTCGAAGCAATAACGGCGATGATGATCCTTGAAAAGTGTATTACAGCGGCTCTACGTATTGTTAATATCTTAGGGAGTGATAATCTCCATACTTAACTCTATATTCTGAACTCTATTTAGATATCTTCATTTTCTTCGATACGGATTTTAGTTCATTATATACTTCTTTTCGTTTACTCAATCCTTTCAGCCCTAGTCTATTATTTTTCCACAATCATTTCTTAATTTTTTCAGCACTATAGATAAGCCTATGTAGAAACTTTTAGATAAGTTATGGCCTTTATAAAAACAGCGCATCATTTCTGGAAAATTGGTAACTATTTTTCATACTTATTATACTTCTATTTTTTCTTATTCTTCAATTTTATCTGAATGTTTCTCTATCTTCCGCTTCCCTTTCTCTCATTAAAGTTTTATAGAAATCTGGAAAATCCATTTTGTATCTTAATTTAAATAAATTAAATAATATTTGAATATGCTTGTTAATATTTTTGTCGAATAAGCATATCATAACCATATTGTGATATATGAAGAGCTTTTACTACCTATAATAGATATATCAAGGTTGATTTTCGGGACATAATAGATTCTTTAACTTTTATGTTATCAATTTATAGTATTTTAAATTTAATAATCATTCAACATATAATTTATAATGCATTAAGCTATTATATATTAAACCTTGAAAAGAATGTAATGTTTTGATAGAAAATATAATGAATAAACACATTAAAACTAATAAATCCAACTTATTATTGATAATATGTTTAATTATACGATTTATATCAAAGTGTCATTCTGTTAACTAGTCTATAATCCGAAAAAAGATCACCAGTGACCACTAAAAAAAATTCGTATCCATATTAAAAGGCTGTTTTCATTTTCTCTTCTTCCCACGCCGCATCTCTGCCATTTATATATGCATACCTTACTTTCAGAATTCAAAAGATCTAGTCGAGACTTAGAAATGGGTAAAAAAAGCAAAGTCACAAAACTATATTCGACGAAAGGATTTAAAGGATTCAAAAAACAGAAATGGTCCGTGAGTATGTTACGAAAACGACAGAGAAATTTTGCAAGGCAAAATTTACAAAGATATACCGGCCAGTTGTATAATTATGAAAAAGGAACTTATAGGAACAATATATTTATTTTTTAATTACATCTACAATTTTAAGCAGAACAAAGTGTGCAATATTAATATTTTTTCTATTACTCTAATATTTTTGTTTTATCTAAAAATATAAAAGTTTCGAAATTCTTATTTTTTTATTTTTTAATTAATATAAATATGTTTTATATACAAAATCACTTTATAAAATTAGAAACTTTTTAATGTACTTTAGTTTATTTGGTAGTACTTTTAGTTTCTCAATTACAAAAGATAATGTTTTTAATTATTTAGTATAAAAACTATTATAATTCAATCTAATTTTTAATAAATGAAATTCAATATATTCATTTAGTCAATTATTTTATTATTTAAGTTGTAATAATTAAAACTATAAGTAATATACAAGCATACTTAACTATATATTTCATAATATATTAGTTACATATTTCAATAGTGTGATAATATCGAATACTTTCAAAAAATTAATAATGTGTTATTGTAATAATTTTTAATAAAAATATAAAATATAAATGTGTACAAATAAAATAGGATTCATTTAAAAATAATGTAATTTATTAGCTAATTCATTACAAAAAATTATTATAAGAAAAAAATCGTTATTACGTCCTTTATAATAAAAGTGTCGAATAATATTACTATACACAATAACTTGTTCAGGGCATTAAGGTATCAGGCAAAATATAAAATATTTATTTTATATTAAGAAACTTAATAAAATTAAAACTGTAAAAAATTGGTTTTATGCTAATAATGTTAGTACCACCAATTTGGGTTTTCAACGTGTATAAAGCTGATATTTGAAAAGAGGAGCTGATCATATGAGCAAACAATCGCAAGCGATTAACGCCTCTGGTGAGACGAATGAAAGGAAGATCGAAAAAGCGTAATAACGATCTGTTCCATCGAACCGATATAATTTGCACACGTTTTGGAAGTTAGAAGTATAAGACTAATCCAAAGCGGAAGAACAGGGAAAATACCGGCGTGCTTATTTATTAAAAGTAGACGAGGGTACAAGCAAGCCTTCTCTTCTTCTTTCTCTTACCTTATTCTAAGGCACTTCCTCAATGGCGTAGATCAGTTTGTATGTACTATAATTTTGCGTTTCAATTTTTTCACATCGTTTTTTCTATCATTTTTCGAGGATTCGTATTTGTTCTTCATTTTTGAGTTGAAGTAAACGATTGAACAGACGATGACGATGCTCAAAAAATAAATACGGAGTTCGCGTGTTTTACACCAAAACATAACGGACTATGTATCCCTGCTAAAAAAGACTTTTGTATTTTTTATTGTAACATTGATTATAATGGAATATTTATTTTATATATACAAGAGTAAACCATAATTAAATTATATTACAGAAATTTTAGTTTTTGCTGTATTGAATATGAAAGAAGTATTTTCAACTTACAAATTTATTGTAGTATTTACTGGAAAATATACTATCTAATTTACTGTCTTTTAATTACAATCCAAAGAAATATGCAGTGGTTAATGCAGTGGTATTATGGTACATATATATAGTCTAAAGCATTATGTTTTCATAGATATTTAGATATAATTTTCAATTTTAAAAATACATTATTTTTTATTAAAATTTCTAAAATTATCTATTTTTATAAGTATTTATTAATTATTAAATACAAAATATACAATTTTAGTTTTATTATATGTAATATTAATGAAACAGATTAGAAAGATTGTTTTGTAAATAATTAATAAATTATAAAAAAATTTTATGTTATATTTAAATTTTAAATGATTGAAAATTTTTAACAATATACTTTAGTAGTAATTAAAAATTAATATTTCTAAAAAAAAATATATAAATATAATAATTTTTCATAATTTGGAATATATAAAGGAAACTATCCAATGAATCGAAAAAAAGAAAAAGTATAAAATGATCCATCGAAACACGTGGGCATTAATTCATGTGTGTCTGAAACACATCTAAGCGTAACAAAATATATTCGTCCGCAACCTCCCTTGTAAAAATGTATGCACATTTCTCATCGAAATCAGAAATAGAGAAGCTGAGAATGAAAGGGAGAATAAACGAAGAAAGACAAGGATAACAGCCATAGACTCGCTTTTCCACTCCTAACCATAAAGACTAGCGACCAGCATCTCGGAATTGATTGCTTTCATCTATTAAGGTTCGCTCGGGAATAGAATCACCGCTACGACTTCTAACCGTCAATTACACGTGAAGAAGCAGCCTCTTCTAGTAGTTCCAGTCTATTCAGGTATATCACACGGGTACAAACTAAACATACTGTCTTATATATAGACGTATCTCGCATACACACACTGATAATCGAACAGAGAAATCAATCGAATCCGGGGAGATTATGTTTTAGAAAAAGTCAATAAAATGTCTTTTACGTAAAAATATTCAACCATTTCTTGGCAACTCTACAATTTTCAAATACTCTTATTTTCAAGCGTAACCGATACATTTATACGAAGTTCTTAGCTTTTCACAATGATTAAGAAATATTTTTATATCCAAAATTCATTTCAGTTCAGTATGTAGAATAAAATAATAACAGATTATAACAATAAAATATAATATAGGGGATTCTATTTAAATACAATTACTTTAAAAAGAAATAATATTTTATTCTATACTAATATTAAACTTTACATTTATATTAAATATAACGCTAAATTTATATAATGTACAGGTAAAAATAAAAATAAATAATTGATTTCTATTGAAACCATTGATTCCTTCATATCAACAATACTTCATTAGCTAATATCTACAGATTACTTTAGTAGCACATAATAGTAATAAAAAATTTAAATGAAATAAAATCTTATTAGTAATGAAGATGTAAAAACAAATGAAGTTAAATGCTTATTCACAAGAATTTAAAAAACATCTTCATGAAAGATAAATTAACGTATAAGTTATGTATTGAAAGAGAAAAAAATATTTTATCCTATAAACGAGAAGTAGTTTCAAAAACAAAGATGAACAAAGAAACAAGGATAAAAAATCATTAATACTCAATGAAAAATTTCTATAAAACGAAAGTCTAAAAAAATCATGAAAATTATAGGAAAAAATCATATATCACGTCAATCGCTTAAGGCAGACTTGAGTACGCAGGAGTTATCAATAGACCTTTGTCCCTTCCTTAGAAAGAATATTGTTCGAAGCGCAAAAGAAAGAAGGAAATAAAAAAGGTCCAAGATGATCCTGTAGTTTAAAACTATTATTAGAGTATTATTCAAATAATTAAATTTAAAACGAACTAGCTTTGCGAATCTTAAAAAGTCAAATAGTTAATTAAATTAAAAATAGTTAATTATTTGGCGATCATAACACTACGTACTATAATCGCGTAAGACATACATGTGTGTACACTTGCTAATTGAAAATTTAGTTTCAGCTAAAGGTATAAAATAAGCAAGATTTCTTATGTATTTTTTTTTTAAGTTTATTAATTCAAACTTAAGAATAATATTTAAATTTTATTCCAAAATATTATCTAAAAATTATTAACTAAATAACATATTTTTAAAAAATAAAAAAGATTTATATTAAACAAAAATTTCAACTACATATGAAGTTAAGATTTTATAATTTCATTAACGCTACTATTTTTCATTTTGATAGTAATTCTATTGTTAATATTTATATATTTTTTATTATAAATATAAGTGTGTATGTTATAAATTACTATAATAGTAAAAAAAATTTTTAATTATAAAAATTATTAAAAACTCTGACTGGTTAAAAAACTAAGAAGAAATAAAAATATAAGCCTATTTTTGTACTGTTTAACCAATCTCTAATATTTTTATATAAATAAAACATTATTTTATTATATATTATACTAATGTTCTAATAAAATTTTATCAATATATGTTTTTAATCATCTGTGTTTAATTTTACTAAAAAGAGTCAAGTTCTACACGTGTAAATAAATAAATAATATTAATGAAATAATGTATATTAGTTTTCAGAATTAATTGTCGTAATGAAAGAATATAATCTTCAAATATTGTATTATTCGAACAGTAAATATTTGTTCTTAGACTATAGCACAATAATAAACTATAGAAAAACAATATTAAAAATCACCTTATTAAACCTTAAGGAATTAATTCAATAAATACATTACCGAATTCTTTTTTATTTGTATTCGGCTAATTTTTATATTATTTTACTTTTTATAATAATTTTTATCGTAATAGCATATATATTTATTATTTACAGCTCAAAAATATATAAAAAAAATCTAAACTAAAACAATATATTCTAATACTTATATTTATTTAAAAACGTAAAAAAATGTAAATTTAAGATTTTCTCGAATAAAATTCATTCAGTTATCAAGCATTTAATAAAGCAATTCCTTAGAAAGTGATAAATAAGTATTATTATAAGCATATTACATATTATAATTTTGAGAAAAAAATTAATTCAAAATATGATAAGCTTTAATTTTTGTATAATATACTGATTATATATAATATTAAGCGAAAAATCTTATATTTTAGTATAAATTTTGAAGTTATGAATCTTAAATGTTCCTTATTAATTTATTATGACACATGATGTCAGTTTCAAAAAAACCTTTTTTTTGCATTTATGTGCTGACAATGCGTACAAGTTGATCTTCCGCGAATAAACGAGAATATACTAAGGCCTCTAACGGTAAACAAATAAATCTTTCTCTTAAGCCAAAACGACGGGCAAGTACATCATTGCCTTGCAAATATAAGTATTGTATTCTTCACACTGTTTTGTTTTCTGTTATGTGTACGTGTTTTCCTCTATGAGCACATGTAGTATTTGTATCTCTTTCTATTTGATTTTATTTACGATGTATTAATGAGCTCTTTTTTAAAGATAATCGGTCAAGTTTGTTTGATAAAATTCAAAACTTCAGTAAATCTAGCTCTTGAATACATTACATACCACAAGGCTTATGAAAGTTAAACTTTTATATAGCTGCAAAAATTTAATAGAACAAAATACTTTCTCAAAGGCGTCCATTATAATGTATTTATTATTAAATTAGTTTTAAAAATTAAAATATTTAATTATTTATTTTCTTCAAAATAAAAACAATAAATTTTTCTTCTATATCTAAAATTTTTTTGTATTTTTATTTATTTAATTAATTGTTTAATTTTTCATAATTTTCATAATTCATATGTATATAATATGTTTTTAAAAATTTTATCAAAAATGTATTAGAACAAAATTAATTGTTTATAATAAATTATTGAAATAGTTTATTATAAAAACAAGTATAATTCTTTCATTATTGTAAAATAAAACTGTTGGCTCATACTACGTTTAGAATTTTGCTTTTCCAAATTTCCTTTCATTAACATGTTTTAATAAGATTTTAACAATATTTACAACTCAATATAAAACTAAAATGCAATAATCTAAATTAAATACACCATAAAAGCATAAATTTATATTAATAATATTGTAATTATAAGGTGTAGCTTGGTATACTATGTAAAAAATTCAATTTTATATATATTTAAAAATAAAGCTAGAATTTATTATTATTAATATTAATATCTATAAAAATATTTTAGATTTACATAAGTAAAATATTAATTTTTATATTTTAATGAAAGATTCGTATTGGTTAATGATATTAAAGGAAGAGACACTATTCTGCAAATGAAAATTTACATAAAAATTTATCTTAATCAAAACGGAATAACTATGTATAAATATAAATCATTATTTTGAAATAAATAAATTGTGTAATAATTTATTAATAGATTATTTAAAGATAATAAAAAACATTTATTTTATTCAAAGTATTACGAAGATTAATGTTTCCAATATTTACACAATTCATTTGTGAACTTTAATTTGAATAAAAAATAATTGTAAAAAAATAAAATATGTAGTTATACAAAGACCAGGTTCTATAACTTAATATCTAAGTTACTTGCCATATTAAAACAATATCTTCTTTTAATTACAGGACTAAAAAATTCTCTAAAACAAGTATGGAAAAATTAATACATTTATAGTGGTCATAATAGAATACGTAAGCAACAATTATCTAACATCATCTTAAAAATTCATATTAAAAATGTTTGATTCAGACCATTCGTCTTCACTATCATTGCTTTAATATAATGAGATTTATTCTATACCACTTGATTTAAATGATTTGTATATATGTATTTATGTACATATCCAGTATTTATAATCTTAAGAATTCAGATGTCATTTTAGTATCTATCTTTATTGTATGCAATAGTAGTTTCAAATAAATGTATTAATGTAAAATGCAAATTAACAATTCATGTGAATTTCTCGCCAACAGTAAATGATTATATAATTACATCGGTCCTTAATCGAATATACTTTATGAGAGTACGTAGCTTTATTGTATCGATTTGCTCGATTTATTACTAGCTTACAAAATGTACTTTGAAAATAAGGAAATCTGATATAAGTACTTTCTGCCTCCCTGAAGTATTTAAGCGTAGTAAGGATGTTAGGGATATACCGACGTTGACGCGAAAACTTTCAAAGAATGTCTATTATTTAAGAAATCTTTAAATTATAAAAGATATTTTATCAAAATGGTAGTTCTGCTTTGATCAAGTTTAATTTCCCCTATTTCTTTTCAAGAACTTTGCAATGTATAAATGCAATGTCTTTATTTTAACTTTTGCATAAGGATCAAAGTTGATATTTATTAACTAACATTTCTAATAAATAAACTAAAATTTCTAATACTTTGCAATAAAATTTTGTCATTTTACGTACATTTGAGATGTGGTACAATAAATTTAATGTTAGATAAGACGATATTAGTGAAATTAAGAAAATAATTGGTTTAAAAAAATATATATAATTAATACTATAAGCTGGATATTTGTAAATTATTATAAATTATGAACTATTATGAAGGAATTAGTTTTTTGTTCTCAGTATTAAGATTTACAGAATTTTTTTAATCATTATAATATTAATTCAAATTATCTGTAAAATAATAAAATTCGGCAAAACAGTAATTATTAAGTCATTAAATGTATAATATATTAATTTTGTATAGAATTCACAAATTAGATAATGATAAATTATAAAAAATAACTGTATTATGGAGAAAAGCATGTGAAATTATTAAAATACTTGAGAAATCAAACCCAGGATTTTTTCTTTATGCTACTGACGGTACTGACCATATATGTCTATTATTATTACTATTATTTTTATCCCTCGTTATTATTATTATCCCTCATGTTATTATTTTCAAAATTTTTGTCACATTAAAATGTTTGCATAAACTTGAATATTCATATTCTTTTACGTATGTAAGGCTAAGAGAGTAATTCTACAATAATATGGACTTCGTATCTAAACTTCATATAAAATGATAAAAAATTCAAATGTATGAAAATACAATTTCCTACAAGCAAAAAGTTTTTAATGCTTAAGCATACACAAAATAATTACTCATTAAAGAATATTTTTAAATGATTCTTAAAATCTATTATTAATCCGTTCATTTATTTGTTTGTTTAAAAAAATAAATGATACTAAATAAAATTTACATAAAAAAGTTATTGGTAAAATACAATATAATATTCATACTATATAACTTTTAATAATTGTAAAATTATGTTGTATTTTGATATTCTTTTTGATTATCAGAAAACCGAAGCATTGAATTGTTATAAATATAAATCGATTAATGGAGTTTAACCAATTAAATTTTTTATTAGAATAAGCTTTTACAAAAATTTTCTTTATAAATCATTGAATATAAATCGGTGTAGTCCATTTTTATACCTAATTGTATATAGTGAAGTAATTTTTATACAGTTTAACTATGGTTATGTAAATTTCATAATGTTCATATTATATTAAAAATCGAAAAACTTTCATTTATACAACTTAAAAACACACAAATACAATGTATATTATATCCTGTTTTATTTGTCCATTTTTTAAAAATAATTAATCGATTAAAAATACATTATCAGTAAGTATAAACATTATTATCATCGCAATGCTTGGTGAATAAGCATACAAAAAAGGATATAGAATGCATCATTAGCCATATATTTTAGTCAGTTATCAGAAGGATATTTAAATCGCATAATGATATATGTTATACATTTTTTTAGGAAATAATACTCTGTGTAAAAGTATGACACTAGACTACTTCAATTGTGTTTCCTTAATTAGATGTAGTGACTAACAATTCAAACCATAAGCTGTACTCTATTTCAGATGGTATGGGAGAGTGATAGTCGTTCAAAATTTGATTACGAGCATGTTAATGTTGTTAAACGAAGAAGCGTAACATTCAACTTGAAACAAAATTATGTTTTACATGTCTACGATATTTTTTTTACTAAATTAACCTTCTGCTGTGATCATTTCATTTGTAAATAAATGATAGAATACTAATGCACGATAATTTTATTAAGCTTTTTACTTACTTGCTTCACTATCGTACCGCTATAATATATATATTCATAAATAAAATAAAATTAAAAAAATTATTTTATTTGGTAATCATTTTTTAATTTTTAATATTTTAATTTTAACGATAGAACTATCGTCTTTCTATATTTATCTATTTATATTGCTATTCTATATCAATATTCTATCTAATGTGATAAAGTTGTATAATATTATTTTTATAAAAATAATTGTATAATTGAATTAATTAAAAAAAAAACTAAATATTTTAAAGAATTATTTTTAAAAGCACATCATATTTAAGATTTTAGACATCCGTAATTCGATAAATGAAATTCAAGATGTATAAAACAACGATATGTAATTTTGCACAAATAATGTTTGATACGTATAATTTTACCTTTTACTTCTAAATATACAAAATACCAACTTCAGTTATTTTTTACACTTATACAAAAATGATAAAATACTTATATTTTTTTTTATATTAAAATAGTACATAAATTGAATTTACTTGATTTCTAATTTTTGGTGATTTTCAAAGAACCACTTTTTCTAAAAATTAAGAGAGACTAAACAATTTTTTTTAAAAAAAAGCGAGAAAATTAGTTCGCAAGAGATAAATAGAGTTTTAAAAAGTGAAAACGAAGGACAGGGAGGGAGAGAGATAGAAAGAGAGAGATAGAAAGAGAGAGATAGAAAGAGAGAAAGATAGATAGATAGATAGAGAGAGAGAGAGAGAGAGAGAGAGAGAGAGAAACCAACAATAAAAGACAAAAAACTAAAAAGTAAAATAGCTAGAGTGAAATAAAGAAGAAAGAAATTGAGTTAAATGTCTTATTATATCTTATTACAAGGCGGCAGCAGCAGCTACCAAGCGTCTTTTGGATTTTAACTATTTTGTGTAACTGATGCACAAAGTGTGGCCAACGAAGATGTAGTGAATTTCTTCGCCGGTGGCGCAACGACCACACATATGCTTTCTCTCATTTACGATCCTCCATTCTTTTCAAATTCTAAGATTTTGAGTGAAGTCGTTACTTTGCTCTTTTATTCAAATTATTTTATTTACAGTCATCACTTTAATATATATTTTTATATATGGTAAACAATTAATAAAATAAATAAATAAAATTAATTTGAATTGTAATTTCCTGTATTACTTTGTTTTATAATAAAATTGTAGGAAATACTAAAATTAATTTTGTTTAATTTTTATTAATTATTGATTATTGATATCAAGATGTAATAAAATAATTACCAGTATAGTTTTACATTATTATATTTTTATGGTATTATTATATTAATAGCATATACATTCTATAATATATTATAAGAAATATTCATTTGGAAAAACAATCTTCACACTTTTCTTTTAGTAAAAAAATGATAATAAAAAAATGAATATTCAAATAAATAAATTTTATAAGAATTGCGGCTTCTAAAAATTTATATAAAATAGGGATATTATACAATTTGCTATTTTTTAAATCAATAATTATATTCTTTTCACATACTATATTTATAAATATTATTGTTGCACATAAAATTAAGTAAAAATAAAGTGAAATAATTCATATAAAAATGAGTGTAATTATGTGAAAAGCGAATTAAACAAATAGCAAATCCAAAATACATGCAATTGAATTAAATAAATATATGCAAATCTAGTAATTGCATTGGAACTTATTAAAAATATAATTTGATGAATGTGTATCATGATATAAATACAGAACCACGATGAGAATAATTTCGTAGACTTCATTTGATAACATATTGAAAAGTGCCTTAGAAGTTTCAAGACTAATACTTTTGCAAAGATCCTATAAAACGTATATATTTATGTAAAAGTTTACTTATTTTTCATGCAAACATGGATATAAAAATTAAAGTTAATACCACGTGAGTGTTAATCCATATTATATACTAGTATTCGTTCGATACATTTGTAAGAATTCAGAAGATTTGTTGTTATAAGCGCTAATTTCGTCTTCTGCTAAAACAATACGTATATAAAACGCAATTTACAATCAAAAGATTTACTTTAACTGAAGACAGTCTTATTTGTCTTTTGAATAGTTTCATAGATTAATATGTCATGGTCGCTCAAATATAAGAAGTTATTTTAGCCTTGAATGCTGTAGAAGTTTGTTAATTAGCAGTATATTAAGAAGTATGAAGCATTAATTCTCTATACGTTACATAAACTGGCGAATTAGATTGTATTACAATGTTTTATAATTATATATAAAGCATATTACTACTATCATTAAATATATATCTCATTTAGACATATAAATTATTAAATCAAAATTATTAACAATCAGTAATAATGAATTATATGAAAGTAATTAAATTCAAATGAATGCAAGTAAATAGAAAAAGAAAAGAGTAAGAAATATATTTTTATTTTATATATTATTATTTTTATAATTTAAAAAAACAGTAAATATTATTAAAAAAATTTATTTTGAACAAGTTAATACAGTTACACATACATAGTAGAGTACCAAATCTTTTAAGTTAATAGTTTATTTTTATATATTTAGTTAAATGTGCATGGGAGGATTTGATTTTGAGAATCTGCAGATAGAATATATGAAATAATCATGTACATTATTTCATAACAAATTTATATGCCAATAATAATTAAATTCTATATTAATTAAATTTATTCAATTGTTTTGACTTTTAAATAATTATTCTTTATTTTAAATAATTTAAAGATAATTGAAGATACTTTATAACAGAAAATAAATTTAATGTATAAACTATATGTCTGCAGATGCGTGTACGTGTGCTATTATATTTCGAATATCATATATATATATATATATATATATATATATATATATAATTAATAAAATGATTTAGTTCGTTAACAAAATAAAGAAAAATATCTAATATTTATAACTACAGTAAAATATATAGTAAAGCTGCGATTAACAATAACAAATTGAGTATTATGTGAAGTAAGAGAATGGAAGATCCTTGTTCATTGACGAGGAGACAATCAGTTACAGATGGAATAGAACATCTACACCGAAATATTTATTACATCACTATTACATATATGATATTTATGAATACGTATGTGAAGAAACAAAGTTATTATATTCCTGCATTCAACACATGCATACACTACTCCATGGAAATTTTATTTTAATATTGTTCCGTTTACCGTTACGCTCAATGATTCTAAGCCTCTCTCCACTGTTTCACACTACGACGATGCACCTCTTCTTGTAACTCATTAAAGATGAATCTTTATTTTTTATATTTCATCTCTCTCTCTCTCTCTCTCTCTCTCTCTCTTTCTCTCTCATTATTTCTATGCGAGACAAAAAATAAAAAGTCAATGACTACCATGCGATTTAATGATCAACCATGAAATGTTTCTTACGCATACTATATATAGATTACAAGCATAAAATGAATTATTGCTTAATGGAGTGGATGCACCAGCTCTTGCTATAAGCCCTAGTGCGCTTTAAAACTTGAAAAACGATTATAAGAAAGTAGCGTACTGTATTTGCTAAATGAACTGTCATTGTTGTTCATAAGTATAGCGAATAATAAGATCAGTATTTTGTTGAAACCCTTTAGTCATTTTTATAAATAATTTTTGAGGTAATTGAAATCAGTCCGATAATCGAAATGTATTCTTAAAATTAAAAAATTACAAATATTTAAAAATCTAATTTTTAAAATAAAATTATAGATGCATGATAATACACGTTAATAAAAAGAAGATATGAATAATAGTTTTATAAATATTTAGGAAAAATATTGATTATATCCATTTTATAATAGTGAAAACTATAACGATGATTAAAAAATAAATTCAATGTTCCTTAAATTTAAGTAATAATAAATTGAGTATATTAATTTTAATGAGATGATTATTATACATTTTCTTTTAAAACAATATTTTTTACATCAATGTCAGTATTATTTACTTTTGATTTTTACTTTATTTATATTACTAATGATTGTGAGTTTTCTTGAATCATAATTGGAAATTGCATCTTGGTCTGCGTGCAAATCTAAAAACTCAATGTATTGAATATTTTAGTATAAATCTTAATCTAGAATTTTATTTTAAAAGATTAACAGCACGTGCTAATAATCATATTGATCAACGTAAATTTAAATGTCGAGTAAAGTTATTCATTTCGATCAGGATGTTTTCATCTTATCTGCGTACATTTGCCATTTAACATAAAAGAATGTTGAACAAGCTGCCGGAAGGGAAAGAATGAAGTGTAACCGCAGTGTGAATTGGACGCAGGTCTCCCTTCTGCGCAGCAGGCGTAGCGGAATAAGACACACGTAGGCACGTGTATAGTGCACACACGTGGTGCATACCTGATGCACACGATTCGTATGAACCCAACTACGTATAGCTGTCTTGAAGGAATTTACGGCTAAACCACGCCGCGAGTCTGTCAATAACAGCCATTTCCGGCAAGAGCTGCACGCGCACCGTAATTATACGCGAATATGACGCGCGTCACTCTGTCATTGCCGTTTACACTTATTTTTCTTTCTCTATTTTGTTTTTAATCTTATATTTTCTTTTTCTCTTATTTTGCAACCCTTTGCTTATTCGTTCTTGCTACTTTGTTTAAATGTACTCAATTTTAGTACGCGTGTACATTAACTCATTATACTTTTTCAATTCATTAATGACGAATCATGAAATAACGTACTTCTCAAATAATTACCATCATTAATAAATGTTTTTCCCTTATAATATAAACTTAAATTTTCTTACAGAAACGAAATTCATTAAAACTTTATATTAATTATCTTTATCAAATAAAATTGTATTGACAGTAAGAACAAATTTTCATAATTAAATACTAATCGATATTTATCAATCTAGTGTTTCTTAGACTTCATGTTTAATAATCAATTACTTATTAAGATAAATCTGTATTTCATTTTTCTAATCCTAAATATATTTAAATTTATTAAATTAGTAATACCAATGATTATAATAAACATTAAGAGCTTATAAAGTTTGTATAATAAATAAATTATAATTAGAATACTTTATAAATATACTTAACAATTTCAATAATGAAATTAATTTTATATTATACAAATCATATTATATAAATAATTTATAGTATATAAACAATCTCCAGTATATGAATAAAATAAACTTACAGCACTTATATTTGCTCCTCAAAAACTAGATGCAACACGTGTAAGACAGTATTTGACATACACGTACCTTTTACCGTCTATTAGATATTATTGATGTAATGTGGTGTTAACATTTTAAAATTTAAATATTATTAGTGATATTCTTAATAATATATATAAAATAAAATAATATTTAAGTAATGATTTAATTTTTTTGTAATATATAAATATCTAAAATTATCACTTTTTTTTAATTACATTTTACATGATTATTTAACTTTTTTAGATACTAGAATAAAAATTGAAAAATGATGTATGAATTAACTTAAATCGTATATTTAATAAAAAACAAAATCCGTGCTTTAAATTAAATTAAATATCAAGTATAGATTAACCTATATTAAAAATAAGAAAATATAATTCACTGAGTTAGATTTTATTTATTGATTCAACTACATGGATATGGAAGATATGGCAGTTATTACATTCTTATTGAAAATCATACTGATAATAAATAATAAAAATAAACACTAGAATATTACTTAAGAACGCAAAATGGTATATTTTTTAATTTTATCAAAATTAGCATCTTAGTAATCATAAAACGTGCAAAAAAGAAAAATTAATTAAATTTAGTATTCTTGTAAAATGTTATATTATAATATTATATATAAATGAAGCAAAACTTTTTTTAATATCATGTAATATAATCCATTTTTAATATAATTCATAATTCTGTTTCAATAAAATGTTAAACAAAAATAGCAAGCGATTTTTCAAAATGTGAGGAAAAGATAATAGAAAAAGAAAGAAGTTAGTAACTTGGAAAAGATTAATAGTAAGAGTAAGTTAATAGTGCTTATATACAGAAAAATAGTGAATCAAGGATTGTATAATAAGTTCTCATGCATTATGTTGACAGAAGTTTAGCCAACATGAGCATAAGTAACGATCCATAATGCAAAAACTATCAAGGGTGCCAGAAAGATATTTGTACTAAATATCAATCACACATAATTAAAGAAATTAATATAAAAGAATCTTAACGCAATTTATTGAGATAAGCGAGGCATCAAAAATTGATATTTAAATTATTATAGCAATTGTTAATAATTATTAAAGATAATCCATAAGAAAATCGTTTGTTTTACAATAAAAAAATTTCATTTATTTTAATTATCAGCTTCCTTTTTAACTTTTTACAGGAATTTTTTACAAATTAGAATAATTATAAAGTTTAATTATAAATTTTTCTTAATAATTTGCTTTTTATTTATAATTTTTAAAACGATTTTATATCGTTTAATTTTATACTGTTTAAAGTTAAGTTAATTATACTAAAAAGGTTAGAAGTGCTTGAAAAGTCTACTATATACATTTTTTAATTTAAAATTTTTGATATAATTTCAAATTCCATTTTAGATTTATAAAAACTGGGAGGAATTAAAGGAAATAAAAAATCAAAAGAAAATTTGTCTGATTATTTCTTTTTAATGTGACTTTTTATACATTTAAAAGCATCAGATTGATATTTTTAACATAATATAGATATATGGTCTATAAAAATATTACTTTAAGTTTCATAATATTTTTTATAAAAATTTTATATTCAATGTGCTTCAAATAAAAATTTTAAATTATAAACGTACTTAAAAATTATATAATTGTATAGACTTTTATTTTATTGTATAGACTATTGTATATACTCAGAAAATAATTAAATAGTATAATTTAAATAATTACAAGATATTGAAAAAGTAATATATGTTTTTTTTAGACAAATAACAATATCTATCAAATTTATATATCTATCAAAAATTGATGTATCAGTAATTATATCTATTTAAATACTTATAGAGAATAGATTTTCTAGGTCACTCATATTTAATTAAAATTCATTTTACATTATATTTGTTGTTTATAATTACTTTATATCGTATATAAATTTATTTTATATAAACTCTATGCCATTTAAATACATTTAATTATAAGTAATATGAACTAAAAGTTCTTTTTTTTTTAACCGAATTTGAAGTTATAAAATTTTTATATTTTTAATTTTTTTACTTTAATGAGAATGTTTTTTTTTTATTTAAGTTAATTATAAATATAATTATTACATTTTTCATTTAAAGAAAACAGAAATTTAATTAATTATATATGGGACTAAAGGCAAAGGGTAATAGTTGAAAGAGAAAAATATACGTGCTTCGCTACGCCTTAACCGTTGTGCCAAAGTAGTGGAAGGGGGAGGAGGTAGCGAAGCCACAAAACGTATACGATCTGAAAATGAGGACCCAAGATGAGCACGCGCACGCGCCACTCGCGCCAGCCACACGACTTCAGACCCCTACTCATTCTGGGCCGCGCGCGCACACCTGGGACAGTTGGCAAGCGTAAAAGACCCCCAAATCACCACACAACATACAAAAGAAACGTGTGTACGCGTAATCACTTGGTGCGGGTGTTTCGTTGTCTTTGGTTTTTTCCTCTCTTCCTTACACCCGCGCACCAACATTTTAGTGCTACTCATTAATTTTAGCTCCGGCTAGGTTAAAGCTACTTATTCAAAGATCAGAGCGTATAGACTTCCTAAGGTTAAGGCGTATATCGTCGCTTGTTAAAATTACTGTTTCGTGTTATAGCAAAGTCCACTACTATCTGTCACATTTCACATTAACGAAAATCTACTTATAAAAATGAAAATAAATACTACGATCGTTATAAACACACTCCTATTTAGAATTGAAAGAATAACAATATTTAAAACAATTTTTGAAGAATCCATCATTACCAATACTTGTACATCAACTCCTAATTTATATTAAGGTTCTATTTTTCTTTCACTTGAAAACAATTAGAAAAATATCATCATTATTTTTAATTTATTTTTTTTTACAATTAATTAAAATTTTTTTTATTACAATAAATACAATTGTTATCTAATGTATCAATAAGAAATAAGAGACTATATTTATAATAACTATATTATTTAATCGGATTATTATGTATTATATTAATGCAATATTATATATTGTGTAAGTTCTTCATTAATAATGGTTCATTCATAATTCAAAATAAAAAAAAACTCACATCATCAACTGTGTTTTATATTAATCAGTCAGAAATATATATTATGATGAATTCCTTAAATGAGGAGAAAAAGCTGAAAGGTATACAATAATGTTTCTGCAGCATAGAATCTATCGGCCTATATATCATAAAAAACAGAAACTTAGAAATATAGAGTACAAGTAGTAAGATATAAGAGGTATAAAAAAGGAAAGTGGATACCAAAAAAGCTAAAACTAAATTTTTTAATTAAAGTGAATTACTTTCAGTTGTTTTTAATAAAATAATTTGAAAGTTCAATCTTGGTTTTCCAGTTAATATGAGTGAAAAATTTTGTTGCATACAATGTTATTTTATTTAACTATATAAAAATATATTATTAGAATTTTTCTTTAAAATTTTATATCTTGAATTATATTTTTATTTAAAACCATTGTTTTTAAATTTTAAAAGATACAATTGAAATATACATTAATATTTTAAACAATAATTCAATGTTTAACATTATTATTCCTTTAAGTAAAATATATAATATTAAGTATTCATTATATTATAAATAATTATAAATTATATTCTGTAGAATATCATTATAAATACTTTATAACTAATAATTAAATAAATATTATTTGAGAATTTTAAGTGATAATTTAAAGTAATTAAAATTTATAAGTCGTTTCTCATTATACGATTACAACAAAAAAGTATCTACAACAGAATACATGGTTATTGCGATAAATCAGTGAGGTATTATATCATTGAAAATTTTACGCTATATAGTTCGCGTTTTTTAATAGGATCCTTAACTGACTTAGAATTAAAGATGCACGTTTGTATATCAAAACATTAATAAATTAGTTTCCTACGTTGTATGGTGTAAATATATCAATGATATTAAGAGAAAAAAACAATGGAAAATAACAGTAAATTATCAAAGAATCAAACAGCTATGTATCACAAAACTTATCTATATACAACTTGTTAAATAAAGTAGAGTAGAGGGTACAGAAACTGATGAACAGCCACCTGAGTTTATTTGTCAGTAGTTTACTAGTGAATTAAGTCCTTCGAAAGAGATACCAAGGCACGTGCGGAGAAACAGACAGAGAACGACATATAAAGAGATATAGAAGAGATAGAGAAAGAGAAGTGCAACATTAAAGTCGCCTGCTTACCGTATGCTACCCATATGGTTTCTCTACTCTTCCTTTCGAAAGTACGAGTATACAACCCTACTCTATTACCTTTTTCCTCCCCCTCGAGTATCCCTCACTTGTTTTCTCACTTGTCTTATATTTTCTCTATTTCCATCTAACTTAGCTATGTCTTTCTTTTCTCACTTTCACGGTCATTTTTTCCAACCCCCCATAAATGCCGTTGTACATATCATCAAATATATAATGTAGATGCAAAATAAGAATTTAAATGAAAACAATCATTATTTATTCATTACAATTCATTACAATATATCTAAGTACAAGTTAAAATTTTGTAGATACTTCAATGAAAGAATATTTTACAGTAAATTTACACTATAAAACGTTAAAAAAAAAATTACTATTCATACTATAAAGCACTAAGTAAAATAATAATAAAGCCCATAGATCATTATTCTTTAAATTACATATAAGAAGTGCTCCTAAAATATTTATTTTACAATTAATTATTTAAATATTATATGATTAATTAAATTTTTATTATACAGTTTAAATTATAAATTTTGGTTATTATTAAATATACTATCTAATCTACAGGTTTACAAATATTAGATAATTTAATTAACTGATAAATTCTCCAAATTACATACAATTAAACCCTTTGATTTATAATCGAGATAGCAGAAATATAATTCATAATTCATTTTTTGAATAACAAGAAGAAAAATTTATTATTATTTTCTCATATACATAAAATAATTAAAATCACAAAAATTTGTTTAATGAATAATATAATTTACTACCGATAATAATAATTGAATTGATAATATTACAATCAAAATAATATAATAAAAATTTTACTAGAATATACAGGGGTATATAAATAATAAATTACTCGTCTCATAATAATTAATTAATTCCATCCTTGAGTATCATATAATAAATATAAGTAATAAAACTGTCACGTACTTAAAAATAAAAACTACATAATACTATATAACATAATAATAATTAACCATTAAAAAATTATATTTATATTATTAAAGATAATTGACGGTGTAAGACTAAACCAAAGAGAAACATTATGCAAGGTATAATAATTCTGAAGGTAGTTTGATCCTGGTGATAATCGAAAAAAGGTATACTTGAAAATAGTAAATAGAAAGTACAGACTATAAACGGTAGAAAGAAAGATAAGGCAAGAAAAGGATGGCGGTAAATAATTAATAAGAGTAACAACGGGAAGAGAATAATAGCAAAGATAAAATGTAAATGGAAAAAAATGGTTGAGTTGAAGAAACAGGAGTTATAGAAAAAGGTAGGTAAGTATAATTAATTAAATAAGAAGCGAAGAAAAATAGAAAGAGAGACAACGAGGAAGGGGTTGAGGAAGAGACGGAGAGCGCAAATTTTCACTGAAAGTCTATTTACATTATCAATAATAAAATTATTTTTGCATATAACGTGCTTGTAATCTCACTATTTCAACAGTATTTAATTAACATCAGTAACACTATTAATTAACATATGACTTATAATACAATCTGTTTTATTGCTGATATTCACGCGCACGAAAGATACTTATATTCTTTTGATTCATCCATCCCTCATTTCTTCAATGAATATTACCGTTATCACCAACAAGTTAAGCAAATTATTCGTTATGAAACTTATACGATCAGCATAATAAAAAACGATTTGTGCAATAGTTACTATTTGTTAGAATAAAATTAAAAACAATGTTCATATATCTTATTGTAAGGGAATGTATGGATATTACAAATTATGTGGTAGATTATATTTTCACATGTGTTTAAACTATATATTAATATCTTTTCTGTACATAAAATAATTAAAAAAAGATTTACTTTGCGCGTAATTCTGAATAAATATTTTAGCGTACAAAAGAATACAAATAATATTTAAATATAACATAATATTGAATATCTGTATTAATTATAGAGCCAGCTTTATTATATTTTATATATTTTTAATAGTCAAAGTAGCTACACTTGCAATAGTAGATAAATTAAAAAATTAATTGTGTAAAATTATCTAAAATATTAAAAAAAAGCTAATACAGTTCGAAATGTTATAAAGATATTTAAATATATTATTCATTGCATATATTAATTTTTTAAAAACAATAAATATTATTTTTCTGTAAATTGAGATTTATTTTTGATAATTTATTTATTTATTTTTATTTTTAAATTAAATTACAAATTTTTTTATACTTTAGTTAAATTATTATAATATTATGGTATAAATATAATTGTTTTGCATTTTTTTTTATTAATAAATAATTAATAATTCTTTTATTATTAGTTTTATTTTTAAATAATTTTGAAATAAAATGCAAATGTTTTATAAAAATGAAATATAATGAATGTTCATATATCTACAAAAGTTGGTCAGCTGGGAAAATTACTTAACATAGAATAATTGGTAAATGAGACAGTCAAATTTAATACGGATGAGATTCAAATTTTGGTAGAACGGAAAAATCATAAAAGATCATTTATCAAACAGATCTAAATAAAAAACGCGCAAATTGCATTGCATGTACCATAAGTAGATACTAATACATAACACTCGCTCAAGTATTTAATATAAAATTAAGAAGTTTGGATAAACTTATAAATATTATAATTGGAAATAATATAATTACTAATAGAAAATCACGAGAAAAGGCATGCTCCAAGGAACACTACTAAAAAAAGTTTTTCTTATAATTTGTTAATATGGATCATTTGCAATAAAAGAACGTATTTGAATATACTAATCTAAATTAACTAAATAAGTAGGAACATCCATTATCCATATATTGATGTCAGGATAGTTGGTTATCCATTCGTTATCAAGAAGCTTGCACATACTATTTTATGATACGCAACTTATAAGTATATAACAAGAATTAGTAATGTACATAGATTAAATAGATACTTATCTTAAAATTTATAATAACCTTGGCATGATCTAGTAAAAGGTTATGTAGTTAAAAAAATGCTGCTCTAAAATTCGAGCTATTTGTATTCTAATGCATGAATAGTAGTAGTGTTATCATATAGACAGTTAGAGCCGTTTTTAATATCTGTAGAGCATAATTTAAATTGCATAACGACAGTGTACATAGGAGTCTTAGATAATTGAAAAAATTTAAATCAAACCGTTATTTAATATGATAAAAAACAATAAATAGAAAGTACGGGTTGAAAACAATTAAATTAAAGAAAATACAAGATAAAAAATAATTATCGTGTTTGAGGAATAAAGGTAGAGAACAGAAAATTCAAATTAGACAAAATAAGAAATAAAAGACTTGACATAACAGAACAGAAAAAGCAAAAGGGAAATACTTCGAGAAAGGCAGGAAGTTACACCAAAATCGATAAAAAAAACAAAAAGAGAAAAAGAATAACCGAATTGTCTACGGTACGTAGACATACTCTATCAGCAATTAAATTGTGTTTGCACGGGACATACTTACGGTGCAAATAGGTGCAACGGTATACGCTGACTCGTCTGAAGCTGGTAATACCATTCTGATTACTAGAGCACATGCGCTATAAATATATTGTTTGCGGATTGGACCAATATCATTTATGTTGCTATTAATTATTTTAATTTAATATACTAGTATTTATCTCTTTTAATACGTATTTAATCGTTTGATTCTCTCCCTTTCAACTGTATGTCAGATATTAACTTTTCCAAGAACAAATCATTGCAGACATAACAATCCATTTACTTATTAAAAATGATACTGCTTTATAAAGTTATAATTTTAATTTATATACTTTATGAATAATTAATTATCTATGAATTTTTTAATGATACTAAAAAACTTTAATTTAAAAAAATATTGATCAATAATTATATAAACTAGATTTGAAATATTTATGTTAAAGAAAAAAGGAATTTATACTTGTATATAATGAAAAAAGTAAAATAAAATAAAATAAACTACAATAAAAAAAGTCAATTAACATAAAAAATAAAATATAAAAATAAATAATATCTGTATTGTCAGTATAAATCAAATGCATTGTAATCTATTAAGGTAAAATTATTCTTAAGTCAAATCAATCATGTCAAGATCACGAAATCCTATCAAATCAATTGACGAAGCTTAACTTTGTTTCCTTCAGCAACATAATACATAGAATAATTTTTAAAAAGCAGTAATACATTCAATATTTTAAATAATCTTTATAATCGTTAATATTTTTAATATCTATGAAGTTCTATTATGCTTTATAAATATATTAATATATTTTGAGGAGAATATTTGCACATTATTTTGAATTCTGTAAATATCTATCAAAGATTGTTTTCTGATACTTATAATGATATATTTTAATCTTTCAATGAAAATGTTATTTAGATATAATATGAGAATTGATTAATTTTTATAAAAATGAATAAACGCTTACTAATAATGTCATTTAATTAATTTAATTATGTTCTATACATAAAATAACGAACGTTAAAATTTATCGTTTAATTGGTAAATAAGAAAAGAATAAGATAAAAAAACAGTAAAGGTATTTTAAATTAATTTAATTTTAAGAAACTTTAACTATCTTAATTACTGTCAAGCAAAATATGATGATTCAAAACTTACTCTGAATTAAATCAATATTTTACTATATTTGATAAAATATCAGTAATTATCTAAATCTGATCACGAATCATTTGTTTTTGAAAATCATGAATTTTTCAATATTTTATCTGATTATAACAAATTTCAAATAAACGAAAAACAATTTATTTATTGAGTATCATGAATTAATAATATCTTTTTATAAGAGTAAAAAAAAACTTTTCATTGAAAAAATGAATAATATTTAGTCAAATTTTTAGTCGACAAATTAATTAATTAATTATAAGAATAATTGTTATTTTTCAAATTCAAATTGTCAGATTAATTTTATTTAATTATTGTTTTGTAAATAATTTTTATGTCGAGGTATAATAAATTATCTCTAAAATTATATAGAATAAGCTTTTATAAATTTAATTAATAAACGTAAATTTAATACTTACTATTTATTTAACATTAATAGTATAAAGTATTATTTATATATCTATTATAATACAAAATAAATAGATACATTTTAAAATATTAAAATATATTTTTAAATATTTTAAATATTTTGGTGTAATTTAACTTCGGCTAAATTATTTATACATACATTTTTTTTTACTTTTTTACATTAGACGGATATTTAAATTTTTAGATTAAGAAAGAATAATTTCATAAAATTAATAATAAATTATCAAAGAAAATAAGGAACGCGCCCAGAAATTTTTTAAGTAATAAGACAACATTCAAGTTAATTAATAGTATTTTATTTATTTTATTGTTAATCATGGTTTATATAGCAGTATAAATTTAACAGGCCCATTGAAAGCAAATGATGAAATTATTGTATAATAAGTTGCGACTAAAATAGTTTAAAAATGAATAATAAGTTCCTTTATCTTGGTGGAATTAAAAGAATAATTTTAATACTGAAATATTTTTTATTTAGAGTATTAATAATAAAATTTATATAATAAATAATAAAATAAATATAATAAATAATAAAAATTGTAGTCGGAGTTCATAAATGTATTTTTTTAAGTATATTTTAAACTTGCTTCACTGAAATTTGTAAATATTTTCAATTTAATTAAACAATAAACTTTTTCATTTTTTCTCATTTAATATCAATTTTCTTAGGTATATTTTAAAATATATAAACTAGTTTAATATGATAACAATTGAACCAATAACAATTTTTTTTAATATTTTTTTATTAATAGCTTCTGTTTCTTTATTTTTTTCACGAAACTTTAAAATATTGTTCAAGTAATTGCTATGTATCTGGATATGTTCATGTCTATGCGTGCGCACATGCACGCGTTAGTATTTATTTTTTCAGTCATTTAGTATCGCGGTTGAAATCCGGTGACGCCTACATCCGCTATTTCCAAGCGGAAGATGCACAAAACTTGAAGATCGAAATAAACCTTTCTTCGAAAATTTGATATACATAATCCAAACTTTTATAACTTAATTGAGTCGCCTCAATCAATCTTCAAATTAGTTGGTTAATTCAGTCGAAAAACAGGATATATTATATGGATAATTTCCGTTTAATAAAACTTTTAAGTTTAATATTTAAAATTTTAATTAGTTTAATATTACATGTGATTTTATTTACAGTAACATTTTCTGCTACATTTTATAACATTATATATATAAATACTTTCTGAATTTATATTTTATTTTTTAAATTCAATAGATTATTATAATTCTATGTTTAATTCAACTTAATTCATTATTTAATATAAAACTTATATTTTTTATATAAAAGGATAATAAAAATTAATTTTATTATTTAAACTAAAAATAAATTAAAATAAATTCTTAAAAATGTAACTTGTTAAAGATATATTATAATATCAATGGCAAGTCTTAATAGCGTTTAATAACATTTGTTATTAAAACTTTTATTTTCAAACTAACCGATTAATTTTTTATTTTTTATTAAGCATTATTTATTAAGCATTATTTATTTTTTTTTTATTTTTTTATTTTTTATTTTTTTATTTTTTATTTTTTAAGCATAATAAGCATTAATACTAAATTCTGAAACAATATTTTTATTTTTATTTTTTTATTTTTTATTTTTTTATTTTTATTTTTTTATTTTTTATTTTTTTAAACAATATTTATTAAGCATAATAAGCATTAATACTAAATTCTGAAACAAAGTAGTTGTAATAAAATGATATTTTATCTATGTGGAAATAAATTTTCAACAGACCAATTTAAACCATTAAAATTATATTGTACATACAAATAAAAATATGTATAACAATATATATATATTTAAATGCTGCATGACAATTGACTGTAATTTGGTTTGTTATATATGTACAAGTATACAATAATTGTATCCAATTTGAAAAAATTAACTATGAATTTATAAACAACTTTATAAAAATATATTAGTTTACATAATTAACAAAAATTATAATATTATTTGAAGGTTTAATGTTTTTCAACACTGTTATATGTTCATATAATAAATTTTAAAATATAGTACAAAATAAATATAATACTAAATATTAATAATGAATAAAATATGACTATTATGAAAATAAAAATATTTGAACAAACTATGTATTTATATATATACTTTTTTATACCATCGAATTCAGTTTTTAAATACCATAAAAATAATTACAATCAAAGAATATAATTAAATTGTTAGAAAGATGTAATAATTACATATTAAATAAATATAAAAACATTTACAGAACTAAAAATTTATAATACTTGCATATTTCATAGCCTACTATGAATATATTATACTATATATATACTATATTACAATATATACTATATTACATTTTATTTAGAAAACCGAGTATGATTAATCAAATGAAAAAAAACTATTGGTCTCATTTTCTAGATTGATATTCATTAATTTGTACAACTATAACTTTGTTTTTATTACAATTCCAAAAACTGAAAAAAAATGAAACAGGTTGTATAAATACATATATTTATGTACAAATATTTGCGTACTTTGGTAAAAGAAGACAAAACCAAAAAAATACGAGGAAAAATCAGAGTAATAAAAGTATAAAAAGAGTTTCCTATTCAATCTTTTATTGTTCGATATCCACTGTGTATAAAAGTAAAAAAAATGCAAAAAAAAAACAAGATGACACTACATTAATTTTATATCTTTACGAGTTTAAATTGAACAATGAATGAAAAAATTTGAATGAAAATCTTTTAACTATAATATTGAAAATTAGTGGAAGCTAATATTTTCTCTTGGTTAATTTGAGGCAAGTCAAATATTGCATTCGAATATTGTTTTAATCTATTATGTTATTTATGCTAGCTATATTATATAATACGATAAGTAAGCGAAATAAAATAAAATAATATGTAAATCATTTTATTTCTTAACTAATTTTCATGTGATAATTATAAGAAAATTCATTATTTCTAATATTTGGTACACAAAAACAATAGAATTAATTAAAAGTAAGATAATCAAAGAAAATGATTATGTCCTTTACGCCCGATTGTCAATTTTATAAAAATATTATTTTCAGAATAAAATAAAAATGTAAACATTTCGGAATTAATGTTGGAATATATGTATACAAATGTACGTATTCATACGTTAAAATAAAAAAAGGAAAATGGAAAGGTGATCGAACACAAATCATCACGGGTGGTCCATACTAGTATACCTTAAAATAATCTTGAGTTCGTATATTAGTAAACGTCCACACCGATGTTATACAAACTATGGGAAGACTGGAACGAGGTAGATTCTGTCATACCGAATACTCGTGACCACGGGCGCGCGAGAAATCGGGACAGACTAAAATTGGTGTGCGTGCGAGTGTCGAGTTATGCTTAAGATCTAATATAACGCGCGAATGAGTGCTTACAAAGGAAACGTAGTAAAACATTGATCAATTTATACGATTATTTGGAATCGTTATTGGATCTGGCATTTGTATCAATATACTCGATTTTGTGTTTCCTCCCTTTTTCTTTATTTTGATAAACAGCAAGAATTTCGGTGATATAAGTTTGACATTTCAAAATTGATGATTATTCAAATATTTACAAAGGAATATGTTCAATCAATATTGAATCCTTTAACTAATTATAAAATTTATCGTATTTAGTTATACTAAAGTTAAACGCGCCGTAATTGATTAATCACATAAGATAATCATTTTATATTATTTCTTTAGTTTATCTAATAAGCAAGCAGAAAAAACGTATAATATCCGATTTAGCATTATGTAGCTAAATACACGATTTAGCATTATGTAGCATAAAATACTGCAAGAAATACTGGTATTAAATAAAAAACATAAAATCTAAATTTTTCTCACATCCCAGATATCAAGCATCAAATTCTTTTTGACAGTGCATTTAACAAATGCTCTATATATATATAGACATGGTTAAAGTAACAAAGAGGAAGGAGCCGATGGAAGACGTAATTCAACACCCATAAGTTGCAATACTCTTGTAGGTGTACATATGCGCGTATAAAATTCTCGACGGTGAGGAATATAATACTGATGCGCCACATGATGCAGCTATGCCAGTATGTCCGGCTCGTATCTCAGTGTAGTCGCATTTTTGTCTAGGACATGTCTTGTATACGCTCGTTTTTCGGTTCACTTTTCTATATGTATTTGTAAAGTTTCTGAACTCATTAGTGATCTATTGAATCTGTAAATAAAAATATTGTTCATATTTTTTTTTTAATTAGGATATTAAATACTTGCAATTAAAAATTGTATTATAAGCATAGATTAAAAAAATATTTGAAATATTGTGAATTTAATTTAATTAAAGTACATGCATTCAAGTTAATAAATTTATTAATAAATTAAAATACATAGTCCTTCCATTGACAACATAAAATTGTTATAAATACTGTTTTATTATTGTATGAAAAAAAGTACTACTAGTTTAATATTTTGTATGCAATAAATATTAAGGTTAAAGTCCATCATTTATTATACTTTGAGCATTGTACAAAGTACATTTTTAATTGATGTTTAGTAATTGATTCTTACGACAGAGTAGTATGTTAAAGTTTATTTGAGATAGATAGAAATTAATGACTTCTTTGCCTCAGAATTAACAGTCGAATTTTAATGCAATTGATAGATGACGAAAAATGAAAATAAAAGCCAAGAGAAGTTATATCGTTGACAAAATCTAATATACTAAAATGAAACGAACTATTTAAGGTCACTTTCCACCCATTAATGCTGCTCTTATTGATAATTGCTTTCAGTTATTTATATTCAGAGACTCGTTACAACACCGCCAGAATCATAGAATGTTTGACTGATTTGCCAGCTCAATATTTTTATTAATTAATTTGGTTATTAATCACCACTATGAAATTGTTAAGCAAAATATTAGTATACAGTTATTGAATAGCTTTTATCTTGAATAAAAAAAATGAATGAAAATACACTTATGAATTATTTATTATTTTCTGTTAATATAAACTTTAAATACTCATTCGATTGAAAATAATATTACGTATCATTAAATTAAAATCCATTAATAATTAAATTAAAAAAGATTAATTTTGATTCGTTTTATATTATTATAAGAAATTATATTTCTTTAAAAAAAGAAATTAATTATTTTTAACACATCGTTAAAAATATAAATTGCAAAATTACCATTTTAATAAATATACTTACTGCATTAGATATAACATTTTACCAATACATAATATATTTATAACTATTTATAAAAGATTCAATGACCTAAAAATAAAAAGTAAAAGTAAAATGTACAATAATATGAATAAAACATAAGTGAAGTTTTTAAATTATGGTCACATAGTAAAATAAAATATTGCATGCATAGATAAAAGGAAAATAATTCACATACACTGTAAATCGATTTAACTTTATTGGAATCTAAATTCCCTTTAGTGCATTACGATTGACTTGGTATTATAGCAGTTATAAAAAGTTATGAATATTTTATGAATATTATAATGTGAAATATGTTACAAAATAAAATTAGAAAATGAACATTTTTCTGAAAATATAAAATAATATAATTTACGTATTTCAAATGCTCGTATAAATAAATATTTTATCTTGATCTTAGACCATTAATTTATTCCTATTTGTATATTTCAATAAAATAAAACTATATAAACCATAGGATAACAAATATTTAACTGAATATTTAATAAAGACTCATTTTTTAAAAGACAATGTACAATTTTATATTGTTAAATCCTTTTTATTTTATTAAAACGTTTGTCGATATTTATAAATAAAAAAATGTGATGTTAAAAAAAGAGGTGCCCAACTACAATTGTCGTTATAAATATTTATAATAGAGATAAAATGTTTTATATATTTGAAATTAGTTCTATAATATTGAAATATAAAGAATATCTTTAGATTATTAAAAATAAAATTTAGTTTTATAGAAAAAGATTTGAATATAATCTTTAGAATAATTTTTTTACTATTCTTTTTAAGATATTGAATTTTTTTTATTTAGTTATAGAAAATATAATTAATTATAATTATAATTAATTACAAGAATGGTTTGTGACTGAAAGTAAATTGACAAAATTTGAATGTCTAATATTTTATTAAAATTGCGTTAAAAGTTATTCATGAGTAATTTATTCTAAGACGTAATAGCTCTAAAATGATTATAATACATTTTAATAATAACATTTTTTACAATTTAAAAAGTAACATAAATACCTTTTTTTTATAACTTTATTATCTATTTATTTAAAAGTTAGTTCCTTTCGCAGTAAGGAAATCTTTTGCTGGCTTATAAAATAATAGCAAAAAATAGAATGATAATAGTAGCTGCAAAAGTTTTTAGGGACAATAATGCACGTATTATTTAAGGATTTCCAATTTAGAAACCATTCATTATTGAATGAATGTAATCAATCAAACCGACTCAAAAAAAAAAAAAAAAAAAAATACAAATAACAGTAGAGCCGGCAGAATATAGATCGACTTGAACAATTCTACAAACTGAGTTGCCCCAAGCTGAAAAAAGTAGCCTAGATAAAAAAAAATTAGACGAGAAGTAACAGGGAGAGTAGAAAAAGGATCGTCTAGGACTTGACCTGTACTCACGTTTGTGCGCGTGCCTGCCACGCTTTCTTGACGCGATAGAAAAATGACAGTTGGCTGGCGCGTTGCACGTTATATGTCCACTAGAGCCCAGCATTCGATCAACCGTTGCGTTCCGGCAAATTAAATCGATGCGTTACTCACTGTCAAGTCAGGGTGAGTTTATATACACCAACACGTTTGTGTTTATCTGTGCGTAGAACCAAACTAAAGATGGGTAAGAAAAAAATACCAGTGTGAAATCGGTATGGAAACTATAGAAATAAGAAGGTAGGAAGAAAGAAGGTTCTCCTAATCAACACTTTATACGATTAAAGATGCACGCGATCACTAAAACTCAAATGTGCGTTGAAGCTGTTAATTTCCTACTGAAGTCGATAAGTAAGCATATACAAGGGCTAATTGACTCTACAACTATAGATATCTTTTGATAATTTCGGACATGAAAAATAAAAATTTGGCTCGTTTCAAGACAACTGCTACCGTGTAATTATTTTGTCTTATCGTTGGTCTATTCAATTTGTATTTGAATACATGTATCTTTCTAGGAAAATGAGCTCTTATTATGCGCTATTTACTTTAGGTTTATTAGCATCAATATTATATATTAAGATAATTATTTCGATGCGTGTACGCTTTTTAAAGAGAATAGCTCGGTTAAGAAATTTTCACTATAAAATTGTATGTTACTGAAAACTTTTTCAATCTTAATATATACTTAGATATAATTCAGAAATCATTACTGTTACATACTAATTTACTGTTAGTAAAAATACCTTTACACTTTAAATAATTGAACATTACAATGTAATGTTCTTATATTATAGATGTTTGCATATACGAATACGATAAAATACAATCATTAAAAATAGACTTTATACTTAATTCAAATATTAATAACGACTTTTTATTTTATTGAAACTACATTTAATAAAGTAGTTAGTTCTTACATTAATAGTTTACATTTTATGACTTATTTTCATATGTACCAACGTAGATTTTAAAACATCAAGTAATAATATAATATAATATTTCTCATACATTGAACAATTTTAATATATTATTTTAATGTAATTTTTATAATATTATAAACTTATTTTGTTAGGTAAGTAATAATTAACAGTGTTTTCAGAGTAATTTAAATATTATAAAAGACATAAGTATTTTTAAATAGCTGTATAACTATTTTAATGCTTTTTTAGCACAATATTTACAAATAAAATGATGGTTTATTATACGAAGAAGCCTTTATATATATATTATTTTAAATAATAAGAAAAAATATTGTATACCTTAATTGAATTAAGAATAAACTTTTTTTAATTTTTAAAAATAATTATAAGCAAATAAATTTAGTTTAATATACTTTTCCAAGCCTGGATATATTTACTATAAATTGTTTTTCCTTACGTGTTTAAATATTTAAAAGAATGCACTGTCAAGTTTTATAAAAACTTTTAAAAAATTATTAAAAGCCATAAACAATGAATAGTGAATCTTCCCAAATAAGTTATTTTATTTTTATTATTTAAATATTATAAAAAATTATTGATTATTAAAGAAAAATATAAAATTCATCGAATTTAATTTGATATAAAATTAAAGGATTATTTTTTGTTAATATTGATGTATTAATTATAATTATATTAAAAATAATAAAATTAAATGAATACAATCTATTTAAAAAGGTGTGCTTATATGTTTAGAATTTTACGTAATATCATACATGCACATTCATTCATTTGTAAATTAATATTATTATGATTATAACATAAAATTAGTACGACTGCAAGTTATATAAATTTAATATGTATCTCGACCCACTGGCTAAGAGTAATGTCAAAAAACGATGAAACAGTGGGTGGTTTTAGCGAGTAGCTCATTTGTATAATCATGTGTTGAGCATCTGTGCAATCCGGCAGGTGTCTAAAGGCTTTACGTTAGTACTGAGTTATACGGCTTCCTGTTCCATCTGGACCAAACTTTATTAGTTAAATGCCATGGTTCCAAATATACGAAGATGCCTATTTTCATCCTACTTATATTTAAAAAATATATTTATATTTACAAATATAAGGAAAATAATATCCAGTATATATTACAATATAATGAAAAAAAGTGTAATAAAAAATCATAGGCAATTTCTTCAAAATAAAAAAACTTCTTATAAATTTTCTTGAAATTGTTTAAATGGTCTTAAAATTATAAGAAGAAATTTCTTAATCATTTTTTATATATTAATTTTAAACATAAAAATTCATTCATTGGATATAAAATATTCTGTAAACTATTACTGAATTATTTATAAAATTCATTTCAGATAACATATACTGTGTATGCTGTATATTGTGTATATTGTTTATGCTTAAAATAGAATACAATATTTTATTAATGACTTAAAAGATTTTTGCTCAAGAAACTAATTTTTATTTTTGAAGAATTTTAAATAGATTTTTTAATATTGACGATAATTGCAAATGTTAAAAAATATAACAAAACACTTACATTTTATAATATTGTCGATTCTTTAATTTCATTTTAATTTAAAAGATTATTGATATTTAAAATAATGCTATAAATTAATTATAAATAGTTTTAAAAGATTTTTTCGGATGACATAAATAATTAAAAATAATATTTTATTATATTTAAGAATTGAATATGGACAATATTTGAATGCAAATTTTTAATTTTTTAATACTAATTAGTAATAAACACTGAAAATAAATAAGTTATATATTTTATGTGTCAATTTAGATTTTTAAAATACTTATAATTTGAATGTACTGCAAAATTATGACTGAAAAATTACGATAAAATTTTTTTTTTCAATAATAATAAAATTATTTTTCAAATAATGTCAATTTTAATTAAATCAAATATATAATTTTACAATATTCTATGTAAAAATAATCAATTAATATCTGCATATACTAAAATTTTTAAAAGTATATAATAACAAAATAATAACTAGTGTATGCAATATATGTATCAAGAGATTTTTTCTAAAATTTTATGTAACGTTATTTCAAGCATAAAATAAAAATATTAAAGACATTATTTTGAATACATTTTTTTATATTGGTAATATACGGAGATAATAATAGTAATATGGCTTGCTTATGTTCGAAAATAACAATACCAATGAAAATTATATTAATAAAATATACATGAAAATAATATTAATTGAAAGTATATTTTATTACATGGAAATAATAGCTTTTTTCAAAGTAAATTGGTACAAGTAAGAATGAAGATATAATTGTAAAAAGTAGAAAAGAAGAAAGAAGTTTGAACATCAATAAAGAAACTGCTAATAGAGGCATGAAAGTAAACGAATATAACTTTGTAAATTTTTGCAGCAAGCATACACACACCAGTACACAAAGTAACATGAGTCTAACCTCAGACATGACGCTCATTATAGTCAGGTTGCAAATCATCGACGTACACGCGCTTCATCATTTACTTATAACGACTAGGACCTCTTCGAGCGACGTACACAATGCAAATGTAACATATGCATATGAGCTTATTAAACTCCTTAGTGCTCTTGCTTTTACAATATAAAATTTGCAGCAATTCATTTACAGGATCTTTTTTCGTAATGCATTATTTCATGCTTTTTTTTAATGCTTTCATTAGATTGTTTTGTTCAAATTTTTAGCTAAATGTCGTATCAAGTAACAAAATTTATTGTCTACTTGCTCCTCTTTCCCAATATTGTCTTGGATTGGTGGAATTTATTATTAAAAGCGAAACATTAACTATTTATAGCAAATGAATATTTTTTAAATTCTCTATTTATTCTATTTTTAAATACTAGTTATATTTAAAAATAATAATTATATTTAAAATAATAATTAACGAGTAAAATGTAATTACTAAGTAATGTTTGTAAATTTAACTGAAGTTTAAAAATTCAGATATAAATATTCAAATTATCATAATTTTAACTCTTCTATTCATAACGATATCCATAAACTAAATTTACTGTTTATAATCTATTCATAATGATAGATTACAAAATATTAAATTTTATAAATTTTTAAAGTATCTTCGATTACTATTTCATAATTCACAATCGTGTTATAAATTTAGTAAATTTCTTTATTATTATCATCGACTAATTATAGATTAATCAATTAATTGCTTTTTATTATTTTTATGAGAATGATATTGTATAATATTTACTTGATATTTACAACTTGATTCATAAAACATATTTAGTAATTTAAATACAGTAGGAAGAATAAAAAAATGAATAGATTGTCTTGTAGTTTATTTTGAAAGACATTTATAAAAATAACTTTTTTAGCTTATGAGTATTGTACAATAAGAATAATTTTAAAAAATATAAACAAATTTAAATACAAATTATAAAGCTCCATCAAGACTTGTAAAAAATACCGTTAAGATAAGTAAATAATGACTAATTAATGTTTTGAAAAATTTGGATATAAGTTATTGGTAAAACAAGAAACCGCTATAAATTGAAGTCAGCAATTATAATAAATTTGAAAGAGTAACATATTTATTATGTTGGATTTGAAGAACAGACTATATATGAATTGATGGAAAATTGGGCGTGGATAAAATGAACAAAAAGTGAAATTTTTCATAAAGAAAAAGAAAAGACATAAAACGTCTTCATTCCGTAGAAGTGAGACCGCCCCATTTTCCACTTCCATTAGGTGAAAGATGGTAGACAGGACATTGATCTAGCATTATCTGCTCTCTATTGTTTGTCTTTCAAATAAAAAATTCCACTACATCAAAGATACTATTTAAATTCTTTACTTAATATATTTATTCTTACTATTTAGAAATATATTTTGTTAATATGTTCATAATTTTGAATTAAAATAATAAATTCGTCTAATATTAATATTAATTTCTTTTTTTTATATATAATGTAGAAAATAATAATATTAATATATAATAATTTATCAAATTTCGAATCAACTTAATTTAACTAATTTTATTAATTCATTTTTTTAATTATGGACCATTAATACTTCATTTATAAAAAATTAAACTAGTTTAAAAATGATTTTAACATTATATTTTTTTCAAAATTATTTTTAAATTATTAATTTTTAGTTTACAATAGATATTTCATAATTAAAAACGTTATATGTACTTTTACGAATAATTATAATTTTTCAAACTGATTGTATATATAGAAATATTTTTGTCTTCATTGTTAGATTAATTTATATTAATAATTATTTAAAACTAATCCCAGTGATATTCATTACAACCTTTTTATTATTGTAATTATAAACTGATATTTTATTTACAAGTTAATGTTTCACCTTCATTATATGTTTTTAATTTATAAAAAATTAAGAATTATGAAAATAAAAATGTAATTGCTTTGGTAATTAAAGTACATGTATAATATCACTGCTTTAGAATATTTTTAAATTATAAATAAAATTTTTAAATTCACTTTGAACATTTATTTTATAGAGATAGATATAAATTACTTTTTTAATGTGTTGATAAAATCAATTTATTATCTGTATACATAAATTTTTATAGATAAATATTATAAGAATTGTTCTTTGTAGAAAAACTTTTAAATTTATTTACAAATGACTTTGTTGTTTGTTGCTTTTAACTTTTTCACAATTTCTTGACATGAAAATTGCAATTATGAAATTTACTTTATAATTTATGAATATTTTATGCAGAATATATATTTTAAAAATTACGTTCAATCAAATAAATGATCGTATTTTGTATAATTATGTATTTCTTTAAAGAAACAATTAATCGTAATGAGAAAAACACAAAGAAAGAATCAAACAATAATAAGATACGAAAACTTGTAATATTATGAGACCAAACAAAGATCGTCAAAACGGAGTAACTGCAAAAACTAATCTAGTAACAATTTTTAGATTTACAAGAAATAAATATAAAAATTATTTCAACAATATTCACGAAACATATTACAATTCTAAAGCCAGTAATAAAATAATATATATATATATATATATATATATATATATATTTATATATACATTTATAATAAGTTATAATAAGTATTTATAATAAGTACTACATCCGTAGTATCAACAAAATTTTCATATTTATAGATATTTTATTTAAAAAATATTATAATTAATCTTGTAAATTAATAGTATTATAAATCTAAATAAATACGTTCCAAAGACATTGAGGTGTTTATAGTTAAAGGTTCAACTTAAATGAGTAATTGGTAGTTTTTTTTAACAAACTCAGTGACAATTACATAGTGGTTAAATTATTTATTAAATATCATAAAATCATACAATTTCATATATGTAAGTTGAATGTTCCTACCCATTTGTAGATATATATAGTCTCATGAATTTATTAACACATCACCAAATTAAGAAAATTTGTACTATTGTGTTATAAATATTTAGTAATGTTTATTCTTAAATATTATAATATATTTGAAATATTAATTAATATTATTAAATAAATATAAAAAGTGCATAAAAATTTTAAAACTAATTTCAAATTATTATTTTATATTGAGAATTATTTTTTTCATGCTTATTCGATTCCATTAAGTAATTGAATAGGCTTATCAATTATACCTATTATTATATAATATGTCAATAAATCTTGTACAAATATTTATCTTTAATTACTGTGTGTTTTAGAGATTTTCTTTGTAGTTAACTACTTACCATTTTCGTACAGGACTTTACAGCACGTGTCGCTTGGCTAACAAAAAAACGGAACCATTGCATGACACGTGTTTTAAGAAAATATCGAGGACCTTTATGCACGTTATTATATAACAATATATTATTATATTTATTATTAATTAAGAATTTAGAAGAATATGATTTATCTTTTGATTATTTCTAACTACTTAATTAATAACATTTTATAAAATTTCTAAAAATTTTTATTTTGAAAATAAAATATGTATATAATATATACAAAACATACTTTAATAAACCATCAAGCTTATATTAATTTAGACAATTTTCTAAAGTTTTTCTTGGCATAATTTAATATTCATTAAACTAATAAGATTTTTAAATAATTAACAACATTTAATTTTAATTGTTAATAATATATTTATTGTAGAATGTATATCTTCAAGCAAATGTTGAAATAAAAACATAATTTATAATAATAGAAAATAATGTTATTATACTGAATATACTTTTATAACAAAATTACAAATATATAAATAAATTTATTATTTATTAGTTTATAATAAATTTTATAAATTTATATATATAAATATATAATTTCCAATATTTTTTCCAATTCAAAGATATAAGCTGACAATATGTGATAGTAAAAATTAATAATAATGTAAACAAATATTAAAATACATCATTGTTCAGTAAAGAATGTTATGCAAGTTAGAATCAATTTGGTGTGACTTCAAATTTTATTTACAATAAATATTTTTTTTAATTCGGTTTAATTATTAAATATTCCATAGTAATCACAGAAAAGAGATAAAAGATAATATAAAAGATAGATAGGATAATTGAATTCTATGAAAATCATTTATTCTTAGACCTATTACTTACCTAAGAGAAATACTGGAAAATATCTGTTCATCTATTTTAAATTAATATTATACATTATTAGAAATCAAGTTCAATCGTAGGAAGGGCTTATTCTATAATACAAGTTCATTGTTTATATTTTACGTACTTATTATTTATAGTTATGTTATTGAAAGAAAAATATAAAGTATATTGTTGCATTTGTTTATGTTACAAACGTTCAGATATTTAAATATGTTAATAATAAAAATTTTATATTTTACAAATCTATTATATATAATATATTTTAAAATACAGTCATTTTATTTTCTTTGTAATAGAACAAAATTCATTATTGAAAATTAATAAAAATTTTAATAATAAAATATTGAGTAATTATATAATAAAAAAGGAAAAAATTAATAAAACATATATGTATTGAATGGCTTGAATATTAAATTAAAAATATGCTTTAAAAATTTTCTTTTATTCAATATGTGATATACGATTAACTAATTATTTCATCAATATACTATTAAGAACTAAAACTACTAATAAATAGATAATTAATTTTATCAAAAATCTTAAGTTATTTTTTGCTAACTATTATGGCAATTCATTTAAGATTTATCTTCTCTTAAATTTTGAAGGGTCAAGACCTATATGTTGTTTGAATTAACCATAAAATACTTTTGATAGGTGTACACTAATCTTATAGATTTGCGGTTGTTTCCAAAATTTCATTATTTGTACGAGCAACTTATGAAAAAATGTGTATTCGACGAGCTCCTCCCCATTGTTGAGTTTAAATCGCTTAATTCGATGATTAAATAAAAAAACGTGCAATTTGTGCATAACTGTATAGCAGTACATAACTGTGTACATGTAAACTCATAATAAAATATTTAAAAAATTAAAATAAATATTTATTAACATTATCAATTATATATTTGTTATGAAAATTTTTTTATTAATAGTATTATAAAATTTTTCGCATAAAATTTATTACTTACACAATTCTATATTTCATATAAATTACATTTTAAAATAATTTAATATTATATGAAGAAAATTATATTAGAAAAAAAAAATTTTAATGATGTACAATATAAAATTGCAACAACTACAAATATATTGTTCGATACCTTTAATTACAAAAAAATTTAATAACATAACGCTTATAATTAATTTACTGTAAAGCTATAGTTGTAATTATATTGTCGGAATACTGCATTGTTATAAATTATGGAACAAAATTAACAGATTGGTATTAAAATTCAAATTTTTGATAACTAATTATAATCTAATTTAATATAATCTAATAATATAATCTAATTTATATATTTTGATCTAATACAATGATCAGAAACTCTTGATAAATTTGTAAACACATTCTATTTTTGAAAAATATTTTTTTGTATTTAATTTACACGTAAGATAAGAAATAAATCAATATAATTTATTGTTTAAAAAAATATCTTTAAAATAATTTATTAAACATATTAAAGAGCATAATTAAAGCATAATTAAAATTATAATAAAATAATAAATTAGAATAATAATTTAAGTTTTTGAAAAATAAATCTATATTTATATTAAATTACTGTAACTAAAATTTTGTTTAATGTAAAATAATACTACTATAATTACTCCTATAATTAATAAATACTATAATACTAACATAAATATATACCACTATTCATTCTCTACATATATATATGTATATACATAAAAACTATCTTTTGCATAAAAAAATTAAAATTAAAAAGATACTAATCACATTTTTGTATAATGTGCTTATTCAAATTAATCAATTAAATGAACAGCTAATATTAAAATCAAACTTATAAAACTTCATAATAATATTTCAGTTTTTAATAATAAAATTTATAATTACTTATATTACTTATTAATATTACTTATAATAAATATTATATTGCAAAGATTTATTTTTTTTTATATATACATTTGTAAGATAGATTATAGAGCAAAAACTTACGTAAGTTATTAAATCAATAAGAAACTTGCAGTAAGCAGACTTGTACAATATTTCTATTTATTTTGCAGCGGCTTCTTTTTAAATAGAAAAGGAAAGAAATATGAATTAGCGCGGGTGCGTTTGTTATTTTGGCGGTCAACTATTGGCCTCTAAATCGGGCGGATGTAGGCGGCGAGAAAATTGGAAGTGTAACGCCTCCTCCCTCTCCTCTCTCACCCCCACACACCCATCGCTCTCACTCAATCACTCTCTCTCTCTCTCTCTCTCTCTCTCTCTCTCTCTCTCTCTCTGAGACGCTTTTGGTCAAACCTCGATTGAGATATTATCTCTCAACATTTTTCAGGTCATAACATAAAGGTTCAAATCACTATAAACCAGGAACCTGTATTTTAGATTTTGTGCGAACGCAGATTTTTTGGTATTTTTTTTATTTTTCAAAAACAAAATTAACAAAAATCTGTTAAAACTCTAGTTAAGTTACGGGAGAAACTTAAAATTATTATTTAAATTAATATAATTATTATAAAAATTTATTTAAAATAAAAATAAATATTAAAAGTGATACCTATAGTTGTATATGTTTATATTATAAATATTTTATAATAATATAAACATTTTTTATATTATTTAAATAATACTAATAACCTTAGTCTACTAATTAACTTAGTCATTTCTTGCCTTATTAGTAATTCCAATATTTGTTTCTTAAAAAGTTTAAAAATATAATTTATAAATATAGAAAAATATTTATTAACAAATGGTATGAATGCATGGCTTATTTATTTTTTTTTTAATAGAAAATTTTAATAAAGTTTTTTTATAGTGTAGTATACAATGATAAGAAAAGAAGTTAATGTAAAAAGTTGTCATAATTTTCTCATGTAATATATGTAGTTTATATTGTATTTTTTTTAATTTAATTTAATAAAAAAATTTAATTAATTATATACATTACAATAGTAATTTAAAAATAATATATATAGTAAGTAGAGCCGTGAGCCGTGGGTACAAATTAGCATAATATAGCATATATGAAAAAATTACAAACTTGCATAGTTTATATATGATACTGTTAATTATAATACTGAACAAATTTTTTTTACATTAACTTTTTATTCTATCATTCTTTTCATTGAACTTTTCGACTGTGTTTTAACTATATGAAATTACGCACATAAAAATCATAAATGCAGTAATTTTTTTAATTTAGTATCATTTTTATCATAAAAATGATTTATATTTATTAATAGTAGTGCATTTTAAATACAAATTACTAAACATTATCATTTTTAACTTACAAGTGAAGTAAATTTATTATTTATATAGAAGTAAGTAAAATTAAAATCAAAATAAATCGTAAACAATACCTAAAACAAATTTATTATTGATAATTCTCTATATATTCAAACAAGTTTTCATAACACAATATACTGGAAAAAGAATAAATTTACTACACTTCTTATGCATAATTCGAATAATTGATCCTTACTGATTGGATAAAAATTACGTAGAATGTTTCTTAAAGATTTTTACTAAGAACACTAATCTCTTATTGGATTCTCGTAAGCCTAAGAAAGATCTTTATGATAAGATACTTAGGACATTTAATTGCGTAAGTAATACAAGGTCTTGAATTGCTAATATTTTATAGTTCTTATTTTAGACTGTTCATTTGAAACTATTTATTATACTACAATCATAAATTAAACAAAAATTGAATGTGAAAATATATTAAATATGATTTGGAATTTTACATATTAATAGAAATTAATATAAATATTATATTTGTTCGATAATAATTTGGAAATTATTAAAAAATACTATTAGATTCTGTTAATAATCATGCAAACATATTAGATATATTTATATATACATTTATAATTTTCTATTTATGAGCTATATAATCATGACATATGAAACATAATTTTCAAACATTTTTCAATATTCAAATAATTTCAAATAACAAATTTTTGTCTTTCATATATAAATAAACTAAAGTATGTAATCTAATAGAATTCAATACATTCACTTATTTGGGTCTGAAGTGATCGATTTGTTCTCATACCTTTTTTTATGTAATAAAATGACAAAATAAATATTTGCAATAAGATGCATTTAGTATATCTTCTGATTGGCAACTACGATAGTTTGCTGACAAATTATAAACGATAAGGATCCTTTGTCGAATATATCGAAACAAGTGTACTCGAAACTCGCTTGAGAGTCTGTTAATTCTATGCTCCCTTAAACACTTTTAAATACGTGCTAAGAATGTACCACCACTCTTGAGAAATGTGGAATGATAAAGACGGCACAAGTGACCCTTAAGTCTGCACCAAACTTACCTGCAAATTACAATGGGAACCACAGAGAAAAGATGCACAAAGGAAAAATGAAGAGAGTTTCAAATTTATTTTCGAACAATATCATTAATTATTTAATATTATTTACATCTAATATTATAGAAAGAAGCTTATTATAAAATACATCACGATAAGATTTAAAAATAAACAATATAATGTTAATTCATTAAATCAGATATATTATTAGTGTTACATTATTAGATATATTTATTATTCCAAAGAGGAAATAAGGACAGATGAGAGTATGTTTCTTGCACTTTAAGTATATTTCTCAATACTTTATAGAAGAAAATATTGAATTGGAATTCAATATTAGGTAAATATTAAATTATTTTACATATAAATATTAAATATAAAGATTAAATATTTTTAAATCTACATCTGAACTCCGATACACTAATTATTTAATATAATTTTCATGAAACTTTAAAATTAAAAGATTTTGAAAAACTTGAAATTTTTTGTATTGAAATATTATGCATAATTTAGAATTTAAATATTAAAATAAGTAATTTATATACATTTTAATAATATTATTTTTAAGCTTTATACAACTTTTACTTTATTTAACAAAAGCAAAAGTCATTCTTTTAGTTTCTCCAATTAAGTTACCGCGTGAAAGTTATATAGTTTTAACTTCGCAATGATAATTCTTTGGTACCAATAACAATGACTCAGTAAAAAAATTAAGCTTGAGATTAGACACTTCAAGCTTTAAAAATGAGTTTCTAACCTGTAACTTCAGACCGCATATTCGCACTTTCTAATCTGTAAAATATTCATAAAATCAATTTATTATCCGATGTAAAAACAACACATACTTTGAAAGATGCTATTAAAATATTTTTTATTTTAATCCTCAAATCCGTAATTGTGCTAAAATAGATTCTCAAAAAAATCGTTAAATAAATGTAAAAAGATATATATAAAGTATAATTTATTATATATTTAATATACAAAAATCTATAATTGCTCTAATATCAACTTATTAAATTATAAATTTTCTATTTTTTTAATTATCGTTTATTATTAATCGGTTAAGAAACGATCATTCCATGTAGTAATTAGAATAATAAATGTTGCGAATAACACTATTTGAGCCTTAAATATAATTTTTTATATAATAACTATTTGTTTAATTATAATTATTTCTTTATCATAAATACTGTAATATACTATAAATTTAAAGAATAATCAATTTAATATAAACTCATTACCTTCATTATTTATTTATTTCCAACTGAATAAATAAAAAATGAAGCTACATAAATTAAAGGAATATAAAAATATTCATTGTGTAGATAAGGATATTTTAATTCGTTAATATTTTATCCAAATACTGGTTAATATTAAAAAATTTAGTTGTGGTTATTTATTAGGAAATAATTATTGAAATTGATTTTATAATTTGGTTTTAAATATTTGATTAAACATTAAAACATTTAATTTTTTCTATTCATAAAATTTTTTTAAAAAAGAATAATTATCTATATAAATGATTAAAATAACAGATAAGCTATCAATCAAGAAATAAAAATTACGAATTAATTAAAAGATTCTTTAGTATGTAATCGCTGGTACATAAATGTTTCTCATTATATAAAGTATTGAATGTATAGTCAACGAACTGTTCAATTGTAACGCAATGAGTAGCATCAAACTTGAACCATGCTGAGAAAACCACAAAAGCTCGGTGAGAATTTCTAACCACTTCATAGCTTTCTATTTCAATGACTAACTCCACCCTTCATGACATCCCCCTTGCAGATCTTCGTTGGCTATGCGCAAGCAATGTAGGAAAGAGAGGGTGGAACAATGATATTTACACTCCAGCTGGTTAACTGGTGCGGCAATAGTACTCAAGAGCCGCTACAATGCTTTCAATCGATGATTAGAAAGCAAAGCCACCCTCGTGTTCCCATGATTCCCTGGAGCACCTTAACTGATTATAGCATACTTCGCATGCTTCTCATGTTTTCTTCGTATCTTTTGAATGCTTTGGAAAAGCAGTCGATATTGTTTGTATGTGCTTACAATGAATATTTTCCTGTTTGTTTACTATACTCATAGGTATGCATATTTACTTTAATAATTGATAAAAGTGAATTTCTTCGAGAAAAACTATAAAAATTTATCTGTATGATGAATAGACAATCAGATTCGTGTAATTGTATATTAATATAATATCGCACTACTTCTTGCAGTAGTATATTATTAATAAGATTATCCTATTAATAATATATATTAACAACAACAAAATTAATTCAATTAAAACTAATTATTAAAATGTGATTGAAACTCAAATTAATTTTAATGTTTATTTGATGTAAACTTTATTAAAAATAAAATATAGAAAACTTTAAATAAGTTAAATAAACTTATTACATAATAAATTCATAGTAAAATAGATAGACAATTGTTCTCGTGTAATAATAATAATAAGACTAAAATTATGTATCCATACACAAATAAAAATTGTTATTAAAATATATAATAAATATTGTATGCATTTAACTGAGACAAGATCGTTGGTAACCTCTGTAATTTAATGCCTTTAAAAATCATCAAATTAATCTTTAGTTTGTAATCGTTGATTGTGAGCGTCAATCTTTTGTACCGTAGCTTTCAAGACTATAATGGTAATCATAATGACGGAAGTAACACTGAAACCGTTTTACATTTTTTCTCTTGTATCTATGCGTGACAGTAGCGCACAACGAAAGATAATAGAGCTGGCATGGATGTCCGAGAGCCTCATTCTTCTTAACAGTAAATCATTGAACACATAACGGAAGTACGATAATATATCCATGCGTAATATCGCGCTGGAAAATATCCTTGTTGTTGTTTATAAGATGAAAAATTTATGATTATGCGTGTGATGCTTGTTACGCTTGGTATATCGTAGTTGTGAGTGAATTGCCTTTTCAAAATAGATAAAACTCTAAATTATGTTGTAAAACTTAAACACTTTAAATTAACTATATACTTTTATATAGGGCACGATATTCTTTCTACGTTCAAACCTCCTTAATTTTTAAAAAAATTTAATTAAAACGAATATATTTAAAATATAATCAATGTTGTAAAAAGAAATTCATTTTACTTATAATTTTCATTAAAACGACGAATTTAAAGACTATTCTTAAAAAAAAGCAGTTAAAAATTTATACAAATTTTTTTAAGAAATATTCCGTAGTAAAGAATTAAAACTTACGATGCACATTTATGTTTAATAATAAATTTTTTTCGTACGTATTGTGATCCCTTGAGAAGGGTTTGGTTTAAACAGAAGTTCTGTTATGAAACTTATCGGATAATGATTGAATTTAACCTAAAATATAGTCATCGATCAAAGTTATTCTCAATTTAATAAAATATAAAACTGATGGTTTAATTAATTTATAAATTCAAATATTAAATTGAATAGTAATTAAAAAAAAATAAAGTAATCTAAGATTTCATTATCTTATATTATTGGAAAATTGAATTAGTTCAATCATTAAAATTAATTCTATTATTATGCAAAATCTGAAGATTCGTAAATATAATATTATGTATGAAAAAAATCAGTATTTAAAGCGCATAGGCATGAAAAATTATTTTTCTTATTAGTATACAAATTCTATTCGTTCGATATACGGAAAAATAGTCAATTAAAAAAAAGAACTGCGTTCTTGTAATTTGGAAAAATATAAAAAGTTTAAAATTCTAATCATTAATTAAAGCAGAAGTTATTCCATAATTACGATAAAGAGTTTTTAAATTTGAGAACTATATACCCACAAAAAGTCCAGATTTACTGTATACATATAAAGATATTCCTAATCCTAACCTAATCCCACGATCAATAATATAAATGCATAATAATCGAAATATATAAAGTGTTGCCGAAAAAATATAAACCTTTACTAATTTGTCATGATTCAACACCGTTATAAACATTTTATTTTTTTTTCTCTCTCGCTTTACGTTCTTACCGATAAAGCTAATTATAATATATATATAGATCTTTACCCATCCTTATTATATATTACTCTCCTACAAATTCTACATTTTTTCTTTAGATTAAAGTTCTTAGAAAATTAATAATTGCATTTGTATGAATTGACTCCTTTTATATAATCATAATTATATTAATATGTATTTATAAATCTTTCCTTTAAATACTTATCAAATTTTTCTCTAATAATAGAAAGAAAAAAGCAATAATAATAATAAATAAAGAAATATCAATTTCAATAAGCCATAAAAGATGAGACAATTTAATTATTTTGTACCCTACAATATTTTATAAGATCTTGAATTCCTTTTCTATATTTTTTAACGTAAATTGGTAAACGTATAATTTATGAGAGAACCAATAAAATACGTTAGAATATACATCAATGATATATATAGTTAAAGGTAAAATCAATAGTATTATTATTTATTAATTTACGTTAAAATTAAATTTTTTATAAGCTCACATTTTATATAAATATTGATCTAGTGAAAATAAGCAATATTTTAATATTATTAAGATTTTTATAGTATATTATTGATTTGAAACAATTTATGATTAATTTATCATATTATGTTTTGAAGTTTTATTATGTCATTTTCATAGAAACTTAATTTTAGAATTATTTATTAAACTATATATACATTCGGATAAATTAAAAATATAAAAATCTATTTTAATTATACTGGTCTTTGGAACGTTATTGATAAATCTAATCCTGTAAATTTATACTTACAAAATAAAAATACTTAAACTTAAATATGGAAAGAACAATTATTATTAATTGGATTTAAAATAAGATATAAAGGTAAAACGTTTTTAATATTGTCTAATATTCTGAAAAAAATTCATTATCGAAAACAATAATACTTAACTTTGCATCTATTCTTTATAATCTACAATTGTATTTTAGTAATTATAACTTATATATAATGGATAATTGAATAATGCTAAAGTAATTATATAAAAATCCAGGAATTCATACAAATATATACAAATATCTTCGCGCAATTAGTAACTCAGCGAAATATATTTAATATATAAACAAAAGTAAAATAAGAAATGAAATACAATATCGAGGGGTAAGATATATTGATTTATTTTCTATACAATACTAAGTTAAATGCTATGAAATAATTTCTTGAAATTTAAGAAAATGAGTTTTGCATAAAATTAATGTATATAGTGAATGGTTGATATAATTGCTTAATTTACTGTTGATGCATTTAAAAAAATATAAAAAATTTAGTAAAAATACATACAAATTTGCACTTGCACAATTTTAAGTGAAGCAAAACAATTTTGATTATTTTTATTATAGTAAAATAGATAAAAATAATTTAATGATAAGTTAAGGATTTGAAAAAATAAGAGTTATATAAATTTAGAAAAATTCAATATATCTAATAATTATATAACTTTTGTATATACATGTTAGCTACGATTCTTAAACAATTAAGTAAAGGTGTTTCTATATTAAAAATTATAAAAAATTATGAATTCAAGTATTACTTAAATAATTGTTATATAGAATAGTAATTGTGTCATAATTAAATAATGTAAGTTTTAACTTTCTTAAATACACTAAAACTAATTATTTCTTATATAAAAACATAAACTATTTTATAATAAGTATTAAGAATATTGAGTAAATTTTTTAATAATATTTAAATAATATATTATATAATTAAAAATTATACATATATTTTAATTAATTTAATTTCAGATTTATTGTAACAAAAAAAATATATTATTAAAAAACATTGTTTCGATTTGATTAGTTATAAATTTTTTAAATTAAAAAAATATTAATATTTGCTAAAATATAAATAAATATAATAAGTCAAATATTTGTAAAATTGCAATTAATTTTTACATTAATTAATTCATTAATTCTTACAAAAAGATCGTAGTATGTTTAAAGAAATTAATTTTATATAATATTAAAATTTAAAATAAATATGTAATTCTTAAATATTTTAATATTGAAGAAGTTTGAATATTCTAATATCAAATCCATTGGTGGTGCTTTGTGTGGCTGGTATGATATAGTATTTGAATACTAGTTAAAAATTAAAAATTAATTTAAAAATTAATTTAAAAATTAATTTAAAATAGTAGAAACCAACAATGAGGCGAAACTTTAAACAATTTTTTGATAATTAATTAATGTAAAATGTGCTAATTTTTAATTTTCAGTTACAGTAAAAAATAAATGTCATAATAGTATACTATTACATGTGTAATCAGCTCAAAATCATAAGTATAAATGTAATAAAAGTGCAAAATGCAAGTATAATAGGAAATTATATTTATTTAATATATTGTAGTTTAAAGTATATAATAAATAAATCAATTTCTAAATATATTTCATAAATTTGTTTTATATAGATTATGTAACACAATAAGAACTACTTAAAAAATAAATAAAAAGTGTACATAGTGCAATTTTTTAATCTCTATTTTTCATATATTGTAAAATAGAATTTAGACGATAATCATTGAAATCATTAGAAGAATATACATAAGAGAGTAATCTAATAATTTGTATACCTTATAATATTCTTTTTTCAATATATATGAATATTAAATATATTTGGTAAAATTTTATATAAATACGAATTTAAACATGATGAGAATTACATAAAAAAAAGAAATATATGTAATTGTCTGTAATTTTTAATTCTTCAATTAAATTTTGAAAAATATGCGTTATGTATATAATAATAAATGCAAAGCACTATGCAGGGAAGTCAAAACTTATTTCAGGTCTTATATAAAACATTTACTCCAATATTAAGAATACAAAATGAAAGAAGAGATAATAAAAATGAAAAAGATAAGATAAGCATTATTTCAAAAAATTAAACAACTTTGAATAGAAAAAAGAAACAAATCAATAAAAATAATATATACTAAGTCTAGTAAATACGCAATTTTTAATTAGCATCATGCTGTTAACTAATGTAAACAATGTTAAAAATTTAAAACTGAAAGAAATACCAAAAAGAGCCTTTCTATATTTGATTTATATAAACAAATATAGATTCAATAAATTCAATGTTTGTAATCATCTTCGTAGTTTCTATTATACCAAAACAAATCATAATATATACAAGAAAACATTTCTAAAATAGCTTATTCAATCTTATTTAGTATTAAATACAATAACTATTAATAGATAAAGTGGACTGATAATTGTTTCAATAATTATTCTATTAGAGGAAAATCTTTTGTCACATAAAATATTAAGTAATAGTAGAACATTTTTAACAATAAATATTGCAGACAAACTAATAAACAATTTAAAACTCTAAGAAAATATTTCTTATAGATAAAAATGTACACTAAATAATTTAAAAACTACAACTGTACATCTAGTAAGAGTAACCTTGGAATTAACAAAAAATAAATACAAAAAAGTATTGGAATTCTTGACTGTTTCAAAGATTGCGAACCCAATTTAAAATAATTTAGCCAGAAAAAATAGTCAACCCTTCTTTTAAAATTTGTAACTGAAATTGTACAAATTTATATTAATTCATATTATTGTATACAGGAGCGATTTTTAATTCATTTTATTTGCAAAATTAAGGTTGTTCATAAACAAATGCACATTTATCGTAAAAAGTCGCATTTGATTGAATTATTATATATGTATAAATAATAAAAATCACAAAAAAATTAATATAATATTATAAATATTCTGCTATAAATAATATTATTTTAGAAAATAGAACACTAAATTTTATCATACACAATTAGTTGAATAATAAAATAGAGAAATCAAAGAGTATTTTTATTAACATTATTTAAATGTGATTCAATTTATAAAGAAGATTATATGCTGAATGTACCATACAAAATTTGTGAAAAGTAAACACTAAAGAGAATATGGACTAAAGAGAATGGTCATATCTCCAGTTCCTTCTTACGATATAACAGTACATTAATGAAAATCAGCTCTGTGTTAAAGCTATCTATCGTCTACAATGATTAAGCGCACATTTATATCGAACGATAATTAATTAATTTATAATGATATATTCAATCATTTAAAATCTAATAAAAACTACAGAATTTTCGAGTATATTAATTTAAAAAAATAGTTCACTTAAAATATATAATAGATAGAAGTTTGAGATAAATATAAATAAAAAATTAAATATAAAGAGAAGAAAAAATTAAAAAATCCATCTAATAGATTAATTTTTTAATTAACATCGTGTCTATTTCTCATTGTTTGGTCTTTATAAAGGATAGTAAAAGTATTATAGCTTTGAAAGATTCTTTCAAGAAGAGCTTTCCCGTGTGCAAAGTCTATGCATACTTTATAAATATAAATGAAACGTCAATGTAAATTTTTATTTTCATTAAGTTTAAATGTTTAGTTTTAATATTAATTTAAAAGTATTTGTTGTAATTCAGCCATGAAAACATAGATTTTTTATTTTAAGTGATATATTCAATAACAAATGAAATACATTATTTTTTATAACATACAATAAATAAGAATGTGGCTAATATTTGGAACATTAGTGAATAGAACTAAAGACAAGTAGCAAATTTCAGATAAGAAAAAGAATAAATTAATTTTTAATAAAAAATTAATAGGTTCAGAATTTACGGTCACTCGTTCGTAAACTATCTATAGCTTTACCAATAACTTAATAATAATAGTTTTAAATTTATAATCTACTCGCATACTCACACGATGACCGTCAGAATGCAGCGAAGCGTTGTATTGTATCCTTTAAAAAAGAAGGCGACGATCAAGATTTTATTCTTCAATAATAATTGTCCCGTGAATTAATAATAAAATGAAAAAAAATAGCTAAGATATACTTAAATTTTCTGTTATCACAATAAAAATAAAAATAAACGCTTTTCACGTTTACCTTATTGATGAATAATATATTTATTCCTATATAAGTATAATATTATAATGCTAAATTACAAAAACACAATGATATATAATTAATTCATCTTAGTGGTATAGTGACAAAAACCATGGTAATAATATAAGTTAGACAAGAGTATTTTCTTTTGTTTTTTCATTGAAGGACGGTAATAGCGGGTGATTGATGGTTTTATAAATATAAAAGTGGACATGGGAAGTCAAAAAGGAATCTGTGACATTGAAAAATATTCCTGTAATTAGGACTTTCATTTATTCTTATTACTCCGGAATAAATTGAGGCAGATAAAGAACAATAAATCAAGAAAAGGTTGTTTCAATAAACGTAGAACTTTTCTAACTTTAGGCAACTATGCCACTCTGATCAGTTCGAAGCACTAGTGGTGTATACATACAAGTGATACAGGATTAAGGATCGACCTGCACACCATCCTTCGAACACTGGTTATAGTGCCTCCACCCCTATTTTATATAAACGATTTTAGCAATAGCACCAACTCCATTACGTATCCAAAAGCTTGCATGAAATTTCTATATGCATACATTTATAATCATATACTTCGGTCGCGTAATTAAACATTAATTTTAAAAGCATTTGTGTGTAGAATAAATAATTTATCAACACATAACTTGGTATTATTTATTATTAAGAAAATATTATAAAGTTTGTTTACGTTATGCTACAATTATGTACATTATATATTATATATAATAATTAAATAAAAATTTTAAACGAACAAAATATATAATATGGCCAAATACAAAATAAAAACAATTCTTAATATAAATTAAAATATACAAAATAAACTAACCAATGTATTTTATTAAAATTTAAAACACAAGATTCATTACAATTAACTTGGTAGAAATTGTATAAATAATGAATTTTTTTATTTATAATTTTTTAAATAATGTTGTATATATATATAATCGTATATAATCACTTTAATCTAGGATTATTTTATTTTTAACTCGTTCAATTTATATAAATTGAATTTCTTATAAATTTTTTCTTATAATTTTCTTATAAAATTCTTATTAACATTTCTCTGAAAATTAATTATTTAAAAGTTTAAATTTATCAATTCATATTATTATTAATAGTTATAAGACCATTAATTATAATCACACACACGCGCGCGCGCGCGCGTGCGCATGCACCGCACACACACACATATATATATAAGAAAGGAAAAAAGAGAAAGCAGATCTGGATATGTTAGTAAATCACTCCGTTGCTATAGCAAGGGATTTCTAATATATGCTTTTGCCATATAATTACTAAAGTATTTATTTTTCGCCAAATATAAGGAACTGGATTAATATGCAACATATTTAATTTATGTTAATTTAATATTACGATTATCTTTATACAGAGAATAAATTAAAAATAAAAGAAAATCCTTAAAGAATTATGAAGATAGTGAAATTGTGGTTTATAAATTGAGATACTTTAATTTATATTTTAAAAATAAAATTCTTTATTTCTTTTGAAAAATAATATAACTTTTCATTATTAAAGAAATCTTATGTAGCATAAATTATCTAAGGTAAAGTAATGGAAAGAAGGAAGGATAAATAAAGTAAAAAATGAGAGAAAGTTTTATATTAAATAATTTAATAAATAAATTATAACAAGAAAGAATATTCATTACAATTTTACTTTTTTATTACATATTTTTTTAATTATAACATTACATTCAGTTAATCATTTAAAAGTTTTTATTATCAATTGCAAATAAATAGTTAAATCCATGTACATATAATTATAAATTTTCTTTTTATACTTATCTTTAATTCAATATTTTGTCATTAGAAATAATTTTCTCAACATTAATTTTATTTACTTTCGATAAGTTTTGTAATTTTTGTTCAAATAAAATAGAACAGATATCAGTAATTTCCATCGTACTACAATAGTTACAATTTATTGTTACAACTTTACTAATAATTGTTATTATTAATGCAATACTTACGAATCATATGAATACTCTTAAATCTTTTATATACTATCTTGCATATTATTTTTTTAATTTATGATATATTTTATCTATATGTACAATGTCATTGGAAAGTTTGAATCTTCTTTATAATCGAATTACTGAGTATTTTCTAATAAAGCAAATCATTTAAATAAATTTTTTATCTGCAAAAAACAATAAAAACAAAGTACATCTATATATTGTTTATTTTAATGAAGATTTTATTTTTATTTCAAGGTACTGTTCTCAAGAAATAGATTTTACTTCAAAAAACTGACTTTTAAAGTAATTTGTGATATCAATATTATTTCTATAAGATGATAACAGTAAAAATAAACAATATCTAGTTAATTCCTATTAAAATGACTGAGTATATAGAATATTAAAATGTCTTCCATACTTTCTAAAATGCATTTCTTCACACTTATTCATTGAATATTAGTATTAAATTATATATTTAAAAAAAAATTTTAAATTAATTTATTATTAAAATAACAACTTATGAATTAAAGTTTCTAAATATTAATACAATATATAAAAATAGTCAGTCTATTGAAAGTTAAAATTTATAAAATTAATGAAATGCAAAATTTTCTTTTGTGAAATTTGAAAGAAAGATAAGCATCGATAAATAGAATTGTAATAGAAACATAAAAATGTACTCGATTTGCATTAGAATATATTGGATTTGTATATACTGAAATATAATAATATACAGAAACTAATGATTATTGTTATTTAAAGGAAGATGTGGCTTAATTTATTTTTAATTAATCAATTAGTTTGAAACTAAAGATGAGTTATCGATATATTAATACAGTCTCATTTTTTACAATCTATAGAGACAATGTAAAAAAATTCGACTTATCGGATAAAGTATTTGCGTTTACTTTCTACCTTCTCAGAGCTTCCCTAACTTATTCCCACCTGCATTTCTATACATTGTCCAGGAAAATGGGAGTCGCTAGTTTACACATACATGAACGTAGTTTTATGGTAATAGTACCCACAAGAAAAGATTCAAATTATATGTTACGCATTCGGTGGATTCGGCCGAATAGGCTGAAAATGTACACGCATACGTTAACCGTTTGCCAAAAATGTCCGACCGTTTGACCCCCTGATCACTTCAGTTTATACCAGCGCAATTATCCACTTAAAGGGGCGCATACGTGCATGTGCGTGCGGGTGTAGCTCGATCACTAGTTAATTTGATAATTACGTTTTCTTAAGGGAGTGCATTTATAGTATATAAACACCACCTATCCGCGAGAGCGAATTCGAACAGTCTCTAACGAACTCTTCGAATCGCGGAGAGCATTCGTAATGAGAAACTACGAGACATTGGTAGGTACCTTTTTGCAAACACTTTTATTTCATTTTATTACTTAGTCGTGAGTATATTTTATGTGAGGATTTTGCCGAACGATCAGGCTAAGGGCAAAACATAAAGTAAGAGTAGATTTTAAAGACTAAAAAAATTTAAGCAATAAAACGGATGTGATTTATACTTTAAATATTCTGAAGAAGAATAAATATTAACACAACGATTTGTTTTTATTCGTAGTAAAATGGACACAATATTAATAATTATATAAAATTATAATAAAATAATAATCTATATGAATACAAGTTTAATTTAAATAATTATTATATGCAAATATTATTTTTATAATAGATATAATATTAAATTTATTAATAATTGATAACAATAGCAACGTTGTTAAATTAAGTTAATTCCACTATTAAATCAATAGATTAATCATTAATCAATAAACAAATCATTTTGAAATTCCAAAAAAAAAAAATTAATATAATGCATTTTGTTAATAAGTGTTTTTCATAAATTATAATTTTAATACAAACTATGAGTAGCAAATTCCACTGTATCAATCATCGTTTTTCAATTTGTTATACAGAAATATATTTGAACTTTGGTACAAGTACCAACTTTGTTTTGCTCCTAAATCTTTATTTAATCTGTGGTTTATATTTTTCGAAGATTATAGCACATAACTTAAAATATAAAAATTTATAAAAGATAGTGTTACATATGAACATATTTTAATATTGTATATTTTATATACCTCATAATTTATATATTATACATCTCAATTGCAATTATATATAATAAAATAAGGTTTAATTGTATATAAGTAGAGAATTATAAATTGATTGATATATATCGTAATGATAAAAGAAACTAATGAAATCTAATTAAACCATAAATATAATCTAATATACATTGTATTAAAATATTTTTAATTTAAATAAATAAATTTATGACATACTGTATTTAAATATAATTTTATGATAATTTTAACCTAAGTAGTGTTGCAAATGAAAAAATATGTATATGTGCTTAATTCAATATATAGAAAGAAAAATATGCTATTGTACTCTTTGAATAATTTAATTTGGATTTCTCATTTAGAAACAGTCAAATTTGTTAAAACATTTTAACTAATACTTTACATTTAATTTTACATTTATCTAAAATGTTAAAGATGTCATTATTATCTTAAGTTGTTAATTATTTTAATTAATTACTATGTCGTAGATATAAAATCAGAAGATAATTGAAAAGAAATATTCGATTAAGATGCACACATCTTGTATAGGGTTGACTTAATGGATTCGTAGTAAGCCAATTATACACAAAGTAAATAGTTTTTTTATCATCTATAAATGTTTATAAAAAAAAGACAAAATTATATTATTTGACATAGTAGATATTAAGATTTTAGATTTTATTAAGATATTAGGTTCAATTGGTTAAATTATCTTAAAAAATTAATTAACTTTATCAGTAAGATTATCATATTCAATATTTATTTTATTTATCAAATTCATTAGAAAGTATACTTTTTATGTTTAATTTTTCAGTTTTATTTTTGAAACTTATGGTTTTAAACTATATTTAACATACCAATTCTAAAATTGGTATATTTCTGAAATCTAAATATGATGTATATTTAATAGAAAACTAAATACGATCTATATATTTTATAAAAACTAATAAAAATTATGCGATAAAAATTACATAATATAATGTTATAATGCAAACTAATAGAAATAGGACATAATAATATTTATATCATTCAATTCATAAAATTAGGGTTCCTTTAGAATTGTAAAATATGTATTTAAATTGTCAAATTTAACGCTTTTCTCGAGTGTACAATAACTGTGTAATTAAAGAACTGAAAAAACTGATGGCATCAATAAGTAAGCATACAGTGAATTTTTTATTTAAATGGAAATAACAAAAAAACGCCAATGCTGTAGAACTGTGTTGAGATCAAAGGTCTAAGAACTAGTGCATCTGCAAAGTCTGAATCGGTCAAGCAATATATCTTCACTATGATGTCGACGAAAATGAAGGAAAGAAAAAGTAAATAAGTAAAATACTATTAACAGGAGATGAAAAATATTTAGATTAATATAAATACAGATGTCCTCACAAATTATTAAAGAAAAAAGAGAGAATATATATTAGCGTCAAAAAAAAAACCTCGATAACAGTGGAATGAGCATGGGCACACCTCGAACAAAATTCAAACAACACTGATAAATTGGAATAAATTGTTCATAGAAAAATGAAAGTACAAAACAGATGTATTTAATACGTCTCAATTAATTACTTAACCGATCGTTTGAAGCTTGCTAATTAAATAAAATCGAATATAAGATAAACATGTTTATAATACTTAAATTTACTTTCATATGTTATTGCAATTCTACGAATTATTAGTTAGCTTTAGCTTCTGTTTTCTTTGTTATTACTCTCTTATCCGTTCACAAAACAAATAAAATACAAATATTTTTTATGTTAATTTGTGTTCGAATTGTAATATTGATACGCAACTTCTTTTAAATATTTACAAAATTTATATAAAATTTACGTACACCCGTTGATTCACTTTCAATTAGAATATTTTAATAATTAGAATTTAATAATTATTTTTATGTTTTTAAATATATATGCATATATATATATATATATATATACTGTATCTAATATAGTGTAAAAAATAATATATATACGATAAACTAAAAAGGAAGAAAATCTTGTCAGAACTCTGAGGCATCGTTGCATCGACATGAGTTGAAACGTTTAACAAAAAAGTGGGAGTTATGTACGAGATAGTATGTGAGTAGTATATATGTATGCGTACACACACATTTATCTAAAGCCAGTTGGTCAGCGAAACAGAAAATGTGTAAATGTGTTTTGAACCAGTCAGCAAAATATACTACCACCGAACATCACGAACCAATTATTAAAAAATTATATTTATAGAATTTATGAAGATAGAAGAAAAACATTATTTCGAAAAATAAAGAAACAATATATTTTTTATGGAATTGTGTGCTATTGAGTTATTATATTTTAATTAAAGATGTTATTTAATAACATGTGTTACCACAGGTGTTATATTTAACATTGCTAAATTTAAATCAATGGTGTATTAAATATAATATAAATAAAAACAATTTTTATTACATTCAACGAGTGAGTTTTTAAAAATTAAATACTGAATAGAATTAAATCACAATATTACTATTAAGGCAAGCGAGATTAATCGGTTAATATTATGTTAATAAAATGTATTATATCACATAAATATAATATTCATTACATAAATTTAATATTTTTTCAAAATACACCTTACTTATATTGCAGTTGAATCATTTACTTTATTATAACTAAGTAAGAAGACTTATTCATTATTTGCATAACGAGAAAAAGGATTAAATTGTGTATGTTATAGGTTTTGTTAAGAGGTAAAAAGTAAAGAGTTTAAATAAATAATTTTAATAAAATTTGAAAAACAATTAAGAAGACCTCTTGATACAGCTAAAGGAAACAGAACTAGTGAAGTGAATATCCTCGTTTAATGTCTTTAGGCAAAACTAAGTCAATCGCAATTCCTTCTGAAAACTAGGCTTCGGAAAGCCTTTTTTTGCAAAGTTCCGATCGTTTAGTTGAACGTGTCTCTTCGCTTATCTTTTACGCTTCAACGAAGATATTCATGCCCAATCACTCAACATAAATAAAAATTTGAGAAGTTATTAATACCTGTTACCCTCAATTACATGAGTGTCGCACTAAATATTATGATTAGAATTAAATATTAATTTATTTCTATTCATTGTCTTTAACAATCCTCAAAGAATAATATTTATTTAATATTTAAGCATATTAAATTAATTAGATCATTTATATAATTTATTAGATAAATATTTATTTGATTTTATGGTATGATACGTTCAATTAAAAATATTTTATAATAAAAAAGAATTTATTCCATTTTAAACTATTTTTTATTAATAAAACCTGTAGATTAGATGTGGGTATAAGTAATGAAAGGTTTCATAAATATGATTATAAACAAAATTTTACTTTTAAACTCCAAGACTAAACTCAGTAAAATAGCAATTACAATTTTAGACATACAAAGTTTTTATGGTATATGATGTCTATTCTCTTAAATATATGACTTACCAAATATACTGTATCAAATGAATTCTTTTTTAAATCGGTGTCTATTTGCATTATAATTTAAGACCTTCATTGAAATCAAATGTTACTTATAAAAGTTCACAATCAATTATATTAAAAAATGTTTATTTTAAAGTACATCCTTTGAAATTATAATAAGTTAAGAAATTATTAACTTCATAAATATTATATATTAATTAAAATCTGTTCAAATGTGTAGATACTTAAAGTTTTTAATATATTCTATATAAAGCGTATTTTTATCATATAAAATAGTTAATCGTGCTCGTAATTTTTTTAAAATGTACATACAAATTGAGTCCTTTTTATCAGAATTTTAAATGAATTAATAATTTTGTATAACTTATGAAGTAATTAGGTATACAAATCAATTCAAAGAAAACTGCAATTTATTAAATTCAATAGATAAACAGAAAAAAATTGAAAAGCCATAAAAGTATTTTATTAGTTTCAGTTATTTTAATTTTTTTATTTTTCATAATCAGTTTCCATAACAATAAATTCTAATTTACTTAATGAATATACCCCTATAATTTTAATTTCTTGTGTATTTATTATTTAAGATATTTATCTTTTGAAAATGATTTATTTATTTTCAAATTGGTTTTCTTAAAAATAAATAAGTTATATTAATTATGTATGAAAATTAAATTAGAATTAAAATTAATTAAAATTAAATAGAATAATTATAGATAATTAATTTTATAATAAAATTTGATATCTAACATGACTTTTTATCACATGTTAGATAACATGCATTAGAAAATTTATTGGAGAAAAATATTATTTTTATGAATTGCATGCATATATATTCTTAAAATACATCATGCATTAATGTATATTAATAGCAGGCCTGCTGGTGAATATGCATTATATATTTTTATTTTATGTTTATATGTGCCATTGTGCTAACAGTCATTGTAAACGACGTGCAATAAAAATAACTTATAATAAACAATTTTTATAAATAAAAATTACAAAACTTGGAAACTAGATCGAATTATACGTAGATGCAATTATCAGATAATTATTGTTTAATATGCGTCGAATTTTTTCTGGGAGCTTATACATTGTTGTGCAGCTAGATTTTTCTGAACAGCTTTTATTAAATTAAGCCGCGGAAAAAACAATTTTTTCTTCAAATTTATTATATATAGTAGTTTGCAATAGGATAGATTAAGTATCTACAAAATACAATTTGTTTTCAATAATATCCGCACAGATCTATTTAATTATTAATAATTATTTTACTTATTTTCACTTCACGATTATTTTTTAATCAATTAATTTCTGGTATAATTATTTTAAAAAATTCGATTATGTATAATAGTTAAATATATTTTTTCAAATTCGGAACGACCATTTAATAGATCAAATAACCAACGTAAAATATTACTGCGCAGAATCCAAAACTTTCTCAGATTCCTGCGAAGAATCCTCAGTTCAATTATTAATAATAATCGAATTTTTTTATTAATAGATAGTCTAAACTTTATCTAAACTATCTGTTTAAATTTCAGTTGATATTTATAAAATATATATTTGAGAAATTAAATATTATTTATATTTTTTTTATATGAATGGTGTTATGTGATTAACATAAAAAACTTTAAGTACAATATTTTAATTTAATTTATAATTATATTCAAACAACATTCGATCTTATAATCAATAATTACAATAATTTTTAACGTATTTATGCAATATTATTGAGTAAATGACTTAGGGGTTAGAGTTATATATTTGTTTAAATTTATTTATTCAATAAAAAATTTGTGCATAATGAAACTTGAAGAATATAAGCAAATACAAAAAACGATAAATGAATTTCAAGGCTTGTCAAAGGATTGCTCAAAAATGTTAATCACAAAATACAATAGGTACTATTCTTTTTTTGTTCAAAAATATTTTACTTAAATTAATATAAAGTGCAATGGTTATTAAACAAAATAAATATAATATTAGTAGTAATAACAATTTTGTTATGCCTAGTGTTCATCCAAACACTTTGTATAGTATTTTGAGCCAAGAAATACAATTTAGAACACAAAGAACTCATCACAAAGTTTTTGAAACAGAAAAAGATTATTATGAAGAGTAAGCTTAAATTTATTTTTAATAAAATTAAACACTTTTTCATTTCTGAAATTTATATATTGATTGAAAATTATATTTTATAGATACTTAGATGCAGCTAAAAAAGGAGAACCTCTTGGAATTATAATTAGAATGGCTGTAGAACTTAATACTTGTCCTGCATTATTAGCTCGTAAAGTATTGGAAATATTTCTTGATAAGATGCCAAATAAGTGTAAGTATATATTTATTTTTTTAAGTATGTATATGATAATTCATATTTAGATGTTTTATTTTATAATATTAAATATTACTGAGATTAATATTTCAGGTGATAAATTAAGTATTAGCAAGATGATGAAAGATACTACTCTAATTTCAAATAAAGATCTTGCTTATGAAATCTACTTGGTAATATGAAAACTTAAAGAAAATCTTATTCGGTAGTAGTCAAAAAAAAAATTCTTAAAAACATTTTCATATTTAATAAATTTTATTATTATGTTTATATCAAATACTTTCCACATTTATTATTTTTAGTAATTGATATAATATAAATTATAGAATGTTTTTATAGAATTGAAGACTAACATTAATTTTATTTTTCAATCTTAAAATTGTATTTCATTCATATTTTAATTTCCAATATTTATATTAAAAATCTTTTAGTGTGTATTATATGATGATCAATATGGGGCAATATCAAATGCAATTAGCAGGTGAGTATAAAAGTCATTTATTAGATTAATAAAATAATCAATTTTATATTTACAATATAGCTCTGTTGGGGAAGAGTATGAATTCAAATTAGAAAGATTATTGAATGAACGGAATATTCCATATTATAATGAAGACTATCTTCGAACAAAAGGTTATGACAAGACACCAGATTGTAAATTGGAAATTCCAATAGCTGTAAATGGATTTGTTATAAATTGGATAGAATCAAAAGCTCGATTTGGTAGTCCTATTATACATAAAAAATATATCAAAGAACAATTTTTGAGCTACTGGAATAGATTTGGACCAGGATTAGTTATTTATTGGTTTGGTTTTCTTGATAATATCATTCAAACAAGTGAGAATAGATTTATTGTAATGGATCATTTTCCAACAAATATTATCTACATGGATCCGAATTCAATAAAATAAACATCAATATGAGAATGTTGCCTATATTATAGATTTAAATTACACATATTTCTATTTTCACAATAAAGTGAATGCAAAGTATTTTATTAAACACTTCTTATTTTCTATAATTACATATAATATAAACATGTTTTGTAATTTAATAAATTCAAAAATTTTTACAAATTTTTAATAGTTTTCAATACTTAATTTAATGATAAAATATTAATTGATAATTTTAAAATTAATAAACTATTTAAATTTTATTTAATCTTTTTGAAAATTCCAACCGTTAGATAGATTTAAACTATTTTATATAATGAAGTTAAAGAAATTTACTATTATCTACATCATGTATGTAATATTTATTTAATGTTTTTCTAGATGTTATTTGCATTTACTGAAAATTAATAATATAAATGCACTTGAAAAAATGATCACAATTATATTTAAATTATATTAATAATTCAATTATTTAATTTATAAATTATTGAATACTTAACATTTGAATTAAAAATTAAAAATGATATAATAAGTACAATATAAATTCAAACATTATATTATTAACATATTATATTTTTACTCACATATTCATAATATATATTCTGATAAGAAAAATATAAATATAAAAAAAATAATTTTTGAATATTCAATAATAAAAAAAAAATTAAATTACTAAAAATTGTTTTATAAAATAATTATTGTTTTTATCTTAATTTAAAATATATAATTTTTCTCTGAACAAAAAATTGAAATTACTTTTAAGTTATTTCTGTGTAGAAACTACAATTATATTTTATTTTCTATCTTCGATACAGGGATAAGGATAATTTAAATACACTAATTGCCACACATACACAATGATGGCTAATCTTATTTGATTAGGTAACAGACACTAAAAACAAAGTAATTTTTTTTAGATTTTATAACTTTCTTAACATAGCTAGTTCGTAATGAGACCTTTTTAATGAGTTTACCGCTTTGTAAATAATTTTTGCACTAAAGTAGTTAAAAATTAAATATTTGCAAGTAAATGAAAAAAATTAATTATTAGCGTTTATTAATAATTATTGTAATAATTAAATTAAAGATAAAAATAAAAAACAAAAAAAAAATTGCAACTGACAGTTATTAAATAGTCTATTGATAAATATTATAAATAAAGAAAGCTGCGGATAAAATATTTGTAAACAGTACAAAGAAAAATTGTCTATTAAATTGAAGAAATTAATTTGATAGTTTAAAACTCTTTTCGAAATAAATTGTGTAATCTAAACGGCAGTGTATAACAAAATTTGAAAATTATGATATACTGAAACATGTTTTAACAAGACAACAACTTTCCTATGGTACTTAGGCTGTGAAATGTAGAGTAATTTAATAAAAGTTGTATACTTATCATGACTGCATGATTAGTGTGTTTCGCCAAAATAAATAGTCTTGCATTTCCTATACTCTAGACTAATTATTTTAGATCAGCATACCACTGTATTTCTCAAATTAAATTAAAATTTGATTTATTAAAATATTGAAAGTTTTGCTCATTTTAAAATATTAATACTCACCTGTAACTTTTTAAGACGGTTCAAATTGATATTTATTTGTTTTGACCAAGTAGTAATTGTTTATCATCAATAATTCGTTAAGTTACCAAATGCACTGTACTTTATTTCATGAAAACTAAACTGTTAATTTGCATATATAAATTCTTTGTTTTTACCATTTTATTCACTGATTTTAATATTGCATACTTATAAGCTTAGTTATACAAACAAGAGAACCAAACGATATTGAAACATTCTCACTGTTTAGCTTATCAATCGCCTTTCTTTGACTTTTTTCTTCATTGTTCATTTCTTTTTACTAGTATTCAAGATTTTCAGATAATTCTTTACTTTCTTGTCATATGATTTCACTATATTTATATGACCAAATCTTTGATTTATAATGTCGAAAAAATATCGATAATTGTGTATTTTCATCAAGTGCGTGATTTCTAGAATACAAAAAGTTAATTGTCAATTTTTGAATTTTTTGACAATTTTTCTATTAAGTTTCTTTTATACGTATCTTTTAAATGTCCTATATTTTCAAGATTTAAGATTAAACAAAACATTTATAATTTAAACATTTTTTTATAAAACAATGACAGATTGTTGCATTTACTTCATTAATTATACAATTATCATTTTTTATATACTATTGACAATAGTGTAAATCTAACTCTTAACTGATTTATATAAATTGAATTTTGATATAAATTAAAAAACAAAAATGTAAAAGGAAAAATGAATTAAATTCAATATGCTAACAGATGGACACAATTTGTTATAGCTATATTGTACATTTCTAATACAATAGAATTAAAAATAATATAATTAACTACAACCCACACTTTTCATTGCAAATAAAAATCTTTATTTAACGAGTAAAGTTTCTTGAAACTAATTGTGCTGACCAAGGCATATAATATTTGTACCCAATGAATTTCCATTTCGTATAATTTATTTTAACAATTTCTTTTCCATACATAATACAAATAAAGGTTTTATAAATTATTTATAATTATAATTAATTAACAAATTAAAAATATTATTATATTAATAAATTTATTTTGACTTTAATTTTTAAATCAAGTAACTATTGCATTTATAGAAGCAAAATATAATTAACACATTTCAAAAACAAAAATGTATGAAGTATTTGACTTATAAATGAACGAGAACAAGATTTTTTGGTATTTAACTATTGGATTATTGGAAACTACACCTCAAAGAAGTATAGTCATTTTAATCACAGTAACAAAATATTAACCTTTATATCACAAAAAAAAGAAAAAATTCTCAAAAATATTAACGAGCACAAGAAACTATTCTAACCATTGAAAAATTAGCATGGATATCGCATCGTTATGAACAACATTAAAATGTTTTACTTCCAATCTCTTGTAATAATAAATATATGCAATGACTATTTTATAAAAACTTACATTTCAGTTATTTTAATAAAATATTTAAAAATAGAACACATAAAAATAAAACTTAATAATACTATTTTTAAAGAATTTTGTTGAACGAATAAGAAAGAAGAAAGGAAAATAAATAATGAAAAAATTGTTTCTTTTTGTTCAAACAGACTTTCATATTAATTGTCAGATTCCAAAATATAAGAACTTTTACCATTATATCGTAAAATGCTCACGAATTAAAAGTTAAGTTCGTTTAATAAAAAAGGTAATAAAAAAATTACATTACAAATTTCGCTTACATGTTCAGCTATTGGTTCAAACAATATAATTGATATTATTGATACACATACATGTTATATTATATTATTATTTTATCAACTTGATTACTTATTCTCTAAAATTATAATAATTAAAGTTTATAAGAAAGAATTCCATTTTTTGAAATCTTTTACTTTAAAAATGTGAAAACGTATGTTTCGTTTTTATTTTCATAAATAATTATATGCAATAAATGTTATATGTATGCAATTATATAACTCATAAATTAAAAAATTGATTATATATATGCATAATTTCACATGAATATAAAATTGATCGCATTATTATAATTCATTAGTATATACTAATCTAAAATCGCTAACATTATGTATAATTTAACGAGATATTAAATATATTTTATTTATATATTAATATATACAATTATATATATATATATATATATATATATATATATATTTGTCTATATTAAAATTAAAATTAAAAATAAAGATAATGACAAACGTAGAATAATCAAAGTAACAATCAATTTAAAAATATTTAAATTAAATGTCTTTGTCAAAATAATAATCTTCAATTTCAATCCATATTTCATGTTTATATATGTACAATATTTATAATTAAAAATAAATAATTATTTAGTAAAATATGTTTTCAGTCAGATTAATATTATATAAAGTACATAATAGTTGTATTTTATTTTAGAAATCAACTTAAACTTCAAGTTCTTTAATTCACATTAAATTATCGCAAAATGATACAAAATTACATTATAAATACACAAGGTTCATAAGATTATATTTAGCATAAAGGACTATAAAAGATAATGGGAAGATGGTAAGTAAGGAAAAGAAATAAAATGAAAGAGGTAAGGAAAATAATTAAGAAAAAAATAAGTGAATTTAATCAGGTTGTGAGACAGGTGAACTTCTGTCACGCTTGCCAGTCTTGCCCTTACCCTTAGATTTGGTTTCACGTTTTCTGCTAACAGATGAGGTGGAAGTAGTAGAAGTCGAATCCGCTGGACTTGAATGACATGAGCCTTCCCGATCCCACCTTGTCAAAGATTCTCTAAGTCCCTGGCCATCAGCTTCTTCAAAACCATCAACATCAACATGCAGACCAGTCCCTACCTCTTGACCAACAGTCCCATTGTTTTGACCTGCTAAAATTTCAAGATTTGCTCGCATTTCTCGGCGTTGATCGTCGCTGTGCTGGGGACAACGCATCGACCTTGTGCAAAGTTTTTTAGTGTGCTCGGAAACAACACCACAAATCTGTTGGAGAAGTGTTCTTTTATCCTCAAGAGACATGCTTTCATAGTTAGAGGGTGAAGTATCATTATTAACACCGTAGGCAAGTTCACCAAGTGCTTCAGCACCGTTTCTTTGATTAGCATTCCGTGGCTGTTTAAGTTTTTTCAGACCATTACGGTCCTTGCGCCGTTTACGCTTATCATTATTTAGGCTCCAGTCGACGTCATCGTCATCATCACTAACGACACCTCCATAACTCGTAAGATCTTTGGAATTGTTAGCTATACGTCGAGAGGCTATGCGTGAGCTGTTACGACCCATACCCATACACTTCTCGAGATGGGTAGCGAAACGACTAGCAGCTACGCCTCGTTCACAATTCGGACAATTACACTCTTGGGATTTTTTAACCGGGTGCTGCCCGAAAACATCCAAACCGGGTAAATCTATGTAAATAATACATTAATTTATCCTTGACTTATCATACATTTATATTGATATTCATTACTTGTTTTCATCTCGTTCTCATTATAAAAAATTATAAAAAATACATTCGATATAAATTAAAATTATCTTTTTTCTTATTTGATTTTATTTTATTTGATATTTATGTAAAATAAAAATATTAACTGGTACATATACTAGATGTACATTGAAGAATAGTAATAAACTTAATTAACAAATGGAATGTTTTGAATAATCTTCTAATACATACAAAAATTAACTATTTTTTTCAACATTTTTTCTTTTATCATAAATTTATGATTTATCATATGCAAATAATATAAGATTACAAACCATCTGCAAAAAATAATACAAATTCCAAGCTTAAAAGTGTATTTTTTAAATAAATATAGAATGCAAATAAGTATATCATTACAGTCTCAATTCAATAAAAATTATAATTTGTTGTTAATGTTTCAGTAAATATTATTATTAAAATTGTAAAATTTAAAGATAGGCAAGAATATATGAATTTCTAGAAATTAATTTTTTCAAGGCATATTTTTGATATTTGATTTCACAGTTAAAAAAAATATTTTATAAAAATATCAAAATACATATGAAATTATTTATAATTTTTAAAAGAGTAAATTTGAACAAATATCAACCATTAGTTGATATTGTATTATAAAGAAAATAGTACAAAGAAACTAAATTCTTATTGTTCACGAACACATTATACATTATTAATATAAATTTATACACTTTGGAATATTTGAAAATTAGTAAATAAAATATCTTACTGTTAATTTAATAAGAATATTAAATATTTATTATAATATAAATAATAAAAATTTTTAAAAAAGGATTCACATAATATTGAAAAATTTATATAAAACTATAAAAATATAACAATTTTAAAATTAATACTAACAATTAACAACTACGTTGTAATATATTATTTATATATTAAAATATATCATTGATTAAAAAATTTGAAATAAAACAAATTAAGAAAATAACCCTTTAAGACAGTAGAAAGCATATAAAATACATGTTTAAAATTAAATGTTCCTAAAAGAATATAAATATTTTCTATAAAAGTATTTATCCATACCTACAATAGTATATGATTCATCATCTGGTATGCCTTCCTCAACATCTGAACTGCCAGTTTTAGTCATGCGATGAATATCAAAAATAAAGCCCATAAGCACCTCGTCGAGTAAATCTTCAAATATTTCCTTAGTTGCTGAGTCTACATTTTCAGGCTTCATCATAAATTCAAGGAAACATCTATTCAATTCCTGAATCTTATCATTGGTTACTGACATCTTAAAAATGTGTTGCACCTCTTTTGAACTAAAAACTAACTGTTACCACCAATATTAATATAGAACTTTGTTCTATATAACAGCTGTTATACATTATTTTGTAGGGATGCTGACATGACGACAGAGAGCTAGTCTTGATTTTCTCATTACTTTATTTTTCCAAACGAAATCTACATTCTCTTTTTGTCTTCAATTTAATCTTGATTTTTCTTTTCAACATGTATAAACAATTGTTTTAGAATTATACGTTAAAAACTATAAGCAAATGTATGCGACAATAAATAATGTACATAATTAACTTCTATTAAAATCCTCTAGAACTTGTTAGCTTTGTTATAAAGTTAGTTGTGTATGCACAATTGAAGTAATAAAATAGAAAGTATACTCATGCACAAAATCAACGATATAAAATTTTGCGTACTAATAATCTATGCTGATTGGCGATAGTATGCGCGCTCGTTTTTAGTCGATAAAAGAAAATGAAATATTAAATGGGAAAATAGATTAAAATGATAGTATGTCGAGTTTGATACACTATTTGATTATACATAAATTGAATATTTGTAATAGTAATAAAGATAATAAATGTATGATGAAAAGATTTGTAAAATATAAATTAAGCTAACGAATATAAATTAATGATTATATGATATTATTTATACTGTATATTAAATTTAAAGACCATTCTTCCTCAACACTATTTAATAGAATAATGTAAACTAATTACACATTCATGTAACCACATGACAAATCCTTTTAACAGAATCCTTTGTCATTTGTTTCATTTAAATGTCTACTGTAACTGAGACTGAAATGACCTTCCTCTTATAGTAATTATTGCTTAAAGAATAAAAGTAAAATGGGTTACATTTTTTTATAATAAATTGTTCTTAAATAAAAATTAATTTATATGTAAAATTCATGTAATTATAATACGATTTATCTATATTAATTGGATTAATGACAATAAATAATGGACATAATTATTGTTATGTAAATTTTATTTTTGGGAATGGTTATAAAGAGATTGTTTAAATAATTTTTTAATTTAATATATATTTCACACTTCTTAAACGTAACACTTGTTGTATAAAAATACGACGGTTAAATTTAGCGATTGTAAATAGTATATCTTTTTGAATCATAAATAATAATTTAATAAGAAAAAAATACATATTTTAATATATAATTTTAATTTAATTTTAATCGAGAAAACAATAAAAAAATGTAGTATTAAAATATGCAATAAATGTAAAATTTTAAATAAAAAAATTATTTGATATAATTCGCTTTGGATAATATAACTTTTTTTTTATCTGTTTAAATATTCTATAAAATTTCATATTGAAATTACATATATTTTATTTAAAAATTAGTAACCTTAGACTTTATTGCGCATGTACCAAGAAGACAGTCTCTGCTACCTTGCTTAAATATAGCATACAGGCACATTTATTCCGTTTTGTTACAATGGTAAGAATTATAAATCTTAAATATACAAAACCATCTTTGATAATTAATATATTATATTTAGTGCAAGTTAATATAATTTTTTTTAGAATTTTAATATAATGAATATTTTATTATTTAAATACAAACATTTTAGGTTAGTTATTTATTAATTCGATAAAATAGGTTAAGTGATTATTATAATTCTATATGTTTATACATTATTACAATAGTTATAAAACAAATTCAATAGATTTTAAAAATATTAATACATAAATTTTGTTTCATAGTAATGATAACGTAATCTATAAATTATTAAAATAAAACGAGATTCAATCAATTGCATTTTTGTTATATATTGTTTTATTAACTATTATTTATTTTAGTCACTTGTTATCCCCGAAAAATTTCAACACATTCTTCGTGTTGTAAACACGAATATCGATGGTAACAGAAAAGTTATGTTTGCTATGACTGCCATCAAGGGTGTTGGACGAAGATATGCCAATATTGTTTTAAAAAAAGCAGATATTGATTTAGATAAACGTGCTGGTGAATGTTCAGAAGAAGAGGTAAAAACATGCTAATAAAATATCTTTACTATGATAAATATTAAAAAGATAGTAAATAAGAGTCCTACAATTTTTTAGGTCGAAAAAATTGTCACAATTATGGCTAATCCCAGACAATATAAAATCCCTGATTGGTTCCTTAATAGACAAAAGGATATTGTTGATGGAAAATATTCACAGGTAAAATATTGGAATAATACTTATAATATAAATTTATTTAATTTAAATATAAAGTGTAACTTGAAAAACCTAATCAATATAAGAATTCAGTACAAACTTATAATCATAAATTATATTCTAAACTTGTATATTATATCAAATATAATATATATTTGTATTTTTCATCAATTTTAATTATTTATGCCAATGAATTAAAAGAAATTATTAAAGAATTTCTAATTAATTAATTTTTAAATAAATAATAAATATAAACATTAAAAAAAATGTTTTTTATTTATATTGGACGAGTATTAATGCAATCCTGAGTTCATAAGTAATTAAAATTTAAAAATTTAAATACAAAAGATAAAAAGTTAAAATAAAAGGTAAAATTTGATTTTAAAAATATATAGTTTAGAGAGATTTATTGATATTGTTTTGACAATCTAATGTAAATTATTAATATGTGAATGTCAGTAAAAATTTAATTTATTGTGTTTTAAATAGATAAATAAGTTCATTATGTCTTTTATGTATATATACATTTTTCTTACATTAGAAATTAATATAAATTATAATTAAATAATTTAATAAAGTATTTGAAATTTTTAAAAATAACTTTAAAATCTTAAAAAATAATTTATTTTTAAGATAAATAAATATTATTTAAATATTTATTTAAAAACGCATATAATTTCTAAATATAAAAAAATATATTCATGTTATTTATGAAATTATGATATTGTTTCATACACAATTTTAATGATATTTGAGTTAGCATAATAACACGGTTAATTATATTTTTAATTTATAATTTGACTGGTACATTATGCAAAAATAACTGCATTTCCCTAACTTGATACAAGTTAGAAAAAATTTTGAAATGCAACATTGTATTGATTCGATAAATATAATTTTACATATATTTTTAAAAATTCATAATTATTTTATTTAATATTGTGATGTATTACAGCTCACAAGTTCTAATTTAGACTCTAAGCTACGTGAGGATTTAGAGCGTATGAAAAAGATTCGTGCTCATAGAGGTCTTAGACATTATTGGGGTCTCAGAGTACGTGGTCAACATACAAAAACAACAGGAAGAAGAGGTCGTACTGTTGGTGTGTCTAAAAAAAAATAATTTATTACTGTAAAAAAATAATAAAAATTTTTCAAATAGTAACATGTTTACTTTATTACAATTTTTTACTACATTAGATAATAAATTTAGAAGTTAAGCAATTTATTATCGAATAGATCAGATATTTTTGTCCAAGGAAGAAACATAAAATAACAGCTACTATTAATGCATGATGTAATATTTAATTTATCAAATATCTTATTTTTTAAAAATAATTATATAATACTGTACATTCAATTCTAATATCAAATGACTAGAATCTGAAAATTAAAAAATACTTGCATATCTTAAGAGAATATATTGGTAATCAAGTATTTTAAATTTGCTTAATACTTTAAATATATAATTTCTATTACAATAATATTTAGCAACGTTATTTATATGAAAGGATCTCTAAAAAAGCTTTAGGAACTCTTCCACATTGATTGCCTTGAAAACCTAGTATGAAATCATCATCTTCTGGAATTTTAGTTATGCGAATGACCTAAAAAACAGATGTAACTTTAAAAACAAATTTTATTAAAATTGTAAAATTTAAAAGAAAAAATTTACTGTAAATGCATTAAAATTTATATTTATTAAAGTACAAATATAAAAATATATTCATGTATAAAATAAAAATGTTTATATGTAATTACATAATTTTGACATTAAATATCTAAAAATAATGTAATATAGCTAATAGCAACTATAAAGCAAAACTTGAATACATTAAAATATACATATTATAACAAAATCTTTCGTGTATACAGAATACAAATGAATAGTATTACGGTGAAAATATTTAAGAAGAAATTATAATCATCTAATATATTTATACACATATAATTAAAAACTGTTTTAAATGAATATACCTTAGTTAACAAAATTAATGAATTATCTAAATAGTATTATAATCAATTTTTATCTGAATAGAGATTATTCTTCATTTTATTATAGAGTTGATGTTCATTGTTTTTATAATTATTCCTTTCATTGCAAAATCATTAATAATAATATTAATTATTTAAAACATAAAATTAATTTATTATAAATAAAAATTGTAAAACAAATATGCTTCTAATGGTAAAACTATTTAGATAATTTTTACAATATTTATAATTTATTAATATATCCAAAAATTGTTATTGAGTAATATCTATAACAGTTGATAAAATATATATTTTACAAAACTTGTATAAAGAATCAAATCAGTGTTAAAATCTGAATTACTAAGTAAATGAGCTTTAAGAGTAGTCTACTATTTAAATTTTTGTGGAATATAATTAGATAATTTCATTATCAATTATATTTAAATTATAATAGTATTTCTATAATTATATTTCAATTGTTGGATGATCAATAATATGTATGTGTACGTAAACACAATTTATGTGTACATAAACTTAAACATGCATTTCGAAAATTCTTATTAGCAGTTACAAATTCAAAGGACAATTCTATAACTTTATAACATAATATTAAAAAATAAAAATATGTATGTAATCTCTGAATACATTCTATTGGTTATCTCATAGTATCGTGATTTAAATACATAGTCAATTTTGTGATATATGTATATAAATTGTGAAATGCACTAGTAAATGATAATCATTTTATAAAATTCAACTAATGAAACGTAATGAATAATCCATACTCTCACAAAATGTCGTTTAATTACATTGTTCTTAAAGATTATTCGACATAATATATTCTTTTCGCATAACTTTTCCCTATTATATATTAATTCCAGATTATTGTAATAATTAACAGAAAATTATTGGTGGTCAAATATTTGAAGAAATAAATTCACTTTTATTCTCACAATTCTATTACTTTTATTATGTGCTCAAATAATCAATAAATTCAAATCATACAACAATATAATATAAATAAAATAGAGAATGAAATAAATTTGATAAAACTGCTTTGTTAAAATTTTAATATCTCTAAATATAATTACATTTTTCAATATTTTTATATTAATAAAAATGATTTAAAATAAATATATAATATATTAGTTTAAATTATATTAAATTTTTTAAATTATTTATTTGATACAGAATTTTCATATATACAATATTTATAAATTTATTATTTGTAAAACTATTACACTTTCGAATTTCAAAAATATAAACTTTAATAATATTAATAAGAAACTACATACTTGATCATGATTTGCTCATACAATCGTTATTAAAAGTATTAAATTAGTGCTGTATTATCAATTATTACATAATTTTAAAATCTATAAATTACAACTTAATATAAAAACAATGTAAAAAATAACATTTAAAACAAATGAAAAAAATATTAAACAGATCAAAATATACAGATGAGTATTTTATTTCCTTAAACAGGAAATAAACGCTAATTATATTATTTACACCTTATTGAAGTTTACAAAAAACTAGAAAAAACGTGCTTTTAAAAATAGATGTATTGCTGACATGCTTTTCTCTACTGTTGATCTTGTTCAAATAACAAACTTATTTACCTCATCCTGCAAAACACTTAGTTCATCTCCATTTTTTGCTTTATAGTCGAATACCACTCTAGCTTGCTGCTGACCATTTTCCATGAGCTGATTGGAATTTATTGATGTGGTAGGATGAAATGAACTCCCAGACACACTGGGAGGTTAAATTTTAGTTAAAACAATTTCATTTTTATGTAATCTTTTATTAATTTATATATTAAAAATTAATTGAAGATATATGATGCAGCTAAATAAGTTGAAATACATTTGTTACCACAATTTTCTATATCTATATAAATAATTTCTATAATTTAAATATATCTTATGGTATATTATATGGTATTTAAATATATTTTTACATACTTTATAAAGTAAAGGTAAATATAGATATATATGTCTCCAATATATATATATAAATAATTTAAAATTTCTGATGTACCTTCATTGATTAGGTATATTTACAAAATAAATAATAAAATACATATACTCAATGATTGTGTGATTGATAAACAATGCATATTTTAATAGACTGCAAATTGCAAAGCATAAACACAAATTCATGATTAAAAATCAGCTAATTATTGGAACTATGCAAATACAGATGTAATAAAATATAACTGTAATTTAAATAATAAAATTTTTAAGAGTTGTTATTAAATTATTACAAAACGTAATGTACAACATGCATTGATGTGATAAGTTAATACAAAAGAGTTATTCATTATTAGTAAATAATTACTTTTATTATTATAGTTAAATTATTTGGATTAAAATAAAATAAAGAAAGAATAAAGAACAGTTTAGTAGATTAAAAGGGAAGTTTCCAAAATTGTTATTGTTATTCTTCTATTACATGAATTGACTAATGTCACAAGTAGATAATTATTCCATAAAATAAAACTGATAAATATTGGTAAAGTGTAGGAAAAGTAAACAAATATTTTATTTTGAACATTTTCAATAGAGCTAATAAATTAAAATAAATGTTTTTATTATTTTATTATAAATTAAATTTTTGTTCTTCTGTATACTGTAATTCTATAAAAGCTATAGGTTATTAAGAATTTAATTACAATTAAAGAATACAATCTGTAACTACTATTCTTTATATAGAATTTTATTAATATTTTGTTAAACTTTATATAATCTATAATGTAATTAAGAATACAATTATCTGCATATATACAATTTACAAATAATTCTATCTTTGTATGAATTAAAGAAAAATAATACAATACAAATAACAATATATATTAAATATCCTAGTTGAAGCTTAAATAATTCTGAATAAAATTATTAAATATACTGTTATGATTATATTTGACATAAATTTAATATAAAAAATGTAGTATTTTGAATATTTTATATTATATAAAAAGATAAAAAAGTCTATTCATATTTAAACAAAATTAAAAAGATTTTTGGAAATAAATTAAATTTTTTTAATTTTGAAGAATGAATTTATTCAAAATGGAATAATTAAATTCTAATTTTTTACTCGTTTTTTACAATAATTTTAATTTAATATTAGGTAATATCTAATAGTTTTTACAATAATTTTAGTTTAATATAATGTAATATTTAATAGTTTTTACAATAATTTTAATTTAATATAAAGTAATATTTAATAGTTTATACAATAATTCTAATCCAATTATTTACCAGTTAATCTCTGTAATACCCACTCAATTATAAATAAGTATGCATATTTATAAATACATACAACTACTATTCTTCAATAAATACATAAATAACAAAAATAAAAAATAAAAAATAATAAATAGACACTAATAATAGTGATAATAATATTGTGATTAAACTTTATTAATTAAGAAAAAAGACTAGATTTTAGAAACATTCATGTCAAATGTAGCAGTAACATAAGTAGATCCAATAAAAGACTGGTGAGTGGGTAAGTTTTGGGATATTGTGGGTGAAGGGGTTAGCTTGATCACTTCGTCACTGTTGACTTGCAGCACAGGACTTGGTTGATGTATCCTGTAACCCCAAGCATGCCAGCAATCAAAGTATTATATGAGAAGTAAAATTGAAAAATTTATATTTAGATGTAATATAAAATTGATGTTGATTAGTAGAGCTACATAATGTAATACTGGCTATACAAACAAGTTTAATTATTTATAACTGATAAATACTACCATGCAGGGTTTATAACAATAAATTAATTGAAAATTTAATTTAACACAAAAAATATGAAATAAATAAAATAAAACATAATAATTTTGTAAAATTTATAAATAAAATTAAAAATTAGTATCGATGTATAAGTATAATTAAGACAATATTATAAAAATTTGAAAGTCCTTCAATTATTAATGTATTATAAGATTTTATGTGAAATTAAAAATAATGATTTATAAATATATGTAATTTTTTTTTATATTTATTGCAACAATATTGAATGAAGAATTAATAATTTCAGTTCATTCATCATTAAATTTTTCATATAACAAAACAGAATCATCTAATATTCTTATAAAATAATAATTAGAAAATTATTTAAAAATTAATCATTAATCCTAACTATTTAACTATTAAAATATGTTTTCTTTATATACTAATAATGCCATTTTCAATAAGAAACCATAAAACAAGCACAACTGTAAATGCATATTACAATGTTTATAATAAATAACGTTATTTTTTAATACATGGTCAAATTACTAAATTTATACAGAATTTTCACGAATGAGTAATGCATAATTTAAATATCAACAAAATATCAATAAGTATGTAATGCACCACTTTTAATCAATAAAACATTACTCACTCGGATCACTCCAAAGTAGGAAAACTATATTAAAAATAATACAAGTAAAATATGATAGTAGTACAAAATAATTTTGAAAATTTTTAATAAATATTTATTCAAATTAAAAAGATAATTACCCTGCTAGTTCTCGTTGTAATTCTTGCATTGCTGCATGACACTGTGCATAATGACGAGTTTGAGCCTCTACAAATTCATGTAAACAACGAAGATGACCAGCTTGTGAACTTGACACTCCTTCTAACAATAGTTTAGTAATTTCTGCTTGTCGATCAAATTCTGATTGTGCTACTCTAAGCTCCCTCTCTGCCTAAGTATAGAATTAAATATTTTATATTTTTATTTTAAAAATTTTCTATTTAAGACTGTAGAAATGACAAATTTGAATTTTAAATAATTACCTAAGAAAAACTATGTTAAAAATTCAGTATAATAACAATTATTTTAATTGGATAAAAATAAATATATTATCTATGTATTTAAAATTAATAATATTACAAGTAGTAATTATTTTTGTAATTAATTTATTCAATTTTTTAAACATCGAAATTTAATATTTTTAAGTACAATAACTGAAAATTTACTTGATTTTTTGTTTTCATTTTTGTCAGTATACTGAATTATTAATAACATTATATCATCAGTTATAATTTAAAATGATTTTCTACTCAAATAAAAAAAAAACAATAATAACATATAACATGAAACTAATATATAACTTTATAATTTCATAACCAAACAAAACTTTCATGCTTTATAACTTATAAATTATAAAATTAAAAAATAACTACTATATGTTTAAACAGGTCAATTTTACTAGTACCTGATCAAGTATTACTTCAGGAGAAATACCGCTTTCCTATTTAAGGTAACAAATATATGTTCATATATATCTTGTTTACACACACTCAGGTACACATTCATCCATTTCCTCATTCATATATACATAGAATTGAGATTATATATATGTATACAATAAAAATAAATTAAAATATCAGTACTTATAAATAAACTTACACTTTGTTGACCTAACATACTTCTTGCCTTTCTTACACGTTTCTTACAAGAATCCAAATCCAATCTAAAATATCAGTATATAATACAAATTATTAAAACATGTACAAATTTTTTAAATTATATTATCTTAGCTAATATTATTAACCATCTAATTTAAATCTACCTTTTAATTTCCAAAATAGACATTTCTTTACTAATTGTCTTCATTTCTCCATCTAAAAATTTCCGTAATGGTTGTATATAACAATTAGCTGCTGTTCCAATAAAATCTCTCTCTATTTGTCCCAATTTCTGTTGGCAATGACCAACTTTAATTAAAGCACTTCCTACAAAAATAAAAACAAACAAATAACAAATATTTGATTTGTTAAAATATTAAATATATAAAAATATAAGCAATTCACCATAAGCAATCCCTGGTCCAAAATCATTACCAGCTTCAATCATATCTATACCAACATATTCTAAATTACTAAGCCTATTAGGTTTCTTTTTATCAATTTTTTCATAAAAGAAATCTTCAATTCTATTTCCTATTAATTAATAAATATTCAATTATTCATTTAATTATATAATAAATTAAATATATATTTTTAGATGATAGTATATACATTTATGTATATATTAACTAACATATTATTTATATAACATTAATGTTATATTAATAAATTATATAGATAATTACATATTTAATATATAATAGAAAAGATTGTTTAATTATTTATATTGGTAAAAATAAAACAATATTTCCTATAAAGTTAATGATATAAATACTTGGCTTATTAAGAAAACAACTAGATTACCAGGATTTGGTGTTAACATAGCTTCCATATTCCGTAGAACTTTTTCTGTCCAAGATTTTGTTGCATTTGCTCGATCTGCTAAATGTTCAAAGTGGGCATCAAGCTCTGTTTTCTCCGATGTTCCTAAAGTTTCTTCAGTGAGCTAAAAGAAATAAGTACAATGTTTAAATAAAAAGCTAAATCTATTACAGCAACGAATATGATCAATAATGGAAAAATAAAAGGTCAACAGTAGGTATTCAGTAAAACCACATTAACCAAAACAAGTCTATTTTTCCGAAAATATTATTAAGGTTTCATTACCTGAACAACCCTGCTAAGGGCTACACCAGCATCTTTGACTAATTTTTTAACATTAAAATCCATTTTATACGAATCCTTGTGAAAAATTTTACATACGCACAGTTTTTATATTTTCACTGACTACTAAACTCCATTCCACACTATTGATCCTGATTCTCTATCCTTCCGAATCGAGGCAGCACGCAATTTATGCGCGAGATTTAAATATTAATTATTAATACTAAAAATAATACAATATTAACATTTTCATGATTATGCAAATAAATATATAAAAACTATTTATAAATATTGTAAAACTAAATAAATTAAGAAATATTAATACATCTGTTTAATTATGTTTATTAAATAGTTAATATATTTTAAATTATTGAATACATTTTGTAAAAATAAGTAAAATTTAAAGGAAAAATGAAAATAATTAAATTTACATTTATTAATTTAAAAATTACCAACATGTCATGAAAATGTAATTGATTATATAATCTATAAATTCAATATACTAAAAATACACTATTTTTTAGAATGAAATTATAGTTATACGTAAACATAAATAAAAAAAGTGTTTTAAAAATATTATTATTAACAATATTTTTTATAAATAATCCTCGTCTTTATCTAAATCGTATTATATATGTTGTGTGTAGAATAATCCAATAATTTAAACATTTATATATATTTAATTTATATACATGCATATTAAAATACAATAATATAATTTAATGCAATGTAATTAGCAACTCATTTCAATATTATTTTATTTAGTATTCTTAAATTTTTGCATTAATAAGGTTGTTAATTTTATAAATCAACTAAATAAATAGCATATTTATATATTAATACTGATTCAGATGATTCCAGGATAATGTTTTCAAAATATTCAAAATAAACCAGCTATTTCATTAGGCAATGAAAAACTAAAATTATTATCAAATGCAGATTATCTTTTTTTTTCATTTTATTTCAATAATTTCAATAATTTTTCAATAATTTTTTTTTCTAGAATATAAAAAATTAAAGTCTCTTAAGAACTTACATATATATTTATATCTAACAATATCAAAATATCATTATTTCCACAAACATTTCATCATTAAAAAGTTTCTTCGATTTTTAAAATAAATCATTTTCATACGATATTATAACTATAAATTACTAACTATACAGATCACTGTAATAGTTTATAATGAATAATTTAGATCTTTCTAAATGTAATGTAAAAAAACCTCGTGTTTAATGCCAGATTTCTTAAATGCGTCTAATTACATTTGTAAAATTCCAATTTAGCATTTATAAAAAATATATATTATATATTTGATTAGAGTTACAAGACATTTTTAGATGTGCATATTAACAAAAGCAAAGGAAATTAAAAATTTAATTTTTTACTTTCTAACTACAAACATTTTATGGCAAAATCTGACTAAAGATGAAATTTCAAAGATAAATATTAGTTTCGCAATTACAATGATTCCATTTATATTAGAATAGGCTAGAGTTTATATTTATATTAGATTATTTATATTAGAATAGCACCGATTTTCTCTCTTACTTAAATAGAACGATAATTTTTATTACCAAATGATGTTTATTATCTTGAAATAATTTGTAAATTTATTATAATTAAATACTAAAAATAAGATAAAAAAAGTTACCTTACACATTTTAGATACACCTTGACTTGTCTATTTGAAAATTTCCGATTTGAATCAATCAATCGAAATCATTATAATTATAATTTATTTAATATTAATAACGTAGAAAAAGAAGCACTTTAACATTCATTCCATCTGAATTAATAAAAAAAATAATATACGCATTAAAAAATCTTGTCAATAGAAATAAAATTAATTAATACTTAAAATATTTATTATATTATTCATCATTATAGCTAAATATATATATATATATATATATATATATATATATATAGTAAATATATATTTGTTTTTATTTAAATATTAATTATTTATATTTTTATTTATGCTTCAATTTATTATTTATTATAATCGAATTTTTATCTTGTAATAAATAATTGCATTATATTTATTTATCTATTTTTAAATAGTAATATTATCAGTATATATATGCATAATTATATATGTATAATTTGTAAAGGACGAATAACTTTCATGCACAACAGCTTTCAATATGAGAAGTTTATTAATTTATACTCAATAAAGGATGTTACTTACAATGATCTCACAAAACTGGGATGTTATAATGATATTCTACAATAATAATGATAATAATTATATAGTCATTAATTATCAATAATGTAAATAGTTGATTATTTGAAAGGTAAATATTAAAAATACCATAATCTAAAACAATAAAATTCTTATGATTATATATAACAGAACACTGTTATCATATCATGTAAAGTACTACATTTCTTGAAAATAAATAAGTTCAACAAAATATATAGTTATACTGCATTAAGTAAAATGCATTTTAAAAAAGACATAATTCACTTGTGTATTTCTTTTATTTAAGTACTGAAATTATTAAATCGTCCTATTCTAATAAGAAATATCCACTGCTTTTTAAAATCAGACATTTACTAATTCTAAAATAAAATTACGTAATCGCAATTTTGTCATTAGATAATAAAAACGTGCGGAAATAACATTATTTTATAGTAAAAGCATTCATTTACTATATTTACAGGGGGTTATATAAATTGAACACAAATATTGTTGAGACTCATACATGATAGCTTTACACATTAATTTATTTTATTTGGAAACACTAATTACAAATCAATTTTTTTTTACAAAACTGACAAATCCTTAATAATATATCACTTTAAAATTATAAATATATAAAGTTTTATATAGGTAATATTTCAATTTTAAGTCATAAAATATAATTAATAAATATTTGATTTAAAGTTTTTCATTTAATCTAATTAATTTACATTTATATGATCTACATAAAGATTTTTCTTATTATTAAAGTTTTTTAATAATGCATATATAGTGTGTATCAAATGTTGAATTCATATTTTAGATAAAATTTTAGAATTCTTAAATTTTTGTATTTTATTAAAATAAAATTTGTAATTATTATGATTTATAAAAATATAATAGAAAATAAGCTTTTGCCAACTTACTATTACAGTATTTTTTAGCATTAATAAGGATTATCAAAAATTCTTTTATGAATTATAGTTTTAACATGTTTTCACTAAAAATATATTGTTTCCTGTCTTTTTATATAATCTGATATGTAGTGATCTATATTTTTTAGTTGTAATATCCAATATATTAAAACTTATTTCTGTTACAGATACTTAAAAATTTTTATTATAAATGTAAAAATGATCAAAAGTTTAAAATATAAAGTAAAACGTTAAAATGATTTATAGGTACAAAATTATTTGACAAGTGTGATTAATAAAGAAATATACAGTACATATAATTTAAAGTACTTTATTATAAATAAAGTACACTTATATGGATTTAGGTTTAACAATAATTAATAATAATTACAATATTTAACATAGTTTAAAGTGATTTGTATTTATAATTTAGTTTACAGGCACTTGTATTTTGTTTCATTCCCATGTGTAATCTATTATATATATACACACACACATATACACACAATATAATATTAATTATTACAATCATAAAAATTATCTGTCAATTTGATAGTAATGACAATTATAAAAGAAAAAGTATAAAAAATATTAATAACAATAGAAGATCATTTAACATGGGATAAATATACATTTGCTTTTAGTAATTTGAAACAGTTAACAAAAGCAATTAAAATTTACTTAGTTTAATAGGAAGATCTCTTATTGTGAAGAATTTTTCAATGTTAATACATGGATTTTCTGAAGTAACATTGCTTAAACCCATCAAATTTTGTTGAATATTTGTATTTGTATGCATGCTATATAGGAGAAAGTACTTGCCTTAAAAAATTTACTGTAAAAGGTATACGGTTGAATCTCTGGCGAGATATATATAGCAAAAATGCATTACAATTCTCTCTCTTTCACTCTTTATATCCCGATTTTTCATATTTTTTTCTCATACGCATATGTATTCAAATATATATCTAGATGCATATAAAATATTGTATATAATTTTCTTATTTTTATTATAAACCCATGTATTTAATAGGACAGTTTTTTGCAATACAAGCTTGAAATATTCATCCATCCATCCACCTTTCCATTAATTCGTACAAGCATACAATATGTAAGCATATATAAATACATATATATATATACATAATACATATTTATATGTATGTAAAATCTATAAAAATTAATTACTTATTAATACTGTGCCGTATAACATGTCAACATTTACTTAACAAATAACATGTTATCATTCACTTTTTTCTTTACAAGAAATATTCATCTTCTTTTTTAAACAATGATTAACTAATGTTTTTCATTCACAATGTAGAATAGAAAAATTTAACAAATATAAACTTTAATATAACAAATACTGATGCATAACTAAATAATGTAAATTATATGTTATAAATTTCTATTAGAAGATTTTTTGTAAGCATTTTCAGCAATACCCATAAGAGATATCGCCATAGCAGGTCCAGTTTCATTTACCATACTTTTCAAGTAGCCAGATTCCTTTTGCAATAAAATATGAGGATGATCAAATTCCTATAAATAAATATGAAATAGATAAATAACAAAATATTTTTAAATTTAACAATATCTTGCGAGCGAACATTATTTAAAATTTTTATTATTTTTATTTATTTTCAGTAAATTAATATTTTAATATATTTATAAAAACGAAATATTATCAAATAAAACTTTACTTATAAAAATAATTAAACGGGGTAAACAACATTTGTTCACTTCATTAAAAAGTTTTTGATTGCTATATTCCTTTTAAATAGAAAAGTATTTGCATTAGATTAGAAATTTGAACATGACATTAAATCTAAACATTTGTTATTAATACGATTTGGTATTAAATCCTTCTTGTTATGAGGTTTCAGTAAATTAAATGAGAAAATGAAGGAATACTGAGATCTTTGTAGTGAGGAATTTCCTTTTCTCACTCAATTCACCAATGATCATTGTACAAAAGAAATAAATTCACAGGGTGTATTTAACATTACTGTTACAATTTTATTTAATTAGCTCAACAATCTCGATTACTTAATGGTGAAATTCCGATTTGAAATAATAAATTAGTTTACTGATCTATTAATTGTAATTTAGTTTGAAGAAAAATAATAATTATATTAATTTTAAAATATAATTATTCTAAATACAATAATTCAAAAATACATTTATTTTTTAAACTAAAATAACGATCTAAACTCACCACAACCATTCCAGCTTCCATAACTAAAATACGATCACTATCCATAACTGTATTAAGTCTATGGGCTATTGTAAGTACAGTGCAGTTTTCAAACTTTTTTCTAATAGTTGTTTGAATCAGTTCATCTGTTTTTGGGTCAACATTTGCTGTAGCTTCATCTAACACTAAAATAGGATTATTTTTTACAATTGCTCTAGCAAGGCAAACCAATTGCCTTTGCCCAACACTCATATTACTTCCACCTTCGTTCACATGAGCCATCAAGCCCATCTCCTTTAGTTCTACTTCTTCAAGAGCTTGCCAAAGTATGGTGTCTTCATAGCTCTCAAATGGATCAAGATTTTTTCTTAAACTACCTGAGAACAAGAATGGTTCTTGAGGAATTATGCTAATTTTCTTTCGTAGATCATGTAAGCCTATTTCATCAACATTTATTCCATCAATCTCAATCGAACCCTGATTTTCAGCCAATCTGAAAAAATAACAAAAGTATAAAATTAAAATATAAATTATTTTGTACTTATACACTAATGTACTTATACAATAAAATATTAGTTTAATGTTTGATTTTGTTATTTAACTTTACAGTATTAAATTAACAAAATTTTAAACTGATTCTATAATTAGAGATGGCTATTACATTTTATATTCTGTGACCTCCAAGAATTCTATACATAATTATATCAATTTTCTGTATTTATTATTTTAGTTGTATTTCTTACCTGAATAATGATTGTATAAGGGATGATTTTCCAGCACCAGTACGACCCACAATGCCAATTTTTTCTCTAGGATGAATGATAAAGTTCAGATTATTTAATACAGGAGGATCAACAGGTGAGTATCGTAAAAAGACAGACTTGAATTCAATTTTGCCATCCATTGGCCATTCTGCTTGTGGTGCCTTTTCTGGTTTGCTTTCTAATGGCGGTTCGTTTGAAAGTTTGCTAAAAAATAAAATTATCATATATTTCAAAATGATTTCAATAACTAATACATTTATAATACTTTGGATAAAATTAATGGAAATATATTTTACAAAAATAGTCTAAAATGTTAATTACTAATATTTTGTAATAATAGATTAGATTTTTCATTTAATAGAGAAATTTAATATAGAAAATTAATTATATTAGAAATTTAATACTACTTATAATACAATTACTGATAATCTAATTATTGAATTTTAATAGTTATTACTGTAATAAATTAAAAATTTTCTTTATAAAATTTATATTTTTAATTTATCTATAAATTTTATAATGTTTTAATTGAATTTGAATATTTCTTTCTGCTTTGAACTTATATATAATTATACTATTTCTAATTATTACACTTATCTTATTTATTTTTATATTTCATAGTCTTAACAAACTTAATAGTTTATACTTTCTTGCAAGACACTTACAAATGTATGGAGACATTAATACACATAAATACATATATGTATATATTGAGTTAAAATTAAATAAATAATCTATACTTTCTTATAAGAGACATCTAGATGTATAGAAAAATTCACATACATAAATGCACATATGCATATTCTGAGTTAAAAAGTATAGTTAGTTTTTAAACTTTTTTTTTTTAAAGGAAAGTTATAAGATAAGAAACTTAATATTTTAAATTAAATATTTTAATGTAAGTTATAACGATAAAAAATCAAGATAAAATCATGCTGAATATATTAATTTTATTTTTAAATGCTTATATATATATATTTTAGAATTTAATATTGTTCAAATATAATACTATTTTTAATCTATTAATTAACAATTTAATCTATTAATATTAATCTAAACTTAACACATTAATCTATAATGATACTTAATAATGTTATACGATAATATATTACCTAAATAATATGTAATCTTTAAAAAATAAAAAATACCTATATTCTAAAATTCGTTCTACAGAAGTCATTTGATTCTCGAGTTCGGCGCTTTGTCGCATTCCCCACTGGAACATACCAGTAAGACCTATACTCTGAGTAATTGCTAAGCCCACGGATCCTCCATCAGGTTGATTATCTTCAGCCAAGAAGAAAAAACTCATCGTAACTAGAGCTATATAGATTACGCAAAAAACATCCAAGTAAAATCCGAAAGCACGAGAAGTTGCTATAAAAATAAACCAAGCTGAAGAATGGAGATCTTGATGATGATCGAATTCTTTGACTAATGTTTCATCTGCATTAAATGACCGAATTGTTACCAATCCTTGTAAACTTGCATTCAGATGACTGAATACTGGTGATCGAGCTAAAAGTAAATTTAATAGTTACAATATTATACATTTTTATATAATTAAGGAAGTAAATATTATATAAAGTGCAAAACAATATTTATAGAAATAATAAAACAAAAAGAAAATTAAAAAAGAAAATAATTAACTATTATAGTCACAATTACATTTTTAAATTTAAGTAATACTTTATATCGTAATATTACTATTTTATAATAAATATAATAATAAAAACTTTAAAGTTGTAATATAAAAATAAAATTTATATTTTGAATCATATAAATGTACAAAGATTATACTTTATAATAACCATTTATGTAATTTTCACGTTATTAATTTAAAATATAACGATTTTATCTTGAAAAATACTATAATAATGTTCTCTTCCTACAATAGCATTAGAATTAATAATTTAATTCATTTTATCATTCATTTCATATTGAATTGTGCGACAAGATCTGCAATTTTTTAATTTCCCTATTTACAAATTTTTTTTCGATTATTAATTGTCGAAATGAAAAGAATTAATGAATAAAATAGAGTGAGATATTTATTCTTTGTATGGCTCTAGAGCAGCTAAATAGTTATTGGAATATTATTACATACTAATTGTATATTAAATAAAATTCTTAATTGAAAAATATTGGGACTGTAACTTATTTTATTTTAAAATAAATTCATAAAAGTAAAATTAACAATTTGTATATTTAATTATTTATTACAGTATTAAAAAAAGGTAAAATTTCTATAAACATAAAAGTACGTTTGTAGTGTAAATTAAGATTCTATCTAGGAATTTAGAAATATAAACTTAAAATTAAATTTAGAGTTATTTTAATTTATTAGTAATATTATACAATTTATTAAATAATTATGGTATTTATAAAATTGTATTATCTATTTTATTGTATTTAATTATATTTTATCTAATTAATTCAACTTCTAATTTATAAAAAACAATTCAAAATAAAAATTGCGAATAATACTTACTTATACCTTCTAGTCGTTTAATGCTCCGTCCAGTTGATATATAAATAACTCTTAGATAATAAAAGAGAAAACTAATCAAAAAAGTGGGTATCAGTAACCAAGGATTGGAAATAGCAACGACTATAATGATACCGAGTAAAGTTAATCCAATTTGCAAGCAATCAATAAGTGCTATCGGTAACAATTCATCCACCGCACCCATGTCCTTGGAAAATCGATTAAGAATTCGACCAGAGGTATTGGTATTAAAAAAACGCATTGTTGCTCGACTGATTGAACTGAACATATTATCGTGAAGCTTCTGTGAAGCACGCATGCACATGTCGAAAAAGGCGGACGAACGAATGAGAGTAATCACTATTGTAAGCATAATTATGGCACTATAGATATATATACAATTTTCTCGAGATATAGAGCCTTGCCAGTCCAATATTTCAGTACTATTTCCTCCATGATATCTCTAAAAACAAAAAAGAAACTTACATTTTGTTAAGTTAACAAATAAAACAAAAATATTAAATAAATAATAATAAATTTATATGAAAAATTAATATTATATTAAAAACAATTGAATCTGTTTAAAAATTAATTTTTTAAGTAATTATAATTTTTACAATGTTTTCGTTAACTAAAAATATAATTAAGAAACACATTTAATAATATAGAAAATGTTATTAATATACATTTAAAATCATATTTTCTAGTTTAGGTATATATAACTATACATATATTTTTTCAAATAATTTTGAAATATATTTATTAGAATGTATAAAAAAATGTTTTTAATAATGCATTGTATAACATTAATTATCAATATACAAATATTTAAAAAATTTTTTATTTTGTTCTTAATTGTAACATCCGAATTTATATTAGAATAGATATTTATACAGGATAGAAAAACTATGATTCATAATATTTCTTAATAATTTATGAAGTAAAATAAAAACTTATTATTAAAATTGTTATATTTAAATTAAAATTGATATCAAAATAATTATTATAACTTATAATCATACTTATAACTTTTGTATTTAATTTTATGTTAAGGTTGTAAAATTTTTTTTTTCAATCAGAATAATTTATTCAATAATTCCTAAACAATTATAATTTTATATGTAATCATGCCAATAAAATGGAATTAACTGATCATTCAATTTTTAAATTTGGGCAAATATTTATAAATAGAACTACAATTGTTATTTGAATTGCGTAATATTGATTTTGAAAAAATTGAAACAAAAAAATTTTTAAATTATTCATAATCAATGATTACATATACCTTAAAATCAATCTTAGAATATGTTAAAATTTGTCAATGTCTGTTAACTTTGAAAAGTAAAACATAAATATACAACTTTTTATAATTAAAATAACCTTTTATATTGTTGTTAGATAAACAACAATAATGTTGTTAAGCAAATAAGCTACTACACTTATATTTGTAAGTATTGAGATTCAATAAATTGAGTTTAAATGAATAAAAATAAATATTCATCAAATATAATTTATTATTAGAAATAATTATAATGACTAAATACCGTCATAAAATAATGTTTAATGGTTTGTTTTACACACTTTTCATAAGTTAAAAATCCAACCAAACAAAAATATTTACATTAAGATATCTATTTTACTATTTTCGAGAAAATAAATTTTTGAACAGTATAATATTAGTGGTTATGTGTACAAAAAATATACATTAAATGAGGACCAACTGAACAAATAAAATGAATTTTTCTCCAAATTTATGTAAAATATATTATTTTTTACATGTTTAACATAAGAGTTTTAGATTATACATAAATATTTGAAATATATATATATATATTTCAAAGAAATACTTATGGTACTTACAGGAGATTTTTCTTCCATTTTAACCCACTCAGAGATAAAAAAGTCACCAGCACTAGCAAAAAATTGTGCCAGGACAAAGAGAATGAATATAATAATGCCAACACAACAATTAACACCAGCTCCTAAGTAACCTTTGTAAACCCAACTTCCAACATGACCAGAGCTACGCATTTCATCTTCTTCCACTGGATCATCGAAGGACAAGTTATTTTCATTTGTCATAAAGGAGCTCAACGAGGTAATGCTACCTTGACGGGATGTTCCTCGACTTGGAGGTGCTGATCCACTTTCCTCATATGTTTTCAATGGTTGAGTTTCGAGTAAACGTCCAAAATCGATGCCTTGAATCAGTAGGTCATCAAACGTACTAAAACATTGATTTGATCATTTTTATTGCTATTATAGTATTATTTCATACAAGATATATGTTTTATAACTATTAATGATAACATTTATTATTAGTTTTCAAAATTTCAAAATTTTAAGACCAAGTTGTTTATTTCTTATCAATAATTTGTAAATAATATTTCAAATTTTTATTGAAATTTATTAAAAGAAACTATTTATTAAAAATTAAAATACTATTAATTTTTTAATAGAGACTAATTTGAAATACAATAAATATAGTTTATAAATAAAAATAAAAATTAAATTTAAACCAAATACACTAAAAAAAAATACTTACCCTTCAGCCTCAATCTGTCCATCCTTTAAAACGATTATTCTATTAACAATTCTTAGAAATTGCAATTGATGAGTGACCAAAATTCTGGTTCTTTTCTTTAAATATTTAACGATGCATTCTTCGAACATATGCTTTCCAACATGAGCGTCCACTGCACTAAGCGGATCATCGAAAATATATATCGATGTATCAGAGTAGACTGCTCTTGCCAAATTAATTCTATGGGTTTAATAAAAACTATATTAGATAGATTGGATTTCATGCAAATCAACATTTGTAAATATTCAACAAGAATAAAAAAAATTAATATTTGTATTTAAAAAGAAAATTTTTTTAATTTACTATTGTATAATAACACAGTTATTAACACGCGTTTTATATATAAACAAATATTTTATTTAAACAGACAGTAATTTTAAACCTTAGACTATATTTTAATATACGGTAATATGATAACAATAAACATCTTAATTATTCCAATTCATCCCATGAATGTATAATATCTGAAAATAAAAGTAAACAAAAACTATTATAAATATGATATTTTAAAAAATGGTGGATAAATAGAAATTATTCTAACAAAAACAAGCATTTATAGTGAATCCGAGTAAAGCGCAAAAAGAATAAAGAATATTCTTCAGAAGCCAAGGCTGCAATACCGCTAGCACTGTCTATATAGACTAAAATATAAAAATACAGATATATCCTATCTTTGCGTAGTATAGATGAATTGTTTCCATTTAATTTTATAACTTAAGGGTTTAATTTTGTAACTCATTAGTTTAAATAACGTATTTCTGATATAAATAAAAGTATTAAGAATAGAAACTTTGAAAAAAAATTACCATGCAAGAAATTTCGGAATTATCAATATTACAGTTGAATATTCTAGCAGCAAAGTTTTATACTTTAATTTATTCATATAAAATCGAATTAGCGAACACCATAAAATACAATCATATTATAAGATATACTGACTTTCAAAAACACTTGTGTTGAACTCCTGTTGGACTCGTGATCAGTTGTGTTGTTAAAATTGATATAAATGTAGGTAAATGTTTATTACAATTGTAATCAATAAAACCATAATTCAAATTGTTAGGCAAATAAATAAAATTATGGTAACTAAGCTATATACGTTTATTCTGATTAATTCAATTCGTAATAAAGCCGGAACAAAATAAACAACACAAAGGGAAAACGGTTTTAGCAAAAGAATTGTAATTAATAACCTTTTTTAAATTTTTTAAAATTTGCCTTTTTAAATTATAAGATTTAAAATAAATACTGTTTAGAATAATGTCAAAATAATCATGTGTCATAGATGACCATCAAAATAGTTTCAACTGCCCAATGTTAAAGATCAAAAATGGATTTAATTGTTTTATCATTAATTTATAAATGTATAAAATATAAAATCAGAAATACTAAAATATATATTTACAATTAAGACGAGCTCTTCTACAATATTTTTTGGTTTTTCGTTATAATATAATCATGAATTTGTTAGTATGTTATAAAATAAGTATGCCAATATTAAAATTTATCATCATTACTATTTCTAATAAATATCATATAAATAACACTTTAAAAGTTTCACTTTCATTTATTATTATTTGAAATAAATGTAATTGTATTAAAAAAAAAAAATATATATATATATATATATATATATATATACATTTACCTTGCTCGTTGTCCACCAGATAAACTAATTCCACGTTCACCAACAATAGTTTTATCACCGTTGGGTAGTAATCTAAAGTCTCTCTTCAACTGACACACCTTAATGACTTGTTCGTACCTATGCTGATCCATTTTTCTACCAAACAATATATTTTGTCTCACTGTACCAACAAATAGCCAAGGCTCCTGGCTGGCATATGCAATTTGACTATTGACCTATAATTATGTATTTATTTTTATTAAATTCAATACTTTATAATTTATATTTTTCATATTAATATTTTATAATTTTATTTTATAATTTATATTTTGTATTATTCATATTTATAACATTTTATAATTACAATTAAATTTTATTGACTTGTATTCAATTGAATTAAAACAAGTTAACAAATACTTGTCAAGAATAATATTTAAACATTCATTAATAATATTCATAATATTCAAACATTAAGTTCAGCTATAAACCAATTATTAATAACTAATTTTTAAATTTATCATTAAGAATATATAAAATTCAAATTAACATAATCTTTAGTGCCCTAAATAGTAAATACCATTTTTGAGATTTTAAATACTTGTCTTGTAAATTTATAAATTTATAATTATAAAATTTCATTATTTCATTAAAAGTAATTTTATCAAAAGAACATTATTTTAATTTCATAATCATCTTATTTCTTCATTTTAATTTTATTTGATTTTTTACTTAAAAAAACAACTTTCTTAATTATTTACTTGAACTGATCCAGAAGTGAGAGGCAGCTCGTTCAAGATAACATTTAATAAGCTTGACTTTCCAGCACCAACTTGACCCACGATAGCTATTAATTCTCCAGATTTTATATCTAAATTAATCTTATGTAGAGTATCATCTTTTTCGAACACATGCCATTTGGCTGAAGCATCTACTAATTTGATTGTACCATCATTTTCCTCAACATTATTCACATCATCATACTTTTTATTACATGTGCTGATGGATTTTCCATTTTTTACAAAATTATCTTTTTTTTGTGTCGTTGAACTATCCTTTTGCTGTTGTTGATATACCATACTTCTATTTACACGCGTAGACACTTCCTCATACATCATAAAGTTTTGTAAGCGTCGAATGGAGACCATTACCTCTGCGACTTGGGTAATTCCTGTAAAAAAACTTAACCATAATTCGAACTCTTATCCATCTTTATTTTTTAATTTTTGTTCCTTTGTTTTCTATTAAGATTTATTTATATTAAAAATAATTTTATTTAAATATTGATAATTATAATGTTTAATTTAATGTTTATATTGAATATAACTTATCACCATATAAAAATTATATCATCATTGTTTGTTTATGAATTAAATTATCTCGTACTATACAATAATAATTATTTGTTAAATAAACTGCCATTGAATAATTATATTAATTAAAAACTCCTCGCAAACAAAAATTAAAAGTTTCTTTGAGGGTAGTTAATATGAGTTATAGAAATGTAGAAAATATTGATAAACAATGAACGTCTGCTATTATACAAAATATTTAGCTGTTATACATAAATAAAACTATCTTATTTAAGTTCATGTCCAAGCACTGTTTTATGACTATTTAATTATTTGTAATAGGATGAAACTCTTCATACTGATTTTTCACTATTAAATTATTTTATCAACTACATTTATTGTTAAATATATTACTAAATGCATAGTTAAAATTTTTAATATTAATATTTAACATATAATTTATTTATATTCATACATAAAGATAATTAATACACGTTATTTAATGTGTAAATAAAAATGATGTCAGTTTTATTTAAAATTTAAATTAAACGATTTTATTTTGGAAATTTTTTATTTTTAAAATTTTGAATAAGTATTATTTTTATTAACAAATAATTTTTTTAATGTTTTTATAAAGTATTTTTATAGTAAGAAAAAGTAAGTGATTTATAAAAAAATTTATATTTTAATTTATATAAAAAAAACATACAATGAATTTATTTATTTAATCTATTACTATTATATCTATTGTGTTTTCTTATATAATTAATTTACAAAAGCTTTGATGATATTTAACAATATAAATAATTTTAACATTAAATAGTAGGTTTAATCGTATGTAATTAATTCTTAATATCTATTATATTTAGCCAACAAAATTTATAAATTTTTAAAATATAAATTTGTCAATTTATATTGACATATTCTTTTGAAATATAATGCATATAATGTAAATATTTTAAAATAAATTATCTATATGTTATGAAATACGTCCTTAATGTGTAGTTAATTTAAATTTTCTATTATATTAACTTATCAATTACTTGAAAATATTTACATATTATTTGAAATGTTATAAATAGGTAATTTTAATAATTATTATATATATAAAAAAATTTTTAAATTGTATAACCAATACGTTGTTCTAGATATTTGGTAAATCTGATTTTTAAATATACTTCTAGATATAATCATTGTATCATGTATTACAAGTTTTAAATTGTATATAATTTTGTGCTATATATTATACTATAAAATATTATAATTATACCATTATTGCCATAAATACTTTTTAATGCTTATAAAATTATTGTGCCCTATTTTTTTTAAAAGAAATCTTGATATTAATCCAGCGCAATTGTTAAATGAAAAAAGGATTCTAATGTTCCTGATTGCTAACATACAAAACATGTATTCAAATATGTTATGGATACTGACTATTAGTCAGTATAGTATAGACAACATCTATTTAATTGAAACTCAGACAATTATCTAACATTTTTAATTTAATTGCAATAAAAAATATACATTACAACTATAAATTGTGCCTTTGAATAAATGTTGATATTATAAAAATCTTCCAATTTTATACATAAAGGTAAAATAAATAAATATGTATTTAAAAATACTATCACATTAAATAAATCTTTGAAATTAATATTTTTTACAATCAATTTTGTAAAAACACTATATTAATAGTTAAATAATTTTTTATGTTTGTTATAATGTTTATAATTTATTTATATATTCAACAAATAAAAGGTATTAAATTAAAATTAAAATATCAGAATAAAAAATTATAGATCTATCATTATTATTACAAAATTTTATTGTATTACTATTAACATTATTAACTATTACTATTATTCTACTACCATTAAAAGACTTAATTACTTACCTTGAGAAAAGAAGACTGTCATATTAGTACGTAGAATATTATAATAAGCTGTAAGCATGAAAACAATCTCAGCATTGATGTGTTTTCCAAATAACACATACGCCAAAATAGTAACGAACAATGATAATCTCGTAGAAAATATGATGAAAGACATAATAGCACCCCTAATATATGACATACTTCTGATGACTTTGATTTCATTGAACCTTGCCTTTGCAACTAAGGCACTGAACGGTTTCTCCCATGTGTACATTTTAATAGCTTGAATTCCCGAAATTATCTCATTGGTTAATCTCACCCTTTCATCAGTTCTGATTGCTGTTTTTAATCGTAACGAGGATGATTTTTTTCCCAAAAATCCCTGCAGAGGTATGAACATCAATAACGTAGCCACACCGATAATTGCTGATTCCTGCACTTCGTTAAACATCACATACATAATAATTATTGTTTCCACTGGTCCTATCCATAAATAATGAAGAAATATCGTTGCCATATCAAAGCGATTTACGTCGTTCGACAAAAGATTTACTGCTTGGCCTATGGTTGTTTCACCGAGGGCCGTACGTGATAGTTTCAAGGATTTACGGTATATAAGAGTACAGCAGGCCACACGCATTTTCATTCCCATATGTAAAATGGCCATCATGTATGGATGAATAACAAGAATATTAAGCGCTGAACAGAGAATGACACCACCAGCATATATGTAGGCTTCTTCCCGACTTATCATATTGTCATTGTGGATGCTGAAGTATTTTAATAAACGCGCTAATAGCAGTGGCTGTGAAACTCTGTAATTTAGTACAAAAACTTTTATCATTCGCAAATATAAAATCGATAAAATATACAATTTTTTAAGCTTGTATAAATTATTTTAATCGGTCATTTATATTGTAAATTACAAAAATAAATATTTTAAATAGTATAATTTATTCCTTAAATTAATATTGGAATTTATTATTAAATATTCATCAAAATCCAATACATATATAAAAAAATTATATAAAAATTATATAAACAATATTTTATAAGTAATTCTTAATGTATAATTCAATCCATTACATTTTACATTAAGCTTTTTTACTTTTCGATAAAAGAATTATATGGTTTATAAAATATATTTGATAAATATATACAAATGTTTTAACAATGTCATAATAAAACCAAGTGCTTAATATTAATTTGAAATTAAATTATGTCTAACATAATTAATATAAATGGCAAAATCTTCATCTAAAACGACCAAGCAAATTTTTATTCTTATTCGCGTTACATTAATTTATAATAAATTATTAAATTAATATTTTAACAATATATAAATATATAAGAATTAGAAAACAAATATTTTTCTACCAAAAATTATTAAATTATATTAAAATATTATTACAGTTGAAATATTTTAAATTTAATTTTATTTGTAATTAAATAAATGCTTCTTGCAACAAATGAAATATTAATAAAAAATGATAACTTATAAAATTTAATTAGGTATTTATAATTTTTATCTTTATTTACATTTGATATCTTTCTCGTATCAAATATCAACGTACTGTCAGCAGAACATTATCTAAGATGCTGTCATATCAAAATTCATACAGTAAATAATGAGAAATCAAATTTAATTCCTTCCAACCATTAATCTGAGAAATGCCATAAATACAAAGCTGTCGACGATATTAAAAAAAATAATGAGAATTGTATCTAAAGCTTAACAACTCTATACATATGTATGTATATATATACATGTATGTATTCATGCATGCATGCGTACATAGTTCAAGAGTATAATAGATAAGAGTAATGTATACTCTTCTATTATAATATATATATATATATATATATATATATATATATTCTAATGTCTCAGAATGTTTATATCATTAAAAAATTTTTACGAATAAACAAATTTATAAATTAAAAAGAATAAACATTAAATTTCAAAATATAAAATATTCAAATTAGTGTTAGAGTTGTATATGTATAAATCATATAATCTATCGTAGTTATTTTTATTAATGAAAATGTTAAATCATCTTTAACGTTATTTTAAAATATATTTGACTTTTGAATTTGCATTTAAATTATGTACGTATTTATGAAAATGTAAAGAATTAGAGGAGAATATTATAGGAAAATTTTACAAAACATAAATTAATAGAAATTATTTAAAAAATAAATTCAGATTTTTGTTGAATAATGTTATTACATTATTATTAAATATTAAATATTAAATATATTAAATAATGAAATGTTAGCTTTTAGTAATGTTATACAAAGTTTGGAAAACATGAGCCAGTTAACATTTTATATATTAAACAAAATTAAAAGAAAATTTAATAATTGAATAATAAAATAAGAAATTATCAAATTTTATATAGAAGGACGTATATATAAACTTTATACAATATTTTTAAAAAATTTATAGATATATATTAAATGATTTATTTAATTTTATGATTTAAATAGTTGCTAATAACATACCAACTGATTGTTATATTTTATTGCGTTATGACATCTCATCATCGTAACATTCTTTCATTTTTTTCAACAAAAACAAAAATTCTGATCCATTTGAACAACTATAAATAAATAATTCATTCGAAAAATTATTTTTATGCAAATTTAAAAATTTAGTATTACAATCCTACTTAGAATATATTATAAAACTATTATTTTTAACGTAAAATTTTCTGACTTACAAAGGTATTTATTTTATATAGCTAAAAAACTGTGTAGTGTAAAATATTATTTTACATTATTATTTATTTATACTATTATTATTGAATCTTCCTTGATTTTAATAACAGCTTATTTTTAAAACCGCAATATTAAAATATTGACAATTAAATACGATTGTACATGTGTTAATTATAATCTAATTTAATAACAATAAATTTGAAAAAAAATTTACGTAATGGCAAAATTAAAGAAAATAAATGGATTGTTGTTATATATATATGTGAAAGTTTATTGGCAAAATTGTGAAAAATAATAAATAATTTGTTCTATTTTTTTCATTTTCTATTTAAAAGGTATTAAATATTAATACTATTCGAACGTCCAAAAGTTAAAAATATCCAAAAACCTGAAGCCTGTAGAATGTGGTATAATAATAATTTTAGAGAAAAATTGTTTAATATTGTATTTTATATTATACATTCTGTTTTAAAAAATTGTGTAACTACAAATTTACTTTATTACAATTATTTATGTCGTAAAAAATCTTTATATTTGTTCATACCTGCTTTATGGTCATAAATTTAAAAAACTTCCATTTATCTTTTTGAAACAAAGTGTTGACACAAATGATTGCTATGACAAATAATTTAATTACATCAATAATATAATACAAATCAAAGAAAATAAACAAGACATAATAGGTAATACAGACTTTACACATACATGTGTACTCAATTTGGCGTGAAAAACCAAGATGGGTAAGACCACAAGCGATAAGAATCGAGAACTTACTATGATAAAATAAATCATTCGAACAAATAAGTCATAAAATAAAAAATAATTATTGTATCTTTATGACAAAGTTCTTCATGAAAATTTACAATAATAATTTTCAATGCTTTCATAACAAAAGAACTAGAATTAAAAGTAAAGTATACTACATAATAAAAAAAGTAGGGTAGAAAGTAAAGTATAATACATCTCATTAAAAAAGCATCGAAGCTTATATCATAGTATATATTAACATCAAATAAGAAACTAAAACGAAAACAATTAAACATGGCGGTTACTGATAACTACCAATACGTAGCATGGAGAACGGGCGAGATAATTTATCATCAGTTAAAGCAATAAATTTGACTAAGAGGTTGTGGTTAGATTAAGTAAATATCTGCGCAAGTGCATGATCAAGCCGTGATAGTCATAGAGGGGATGACGTGATATCAGATTTCATGGAATTAAGATTATTATAACTGACGTGTCTAGGGTACCCCATTTCTCAATTTTCAACTACATAAAACAATTCATGATAATAATTGATATGATAATAGTCGATATAATATATACAAATATAAAATAATAATACTAATAAAGTGATACGTTTCAAATGTAAATGATAATTAGGAATAAATTTTTAATTCATCAAAGTAACGGAATCAATTTTTATAGCAATCCGAAGGAAGGTAAGGTTGATTAACGTCACCTATGCTATGATTATATTGCCCTGTCGAATTCCATAATAGCGTAGTTACCGTATCATCAATCTGCATCACATTTAAAAGTAAATAAAAAGCAATGGTTTGACGACAAATTAATCACATTTGATGGAGTGAACTGCCGCTTCTTGAGTTGTAACAGTTCACTTAATAAAACCAATTCGATTTATTAATTTTATTTTTTTTTTATTTATCAATAATAATTTCGAAATGCAATTTTCTGAACTATCAAAGAAATGAAAAATGTACAAAAATAATAATGATAATAAATATATATATATATATATTTATTTATTTATTTATAACTATAATGTATTCAAATAAATAGATGATTTAAGTTAACTCATAGCATCTACTTTATTTGTTTAAATTACTAAATATTTTCTACATTTAATAACAAGAATATAAAATTTCATTAACAACAGTTGTAACAACTTTCTTACGATTGAACTGTGCAATTAAATAAACAGTTTTGTAAATTAGATAATGCATTATTAAATTGTTAAATACATTATTAAATCAGCAAATTAAAAATATAACAAAACTATATGAAATATCAAATTTTTAATATTTTTATCATATAAATATTTTATAATTATTATATTATATTTTATTACAAAATTCTTTCATAAAAAAGAATATTTAAAGTTTAGTATTACTTTTCATAAAACTGATTTTTTACTAAATTGATTTTATAAGTGAATTGTAAAAGTTTTCGACTTAAAATGATCTAGCATCATTATTATATAAAAATTTAATTTTTTTTATTACTTAGTATTAACGATTTCTATTTTATAATAGTTTTGAAGATTACAATATTATTCTGTGAGCATTAGTTTACAAGAGTGTTTTATTTTAAAGTAACCAAGAAAAAAATAGAAATACTAACTGTATCACTCTATAGATTATTAACACAGAAAATTCTTCATATCTTTTAAGTTTATTATATTGATTTGTTAAAGAATCAGAAACATGTTCTATGCTCATGATCATATTTACAATAGATGCCTGTATTTAATATTTAGAATCTTAAAATATTTCAATATCTTTGAATTAAAATATTATTACAATACTTATTATATACATACATTGTTATTTTTATTATATATATTATTATATAATTATATTTTTAATTCTATATATATTATAATTGATTTAGAGGTAAATAGTATTAAAGCTTGTATCAATAAAAAGTCTATACATTAATAAGAAAATGTTTAATTGTATAGAATTTTAAAATAAGTTCATATCTAATGTAATTTCCTTAAATATAATAAAGTAGTTAATTAATGGAATTGTTAACTAGAAGTATTAATCAATTATAAATACTATAAAGACAACAGTAAATAAAAATATATTTTATTATTTATACTCAATTTTCAGACATTATTGAATAAAAAGATATTTGTATAATTTTGCATATATAATTAACTTTATAATTTATTAAATTCTGTTATAAATATAAAAATAATCCAGTAATAAAATGAAGTGTGAATTCGTTTCTATTAATTTTATTAATTTCAACTTTTAATTCAATATTAATTTTAGAATTCTTTAAAATGTGAATGTTTTAAAAGTATATTTTTCTTCAATAAGCACTTATAAATAATTTAAATAAATATTTCAAATATTATTTATAATTTTATAATTTTAACATCTAAAATTTAAATTAATTTGTGTAATATTATTTATATTCATTATAATTCTTATTATCATATTAATTATTATACTTATGGAATTAAACATTTTTTATATTAATTTATTATATAAAAGCAATTGTATTTAATAACAAAATTGAATGTACTTAAAAATATAATATTGATAGAATGCTTATATCATTGATCATATTAAAACTTTGTTCATATTAATTAACTAGTTGTTCAATTTTTTATTTATTAAACTACTTTTAATTACCTAAGCAAAATTTCCATAACTGCTAACAATAATCCATAAAGCATTATTTTGGCACCAAAACATCTTAAAAGAACTCGGAGGAGACTTGGTTGACCTTTAATTGAATCATTCCCATCAATACTTATGTCACCTTTTTGTTTTGATAACTGCTTTGCATTGACGCTTTGACATTCTTCCTCCCATAATTTAGCAATTTTCTCACCCAGTTTATTACTTGTATGTTCATTTAGAGGCTCATAAAGATCTTGTATATCTAAATCTCTATTATAACCTACCCAAAATAAACGGAGAATATAACTGAAAACAACAACAACAAACATTTTATTTAAAACTTAAAATTTTATATTTTTAGCATTTCAAAAACTTTTTATGGTAATTTTCGAAATAAGCATATTGCGCGTTAATTGAATGTAATAAAAACTTGATTTCATTAAAATGGCTAATTTATAAAATCGAATTTACTTTATTTTATCCTTATTTTATATAATATAATTTTTTTGTTAAATTTAGATTAAATATTTTTAATGGCAATTTATAAATTATTATTAAAATATTATTTTAATAAAATAATGAAAACATATTACAATAATAAACCTTCTTTGTACAAAAATAAACAAATTAATGAAAAATGGTTATTAAAATTTCTATATTGTCATATTAACATAGTTTTATATAATAAATACAAAGTGAATTTTTCGTTTTAATAAATAAAAATAATATACTATAATCTTTATTTCATTTATTCAATAAATTATTGAAACTTGTATACTTAAAGCATATAAATATACCTTTTATTATTTTGACTTTTATTTTTTATAGTATTTAATAAAAATGAAGTTGTGTATATTTATAATATTACCATTGTGTATGCCAACTAAAAACAAATAATTTTATTTTCAAAGTAAATAAAATAAATGCCATTTTAAATCTTAATACTTGATTAAATTTTAAATAACTTTTTATAAATTTGTTTCTTATTTTATGTAAATACAGTGACTATAAATAAGACTAATTGTAAATCTAAATGAGTTTGTTCTTACGTTGATAGCATACATGAGTGGTATTAGTCAAATTCATGCTGTGTCATAATTACACACATGGAAGTACCTTGTTGGATAAGATAATTTACTACTCCTTACAATTTTATTATAGTAATTGTCTTAATAAATTAAAATTTTAATGAATCAATTTAATTTTCTATTATTTTATTATTGAATTATAAGAAAAATTATTTTCCAAAATATAAGATTTATATTAATTACATCAACAAATAGATTTTTATCTTATCACTAAATAAATAATATATACATAGAAAAAAATTTGATTTTAGCGGTACAATAATAATGGTAATGATATTTTTTAAATTTACTTTTATAACTTGTAAATTACCTAAAAGTTAATACACTGAGTGGATTTGCTCCTTCTCTAGGATTTTTTGGTTTCTGTATATGAATTTTGCTATCCATTTTTAATATTATAATCTTCTATTTACCTAAAAAGAATATATAATTATAATTATATTTTTAAAATAATAATAAATTTAATAGTTATAATTATAAAACTATTTTGTAAATTTCTCTACTGGCTTTATTATAGATATTATATTATATTCATAGAGTTACACATTTATTCGTACACGTTAATATATATAATATACTTTATACATTTAGATTTACATAAAAGAAAAATATAAACCTGATAAAATAATTTTTCTTTATATTAAAAATTAACCTTTAATATGAACAATATTCAATTAATTGGAAAAACGGTAATTTGAATTATTATTTTAAACTGGTTCATGAATAAATATTAAAAATAAGTGTTTTTGTTAGATTTAAAATAAAATTACAATTTCAGTATTCATTTTTCAATTAATACTGTAATGCAATTATAATTGTTTTAATAATGCTTCATATATTACATTTTACTTAAAAATTTCTCAAATAAAATGAAACATTTGAAATTCATAAATACGTGTAAGTTAATAATTTATTAGATAATATTTAAGTTTTATTTACACATTATTAATAATTTTAATAGAAGATAGAAGATAGAAAAGTAATTAAAAATCAAATTAAAAAAAATTATTTCATTGCAAAAATTATTGCTCACTATTTACCTTAAAATAAAATTTTTCATAAATATTTTTTGTTTTGTTTCACTGAAATTTGGCTAAAAAGTTAAGAACTAAAATTAAAATTCCTTAAATGGAAAATTTTTGAAATACTTCAATATCATAGTTATATTGAAGTAATAGAAAAATCGACCCATTTTTTCTAACTAATGTTATCTATATAATTCCATAAATTATATTTCCATAAATTTTATTTTATCTAAATAATTTCAAATACTATTTTTATCTAATCTTTGAGCAACTTGCAACAGCTTTAGTAGAAAAATTTAAAGTTCATTGTACTAAATATTTGGAAAATATGATTAGCAATAGATAATCAACCAAAGATATATATCCTTATCAAAGTGTAAACAATTTTGAAATTATAAGTTGATATATACTAAAATAAAATTCAATTATATATATTTGGGTATGTTTAAATATATTCACATACAAATTTATTAAAATGGTTTGATATATAAATATTTATAAATAACTATTTTGTTTTAAACAATTATTTTAGATGATCGTGCATAAATAGAATATTAACAGAATTTATATAAATAAGTTTAACAGCTTTATGAAACTTTAATTTTCAGATTATTAAACATAACTCAAAATATTTTATATTAATATTAAGATCAAGGTATTTGAAATGAAATAGGTAATATGAATTTAATGTTTCAATTCAATAATTATAAAACATATTTATTAAGTACAATGTAAAGCATTTAATTGTAAAGTTTAACATAAGTCACCAAATATTACGTCAAAACGAAAATAATTTGTTACTCAAAATTAATATAAATTAAATAAAATATTGTAAAAATAGTTTTCTGTATTATTATTCATAAATTTGTTATTCATTTGATACAAAAACTTATAGATTTAATTTATTTTACTCAAAATAAGTAATTGTATTAGTATAATTTCCAACTATTTTAAGGTTACATCTGTATTTTTGTTTTATACCAATAATGTCTAATAGTATTTCATATATTTATTTTATATATTTGTAAAAATATTAAAATAATAATTTTTAATATTACCTACAAGCTTTACATTAAAATCATTTGTGTAATTTACTTCTATAATTAATTTTGGTTTAAATTTATATTAGTCCCATGATTTTTAATTATAATTATTAATTACAAGTAAAATAATTTGAATGTATTAAAAATAAAAATTTTTTAAAAACCACTAAATAATATCAAATCGAATTAATACATTTGTCATATTTAAATATTACTTAAAGTTATTCTTTGAATATACTTATAAGCTGAATAATTGTATCTATTTTTCATAAAACTGTAACAAAAATTTTATATACTACATAAAATACAAATAAATTTTTAATTTTGATGATATTATATAACTGATATATAAAATAAATAAATAAAGATATAACAAGACAAGGTTGTTACATGATAAAATTTTAAATTATTTTTATAAAAGGAATTCATTAGTATATATTTCTAATACCTACTATTAAAATTATATATTACAAGAAAGAATACCAAAATATGTACAAATTATTACTGTTCATAATATTTCCTCTATAGTTGAAAGCCTAAGAAACTTACGTAATGATTGGCAAAATTCCAAAATCCCTCAATAATAACATTGCCTTCAAACAAACAACAGTATATATAAAGTAAGCTTACAAAATGAAAACAAAGGAAGGTTTATAGTTATTCAAACAAAGCTTTTATTTAAGATTGTTATGTATAAATATTAAGTACATAAATATTCATATATTAATAAAATGCCTACTGATAGAAAAAATATCACCAGTTACTGGGTTACTTATAATAAAATTTTTTTAATGAATGAAAAAGAAAATCAAGTATTAGAACAAACTAACCTAACCAAAATTAATAATTATTTAAATGTCCAAAAATATTTATTAAAAAATAATTTATATCTAATCATTCATCAACATTTTAACACTGTCGTAACGTATTTAAAATTATTAATATTCTCTACTTGCCAAGAAGGTTTAAGAATTTGATTTCCATTACATTCAATGTTTCACAGTAGTATGCAACTACTAAGTTAATAAAAGTCAATGATATTATTTGGATGTTAATCACAGCAAGTACAATAAGGAACTGTCGCAGCGCAACTTATTGTAAGGGTGCTCATTGTAAGCAATAAGCATACCAACGTAAATCACAAATCACAGTAAAACGTAGCAGCGCTAGTAAGGCGTGACAAGATTTCCCCTTCTGAGTTCTGTGCCTATTGCGATAAATGAATACAAGCGCAAGAATTCAAGGAGAATCTTAAAAGAACTGTTATACCAGACAGCAGTGAAGGACGGCGACGGCAACTACAGTTAATCTATATATTGTATGTTATTGGATGCACGTTGATTAACCCCCTACATTAGTCAACATGTTACTGATACACTTTAAGAAGCTATTATTAGCTTCTATCACAAAATAAATCATAAAATAAAATATCGTTAAAGATTCTAACAGTGAGATTAAAGTAACATTTGAAAAGTATCATTTATAATTTTATAATAATAATTTTCGTATAAAATACAAATTCAATAAAAAATATAATTAGGATAAAAATTTTTTATTACAGTTAAAAATTGTGAAATTAAACATTTTTTAAAATTTTTCACACGCTTAAACACTTTCTTTGATGAGATTCAACATATAATTAGGTGTCAAAATATGTCAGAAAAATACTTTTTCATGTCTTATAAATTATTATATGTTAAAAAAATTGCATTAAAGTGTTAATTTTTATAAAATTATAATTCATAATTTTTCGATTAATATATAAATTTGTAAAAAAAAATGATGGTTTGGAGTTTCAAAAATAATTATTTGTATTTGTAGGCTTATTTAATTTGTTTAAGTATTTTATTATTTTGAGGTTATAAAATTATATTTGAACATGTACTTATTATATATATATTAAAAATTCACTATATATAAAGTATTATTTTGTATTTATATTAATATTATTCTTACTCCTTATATATTTTAACAACTAACTGAAAACAATATTGTAAAGATTACTGTACTCGACAAAGTTTAATAAAAAATAACTCAATTTTGTAATCATAATATTATAAATAACTATGTCCTAACTGAAACAAAATATTTTATTTTATAAATAATCCATCTCAAATAATTTCTGATATAATTTCTAAAAGAATATAATAATTAAATATATTACTATACATTATAAATATAACTACATTGATGATTTTATTACATTTAATAATCAGATCGTTTTTATATCCTTATTTAATTACAATTCTTTTACATGTGAAAACGGAACTGAGTATTAATTTATTCTTATTAATTTTAAAAATTGAAATTATCATTCTGATAAACTATAAATGACGAATATTCAAGATTATTAAAAAAATATTTTTAATTAATTTAAAGTATTCTGTCATGTGCTACAGTTTTTTTATTTTTAATAAAATATAATAAATATTTAAAAAGATAATATAATTCAATATTATTAATTCATATACAATTGTAATTCATTAGTTTAAAAAATAAAATGTTAAATGTTTAAAAAGAAAGTTGTTTCTATTTTTTTTATTTAAAAATAAATATAATATTTACTCGTAAGTTAGAATGTTTTATGTATATTAAGATTATAAGTATTTTAATTCGATTAAATCAACGGCTATTTATTAAACAAATACCTTCTTAATTATCGATTAAAGTTAAAACTACTTCCAAGTTGAACTTTAAAAATTCATAATTTTTAAAGATTCTACATTATAAATAAAATAAATGAAATAAGATATATTCAAATAAATAAGTTTAAATTTTAAATAAATATTTTAAATTCTTTAATTTATAGATTCATGTAAATCTTACTGCATAACAATTAACAATTTTAATTTATAACAATAAATAAAATAATTTATTAATTACAAAAACATAATTACACATTCAAGAACAATTGTTATATATATAATACTGAATTATAACAAAATATATTTAGAAAATACTTACCTTTTTTATTACTATTTTACGCAAATTACGATTGCACTATGTATTTATATTAATTTTAAATTTTACTCTTAATATTTATAAAAATATAAAATGGATAATTAAAATTACTTTGCATAAATAAAGAATAAACTTTGAAAAAAATAGTAAAAAGAAATATGTTCTATTTGTGTATGTAGAATAATTTGTGTACAAAATTACTTGTGAATAGTATTTCCATTATTAAGAGGATAATTACAAACGAGAGAACTTTAATTTAATATTTTCTTGAAAGAAAAAGGTAGTATTCCTGAGGTAATGATATTTGATAAAAAATAAAATATATTTTCAATTTAAATATATTAAGTTATATTATTTTATAATCATTGATAACAGATATTTAGCGCCATATATATATTCTTTAAATAAAAATAATTTCAATTTTTATTTCTACACTGTACATTTAAATAATTTCTTTTTATTAAGTATTCCGTAAGATTTCACTCATATACATGAAAAACTTTTAATCTAAAATTAATCATTTTTAAATTTAATCTTGCTGATTCTTTTATTAAATTTTTTAAATGCATTAAATTGTATTTATAATTACCCAAAAATTTTAGCTTAAAGTAGAAATTCGTAATTTTTGCATATTTTTAGTACTCATTCTATTTTTGCAACTGCTAAATTATTAGTATATATTTAATTAAATTATTAATATAAATAACATATAATAGTTAAATATTTTCATAGTTTATTTTAATTAATAAGTTATAAGTTCGTAATATTCATTGATATAAAAGCAGTTTCCAAAATTTGGACTCACTAAATTATACTACATATATATTGGATGATTTCGTCATATATAAGTACCATAGAAGACAAAATTTATTAACAATTACCGTCTTAAATACGTACATCTATTTTTAGAAGTAATGTAATTAAGTTGCTATATGTATAACAACTAAAAGAAACACGGTATTTAAATGCGTAATTGAGGCCCGTAAAGGCATTTCGTCAAAGAATGATGTCACTACATAGTGAATCACTTATAATCGTGATAAGAAATCAAAAAACAAAGAAAAGACTTGCAGAGATTGGTGTAGCACAGAAATTTGTTGAAACCTCGAATGAACTACGTTAAATGAAAATAAATTGCTTTATAATACTCCAAATTGCACACTTACTTGTGCTAAACAACATCCCTATTATAATCATTGTGTCCATAATGTCCTTCTACACATCATAGTTGATAAGGCTATTCCCAATACATTCGAAGTATTTAATATTTATACCTCCAGTTATATACCGAACGTACTTAATAAACATTCATACTTGTATTGTGTACGATTTAAAACTTTATTCAAGGTTTGCAAAACATTTGTTACACAGATGCTGTATGAGAAATGAGACAATTATAACCATACTTTTCGAGTTGACAACTTATATTATTAACTCTCCAAAATCTAGTCGCTAAATTTGCAATTAGAAATAATTATTTTGGGAACTACAAGAAAAAATTCATATTATAGATATAGCGGATGACTGTGATAATACATGACTGAAGCAGTAAACGCTTAGAATAGTGCAACGAATACATACAGTATCTTAGTGTAAGCTAATAAGGCACGCGTAACGCCCTTCCCCCCCCGCTCTCTTGCTGGTTACCACGCTAGCCTAAGTTACATGATTAATCTTTCCTATCTATTATCATTATTTCCTACATATATTATACCTCTCTTATATTATATTATACGCAATGTATAAGTTTTTCCACCACGATCGTAATATTATTACAACCATGAAAGAAGCTTTCACGGTTTATAAAAAAAAAACATACACAAGTATATATACTTCCAATTATTGGAACTGTCAATTTTTGCGTGTTTCTATCTGATATTTTAATTTTGTTATATATTTTTTTTAATTTCAATAAACAAATTTCAAAAGTTTTAAATAAGAATATGCCTTTTTAATTGAGCAATTAATGAAATTATTTTAATTTTAAGCAAATATTTGGAAGAACTGTTTACTTTCAATTAAATTTATAAATTAATTTCAATAAAACAGAAATTCTGTAATATAAAATAGTAAACCATATTTTTTATAAATACTATTATTTGAAGTATAGCAATGAACTATAATATTAATTGAAAATATATAATATTTAATTTAAAAGATATAATAATATTTTTTAAGTGACTAACTACTGACATCATGTATTGTTTAAAAATGCTGATTTCTCATGATTTTATATTTATTCTGTACATCTTATAAATAACTTCAGAGTTAATAATTTTCTTTAATTTATTTTGAATTATTTGTTACATATTGTTTATTATATACAATAATATTGAAGAAAAATATAAATCAAAATGAGGTAATAGTGTGTAATTTACATTCTTCAGTTGCATACAACCTATATTTTTATATAATAAAGTAAATAATATTTTCATATTAATATATTGTATTTATGCTATGAATTGATATTATTGGATTGGTCATTCTAATATATATTTAATAATTGCAACAATTAATTCTTAAAAATGCTTTAAGAAATAAGAAGTTGGAAATTGCCACCCATTAGATATGTTATTTATATAATCCTTTTTTGATAATAATATGGTAAAATGAATTCATTTGAAATTTTCAATTTAATTTTTTCAATTTAATTCAACTTTTAATATACATAAAAAGTAAGTAAAGTTTTATTGAAAGTACTATCAATATCGAGCTCTGGACATGAATACGTCTCATATTTATAGCATTTGACTATAATAATGTAAATAATAAATATGAGCAAGAATACGAAATATATAAGTATAATTATATATGTTAACATTTGATCACCGGATAATCAATGGATGAATGCAAATGCAAAGCATTAATTATGAAATAATTGAAAAATAGTTCATCTCAGTTGACAGTACTGTGACAGGTGTGGAGACTTTGAACTAGAAAGCCACAAATCTGCACGTTACAAGTAGATTGCATGTGCTGGGAATTCTTTTTCATGAAAATAAGAAAACACGATAAGACATTATAAGTAACGTTTATGAAAAAATCAAGTTTATCATAAAAACAACCATTATTCATGCTGTAGCAAGCTGTTTGACTTTTTTTGGATCATATAATTAATATACTTATCCTCGCTTGAACTTAGTTTTTAATGTATTCTTCTTATTCATTAAATATTCATGAATACATGAATCCATTTTTAAGTACGTTATTCAACCTGACGTCCCACACTTGTGAAGTATACATGAATACTCGTACAATCTCGAAATAAATCATATATATGTTACAGTAAAAACGCAAAGAATTATTTTTATAAAAAATACTACATCAGGTATATCTCTATTTTTAATATGTTTTATATTTAAACATTTATTTAATTTCTCAATGCGTTACTTATTGTATAACATAAATTTTAAGCAAGCGACGAGCAAGTGACGAATCTGAGAATTATCTTTATATACTATTTTGTAGAAAATTTTCTTATATAGGTATGCAAATTTAAAGAGATCTGATCATTTATTTGATTAAAATAATAATATCATATTGTTAAAATTATAATTTTATTATTAGGAATTTGTCTAAATTTGATTTTTTTTTATAAATTATATTTAATAATTACAGTTCCGTAGATTATTTTATCATACCATTATACTGAATTTACGCTAATTGTACTAATCCATGTCAAATTAATCTTGTTAGATTATAAATCAATTAAATATCTCAAAATTTCCCATAAATACATACGTTTTACTATTAAAAATATATATCATTAATATATTAATATGTTGCAAATTTAGTTCTTTTACGTTAAATTCATGTTTTACAAAAATATTTCAATACTTTCATTTATTATTTTTCGCTTTTGTTTTAAAATCTCATTTTATAATATAAAAATAATTTATGTACGCAATATTTTTATCGGTATCTGAACATGATTAACATTATATTGTCTTCAAAGATTATTTGTAAGATATAAGAAAGACATATTTTTGTGTGTATATATAATAATAAAATAAGATAAAAATAAAATTAAATAATGTAATAATTTAAAGTATTATTTAATTTTTATATCTACTTGATATAATTACAATTTTAAAGATCGTAAAAACTTATTAGTAACATTTCATAAAATCACTTTACAACAACAGATAAATAAAAATCGAGAAATATTATGTTTTATCGGTATATTATTGATAATTCTATTCATAATTATATTAATATTTCCGAAATACAAAATAGAAATGAGTTCGAATTAAAGAAATAGATTTATGTAAGATAATTATACTATAAAAATATGTAATAAACCCATGTATTACTGTGGGTTTTAAGCTTATAATTAGTTATTTTTAATCATTACACTACTCATAATATAGATATGTGTAACGCACAATTTATTAAATAAACATTTTTTTATACTAGTTATATAAATTTATTTTTATTAATTATCAAATTATTTTCTTTATTGTACTTTAATTCTTTTGATACGAAAGTGATACATTTTGTTAAAATAAATGTGTCTGAAACATTACAAAAATAAAAAAAATTGCTAAAACTTCTATAATGACGTAATAATGACGTAGTGATTGAATATAAAACATAAAACAATTAATTTTCTTACTAATATTTCCAGTTAAACAATTTAACAAAATTAATACTGTTAGCGTCTGTACAAAAACATTAATTTCTGAATAAACTAAAATATAAGATGTAATTATTAAATATGTAATTTAATTATGACCTTTCAATAATTAAAATTGTAAATAGACAAATTTACCTATATATATATTAAAATATTTTAAATGCCTTGTATACATTATGCGAATATTTTCAAAAAGAACTCCTATATGCTAACTTAAACACATTAATTTATTCATATATTTATTTTATTGTCTTTTAATGTAATTTATCTAATTCATTAAAATAAATATATGTCATTGTTTTACATAAATTTAAATATACTCTCATTAAAAAGTGATTATAGATATACTGAAAATAATTTCAAGAAATCTGTTTTATTTATTTAGGCAGATATTTATTTTATCTAACACCTTTATATATATATATATATAGTATTACAACAAATAAAATACATTTTTAATTTACGCAAATAAAAAATCAATTTAAAAATGATTGGAAATATATTATTACAATAATAAGAATATAAAAGATATTAAAGTTCTGTTTAAATAAATAGAATTTTTTTGTACATTAATTTTCATTTTCTTATTGTTTTAAATTTTATTTTTATTATAAAAACGAATAATTAAAAATATATTCTAGGTTCAAAAAAGTTATATCAATTTTATTTATGTGTGTGAATAAATAAAAATATTAAATATTACAGTTTTTTTATCATTATGAAATGTTTTCTTCGTTTAATATATATTATGTTCATATATTAAATTGTACTATATGTGCATATATATATATATATGCGTAGTACGTATGCATGCATGGGCAAAATTATTAACCTAACCGGCCAGCCATCTCTTTGAGTTGATTATGTTTTTGAAATCGTAATTTAATCTACAATTTCAAGACTTTTTTTAAAATTAAGTTTTGTTTAAGTTAATTGCATATGCCTGTATTCTCCCATCTTTTAATAGTTCGTACTTCCCTTAGCTATTAAATGTACGATATATTATGTTTCGTAAGGAGCAGTAAAATAATATTAATAAAGATTATGGTTGCATGGGATTCTCTTTATTGATTAGCATCTCTTCTAAATGTCTGATATTAATGGTAATTGTTATACTGTAATATTACGTGGTTTACAGTGATGTTTTATCGAATCATTTTTATTTACGTAATAAAGATTTCACGTCGTTAATACTGGAAAGTGTACAGAATATAAACAAATGAAATACAAAATAAATATTCTTTAATAATATATTCTATATATTTATGAGTTTTAGAGTTTGTAAAATTTAAAATAATAACCATCAAAATCTTTTAAATAAAATTTTACTAATGCATCAGAAGAATATTTAATAATTATTATAATTTTACAATATTTAATTTATTTATTTTGAGCTTTTATGACAACCAATGACGTGAGACTTTTTCTGCGCATGTGTGGTTAACTGATCGATATATCATTATTGTTATAATAGTTATATTTTGTATTTCCTATACTAATCTCATCTTGTATTTCTTTATTTTCATTATTAATAAAAGGATTAATATTTTCTTTATTTTATTTCTTAGGATTTTTAATGAAACTAAAAATAAATAAATTATTGAGTTGAAACTCGTAATTATTACGGTTTTATACGTAGATGTATCTTTCAGTATATAAAAAGGGTAAGGGAAAAGTACAACTTTTTACTGTTATCAAGACAATGAAATAAAGTATATTAAAACGGCGGAAGAAAGAAGAAAGAGTGTAAGAGACTAGAAAATAGAAAAAGAAAGGTAGCAAGTATAAGCATTGTTTAATTGCCTAAAACTGAATACATTTCACGTCATCATTTTTTTTCGTCATAATATGTAATATTTGATTTATTCTTGATGCATATTGTATTGCCTTTGTATTTACAACAAAGATTTTCTGCATTTACTTAAAAACATATTACAAATATTGTATTTATTTTATTAGTAAATAAAATTGAGTAAAGCAATATTAGACTTAACTTAGCTTTCACGTTAATAATTTTTTATTGTTTTCCATTGTTTAATTTTTATCATTTAATTATTAAGCGCACGGTAGCTTGCATGTAGACAATTATATATTAGGTTTCAAAGTTTTTTTGAGGTTAGGTTGATTTTATTATCTTAAATAAGTAAAAATTTTGCTTTTATTTAGTTTTTAAGTTTCTATATTTATTTTTATTTGTAGATTAAAGTGTAATGAGTTACTGAAAGAGCAGATACTTGGATGGAAGGATTTTCTTATATTAACTGTTCTCAAAAGTAAGTTTTTACTTAATTTTTTTATTTCATAAATTTTGTAAGTATCTAGAAAATGAAAAGAAGTATAATTAAAATAGTATGTTTGAATTAAGTTTACGGTATCTAATTATCAAGATAATTATAGCCACATTTCATAGATGTGACTAGAAATTTTATTATTTTAATTTATTGTTTATAAACATGCGTGTTTTATTTAAAATTTATTGGTCTTGATATATGTCCATAATAAGATTAAATATATATAACAAAGTATGTAGTTGTACTACTATGAATAAAGAAGCTGTGTATTAAATACAAATGCATATACATATCTGGTTGTACAGTATACATATATACTAAAGTAGATAAACGAAGAAATATTAAGTTTAATTGTCAGCAAAATAGTTATGGAAGTATCAATTTCTTTAATAAGCTATATATTTATATAAGTATTTTAATTATATTGTGATTTATATAGTTATTAAACTATTTACTCTTTGGTTGTAATTCACGAGCTTTAAGTGAAAATATTTTGATTTTTTATTGTGCTTCTATGATCCTTAACTTGGTGGCCTTTTGTATTATTAATAATTATTATTATTTTTAGTTTCTATGATCATTATTTAATAAAATACATTATCAAAATTCTTTTAGATTATATATTACATAAAACTTTATAATTTTATTAAATACTTATTTTGAAAGAACAATTTTATTTAATCTATTATTTTATATGAATATATTTTTAATTACCTTAAATATCTAAATTAAAAATATATTAGATAAAAAAATGTTATTATTAAAGTTTTTATTATTAATATTACTTATTTACATTTTTTTCTTCAATTTTCATCTTAAAATTTTATTTTTAACATTCTTATAAATGCTTCATTTATGTATTTCAACTATATAATTTGTCATTTTTCATTTACTTTATTAATCCAAATTAAAATTTAACGATTGAGAATATAGTCATTTTCTTGTGTATGCTATTTAATAAATGAAAAATACATAAGCTAAAACAAATACAAGTATAATTCATTATAGTAATTATTTAATAATGTACAATATTTTTTAGACGTAAGTGTAACTTATCACTCAATTTAGTCAATTAAGTAACGTGTTTTAGTAAATAGATTAATAAAATAGATAATAAAATGTGAAAAAATATTTATTTTTTTTGTTTTTATTATTTCTGTTTGATAGAATTCATAAGATATCTGTAAAGTCTTATTTAAACTATATTGTAAAGTTTTGATCATTAATACCTTCAATGTTGTAAAAATAAAATCTTTTAATTACTAAAATAAATAAATATATAAGATTAAAATAAATAATATTTTTGTACTCCAAAAATGTTTTATAAATTACTTATATATTATGTCAAGAAAAAAAATTTTATCAAAAATTATATTATTCATTGCTGATCTGTATTGTAGGTATTTTTGTACAGCTTAACATATTGTTTGATTATTTTTAAATTTCAATTATTCTAAATGTTTATTTTAGGGAACTTTCGTATTTGATTTATCTTATCATTTCGATAATATTTATATAGACATTTTAATGATTATGAATTTTTTTAAACTAAGTATAATATCTGTTCTTATAAGTATTGATTAATTTGATTCGTGCATGTATAGAGAAATAAATTTATAATAGCTGAAAGTTTATAAATGTTAAAATGAGAATGGACTATGTAACTTGGTATTTTATACAAATCTTTATATAAAGATTGAATTAACTATTTTTAATTAAAATAGTTTATTAACAAAAATTAATTTTTGTGTTTAATAATAAATTCCTCAAAATTTAAGCTTTTAATCTAAATTGTTTTTAGAGAAGGAAAATGTAAAACAAGATTGTAAAAACTGAAATTTTTTAACATTTTCTTAAATGCAACTCATGATTTTTTAAAATGATAATCAGTAATTATTAATAGTAATTTTTATTTGTAATCTTATAAATAAATAATTAGAAAATACATAATTAGAAATTCATTAGAAATTTTGTTGAAAAATAAATTAATAATATAACTGAATTATTAATTAGAAAATTATTTAAATCGATGTAATTTTTAAGTGATTCGTCTATTATTGCATGCGTTAATTTAAGCAGCAGCTCATTTTTCTATAAAGAGTTAATTTCTTTTCTAATTATGTTAAATTTGATACTATTTGGTACAGTATGTGTCAAGTTTATGCAGTTGACACTAATAACTATTTAATATTTTATTTGAACTTTGTATTTAACTATCTATATGTTCTAACAGGTATCAAGAATTTTATGTTTTTATTGTTGTTAGTGTAATACTATTGTATTATGCTAACTGAAGATAAAGACAGTATTTATCGCTAATGAATAACTGATGAATATATTTCATATTTTCACATAAACGTTATTTTACTCGTATAGGATATTTTCTTATTAAATTGTATAATTATTTTAACTATATAATTACAAATACTTTATATTACTGTGTATAAACTATATTATTATTGTATGCTATTAATAATAATTTTAAAAAATTTTTATTTAAAATCAACCATGAAATTATTAGTTTCATAAATTTATTATAAAAAATATAACTATTCTTCAATTTTTTAAGTTAGTTATCTACTGTTTAAGAAACATGGACAAACAATAAAGATTAAATAATATTTTTAAATTTTTTCTTTTTATCTAAGTTTTATAATTAGAAAAAAGTTATCTATAGCAATATGAGTTGAAACATATTCTAAAATGTATAAAGCAGGGATTTTAAATAATTGAAATCCACCATTTTATAATCTGTAATTATACTAAATTTATAGTTTAAAATCGAAATCAATTAAAATACAATCTATAACATATATTAATTTTACTTAATAAATTGATATAAATTCATATATCAATTTTTATATTAAAATCAATTTTAATTAATTAAAAATTATTCTAAGCGCATCAAATTGGATTATTTTTTAAATTGAATTTTATTTAAAAACTATTCTTAAAATAATAAAAATACAATATAATAATATTTTAAATTAAAATTAAATTTGTCAAATTATATTATATAAAATTTCCAATTTACGAATTTTATTATTTGATTTAAATCCACCAAATTGATGTTTTTAGTAACTATTTTTTAAGCACATCTTTAATTCCTTGTTTTTGTATGCATGTTTATGTTCTCGTGGAGGCTGTTTTGTTTTTCATATACATATAGAAAATATATTATTTAATATACCATATTACTGTATTATTAGCTAAACAATTTACCAAACACTATTATTTTATGTTATTATTTAAATGGTTTTATTATATTTAAAGTAATATTACTTAATTTAATTTAATTATTACAGATTATTTCGAAAATAGATATACAATATTAACTAATATTACAATTGGAAATATAATTTTTTTTTTAATTATTTCAGATTGCGATCCTGAATCACTTTTTCAGATTTTTATTCAAAGAATTGTGAGAATATATTTTAATTTGCAATTCTTATAAATGAGTTTAGAAACTTGAATATGTAACCAAAAATTCAATTTTTTTTTGTTAGTGACTATTAGATTATGCTTTCAAAGTCATCAACAAATTTTCAACTAAAAAAAATTATTCGTTTTGTTCATTTTTGTTACCCACAGTACTTTAATAAATTAAATAATTAAATATTACCTCAATCAAAAGTATTATACAAGAATAGAATTAGTTCAGCTTTTATTTTCCTAATGATTACAAACAGCAATAGTTAATTATTTTATATTACTTTCTACTATTAATAATATTAAAAATAAATAAATAAATTACTGATTTAAACGGTACATTATTTAAAACATTATGACGATGGGCTTATTGAATATTATATACAGTGTATTATGATAAATATATATTCAATAAATATATATAAATTGAAACATTGTATATAATAATTTTATATAAATTATTACACTTTAAATGCACGTTTAAAAATTAGTATCACATTTCCTGTAATTTGTCTGCAAATAAGTAGTATTAAGTACGAATAAATAAAAATTACAAATAATTTTGATGTATATAAATGTTCTAATATAACAATTATTCATATTTATCCTGATTATTTTACTAGGGTTTGATTATATAGGTTCGATTCTCCGTGCATATTTGCCTGAAAGATTTGAAAGACGCTGTAAAATGGAATTTAAAAAATTTTACAGTGTAATATTGGATTTTTGCAGTTTGAAAGTTTTTAAAATCAAATAAATTTGCAATTAATTGTATTAGTTTTAATAATATTTTATATTATTACATTTGTAACTTTATGTTTACTTCAAATTAATAAATATTTTAGCGCCCGTTAAAAAGTTTATAAATAAAATATTATCTTTAACTATGTTTTTTTTTTGAAAACACTAAAAATATATAAATTTTATTCAAAAAGCATATTAATCGTATATATTTTTTAACAAAAATGGTTGAATTGTATATTTTTTACTATTACGGTGATATAATTCCGTAAATATTATCTATTTAAAATGAATACATACAAATATTTATAATTGTTAATGTAAAAATTTTATTTTTATTATACATCACATTAGCCATAAAGAGAATAAAATTTTAATATTAGTTTTTTCATCGTTCACAAGAAATACTACCACATAATGGAAATATATAGATTTCGATGTTTGATAAAACTTGTGTTAGAACATGATTTTGTAGTTTAAATTGTTTTACCTTTACTTGCATTATGTTCTAATATAATCTATGGAAATTATTATTTTTCTATCTAATATACATTATGATTTAGTATTTTAAAGATGTATGATTTTGTGATATCAATATAAAAATTTGTATTTTATATGATACAATTTATTATACAATATATCATTTTTAACACAATTATTTATATAATTATTTAAATCTAATTCATATATATGGATTTGACTATCATTCATTGTGATTAATAATGTCAAAAGTGTTATAGATCGATAGAATAATTATTTTATTGTATTGAAAATAATTCTATAATTTATTAAATATGTGTTGTGAAACTGATTTAAATTTTAATTAAATTTATAAAATCCTTATTCATTTATAACTAAATAAAATTATAATAACTTGCAATTCAACCTGCATAAGTAACATTTTAGCAAATTTATCTTATTAAATCCACTGCTCTACTGATTTATTTTCTTCATTGAAATGTTTCTATTTTAAATTAATATTTTATGTTTTACATTAAACAATTAATTATTTTTTAATGTCAATCTAAAATGTTTGGATATGGTAAATTATAATTTAAATATATTCCTTTTTAAAATCACGTTTGTTTAATATAAATATTAAATCCAGTTTATATTTATATACAAATAGATATTTTAATAAAATATAATATACGAGGTGTGCGCAGTCGCCATATAACTTTTTTTAATGCGCGCGACGATGGTAAATTGGAGGGGTAAGAATATCCAACAGCCCTTGTCATATCATCAGTACATCAAACGCTAGACGGTGCGGTATGTGCATCGTGACTTATCTAATATATATTAATTATAAATTATCTCCATCACCATCTAATTTATATTTATATACTTATACATGTATTTTGTTGCTTACGTTTATTTATGTACTTAAGTACAGACATTCACGGTAACAGTATGTATATAAATATATTTATTTTTTTTTACTTAAAGTGTCGTTATTATAACCTCGCTCGCGTTAGTTCATTGCCATAAAAAATTATAAAGACCCTGCCGATGTAGGTTAGACAATATAAAATTCTAGTGCAGCTGTACAGAATAAAAACAAAATAAAAAGTCAACATGGTATAGAAGTAGTTTACAGTTGTTAAAAAAAGTTTGTGCCTATATATATATATAGTTACATTTTTATCATATCAATAGGATTGAAAGACCAAGTGAAGAAGGAAGGATAGCAAAGGAAAAAAGAGTGATTTATCAACGTATTTTTCACTTTTATATTTGTACATTTTCTAAGTCGGATATGTGAATCAAAAGTGACGCTTGTAGTTTAATTGGATTAGTTACAAAAGTGTAGAAGGGATAAATTTTACCAATGGGTAGAACGGATATGTCTAAAACGCTGAATGCTTACAGGATGTAAGTATATTATGAAAATTTATATATATATATATAATTTTTTATTATTTTAAAATTTATTGTTTAAAATAAAAATATACTTATTCTTGCGGCGAAATTTTATTCAACTATTCGATTTTTTATAATTTTGAAGAAGGAATGTTGGTATACAGAATTATGTCTACGTATAGTACATGTCAAAATATGTGCGTCATAAATAATTCTATTTTATAATTTTCATTACATTTTTTTTTTATTGATTTTATATGAAAAGAAATATCTGTTAAACAATATTTAAGCATACATTAATATCAATTTTTTATCATCCCTATTGTATGCATATTATAATGACACATCAATTCATTAAATTTAAAAACATGTTAATAAGTAATTGTAAAACTTTTTATGATTAATAAAAAGTTTCGGTTTTTGCATTTAAACAGTAATTGATAATGTATTATATCATTTACAATATTACTATACTGTAACTGATTTATGCAATAAACTATTTCTGAATTTAATATGTACAAATCAAAGTATTTTTTTTTTAGTAAAAGTATTTTATACTTTATGATTATTAATTTCGCTTGCAATAAAAATCGCTATAACATTACTCTAATGAATTGATTTAATCTATTAACAATCGTGTTTGATTGCTTTTATATCATCGTTTCATTCAAAATTCAAAATAAAGATAAAAAACATTTTCTATAAATTTAAAATAAAAAAACAATAATAATTTTCCATTTTTTTCGAAGTAGAATAATAGTGTTATGTTCTTATTTTAAAGACTAAAAATGATGTATTTAGTGCAGGTTTAACAAAATTTGAATTGCAGTTTTCTTTAAATCTGTAATTAAGAAATTAAACACCATGGATTTCAAATTAAATTCTGGTTTGTTATTTATCTAATTGTATTATAAAATAAATACTTTACATTCGTTAAAATTAATATTTAAATGAAGCTTGTGAAATACATCCAATAAAAACAAGCAGTTTAGATTTCGTCTTTAGATAACTCATAGATTATTGTTTACATCGGTTTTTATTATAACGTTTAATATAGAAAATTATTTATTGGTTATAAGTAACTGTAAGCTGCTGTACTGCATCGATAAAAATGGAAAAAAAATTAAAAATAAATCACGATTAAATTTAATATATACCCCACATATTATAATAAAATAAAATATAATTTAAAAAACCCATATATCGATTTAGAACATTCTAAAATATTTTAATAAATTAAGTCCTACGTTTACTGTATATTACATAAATATTTAATATATTAAATATCGTATATGTGTTTTATTAATATTTTATATATAAGATATAATATTAATTGTTGAGAAAATAAAGATTATTCGGTGGAATTAGAAACAAAACAAATTGATAATATATTCTTGAAAATTTGAAATTTATTTTTATGAAAGGACATGTAAAAAAGGAAGCCTTGTAATATTAAACTATGGCTCTTATGGTTTAATGGCTCTTTTTAGGAACAAAAGTAAATTACAAAAATCTATTGTTTGCTATTAATCTGATTATCTAATTCGAAATCTAATGCAATAATCTAATTTGAAACCTAATGTAAATAAAATAAACTAAATTTACTTTAAATCTTAAATATCTTAATTTTTCAATAGCATCGCAATATCTCTTTGCTCCTTTATCTAGTTAAATATAGCTGCTCGAAATATTTATTACACAAATGTCAGAAATAAAGAACTATTTTAAATTAATTTTTATAATCTACTTAAGGGATGTATTGGATGAATATTGTTTTATTAGAATATGAGTAGCCTACAATTCTGGAAGAATCTATTTTTATTGAATGAAGTTTATATAGTTTGAAGAACTATACATATAACTTCTTTTATTATAGTACAAATGCTTGCTACATATATTCCAGTATATTATATGTTACTTGTGTAATTTAATTAAACTGTTTTTTTCTTTTACTTTTATTTACCATTATTTATTATTTTTTTTACTTATTTTGTCAATTTTAATTATATTTTAATTAATTTTTTTCAATTCAATTACAATGCAATACAGCTTGTGGAATCTCTAGGCATTGCAGCATGTTCTTGAATCATGGATTCATATTACTTATATTTATTTACTTGTTATTACTAAATTTATGAATCTAAGATTTTTGCAATTAAAATTTCCAATGGCGGTTGCAATTTCATTGAAATAAAAAATGCAAATTTTTTGATTGATGTAATTAAATGCTTTTAAAGTTAAACGAATATAAATTGTATCGCCTTACTTTGAAATACCTCTGTCCATAAATGCGATTTAAATTTGCCTGTTTATATATATTTGTAAAATTAGTTGAATATTGAAATTATCTTACCTTTTTTATTATTTCATTGCTATATGCTTTTGTAATAAACTTATTACTTATCTTATGATCCATCTAGTAGCAGAACGACAATATTTTTATATTTACCTTCGATTTACAAAATTTAATTAAAATTAGATAATACAATTTTTAGAAAGATCAGCGTCAAGTCAATAAGTTTTGTACATATCTTGAATATTAATCGGTTTAATAGTTTTATTCTATAATATTCTATTATCAACATAATCCAAGAATTAAATATTTGTGTATTTGTATATGTAATTTAAATAAAAATTTATGCATACTTGTATGCACATGGAAAAATATTCTGTAAATATTAAATATAGATTAAATTGAAAATTTCTATTGTAAATACATACAATGAAACAACAACATGATTCTAGATCTCAGTAATTATTTTTCTACAATTTGATATTCCCAAATAAGCCATCCGTAGTAATCCTGTACAAGATAGTCATGTCGAGAGGAAAGGTTAGTCAAATCCCGATTACATTTTAATCTCTATTACAGTCTATCACTATAAAATAAAAGTATTATTTAAATATTAACTTAGAATGTTTTAAAATATTTCTAGAAGTATAATATATACTATTACAGTTTTGCTTTATGCTAACTTATAATTAGTTTTTGGTGATACGATTAATATATTTATATTAAATTCATATTTAAATAATATTGATTAAAATCTTGATCTAAAATATTGATTAAACATCCTTGAACAAGGAAAAGTTATATATTTCTAGAGTATATCTAGAGTTACTATAAATTTTATTAAAATCATTTTTACTGATATTTATTATTTTCCATAGAATGTCTTATTAATATTTTAAATAATGTTTTAAAATTATATAAATTTCTATATTTTTATACAATTATTTTGTTATAATTAATGGTTTATTTTAAATTGTAGAAACTAATATGATTGATTAGATTAAAGATAGTATAATTTTTACAAATGTAATTATTTATAGTAGAATTACTTCAGCAATTTCAAAAATACCTGTAAACAAAAACAAAATGATTGACTTAATATATTAATAATATACATTGTAATCTCTGATTGAATAATACTACTGTCATAATTCGCATACAAATTTAATTTCTTTAATTTCTTTTATAGTATTTTTTAAAATATTCTGTATTAATTTACTTCTACGCGTCTATAATAACACTAGCATCCAAGGTATATTTTTGTATTAGCATATTTTATTTAAAAAATATTCATTTAAATCGAAGTATTTAATGTTATTAATTTTTTTTCTTATTTTTTTATTTTTATTTTAAATTTTATTTCAAACGAAATTGAAGTTATCAATTGATATTTATATTTGTCTTTTGAAATATTAAATTATTTAATATTTAGAAGATAAACAAATTTAAAAATGTTATTAATTATACATAATACTAATGTATTTTAAATAACATTTATCTCTTTTTATTAATCACAAATTACATTTTTAAGGTTTTGGTAAAAATTCTTTAATAATAAACTATGATTTATTTTTATTACCAATTGCATTGACATTGACGTAGCAGTTAAAAAGTGATAATTCATTAGGTATTTTAAGTTACGTAAATATTTTATCAATATGTGCATATAGATTAATTTACATAAAACTATAAACAATGCTATTGATTACAAAAATTACAAACCAGAAAATAAAAAACATTGTATATAAACATATACTGTGTTATTTTGTTGTATTAAAATTTTGCAAAAATATTGTATCAACTTTTACAATTACATTATTTTTAAAAGGATATCTGCATTATGCCATGTATAATATTTAGTTCATTTCTGTCAAAGCTATATTACAATCCTTTTGTGGATATTATTTAAAGCTTATTTTCATCTCTTACATTATTGGGTGTTTTTTCTAAACTTATATAAATTAATACTTCAAATTATGTAAACTATTGGCAAATTAATATATGCAAATACCGAGATATACTATTATAAATTAAAAAAAAAGACATATATATCTTTTTTATATATATGGAAGCAATTATTTGGAAATTTTTATTTTTAATAAAAACTATTTATTTGCTTTATTTGTCTTAAAATGTTTTTATTATTGGTAATTTACATTAACAACTATCGAAATTGGTCAAATCCTTAAGTAGTAAAATTTGGTAACAAAATTAATTTCTTGACTTCAGTGAAATTGAGAAGTATAAATTATATACAAATTTTTATAAAAATCGGATAAATTGTTTTTAATTAAATTCTTACACAGACTAGCCCTTTAACACACAAAATTATTGTAAAAATTTATTATGTTATTTAATATATGTAAATAAATATATATACTGAAATAATACATAAAACTAAACACTACCCCCATCCATTCGTAATATTCAATCTATAAATTAGCTAAGCTATGAAATTTTATTGTTTAAGTTGCTTAGACATTGATTTAATTATACGTATTGTAGAATATAATTATTTTATTTACAATATATATATATGTTTCATAGTACAAAATTTTTAATTCAATTCAATATACTGAAATGATACTCATTATGATGTATTAATTTTTAAAGTATATAAGTATTACTCAAGAGAGATTGTTGCTTAAAATATTTGTACAAAATATAATTTTTACATCACTTATTTTTAAAAATATTATTCATTCAAAATCGAAATATGAAAAAGCAAAAGATAATATGTGAATAAAAAATTCATGTTTTCTCAACTAGAAATAATTTATTTTACCTTTAAAACAATTAATAACTTTAATTAGAAAATATTTGGAGAAAACAAATATTTAAAACTTTAAATAAAGAATAAATTTTCTATTTAAAATAATTATTTAAAATACTATTTTTTTTCAATTCATAAATTTTGATTTATAAAAGTTGCATCTATAAATCTGTATATTCAATTTTTTTGAAAAATATTTTCATTATTTTTCACGTATTATAGATACTAAATAAAAAAATATGATAAATAACTATTTGGTTATAAATTTTATTACAAGCTTCAAGTGTATATAATTTTCCTTTAAATAGATTTTCAAGTCATTAAAAAAAATTTTACATTTTGAATATTTACTTATGTCAGTTGAAATGATGGTGTAAATATGAAATAAGGTTTTAAAAATATTATTTTTTAGTTTAAATAATGATTTATATTAATTTTATTATTCTAGTAATCATTACTTTAATTGTGCTTGTTAATATTAAAAGAATTATAATCTCATAATAAAAATAAATGTAAAGTATTTATCTTAATCGCGCAGACTTAGTGTTTTAAAAAATAAATCAAAAGCACTTTGGGAATCAACCATAAATGTAATAGTATAAACTTTTGTCACTCTTCTTATGAGCTGTTTAATTTCCAAACTATAAAAAAGTAATTTTTTACTTATTATTTAATATTTATATTTGCGTTATATTTATATGTATATAATTTAATATTTATGTGTATGTTAAAATTAATTTTCTCGTATTATTCACCGAAATTTTGCGGGATGTATTTACGCATGTCCGATTTTATTGACTTTCAAAAGACATTTTCGGTTGCAAGTCAAAGGTTTAACCTATCACATCTCTGACATGGGGTAAGTTTGGGTTTCAATTAATTTTTGTCACAAATATGTGAATTTCATTGGTATATATTGTTTGCATTTAAATCTTTCTCTTACTTTTATATTCCCGATTTATTTTCATTTTTATATAAAAAATTATAAAAACATAACTTCAGTGGTGGCACTTTATTTATGCAAAGGATGAACAATTAACATGAATTTCTTTCTGTTAAAAGTTAGAATTTATCTTCATTTTACAAATGTTACATGGAGTAGTGTTGTGATATATCTTACAGCAAAAATCACCTTATAAATACAATCTAAATATTTTTAATATTAATCTAATTTTAATTTTATACTCTCATAGTAATATTCAATTATTTATTTATTAATAATTAAAAGTCAGTATAAATAAAACTTATTATTATTATTTATAAACAATAGACATTCCACTATCTTCATGCTTAGAAATCTTATATTTTTTTATTATAAATGATGTAAATATGTAATCAAGAGAAAAGCAAATTAAAATAAATAATATTTTTATTTAATATTATAACAATTAATAAAAATATATTATTAATATCATTAATATAAATTAATGTAATATATAGTAAAAATATCTTAAACTAATAAAAAGTTCTTAAAATTACAATAAAAAATTACATGGTTATTCTATTAAACACGCTTTCTTCAATAATGAATTAATTTTAACTTAATATGTTTAGGAAATTATATAATTAAAATAATAACTTGTCTAATTATAACTATAAATCTGTAAACTGTAATTTATTTCAGTAAAAAGATAGAGCATATTGGTAGAATGACAGCCATGACACAAGAAGAAATTACAGCGGGTGCACGTACAGTTGCACAGGGTCTAGAGGCTTTACGCGTCGAACACACCGGCTTATTAAATGGCTTGCAATCTCAGGAAGCACCGACTGCCCGTGATAAGGCTAATCTTATCTCCAAGAACATCGAAATGATTGAGCTCGGGATGGGTGAGGCACAAGTCATGCTAGCACTGGCTAGTCACTTGCAAATGGTTGAAGCCGAAAAGCAAAAACTAAGAACACAAGTGAGGAGGCTGTGTCAAGAAAACGCCTGGCTCAGAGATGAACTTGCCGGAACTCAACAAAAATTACAAGCTAGCGAACAAGCGGTAATTCTTACTTTTATTTAATTATTAAACCGTTTTTTCTTCGACAATATATTAACCTAATTATATTAATGACACTATTAATATATCTTTACATAATAGAGCTTTTGGATTTATGATTAAAAACTTTCTTTTAATAAATGAAATCCGGTAAATATTTTTATATAATAACATTAGAGTCTATTAATTTCAATCATTAATTAATATTGATATAAATAAAATAATTTCCAATAAAATTTGATTATTCGATAATCAATTATTATTATTTAAAGAATTTATTTATTAATAAACAATAATTTTTCTATTTAATAATTAAATATTTTTCTTCCTTATCGAATAAAGTTAAGCATTTTCATTTATTATTCTTATTATTTTCATAGTATATAATAGTATAGTACATTAAAATTAATTTCATACAATGTATCGATAGGTGGCACAACTTGAAGAAGAGAGAAGTCATTTAGAATTTATGGCCAGTATGAGACAATATGATCCTGATCCACCGGCTGATGAAGAAAACGCTAAAGATCGACCGAAAGATGATCCAGTCGTTGATCTTTTCCCTGATGATGATACCGAGGAAAGAAACAGTAAGTGTATGTAATCATGACTTCATTTATGATTTAGTGTCTTTTAAATGATATGGTATTATTAAAAACCTGCAATATTCAGAAACGTTAGTTTCGTTAAAAATATGTGTACATTTTATGCTAATAGCGTCATAGTTTTTATTACTTAGTAACATCATAATGTAAGCATTTATAAACATTTAATAAAACAATCATTAATTAAATATTTAAGAAAAAAATAGTCTGTAATTTTGTAATGAATGACTTACACTTGAAAATGAATAAATAACTTTTAACAATTGTTCAAATAATTCATCAATCTTACATCAGTTTCCAAGATATCATTATTTTTAAATATAAGAATTATATTTCAGAATTTTAATTTATGAATTTACCTTGATGAAAATAACTTAAGATATTACCTGTTTTCATCTGTAATGCATATAAACATGTACATAGGAATACATTTTTTAACGATTTTTCTTTTGCAAGTTGGTTTCCGAACTTAATTTTTAAATAATAATTTATAATTATATAATAAAATAAAATATGATTTTAATCAAATTTTGATTTAAATATTTGACGTATAAAAAATTTTATATTAAAAATAATTTACCAGTTTATTACTTACTTAAATTAATAACAAATAAGTCTATGTACACAATTATTTAGGTAAAATCTAAATATAATCAATGAAATTTACGGTGTAGATAAAGTAAAGAAATATGATTAACAAAATTTTTGTACGTCGGATAAACATTTTTTAATTAAATTGAAAAAAAAATGGAATACGCTCTTCTTTATAATAAAAAATGGTTTTTAACATTCATCCATAAGCATTCATATTGACACTATTGCGCATAATAATAAATAATTCTAGTGTAAGGATGATTGTTAAATATTTGTAGCTATGTCGCCAACACCACCTTCACAATTTGCTCATCAAGTAACGGCTGGTTATGAAATTCCGGCACGTTTGCGTACCCTCCATAACCTGGTGATACAATATGCAAGTCAAGGTCGATATGAGGTGGCCGTGCCACTTTGCAAACAAGCTCTCGAGGATCTTGAAAAAACATCCGGACATGATCATCCAGATGTTGCAACGATGCTTAACATCCTTGCATTAGTTTACAGAGATCAAAATAAATACAAGGAAGCTGCAAATTTATTAAATGACGCTTTGGCAATAAGAGAAAAAACTCTTGGTGAAAATCATCCAGCAGTTGCAGCTACTTTGAACAATCTAGCCGTACTTTATGGAAAAAGAGGTAAGTATTTTATTTTTATTTTTAAATCGTAATCGATTTTCAATTTAAAGTAAGAATATGAACACTTTATTTTAAGCTAATATTGTTTAATAAAATAAAATTACTCTATAGTATTATTCTTAAATGTTTTTTAATCTATCAACATTTGTAATTTTATTTAAGTTATATAGAGTTTCTTTTAAGTTACTAATCACAAAGTACAAGGATTCAATTCCGGTAATATTTTTGCAAATAAGTATTTTTATTTCAAAAATACATATATTTAATCTAGAAATGTAAACGTTATTCTGTCTTGATATTTCTTTTTATTGGCGTGCATATTTATTATATGCCTTAATTTTTTAAGTAGCATTAGGACGATGTCATATAACTAAACTATATATGTATATAGTAATTACGAAGTCATTTATTATGTGTTCAAAAGATCTATTCAATTAGAATCAAAATATGACAACGAATGATTTAACATTGCATATTTTACTACATTTGCATCAAGTGCATTTGCAAAAAGAGTTAAGATATTATTACATTAGTTACATATTTTTAATAATATTCGAAATATCAATAAAAACTATAGTTTGACATACTTTTCTCTTGGCATATTTATTCTCACATTGGTTCTTAATTATTTAATAATTAATTTTGCACCCATAATATTAAGAAACACTACTGCAGAATTATTTTATTAGTTTACGTATAACGATTAAGTCTACTAGGCATTGTATGATTTTTAAATATAATTTATGACGTAGATTACGATAAGGTGTAATAAAATGTACATTTAATTGCTTTTGAATATTATTATTAAATTATTAATATCTCTGAAATAAATAAATAAAAATAAAATTCCCGAAAAATCGATATTACTTATTAGATCTTTAATTAAATTTAAAAATTTGTTTACCTTCAAAGTTTATTCAGCTCACGAGTACCTTATTAACTGGTCGAAAACACTCAGTTTTCATTCGCGGAACCATGGTTATTATACATACTTCTATACTGATAAACGATAGTCCTTTCTTCTGTGAAAACGCTATTTTTGAACAAAGGTTGCTTATGTATATAATTATATTACGTTACCCTCGACTGATACGATCAATTAAGTATTTTTATATCAATTTTGCTTTGTTACAATTTACATTATATTTATTATTTCTAAGAAAATATTTTCAGATACTTTTATTTGGACATGTTTATTTTTTAATCAAGTTCTGTTAATTATAGCACTTCCTAGTTTATCATCAAAGAATTTACTTCGAATGTCATAATAGTAAAATAGAACATCTTAAATCATGAAATATGGTAGTTTTTAAACCACAAATTATCAAATTTGATTCACAAATTATGAGATTTTAAGTTCTAGTATGATTTTTGTTACTGCTTTTATCGTATACAATAGCAACTCTTGAGCTCGAAAAATAATTTGATATGTCCAGCATTTTTTAGGAATATAGAAAAATTTGGATCTTGACTTATTTTGACTTAAAAATTTATAATAAGATTGATAGTATGATCTAATTAATGGCTTAATAATTGTAAATTTTATTTGCATTAAAATCATTCGCAGTATATTATTTCATGAATTACCGTATGACTTTATTTCTTTTTTAGTCAATTTTTCATTGGCGAAGTTGTTAATCGTTTCTATATGTATAAATTGTAATTCTGATTAATATTATTATATTGTGGTTACTACACACAACATATTTATGGAAAAATGTTGAATTCAATATCGCATTATTTTAATTTATATTATATTATTTAATTTATTTATATTCTATTTTTTTTTTTTTAAAGGAGAGAGTGCTGCTCTAATATTAGTATATACTTGTTACACAAACGCATAAAAGATAATATTGGCAATTTCATTATCATTCTTGATATTCGCACAAGATTAGTTTATTCTTTATTTGTGTTTATAACAAAATTGTTCGTACTGGTTAAACCCGTATCATCTTCATAAATTTAATAACCCATTCAGTCATGTTTTTTCCACTGTTAGACTATATTCATGGGACATAATCCAAATAACTAATATTTATAGATTCTAGCTACATCTCAATTTCTTTCTCAAACATCTTATGTTAGTAAATATTCGAAACAATTATGAATTTCATTTTTTATATTAGTTTTAAAAATTATTAAAAAATTGGAAATTAAATATTTAAAGCTGTAATAATATAACATTATTATAAATATTTTTTTAATTAGGTAAATATAAAGAGGCCGAGCCACTTTGTAAGCGAGCATTGGAAATCCGTGAAAAAGTATTAGGCAGAGACCATCCCGACGTCGCAAAACAGTTAAATAATCTTGCATTACTATGTCAAAATCAAGGCAAATATGAAGAAGTTGAACGATACTATCAACGAGCTCTTGAAATTTATGAAGCAAAACTTGGTCCAGATGACCCTAACGTTGCAAAAACGAAAAATAATTTGGCTTCGTGCTACCTTAAACAGGGAAAATACAAAGATGCGGAGGTGCTTTACAAACAAGTGCTTACTAGGGCGCACGAGAGGGAATTTGGTGCTATTGATGGTGATAACAAACCAATTTGGCAGGTTAGAAACTTTAATCTTATAACCATATTCAAGTAAATGGCCGTTTTATAACTATTTATGACTATTTATAAAAGTAATATTCATTATTATTATTATTTTTTAATTTTTGTATTATAATTCAACATCATGAAATGAAGATAACAATCAACAATAATATTAGAAATATAATTTTAAGATAATTCAATTTATATTTATTTTTACATTGCTCTATCTTTACTTAATATAAAATTTTATAATGCAATAATAAAAACACGATTTTTGTGGAAGTATTAATTTAAATAATTGAAAAAGATTTTTCAGTCTTTTTATGTTTTATCAATATATTTAAATTTATTCATTGTTTTAATCATTAATTTTATTTTACATAAGAACTAATTTATTTTATTTAGAATAATTAACTTTACTGTAATTATATTCCAATGTTCAAAGATATTAATTTCAAAATAAATATTTATATATATTATAAATATTATAAATTTGTAAATTATTTGGTATTGAGAATAAAAATTGAAGATGAAACGTAGTCAAATATAAGGTTAATATGTTTATAATATAATATAAGGTTTACTTGATATTTAACTAATTTTTTTTAAAAAAATTATGCATAATAAATTTACATGCTTATTTTCACAATCTTTACAAATAGCGACACGTAAAAAAAGAACATAAAGAAGTGAAAAATGAATGTAAGTGGTCAGAAAAAATCTCATTTAATTGTACAAATATAAAATTATTGAATTAATGAAATAAATTATAATATTATTATATAAAGTATAATGTAAATATGATAGAAGATGAGGCTAGAACGCAGTGAATTAGGTTTTCTTAAGTTAGAGTACAATGTTATCGATAATATGATACTTACTATTAATATAGCTGTAATAGTAATGTGACCTCAGTACAATATCAAATTTAGCGGAGAATTCTTAAATCTATTAAATCAAATTGGTAAAAAAATTGATGGTTTGCATAATAGCGTGAACTTACACAAATCTTGCAGACTGCCACTTATCGATAACATCTTTATTCGTGCCAAATATAAATAATTTGTATATTCTCTTCAAAAAACTGTAGCAGGTGCTGTAGGATTAATAAATATCGAAGGCCATATTCTAATCTCAAGATGACTACAATGGTTTTCAGCAATATGTTACTATCTAAAGTAATATTATATTAGGATATGACATTTTATTGGGTCAAAAAGGTCTAAATTTTAGCGTTACGGACTGGATTAATATAGCGTATTTTTATGCTTATATAACAATAACCTCATCTAGATGCAATAAAGTGGTAAATATTCTGAGAATACCTACATCTATAAAAAGATAGGTAGATACAAAGCTAATGATATAGATTAAAACAGTTAATTTTCTTTGTCGTTGCCTTGTTTTTGTTTGGTTTGTTGTCATATGTTAATGCAACAAGTGAAACAGGCTTAGAATCAGTATGGTTTATTACAGTCGTTACATTTTAGCGTAAACACAATTTATTAGTACGAATTTTAGTATTACATAGGTCCTTCCTAGTTGGTGAGCTGAGTCCATAACTTGAATGCAATCTTGTATAAATCCGATCAGATAGCTAACATTAGAAAATATGTCGTTTAGCAAATTTACGAAATCGTTATATAATTTAAAAATCACTTAACCACATGTCCGGTATTATAAGACTGGAATATTTATTTTCATTAGTAGTATCTGAATTAGTATTTATTAAAAAATGTAGACAGTCACTTTTTACTGTAATGACACGACAAGTATTGCTACGCAAAAAGCCGTAAGATACTGAGACAATGCGCAGCATTATATATCCACACAAGAAAGCAGATGTTCATTTTTAATAGAAAACATGATTATTCAAGATCATAAATTTGAAAAATATTTAAAAGATATATTAATTCTGTCTTAGCTTCGGCAGCAATTATGCTAATAGTTGATATATATTAATTAGGAGCATCTAATAACAGCAGTTTCAAGACAGATGCTCTTCGTTGACTTATACAATTCAGTGTTGGAAGAAACCAATGGAAAATATTTTATTTTTCTTGTAATTTTTAAGCTTAAGGTAGTCAGAGATAAGGATTATTTTTAACATAATTGTTAATTTCTAGATAATATAAATTATAACTATCATATATATCTATAGTAATTATTTTTATATAAAATATAAACATTTATCGCTATAAATAAACAGGTTGTGTAATACATCATTTATTAGTACACCAAATTATTATGAGGTTAACATTCTATTAAAAACTATAAAATGTTTTATTTATTAATTATTGCGTATTAATGTACGTAATAAATTTTGTTTAATATGCTTGTTTCATAATTATTAACTTACATAAAAAATTATACATCAATCATTTTTGTTACTTGCATATTTATTATTCATTCAATTTATACTTAATTAGGAATATAATTGATTTACTACTTTTTACGTATATTAATACATTTAATAACTTTATGTTCAAATTATTATGAAATTTATAGACAAAAAGTATTACATTTTTAAAAAATTAAATTTTAGATAAATATGTCGTATAAAAAATCACTGTCTTTTCAATCAACTTTAATATATATTAAATTAAAAAGTAAATTTATTTGTAAAGTATTAATTCATTTTTTCTATAAAAAAAGAATGAATAAGTTAATAAGTTATTTAATTAAAAATAAAAATAATGTTTGTTATCATAACTGGTCTTAATACTTTGTATATATATAAATATATATATATCGATTATGAATTGAAATGAATAGTTCTTTATTATTATTCGAATTTATCTAAAACTAGTTAGAGAATGATTTTTTACTATTTCCAAACAGGTAGCAGAAGAAAGAGAAGAAAATAAACATAGAAATAAGGAGAATGCTCCTTATGGAGAATATGGTGGCTGGCACAAAGCAGCAAAGGTTGATTCTCCTACTTTCAACACTACTCTCAAAAATCTTGGTGCACTTTATCGAAGACAGGGCAAGTACGAAGCTGCTGATACATTAGAAGATTGTGCCATTCGATCACGAAGAGAGGTATAGTCTATTAAATAATTTTTGTTAAATATCCAATACTTTTTATCAGTTTGAAAATAAAATAAATTATAATAAAATATAATATTGAAGTGTTTTAAATTTCATAATATTAAAATACATTCATATTCATTGTGTAGTGATATGAATGATTGATATTGATGAATGAATTAATTCTTTTGTTGCAAGCAGCTTGTACAGCAGGTGAGTCAGAAAGCAAATGTGAGGCTGTAAAATATATTACTATATTAATATATTTAATTAATTATATATTTTAATCTATTTGAAGTTTCACATGCATTTGATATTAAGGTATTTTTGTAAATGGCAACCGATTCTTAAACATTTTAGTCTATTTTATAATTTAAATTATTTTAATTTAAACTATTTTAGGTTACGAGATTTTTACATATTCTGTCGTATTATTACTCAGCTAAAAAATTCTATATAATTATATTTCTTAATTTGTTTTTGGTGAAATTCACATATTAAGAATACATTTATGATTAAATATGAGATAATAATACACATTAAACTTTTTAAATTTTAAACTTTATAAATTTTGCATAGTTAAAAAGTAATAAATTTTTATGATAAATGTTCATTTTATTCAAAAATAAATAACCGTTTAATATTATAATTTTAAAAGTATAAATTAAGTACAGACAATTTATATATATAATCAATTTAAATTAAATAAATTGTATAATATTAATTATAATTTTAATTTAACTATGTTTTTATGAAAGTATGGCGATAGATAATTTATATTTTAAAAATAATGTTTAAAATTTAACCCAAAAAATTAAATAATAATTGTTATATTAAGATTTTAAAAAGTATTTAAAATTAAAAAATTGAATTATTTTAAAATAGATCAATGCTTCCTTTGCTAAATTTTAGTCTTGTTTGATTTTTAAATTATGCATCGTATTTTATTTATCGTAAACGTATCGTATAACATGAATCATTGAACTAATTTAACTTAAATACTAAAATTTAATTTGTTTATTTTTTTAAACATTACAAGAATATTGCTGCATTAATAATAAACTAATATTAATATATCAATAATAATATCGATAATATTAAGTGCTTTAATATTATTGTAGATAGAATTTAATAAAAATGAAAGCGACAGAATACTAATGTTTATGTAATTATGTATCTATAATACTATCAGTTGCAATGTTTATATAAACTAAAATAAACCATTACTGATATTATTTTATTACACAATAATTTTTTAATTCATCGAAATTTTCAACAAACGAAATTAATAAAAATTTTATTTTATATTTTAGTTAATGAATAATGTAGAAATTTGTTTTATAATAATTATTTTTTATCAATGTTTAATTATATATAAATAAATATTAAAATAAATAAATAGTAGATATTTCGTAAATCTTTTAAAATAATAAAAAAGTAATTTAATATGAACATAAAATTTGTAAAATTTGATTACTTTGGCTTTTAAAATAATATAAAATAATCTCTATCACTATCATTAAATTAAATTATGTCATTATATTAATTTATATAATTTACAAAATAAATATAAATTGCTAAAAAACATTTACTTAAAAAATTTCTAACGCCTTTTTATTTTCCTCAAATATGAAAATGGTTATTTTTCATTATTATCATTCATATTATATAAAGTTATAGTTTTAAAAAGATGATTAAGAATAAAATTCTCTGTTATTTTTTCAGTGTTAATACCTTGAACGTATCGCTATTTTTATTTTAAAAATATTTTTATCTCCTTGTTCATAGGCTTTAGACTTGGTAAAGCAGCCGAAAGTTGCACAAATTCTGGGTGATGAAAAAGGAACAAATCGTCGAGGCTCGAGGTCAAGTTTAAACAATAGCGAACACGAGCAACATGATGAGGTGAGATTTCATTTAAAATAGGTAGGATATTATAATATTAATAAAATTCTTCTCTTCCTAGATTATAGAACATTTAATAATAATTCTGTTCACTTTATTATTGTTATTAATTTTATAGCAGTATGAGTAATATAATTGTGTAGTATATATTGTATATATATGGCACCGTATGCACGTAGATAAAAAATAGTATTTATATTTGTTTTACTAGAACAACTAATTATCCATTAGTTTGTCTACTATTCCTTTTTCTTCTTTCTTTTTTTGTTTCTTTGTTTCGTTACCGGGCTCCCGTTCTGTGATCAATTCGGGACCATACACAACACATTCGAATGATCTGCAAAAGGGCTCCTTGACAGTGGTACAGAGGGCGCTGATGCACGAAGGACAGTCCGGACATCATGACGCTAGTCCTAACAAACCTGGTTTTAAAAACAAGATATTTCACGTTTTAGGAATACACCCCTCTTCGTAGGGAACTCCTTTTTGTTTTGTATAATTATCGTATTTTAATTTTTGTTTTAAATTTTTCTAAACTATATTTTCACTAGATTAAGATCTTGCAGTATTTAATTCAAACGGTTGTTTGATTTACAACCAAAGCAAGGAAATTGATAATTCTACAAAAACTTTGCTCTTAAAATAAATTTAAAATACAATTATTATTGAATTACCAAGTTAATATTAACATAAAAATCGAAAAAAAATTATATATTTATATTAAATCAATTTTGTAATTTAAATAAAAATATGCATGACTATCCTTTATAATTTTAAAAATATTTTCGTTTAAGCACTAATAAAATTTTAATGAATTTTATTTAGTGAGCAAAAATTTATTAAAATTATATATAAAACATAAATAATGAATAATATTCTAGTTGTTCATTCAGAATTATTTAACTGAAATAAGTAACTTTTCATGTGTTCAAAAAAAAAATTGTTTAGAAACTCGTAAAATTGTTATTTTAAGAAATTTTGGGCTAAGCTAATATTTAATTTAATACATTCATGAATATATTTTTTTACTTATAAATATAAATATTGATATTTTTCTAGAAAGAATTTCCAAATATTTAATATATATGATTTTTTAATAGTTTTTTTTTATATTGTTTAAATTAAATCATTATGTATATTGCATTTTCATTTCAAATAAATATAATACAAATGAAGTTGTGTTTTGAAAACTGTACAATATGAAAGTAATTAAAACTATTTTAACTCTTACTTCAACTCAATGTTTTGTCCAATATTAACCTATTTGATTATAAATCAATATTAAATAAATAAATATTTTCTCTTCATTAAAATTATGTTTTTTTAAAATATATTACATTATTAACTAAAAGTAACAAACATACACATATATAAATATTAATGTATTTTAGATAACACTAATTAATTTTGAATGCTTACAAAATATTTTATTATAACATTCTTTACGTTACTATAAAAATTTTAAATAACGAATTGAATTATTAATATTTTTATTACAAAAATATAAATTTGGAATTTTTATCATACGTAGTTATTAATAAAATTATGAGCATGTAACTGAAGTTAAAAATAAATAGAATTTATAATTAAAAAGGAAAAAACTTTTTATTAAAACTGCAAACTTTAAAAAATATACTTGTGAAGTTATTTATACTAAAATTTATAAAATAATTCAATTTTATGAATGAATTTTACATAAGTAAAATTTTACTTAAATTAATAATAAAAACTTGGTTATTACTATTTTACAGAGAATTATGTGATTTAACTAAATAATTGAAATTTCTATTACAACGTATTGTATTCAAACTAAATCAATAGATGTATAATTTTTAATAAATATAATTAAGTTTACATATTTATAATTAAAAATCGTTATTACAGTTAAGTAAAATCTATTTTATCAGTTAAAAAATTCGAATACATGGAAAATAATTAAAAAAAAACTATATTTAACTAACATTATATAGTCGGAAAATCGAGCAATTTCCTCGCTTTGGTTAAAAGAATTGGCATTAGATGAACAAAAAGTAATCATAATATAGTAAATTCTTTAAAAGCTATGACAATCACATTGCGTCGTTAGCGCATGTAATTTTGAAATTTACAGATTTTTTCCAAATGATGCAATATTGCAAAAATATTTCTTATGTATAAAAATCGTTGTAAAATTATCTTGAATCATACATCATGATTTCATAAACTCAAGAAATAAATTTCTTTTAAACTGAGGAACAATATAAATTATATTATATAATATTAATCCGTGACTATTTTGACATAATTTTCAGTACAAAAATAATAATAGCATATAAAAGTTATGTATAAATTACATAAGGGCAGTATCATTGTAAAAAAAAGTACAAGTAAATTTTAGAATCGATTAATACCATAGTAAAGGGGATGGTAAACCATTTTAATTTAATATCATCTTTACTTAAATTCCTATTACATATTTGATGTAATAAGTAATTAATTTGTAATAAATAAGTCAATTTAAATGAAATGATTCATTTTATTTCCATTTATGATAAATGTAAATTATGTATTTGAACAAACTAAATGTTTGTAATTAAAGAAATTTTGTATTAAAATTGCTATACGTCAAGCAATTTTTATAGAGAACCATATTAAAATTTTAATAATTAAGCTATAATTTGTATATAATGCTTTATAGTAGAAATGTTTATTGCAATATTTGATATGCTATATATTAAATTAAATATTGAGAAACTAATTTTGAATTTGTAAATAAGAATAAAATATTTTTGTTAAAAGTCTCTACAATTTTGAAAGTTTTGTAATTAATTTTCACCTTATAAAGATGACATAGGTTCAAAATTATACAAAATTTGACAACTATGTCTAAAATAATTAGTTTGATATATATGTTCCTTCTGCCTAAAGATTTATTCTATAATTCAAAATATAATATTAATTATGCGTTAAAAACAAGAATAATTTGTTTTTTAATATAAAATAGTTTCATTGCAGAGGAATACTTTCATTAGATTATAATTAATTTATGTTTCAATATGTATTTAGAGAAAAATATAAATTATTTTGAATTTAATAATGCATTTAATGTTAACCGTTTTTAAGATTTTAATATTTTTAATTAAATAAGTTGCTCCATTATAAAATATATTGCTTACAAACTAAAATTTATAAGCTCTGTTAATTATAAAAAAAATGTTATAATTAACTAAAATCTAATCGGACATTAGTGCAATCTAAATGTAATTCGCATTATTAATAACTTCAATGTAGAACGTTGATACAATGTATAACTTTTTTTTTATTTTTAAAAAAGAGGAAATTTTATAATGTTTACATATTTTTTAAGAAAAAATTGAAAAAATGATTTTAAACTTTATGGACATATATCATAATATAAAATATGAATAAATACGATTATAATATTTTCATACATGAGTAAGTGGAATTAATTTTTATTGTAATAGAAAATTTATAGAGACAGAATATATATATATATTCTGTTATAGAAAATATATTAACATATTCTACTTTTTTCTATTTTTTTAAAATATTTTATTAAGGCACTGATTTTATGAGTTATGATTGTAATTATGATATATATGCCTTTCTTATAAATAGATTTAAAATTATTCATTTGTAAATCTATAAAATAGAGCATTATTGTATATGTACATTGCAAATGCATTGCTTTGTATATTAAATGTAAGAAGAGTCTTAATACTATAATCAACAAAAGAATTATTTTGTAATAAAAATTTGTTAACTATAGGTAACAAAATTTTTATTTATAGATTAATACTGTATTTATTGGTAACATTTATAAATAAAGCTCTAAATTATAACTACAATGAAAATTTTCAATTTATTTATTAACTTATTGAATTAAAATCATCTAAATTATATTATTATGATAGTATTTAAGTTTCTTCTTTTTATATTTATAAAGGGGCGGAATACACTGAATTATATAAAACTTTCAAAATAATTGTTTTTCATAAAATGTAAATCATATTTTAAAATAAAATTTAAATTTAGTACAATATAAATAGTTTAAAATATGTATTATACTTTCAATAATTTAAAAATTAATATCATTCCCTATCTATTACATTAACATTTTTATCTAAATTTTCTAAAATTGAAAATTGTAAATACCTAACTTTTCAATAACAGTTTTCTTAGATGTCACTGTTTCAAGTAGTACTTATTCTGTATTAAAAAATTAGAATTTCCTAGTTAATTTTTTACTTGATTAAATATTTTTCTATATTATAAATAGTGTATGTTAAGTTGATAATAAAAGGGAAATTATAAATTTCTAAATATTCTTTCATTTTTTTGGGTTCAAAAACAAGTTATTGATAATTTTATCTAAATTTTTATTTGGTAATTAAACTTTAATAAAATTAGCTATTTTAATAAAAAATATTTATTAAGTAAATAATTTATAGATCTTAAGCTGAATTAAGACGGTATTATCGAATGCCTGTTTAATCTTTTGGTAATTTAATTCACACAATCATTATATTAAAATGAAAGAAAGTGAGGTCTTAATTTTATCTTATTTTAGATATTTAAATTTATTTTTAATGACTTTAGTGATTGTCAAATTTTGATTTGTGATATTAATGCACACGAAAAGAATTATTGTTGTGTAAGTAGATATTATATGAATTATGCAGATTTATATTGTTTATTTAGTGCTTTATAAAAATGAAAATTTATTTCAATACAATCTCATTTTAACTAGATAAATAATATAAATGGAACTGAGTATATATTCTTTGTTCATCAAAGCTTTTTAATATTGTATATTAAAATATTGATTTTTCCGCATGCATTTGTGTAATATCACCATATATAAATACCTACGTTTAATCACCCTGGATGTTTGCATCGTCATTATTTATTATTCTATCATCTCAAGTCCGCTGTGACTGGAACTGTAGAATATGTAAACACTTCGAGCAAAAAAATTATTGCTCAAAAATGATTTATGGATCGATACGTTTAATCGAAGAACAAAGCAGTGAGTCTGGGCTGATTGAAAAGGTGCGTACATGTCGACTGCATAACATTTCCAAATTTAGTTTCTTTTTATTTTTTAATTATAAAACTTGATATTATATTTATATGTCAAATTTTATATTCGAACTATTGACAATATTTCGATTAAATTGATTTGTTTATGTTTTCTAAATAAATTGAACTAATGAAGCTAATTTAACATAAAAATTTGAATTAAAATTATATAAATATTCACGGAAATTTATTGATATCTACAATATTTTAAGTTAGATAATTTTTGTAAATACTTCATGTACATTACACAAATTAGTTTAAAAGCGATCTTGTCAATAATTAGAATATTAATACGAGGAAATATATTCATTTTATTCGTGTAGATTTGTAATATTTTATATTCAAGCAAATGAAGAACAAATTATTAAAATAGCTTTTATTAGTAATTGTAGTAATGTTTTATTCGTTGTTAACATTTTCTGCTTTGCCGCTTCGTGTTTTTAGTATAAAATAATAATTAATTTTCCTATTTTAATAATTAATAATCCTATTTTATTTTAGTTCCACCTTTCAGCTAAACCAGTCTTTTCATTTATACCTTTGAAAATGCAAAACTAAAAATAACTTTAAAAATCTATTGTATAATAATTTTCTAGTATTTAGACATTTTTTAATTAAAAATATATTTATCTATCTTACGTTCATATAGTATATAATTACTTTATATGATTATTTAAGCATTTATTGAAATATTTAAATTTATGTTTACTTAACTTCACATGTATATATTATTAACCTATTTTATTTACTATTAATTATTGAATTTGAAAAAAATATTAGAAACTAAAATAATTTACATATATACTACTAGTACTATCTTAACGTTCCTGCCTAATAATATACCACAAGTTAATATATGATAAAAAAATGTTTTTCGAAATGAGTATTACTTTGAAAAACATGTTCATTTATAATATTTAGATTTTTTTTATCTTACATAATTTAATTTTGTTGTTATGTAAACATTTAAATATAATTATTTAATAAATTATGTATAAAAAATTTGAAAAATTTTTAATTAAATCTCAATAATGTTCATTTGAATCCATATAATTTAAATATATATAAATGTTAAATATTTATTCTTTAAATTTAATTTATTTAAAAGAAAATTACCCAATATACAATTAAGTCTGTTTTTTCGTAATATAAAAGTATGTTTTATTAAATTACTATTAAACATTCTTGACTAGAAATATAAAAGTTTTTAATATTTCATAAAACATATCTATTCATTTAATAAATATTTACAAATGGTAACAATTATAATTTATAAATTATGAAATATGTTGTAAATTATTTATTTTTAAAATCCTACAAATCTTCGATAAATAGTTATCAACTTATATTTTTGGATTAAAAAATTACTTATTATTAAATTTGGATTTTAAAATTACATTTTTAGTTCTAAAATTCTTTTACGATAAGTTTATAGCGGATAAGTTATTTTATATGTTTATATCAAAATATATAAAACTTAGGAATTATCTAGCAAATTAATTTTTTTGTTACAGGATCACAAGCATATAATCCGTGCCTAAGTAAAGGAAAAATGCATGTATCAACAATATTATTTTTGGCAAAAAGATACAGCAACGTCCACACCCATAAGTTTATAACCACACAATGATTTTATTGAAACTTTTAACATATTTATAATACACCAATGAACCATTCCACATAATTTCTTTAATATAAGTGTATTCATAAATATGATGAAAATTCTTCATCTTTCATTAATTTTTTATTTCATATTTTACTTAAGTTAAGTATAATAATATGACATTTAATTAGGTATCTATTTTCTATTTAACTTCTAATTACTTTTAATATCGTGTGTATATTGGTATTCAAAAATACAAAACCCACATATTCACAAAGAATGTATGCTAAAAAGTTATAAAAAATATGGGAATTTTTTTTGTTTCAATTAATAAAAAGAAAAAAGTAAAGTTAAGAACATTAAAAAAATAAAATTAATATTTAATAGAATCCTGTTATATTATAATTTTGTGTATTATAAATAAATAAATAAATAATTATAAATAATTTCTGATGACGTTTGATATAAACAATTATGTTACATTCATTAAAGACCTTAATCTATTCAATATAATGAATAATAAATAATCTTTGCGAATTAAATGTATTCGTATAATGATAAAATAACAAAAACATGGGTTTTTTATTATGTTATATGTAATTTTTATTTATTTATCGATATCTTAAAAGTAATAACTTTTTTTTTTATACAACGTATTTTATGTGTAATTTGGTATATTTATATAATTTAAATCAAAGTAGTAAGTATTTTCAGTATTAAATTTTGATTGTAATTTATATGTTTGTTATTGTGACGAATCAGAATTAAAGTTATTGTAAAAATATAAATTATTTAATATAATAATTTGAATATTAACCAATATTACAAAATAGAATAATTTTTATTGTAACCCTGGAGACTGAAAATTACCAGTTTCCCTTTAATATAATTTATGTTAATTGTAAATTATAAAAAATACATATGATTATTCGTATAAAGTTATATTAAATTCATAATTTAATTTCGTATTTTGCTGCAATTATTTCAATTTAAAAAATTTATTAAATGCATTTACATTATTTACATTAAAATTTGAAAATGTACTAATATATCAATTACGTCTAAATATTATGTATAGTAAGTCAACTGACTGTTGATACTATTTCAGAGATTTAATATACTACAAGAATTTAAATTATGTAAATTTTGTATTTTATCAAAAATAAAAGAAAATTTCGTAACATGAATGTACAATAACATTTTGCGTCCTTCTTGTTTTATCGCCTTATCGATTCCCTCTCTTCTTTAGAACGAGTTCCACGCGCCACGACATCGTATTCGCGCAATGATAGATTTATACACGCGCCGCACTAAAAAAACTTGCATCATTGATAAATTGTGATACAAAAAATACTGTGATATATCAAATTCTTTAATTTTTGATGACTCACATAATTGTTTACAATTTATTATAATGTAAAATTATTATGTTTACATCTACATCAATAACAATAAATAAATTATTTAAATTTTTCAACTTTATGTTATTAAATTATTAACTGAATTTTTACATAATTAAATGGAACTATCAAGAAATCATTAATTGTTAGTAAAAAAATCACGGATTTGAATAAAGATTACCTAATTACATTTGTATACTACGATACTTCCTTACTATTTAATGATATTACGATCTTTTAACATATTAGTTTAATTCTATTATTGAAAGTAATAATTTGAATTAAAAAATTAATTCAAGTAAGAACAATTAATAATAATAAACTAAAGAATAATTACCTTGTAGTTGATACTTAGTAATTGTTTAGTACGCTAGATAAATTCAATGCACATATGTATATATATACATATATATTAGTTTAATTAACACTATTTTGTTTTTAGTTCATGTAAATTTTATTTAATTGAAATCTGCTTCAAAAATTATATTAATGTAGTAGAAGAGTAATATTTTTAATAACAAATACTATGTAGACGGCTGTATATTAAATTGGTCAATCGTTATAGATGATAGAGATATAAGAGATAGAAGAGACATAAGATATTTATCAAAGTATTTATCTTATATTTTAATTCATTTCGTTTGTAATATGCTTATTTTTAAAAAATTATTTATGGTATTTTTATCAGACATACTTTTGATATAATATATTTATAATCTATAATTTTTCTCAAAATAATTTGTTTACGTAAATTTTAATTTATTATCGTTAATTTTTTTAATCATTTGATTATGGAGTATTTTATTCCTAAGTGATTTTTAAATAATCATATTAGTATCAAAACAAATCTATTTCTGAAAGATAAAACAACTTCATTAGAGTTCTTTTTTATAAAGGATAAAACACCATTGTTTTATAATTAAAAAATGTCTAAATTATTATTTTGAAATTGTTAAAAAATAAAAATTGAGATTTAAAATAATTAAACATTTATTACCTTATCTTTACCAATAACATTACACAAATGTTATAAAAAAATATCTACGTTACTTCTAATAAGTTTCATATCGCATAAAAAATTTCTTCATAATTTTATTAATAAATTTTCTGCGAGAAATATGAATTTTTATTGTCAAATATAAATATCAATTTTATAAGTATACTGCAATATATTAATATGTTAAATATATTTCAATTTATTTAAACGGTCTATTTATATAATAATATTTGTCTATTATAAAATTTTATATTTATATTAATTTTACAAATATTAAAAAATTTATAATATATATTGTTTACAATCGTAAATATTTTATTCATTTTGAAAATTTTAGATATAATTATTATAATATTCATATAAATTTTAAAGATGCATTATAAATAATTAAATTCTATTTAATGTCAATGACTAGATTCGCATTTTTTATTAATATTTGTATATTTTTATTATGTTTAATATTTACATATGAAATATCATTTAAATTTATACAATTAATCAATTAATTTTCTTTTGAACGTTTAATAGATAACAAAATATATTAATTTATTTTCAGTACTTTATTTACAGTAGCAACAATAAAATATACATTTCATAATTGATGAACTTATATAAATATACATAGTAAAGAAATATACCAATTTTGTTTACATAAAACAAAGATTTATTTTTAAAAAGTTTTCATTGATTCAGTAGATTCTGATGTACTGTTTAAAAATATTATCTACTAAATGTTTAACTTTATAATAACAATCGTTTATAAAATTTATCACCGAATATCTGTATGACCTTTGATACGTACACCTATATGGATAAAAGGTTATACGTGTTTATAAGATTAAATCGTGTTTCAATCATTTTCAATATTTAGCATATTGAGTTCCATTTTGATAACGTGTCTGGAATCCAAGTCTGGTTTTATAAAATTAATCTTCAATTTTTAAGTATCTATGATTTATGTCGAAGGTTATACATTTTTTACTTTAAAATTAAGATACAATAAATATTATACTTATTTCTAATATTTCATTTAAAAGAATAAAATTGTTTTAAATGTAATTTAGTTTTTCTACAATAATAATTCAATTTAATATAAAAATATTTTTTATCGATGATCATTTATCGATGAAATTTCTTTAGCATGTAATAAAATCAATACAATAAAAAGTGAATATTGTATTACAATATTTTAATATTCAATATAAAATTAAGGTACTTAATATTTGTTATAACAACTTAGTAGGTCTTAATTAATAAACGTGTTTATAATATATAGATTATTATGAAAAGTCATGATACTGATGTTAGTTGAGACTGATTTGTACTAACGCAAACTGCAATGAAAAATTACAATATTTTTTTCATTTATTATAATTTATGTTTAATTCTTTGTATTTTTAAACTGAAAATATTTTAACTAGGAATGATTTTTTTTTAATAAATGAACAAATTTTATTAAGTTTTTAAAATTGTTTTTTAATCACTACATATCCAAATAAAAAATTCTGTTCTTGATTTTCTAACCGACTATTAATATTTATAGATAATATATACTTGACTCATTTATTCTAAAGTATTTACGAATATCTTTGCATAAGTCATAGTTTTCATAAGCTATTTTTTTTGTTAAAAAAAATGGTATAATCTATTGACTGTCGCCAAACGATGCAAATTAATTCTATAACGAGTTTTAAATTATATTATATAATTAATGTATGATATTTACCTTCTAAAAATGAATTTCAGTAAGGATATTTGTTAGGTCAGTATAATAAAAAACTTGATAAATTTTTTATAATTGTTTTGATGCATACGTTGAACATAATAAATATTTTCTATCAATTTTCTTATTATTTCTATTTCTTATAAATAAATAAATAACTATGTATATATATATATAAGAATTAGAAATTTATAAGAAATATCTTACAAATATATATAATATTCTCTTGATATACTTTTTACTGTATATACACTCTACTCTGGACACAATTTTTTGAAAAATAAAATTTATAGAATATATTATATAGCCTTTACTATATGCATAATAACCATAAAAAAGTTTTTCATTCTACTATTTATTGTTATAATGCTGTAGGAATTCACATTATTTGTATATAAAATCAAATACGTGCCGTAGTATACATGTTCAAAAAACAATAAAAATAAAGATTTCTGTAATAGAATAATTGTGATAGTTATGTGTAAAATATGAATAATTACACAAATATATTAAACAAAAAACCCACATTTTTTAATTATTGGATAACTGCTTTGAAAAAATTACTGTTTTAACTACTTTTAATTTTCAGTGTCATAATAATACTCTCAAATATAATATATTATTACTAGAATTAATAATATTTATATTTAATGTATCATTATTATTTATTCCATTTCTTCTTAACATTTTGTAATAATTTCGTATTGTTTAAATATTTAAAAATTTCAGTTTATTTAGTAGCCTCCTTAATTTTTTAATTCATTTAAATGTCCTAACTTCTTTATCTGAAAAAAATACTAAAATTATTTAAATCTAAAACTAGTTACGTTATTTACTGAAATGAACAATAATATAGATTTTTAAAAATAAGTACAACTAAAAAATTATTTTATAAATAATGAAAATTAAAAGTAATTTGTTAAACAATAAAACTTACAATCTGATTAAAAATTCAAAGAATTGTAATTACATCTAAACAAATCATGGCATCGTTCTGATATAAATAATATGTGTACAAATTATACAGATAATAACACTCGAGTATTTATTAAAATTATTGATAAAATAGTCCAATAATTTTTCTTACATGGGCATATAAATATTTGTTATATATACAAATTTAAAAATGAAATAATATTGATTAAATACAAAGCTTTGATTAAATAATTGAAAATAATGTTTCTCGCGTAAGTAAATAGTAATATAAAATATCAATATATGTAACGATTGAAACGTTTTGTAGGCGTGCTTCAACTTTATTTATAAATATTCTGTTTGAAATTATGCTAATGAATACCTGTAATTTATTTATTAATCAAATAAGTGGATTTTTATGTATAAAAATAAAAAATTAATATGATTAATAAGTTAAATTATCGGCCAAATAGTAGTATTATCAACGATCGATTTTTATGAAAAAATAGAAATATGATTGAATGCAATAGAAATATAATTTTTGTCAAATATATTTTTAAAGGATATAATTCTAATAAAAACCGTTATTTAATATATAATAAATATAATACAAATTATATATGAAACTAAATTTATAATGAAACTGAAAGTTCACATATGGATAAAAAGATTGGTTGTTATACATTTTTTTAGTTTCATAAATTGCTTAGTTATAATTTAAACCTTTATTTTAATCGTTACAATATTATGCTTAATAATAAAATGCATTTATTTTTTATTTTAACTATTGTTAATATGTTTTTTAATAGTCATTATCGTGATTTCTTATGTTATGATCAAATAAAATCATGAAATTGGATAAGGCAACAAATATTTAATAAGACTATTCTTTTATTCCATCATTATCTTAAACAAACTACATGATTTTTACATTAATAAAACTTAATATAGAAAATTTAGGTCCGAATTTTTTAATGTGTTTTTAGAATCTCAATTTATTACTTTAATTAAGTTTTGATGTATTCAAGCCCTTTGAAAATTCTATTACAATCTTGATGAATATTGCAATAATCTTAATGTTAATGAATAATAAACTGTTATTATTGTAATCTTATATTATCTTTACTATCACAGTTAGCATCATTTTTATTTTATATTTTGCTATAAATTTGTATATTCTACATAACATTAATATTTGTAATACACATAGATAAAAGTAATTAAATTAACAAGAATTCAATTCGTAGTGTAAACTTATTATATATTTCATTAAAAAGTTTTGTATACTAAATAGATATATATAAAGACATTAAACAAAAACTTAGAACTGACCATTAACAGTTTGCTTTAGAAATTATACTCGACTAACAATTAAAATTAAAATAATCTCTTGACACAAATCTAACTATAATTAATTTAAAAATATATGAAGTAAAAAATTTCTTAATGAAATTAATAATTCCATTTATATTGTATCGGGTATTATATAAAATTTATACTATTGATAATAAAGAAGGTAATTCGTTTCTTATTTCTAATTCTCTAATTCTGATGTTATACTTGATTTTATAATATTAATTTTAATTATAAAAACTTGTAGAATTAATGAGTTGTTTTCAAATATTGTAAAATTGTAAAACTATTTTATATTTACAAGGATTTTTATATTACTTTAAGTTTTAAAATACTCATCATTAAATTATCGAATTATAATTTCGATAATACTTATTGAATAATTCATTTATAATTTTTTAATCTTATTACCGTTTTATAAACTGTTTAAAAATTTTGATATTTAAGCAATTATTTAATTTAATATCGAAATATAATTCATAGTTTAAAACAATGGGTTCAATTTGTATTCATATTTAATTCTTTTATTGTTATTTATATTGCATGAATAACCTTTGACATTAATAGTAGATATTTTTAAATCGACGATTAATTTTATAAAATAAACATTAATTTCAGATACATTATCTCAATTGAATAAGAATATAACAAATAGGACACGTAGATGATGGAACTTAGATTTACGCTTGTAAATTATCATAAAAAAAATTTTTTAATTGTCTAAATAAAATTTCTAAAATCGATAGTATACAATGAATAATATCTATAATAATATCAGATTAAGTTGCTTGATTTAATGTATCATAATATAAAATGGTTAATTATAATAAATTTAAAATTATTTAAGTTATAAGTAGTAAGTAAATAAACAATTTATCAAACTTGTCTATACAAATCCACAGAGCATAACAGTTGTCCACTAAATAATTGAAACCTAATTGAAAAATTGAAGAAATCATCAAATTCTATGTAGTCTACAAGTTATATATTTTTCTCTTTAATTTAGGATGTAATTATTTACTGAAAATAGATATTAAATTTTAATTAATCTTACACCATTTTCTATATTAAAAAGTTGCAGTAAGGACAACTGGATTATAAATTAATAAATTGTGATCAATACATCTGCAAAACTCAAGTTATAAATTTAGATAGTTTTATTACATGTACTTATGATGTTGCTGCTTTTATTATATCTGTTAAATTAAATATGTTGTTTTATATTGTAAGAAATTATAATGTCAAAACTATATTTGAAAATAACATCGCAGATGCATTAGCAAATTGTATAATATAAATAATATATACAATTATAACTGTGATTTATATAAATTAAATATATACTGAAGTGTATATTTAAATAAGAGTCTATTTGTATCGTAATACCTGCTTTTAGCTGTATTTACTTCAGTATAATATTTTATTTGTCAAGATTGAAAATAATATTACTTTATTTATTTTATAAGTTTTGTTTTAATTATATATTTTTTAATCTTGTTTATTTAATACTAGATTTTTTAAATTAATAAAAATTTTAACTATAACTGAACAGTTCTAACTTATTATTACACTTTGCATTACAGAAAATAATAAATTTGTATGAAATTAATGAATTTTCATCATACTTAAACTGATGAAAATATAAAATGGTTTTATTAGTTATTTTTTATATATATCACATATAAAATATAAAATATAAAATAGCTTTCTAATGTTTTATCCCCTTTCACTTAAACTAAAGATCGAAAAATCACTAGTACATTATTATCACGTTGAAAAATTTTTTTAATAATTATTCATACTTCTATAGAATATTTAATATAGCATATTAAACAAAATAAAAAACGTATTTATATAAGGAAATAAAATAGTTTAATCGAAATTACTTTTTAGTTTAAAATTTGATGTTGTATTCATAATAAATTATTTTTCTAATATTAGTTGCATACACAAATGAACTACATTTTTAATTAATATTATAGATAATTTAGTAAACCTATTAAATTTTGATATTTTAATGTTGAAAAAAAAATTTTCTCAAATGTGTATTACTTTTATTTTTAATAAAAAGGTCTTTTAAACAAATTTATAAAAGTGTAAAAAACATATCAATTTAATTCATAGTTATAGATTGAAACTTAAATTGTCGAACTAATTAATTTCTATTAAGCCTATAATTGAAACTAGAATTAAATAAACATTTAAAATTTTTTAAATATTTAAAAAAATTTTATAGTGATACTTCTTAATGTACTTGACTTGTTAATATTGACTTATACTAATTTACAAATAGAAAAGTATTATACTCATAATCATTAATATTAGGTCATTGCATACTAGTTAAATGATAATCTACTTTTTCTAATATTGAAAGATCAACATTTTTACTAAAAGTATTGATAATGTGAAAAATCATGTATTTTTTTCTCAAACTAAATTTTTTTTAACTAGTTTCCATGAATTTATTATTTGAAATTCTATCACAAAAAAGTATTAATATCCTGTTAATACTTTACCCAGTAAAAAATGTTTATAATGTATATTTATAAAAAATGAATTCAAAGTCCATTTATTTCTAAATTAAAATACTTTTGTTTAATCAGATTTTCATTCTTTTGGAGCTATATTTTGATATATCAAAATTATGATTTAAAAGAAATACAAGTTTGTGTTATTAACATAAAAATAAATTTTATGGTATATGATTGGTAAAATTCCATTATATAATTTTCTCTAGAATTGCTAGCAATTAATAAATTAAAAAAAATAATTTGAAAAAGTTTTTTTTTATTATATTTTTTATGTGTTAATATCTATTCCAATACAAATTGTAAAAAGCTATATTATATAGAATAGTATTTTAAAAAGGTATAAAATAAATGATTAATTTTTAAATATCTTTCATTTTTATTTATTGTTTAAAATATTTAAATTATTGATATGTTTTTAGAATGTGCTTAACATACACTATAACTATTTGATCCAGAAAAGAATATTTCAGAAAAAAATATTCGTAGGGAATGAATGTAATATTTTAAAAATTCATTTAGAAAAATTATGAATGAATTCGATCGGTTTAATGGTAATCGATTACATTTTATTATAGTTAATGAACAGCAGTGATAAGTGATTGGAGATAAATATATTTTTTGAATGATATAACTAATCTACAAATTTATGAAAATACTTCTTATAAATATAATTGTATTGATAATTTCCTAAAATTAATCTTATCAGCATCAAATTGTTTCTTATTAAAGATAAATGATGATGTAAGGAATGTTTGTACTTATTATTCTCTAAAAAAAAACAAAAAACAATAAATATAATTGTTTTTACATGTTCAAAATGTAGAATGCAATATAATCTAAATAGTTTATATATCATTGAATAATATAAAGAAATAAAAAGTTAATAGTAGAACAATAAATTTACCATTATGTAACTTATAAATATATAACTAATAAATATTTCTCTTTTTAAACAATTCATGTTTTAACTGATATAGCTGTTAATTATTTTTGTATTTTTTATACATTATATTTATTCATACTATTATTTTTTGGTCCTTTGGCAAAATACTTTTAATTATTAATCATTTATTTCTATTCTTTAAAAACAAGTTGTGAATTATAACATATCGAACTAATATAAAAACTGTACGTATGATTACGTAATATATTAAAAAAAGAAAATTTAATAGGACTTAAAATTTACAATTATTTTTAATAAATCTGTTGATTTATAACATAAATAAAAATTAATAATATAATGTAAAGTTTAAATAAATGAATAATTAAATAATAAATGTTTTATCCGATAACCCTCTGGTACATAAAAAATATAATATTTAAAGATCTTTTAATTTGTAACCAATTAAAATTTGAAAATATAAAATTGGAGATTTTATGAAAATTAAATGAATGTATCACAATATTCATATAAATATAAACATAAAATATACAATGAAATTTAATATAATTAAAAATTTATTGCAAATGGTTATTATATCTATTTATGTATATTAGATTTATTTATGAATACATTATTATAAATAATTTATTCGTAATTTATTAATTAATTTTATTCGATAAAATAAAATTACAAATAGAATGATTACAGGAATCAAAATATATAATTATATATATATGTACATTGTTATTTTTTACATTGAATAAAATAAAAGAAATCGTAAAACAAAATCAATAATTTATTATAGCTCTTTTAATTTACTTCGTATAGAAATTGTTTGCCAAGAATATATTTTAAGTTGTCTTTGAAGTTTCAATTTTTAAAAGAAAGCTCGTGTACGGTGGTGGGAGATGCCACGCGTGTCGCCGATACATTGAAGGCAGTGCGTACTTGCAAAATTGATATCTTTAAAGAACGCATTTATCAGTTTTTTAGTCTACACAAAAAATTACGTATAATAAAAAAGTGATAGGTGCTTCCGTTGACCAGTTATCAATTTTGCAAGATGGCAATTATCAATGTTTTTTCTGAGTCTGTTGAAAAATCATAAAAAAAATTGGATGTGTAGCTTTTACAATAAAGATATTAATTTTTAAAATATACTAATAATATTAAAAATATTTATGGAAATAAAAGGTATAGTGATATTAATTTAAACTGTTTTTTAATTTAAAACATTGTTATTAAGTAAATAATAGTAAATAATGAATTAATATAATAATTCGATTTTGTTATAAACATTACATTATTGTTAACTTAAACATTATTATTATTAAGCATAGTGCTTTTTCATTAATATATTTCTTTTTAATTTTACCTAGCTTTAATATACTTTTAAATATTATATTCATCTGAATTTAAAAACTAAAAATATTTCTATTGAACATTTAAATAAACTTAATAAAAATTATAATTATTCTAAAAAAAATTTTCAAATCAAAATCGGATTCTGACTAAAAATAGAACCAATTGAAAATTACACGATAGAAATAAATATGCAAAATAGTAAACAGAATCGAAAAAAATAATTTAATAAAAATATATATTAGAAGATTCATTCCAATATATAATGACTGTAATATATAAATTGTAATATAGAAAAATATGTGTATGTTTTTAAATTTAATTGAAAGAATATGTATATATAATAAAAGGAATATCTAAATCTACTATATCTTGCTAGCTATTTACATTAATTACAAATTCTTTATTTACGTACTATTAAAGTAGTATGTAAGTTATTCACGCATAGAATTTTTATTTCAATAATATATATGTGTGGTCGTGTACGTGCGTGCGTGCGTGTGTATTATTTATAATACAACAGTCTAGTTTTCGCACATATATTTAAAGCTCTTGTATTAAAAAATTCAAATATATCAGATTTTCAGAATTTATTGAATAATATTGTAATTGAATCCAATAATATATTATAATGAAAATATTTAGTGTTTTTATTCACCTATAGGAAATAAATAATTGATTTTTTATTCCAAGTAATTTTACAATTATTCAAACCATAAGTATAAGTATTAAAAAACTCAATCTCTATCGTATTCATAATTATAAACATTGAAATATTTGAATGTTATTTAATAAAATTGAAATGACCTGTTTTATAGCTGTCCCTAATGAAATTATGTTTGAAAGATTTAATACCTAATAAAACGTAAATAAATAAAATTTGTTTACCTTGATTAAAAAAAAATAAATAAATTTTACGTTATTTTATTTACATTCCAAATAAGTAAGTTTACATACTTTGTATGAAATTTATCTATTATTAATTCATTCTATATATTAACTCTATATATATTCTTATCATTACGTATAATTCGAACATATTTTAATTAAAATATAAATTTTTATTATACAAAGATTTAATAATATAATTATGCTTGACTTCAACTTTACTTTTAGGATAAAATGAAAATAATACGATTAAAAGAATAAAAATTCCCTATGGATATTTAAGAACTGCACTTAGATATGGTTTAATTTTTTTTCTTCTTACAGATAATGTACGTATTTATAATTAGAACAATCATATCATAAAATATCAAGGTTATAATATACGTAATATAAAAATGGATCTTTCTAAAATTTATTACCGGAAAATATATTTATTACTTCAAAACATTTAATAAATTACAAAATATATTCAGTATTATAATAAAAATATATTAAAAATCTTAAAATTAAAATTTAATTAAAATCTGAATTAAATAAAATCTTAATAAAATAATAATTAAAATCTTAAATTTAATATTAATATAAATAATATTAATTATTGATATTAATAAATAATCAAAATTGTAAAATATAATTATACCGTAGAAAAAAATAGCATTCTAAATTTAAAAAGATTACATTGTAAGATGTGTGAAATCTTTTACTTTTTCGGACAAAATTTATAATTTATTTTTATTGGTGTGTTTATATTTAATTTTTATTATTTACAACAAATAATACAAGATTTCAAATTTGAAATAAAAAGTTTTACAGTCCATATTTCTTTTAAAGGTTGACATAACTCTTATACACTAGAATATTGTATACTTATTATAAATTAATTATTACACATATTACATATATTAGAAATACCTTTATTTTCCCTCAATTTCTGAAATCATCATTTTCGAATATATTTCTTTAAATGTATAGTTAAAACAAGATATTAAGATGAATTGTATTCATTAAAGATTATATAGATTTACATAAAATAAAATTAAAAAAAATATTTTCACTATTTGTGGCTTTCTTAGGATAATCATGTTTTAATATATTACTAAATTTATTATTTTATTATTTTAAGAATATACATTTAAGTAAATCCCCCAATATAATGTCATTTGAAACAAAATACCTTAATCTCATTCAAAATCGGAATAACTTATTTTTAGAATTTCTTTATGGTCAATAATCATAAATTAAATATGTAATTGAGTATTTTGATAAATCTTTTATTATCACATATATTAAATGAATAATATTGTTATAAATTGTATTATATAAATTTTTTAAAATCAGAAGTAATTTAATCATTTATAATAAAATTTATTCATATATTATTCATATAGAATAAAAACTTATCCATATTAGTATTTTAATAATTATTTTTCAATGCCTTGTACTTATAGGTATAATCTCAATAACTTAATTTTCAGAATATTATCACTTATATATATAAATTAAAAATAAATAGGTGGGGGAAATCAGCAACATCATAACTGGATATATTTAAACGTAGCGAGATTTTACAGCGAAACTAAATAAGCCAATCAAGTTAAAGCTACTCCTCCCCCGATTAATTCCCTTTCAATAATATTGATAAAAACCCTTCATTACTAAAGCTTCTGAATAGCATAAATAATGATGATTGAGCATGGCACGCTTCAGTTTTCAAATCTATTCTAAAAACTTAACTTGTAATGTTTATACTGATTTTTAATAAAATAATTATTAATAATTTATTAAAGTTAACTTTTCATAGTGAAACGGTTACTGTAATTAAATTATATATTTACCTCACATAGTAAATTTTAAATATTATAAATAATTCAATTTTACAATATTATTCGTTTGTTTAAATATACTTAATAAGTACATAGTTAATAAATAATTATATTAATTTATATAAATTTATATAAATTTATATATTTATATATATATCAATTATAAATAAATGATTAATAGTAAGTCTTTGCAAGAAATTTAATTCTTATTTAAGAAAGTTTTTATCTGATTGAATTTGTGTGATTAATTTTTATTTTCAGTTATATTATAATACAGAATGTTGATAGATACTGCCGTATCATTTCGACTTAATAATGATTCCGAAATTTATGAAGCTAATAATAATCAGATTAAAAAAATTAATAAAAATATAACATGTGAAAAAATGAAGACAGTGTCTAATGAAACAGAAACTATTGTAACAAATGATATAAGCACGTGGAGTTATTTTCTTAAAAATGACATTAAATGGAAGAATGCAGTAATTTTAGTTGTACTTCATATAATAGCTATTTACGGTTTCATCACGTTTCCTTATATTGAACGATATAAAACTGTTTTGTATAGTAAGTCTTATTTTTTATTATTTAAGTAATCAAATAATTAATTATTATTTCCTTTATTTCATTCCAGTGCAATTTATGATAATATTTTCGGGATTTGGTGTAACTTGTGGTGCTCATCGTTTTTGGAGTCACAGATCTTTCAGTGCCAAACTACCACTACGAATTCTTCTTGCAACTTGTTTTATCTCAGCATCCCAGGTATTTTTTAATGAAACATAATTTGAAATCTTTTCTATAACTATAATTATTTCAATTAGAAATTTGTAAAATTATTTAATAAGCATATTACTCATATTGATTAAACAATTTATAAACTCAAATTACCATTATCGATTAAAAAATAACAACCATATTTAAATAAATTGTTAATCTACTTTATTTCATTTATTAGTATTTAAATAAAATTAATAAGAAGATTTTATTAACTTTAATAAAATATTTTTTTATATTATATTATATTATTAAGCACTAGCTGACTATACTTGTATAAAATAACAAGTATTAACTATTAAAATGATTTAGATGGTAATCAAATTATTTTTATAATACATTTTTATGTAAATAATATTTCTGTAAAATTTTAATTGAAAATAATTCGATTAACAATATTTTATAAAATTATATTTTTCTTAGTTAATATTTGATATTAGAAATAGTGAAAGATATCGATGGTTATAAAAATACCTTATCAATATGAGACAGTAGCTATCCTAATATTTTATAGTCAATTTTGATTTAAAGCTTATATTACAACGAAATATTACTCAATTTCTAGTGATAAGGGCTATAATCTGTGTTTACATTTTCACGTTACAACAGTATTTAGCTTTATAATGAAATCTAAAATTTTAATGATAAATCTGAGTTGTATAAAAATAATTATGTTGAATTTCAAAAACTGAAATGAGGTACAATAAAATTTACATAGTAAAAAAAAGGAAAGTGAGATAGATGAATTTTCAATTTATACTATTTCTCTTACTGTGTGTATCTATGCGTATGGATATGTGTGCACGTTTATATATTTTTACATAAAATAAATAAATTTATAAATATATCAAAACGCGTCTACAAATGATATAATATTATTTTGCTAAATTGCTGAATATTGGTTTCAAAATTAACATATATTTGAACTATATTTGAATGAGATTTATTTACATACTTACCAACATAATTTACATTAATCTTCACATATTGTAAAAACTTATATTAATTTTATTTGATTAATACCAAAAAATATTTCAATTGTTGGTAAATTATAAATAAAACCCATTTTTGTAATTAATAATATAATATTATATATTATATATACATTCTGTGTATTGAACATTTTTATAATATAAAATATATTAAGATTATTAAAATACTAGTCATTGTAAATATTAGTATGCTAATAATTGTTATCTATATGTTCGTTATTTTAAATAACAACTTTCTATTAACAAATATTTAAAAAATTCTTATTATTTTTTATTTAAATTTATCTATTAATTTTTCATGTATGTGCTTGACAAATACATTTTTTAATTGTACTTATTCATATTTCTATTTAATAAATAATCGTCTGTGTATTGTATACTTATATTACTTTAATTAAAAAAATATATATATATATATATATTCAAATGAAAACATTTTTTTTTAATTTAAATGAGTTAAATATAAAAATATTAATTACATGTTAATAAAAATTAAACACGAATTATAATGTGTGTTATGCTTAATCTCAAGTATGGACTTATTTATCTACATTTTTATCAATTATTAAATTGATTTGTAAGTAATTAAATATAATCCAATAATATTAAAAAGATTATGAAATATTTATCTATATTTTCAAGTATTTATACATGCATTATTGTTTGTACCTTACACGTATTAAAATTTATAATAAATAATGTTTACTATAAATTATATAGATTCCACAAATCGTTATGCATTATAATATATGTAATATTATATGTATTATATAGTGTATATATTTTTATGACTAAAGTTTTAATAATTATAACGTATAATTTAAAATTGAAATGTTTTAAATGAAATGAATTATATATAGGTCCCGGTCAGTGCGTGGGTCAGGGAACATCGGGTGCATCACAAATTTTCTGAGACAAACGCTGATCCGCATGACAGTAGACGTGGTTTTTTTTTCTCTCATTGCGGTTGGCTTATGCTCGACAAACACCCTGCAGTATTACAAAAAAGTAAAACAATAAATATGAGTGACATTGAAGCGGATCCTGTTGTCACTTTTACAGATAGGTACACATTATGTTTACTTTATATTTCAGTAAAATATACATCTATATAAATTTAATAAACACACATAACACGACTAAATATTAAATATTTTATGGACTTGTAAGCTGGCGACATTCTATTCAATGTCTAACGTTAAATAATATTTATTATTCTAATGATTTTATAACAATCATTAGATTGTTCCATGCATTACAGGCACATCGTAACTATAATATAATAAAAACACGTGCTCATAAAAAGATTATTTTAATTTGAAAACATTCACCGAAAGATTTATATTAATACTGCAGTTATATATATTATGTCATTATTTTTAAATATATTATTTTATATTTTTTATAAAAATCATCTGTATGAATTTTAATTTTCATTATAATAACTTTTAGTAATACATTACAAATAATATTTTGAAATTTATACATTTTATATTAATAAATATATTTTTGTAAAATTTTTAAAACCTTTTCTATGAGATTATATTTACAATCTAGAATTATTTTTTGAATAAAATTAAAAGATATTTTGTTGTATAGGATGATATTTTTATAAAAGTAAGCCCGAAGAGATAATAAATATTTATTATATTGAGAGGGGAGACAGACAGACAGACAGACAGCAAATAGAGAAATTAGATCGAAACAAGAACAATCAAAGCGTGCTCTTGCAAAATATAAGCATTAAACAAATTTACGTTTTAGATTAAATCACATGTTTTTTGAGAAAAAAAAATTATTTGTGACATACTCCTAATTTCTTGTTCTTGTCATCATTATAGTAAAAAAATTTGGTAAACCTGGATGTAAAAGTGAAAATTTGTTAGAACAGATACGATTTTCATAAATAATTTTATTATTGAACGACTTCCACGGGACTACCTAATAAGTAAATTAAAAGAAAATTGAATATTACGTAATTTGTCCATATTTAAAGGTTAAAAACTTCCGCTAATAACGAATGTATATAGTACATCAACATTTTCACAAAAAATTAAATTTCTTAAAATATTATGTAAAATTAAATATTCACAACTAACAGTGTTAGATCATTCATCTTTTAAGCCGATTATTATTGCAGATAAAATCCAGTTATACTAAAATAGGTAGTGTTGATACAGAACATCGATAATACCGAGCGAATTATATCCTATGATAATTAAAATGCGTCGACAACTAATTTAATAACTAAATGCGACTACCCTTATTTTTAAAGAAATTATAATGTTCACTAGAAAGTTATTTTTACGTAGCAGATTATCGTATTTAATTTAGGTGTTTACTGATTTTATCATTAACTTAATTAATCAGTAATTACGAGATTGCTTACCAAAAGTAATTTTTCAGTACAATCGATTTGTGCTAATATTAATACAAAACAGAATATATACTTGAATCTATAGAAATGACAGAAAATACCTAAATTAAAAGATTCAAACCAACTCTGGGTATAACCTTTAAACAAAATTTATGGATAAATGACTTTACATTGTTTGATTTATTATAACAAAGTCAAATCAAGATTTACATAATCCTTTTTTAAAATTATAAGATATCTATCAATACACACTTAAGATGTAATAAAATTTACAAACACATATACTTCACACTTTGACTAACATATAAATAGATCCTGCAGTAAGCATTTCATCGACTATGTAGAAAATTATACCCTGCATCAGTCGATTTCTAATATTTATTTATTGTGTACACAATTATGTATAATTTTCAGAAGAAATAAAAGATCATTTAGTTTATTATATCTGCAAATAATACTCAGATAAATCTTTTTAATAATAAAAATTAAATTAAAAAAAAAATGATATTAATATTTATGGATAAACAGCATTTATCTTAGATAATATTTTTAATTTAACTATATTCATACATAATATATTCATTTTAAACAAATAAAATTAAGTATATACTAATACTAAATAGGCAAATACTCTGTGAAAATCTCAAGAGCTAAGATCTACTAAAATTCAAAAGTACACCACGATACAGAATCGAACGACTTTACAGAAAAGATACGAATCTTCTATAAATAAACGAACAAAAATATCTTACAGGTTCGAAAGTATCAAGTATACTATTATGATGAAAAGCACTGCAACATCTAATATAATTTTGGATATAAAGTCTGATGATAAAACCATATTCAATTTTATGTATACTTAAAATATAGTTACAAAATTCGAATACAAAGTTTAAAGCCTGTTTAGCATGATTAATAAATCAGATGTAGAGAATATGATATAACTGGAATAATTTAACATGATCTATCAAACTCAGATGATGAAAAGAAAGTCGAAATACCACTAGTAAACAAATAGAAAGCAAATTAAAATCCATGTTGTGAGAAAGAAAATTGCTCTATTTTCTCAAAACATTACCCAAATTATAAATGCTTTTGATGGTTCTTGTTACCTTTTTGATATGTTTAATTTCGGTCATTAGTTTGTAAGGTAATTTAATATGGTAATTTATATCATTATTGACTGAGCTAGTACCAGTCGATTGCAGCGTAAATAAAAATAATCTATGTATACATAATATGTATTTACATACGTATTAAGCATTCGTTAAAATGATAACGTAATTTCCATTATGATATTTATATTAAAAAATAATACAAAAGTATGATATGTAGAAAGTACAAAAATTAAAAAGTAAATAATATTTTTATTTTACTAAGTTGTTTCATATCAATTAACTATTTTATATGTAACTAAGAAGATTAAAACTAGAATCGAATTTCAGAATATTAAAAAAATAATACAATGTAATGAAGCGGCATTAAGAAAAATTAATATTTAAAATAAGATGAATAAATAAATAATACTAATTGAAATAAGAATAATTAAATTTGAAATTAATTACATAAATTTACGCTGCAAAAATAGTGCCATTATTTTAAAATTTTAATTAAACAATAGCAGTAACTAAAAAAATTTTCATTATTTTTCAGTTTTTACATTGTGCCTCGATGAAATTTAATATTTATTAAAATTTTCTTCTATTGTATTATATTATTAAATATATATAAAAATTAATAAGTGTTTTATTAGTTTTTTTATTATTAGATTTTATAGTTTCTAATGTTTTTAAAAAATGATATCTGATATCTATTGTTTACTAGTGGTATTATGTTAATTCTTCATTAGAAATAAATGTATTTATTTTTTTACGTGTATCTCTTACGACACTTATTAATTTCATCTGTAATCGCAACATTCTTATATAAAGATATTAATTTTTTATTTAATGAGTTCTTTACACTTATAAACATTAAAAAATGTATTTTAAAATATATTCCAATTATGAATACACTACAAATAATAAAAATTTAAATGTATTTCAGCATTTTCTTTTTTTCTACAGACAAGTATTTGTTAAAAAAAGTATTACGTTTGCAATAGAAATTAATTTGTCACAATCTAGTCTATATTTTTAACATAAAATGTTACCTAATTAGTTAGTATAGATTTTAATAATTAAATTAAAATCTTAATGTTTTTGAATATTAATGTTTTCAATTAATTTTTTTATAATTTCTCTACCATTTATTATGTTTCAGTTGTAGTCTGTTATCTTTTATTACTAATTTATTTATTTATAATTTTATTGCAGACGATATGCTAAAGTTACCAGCCATAGAGCCACCAGCCCTTTAAATCACAATTTTTTACATTTATTATTAAAAAAAAGTTTTTCGTTTTAAAATTAAAAGGTAATAATAAAGGTGATTAAAAGGCAATATCGTTTAATTTAATTGGATCTGATATATTTTTAAAAGCTACTCTCTGATGATATTTATTCGAACGTTTTCAATTTATATAAAAAATTTAGTTCAAATGCTTACTTTAACTTTCTAAAAATAAAGTAAACATAAATATATTATATTGTATTTGTAGTTCCATGTAAAAAGCTTGCAGTGCCAAACAATGATAATCCTCAGCAGAAAAATTTTAATTTTTAACAATTCTTTAATAGACTTGGTTATAAAACTAGTAATGCTATATAATATGAATGTTCAATAAAAAAATATTTTTATTTTTAAATTATTATTATAATAGACAATAATTATTATATTATTTTAGACATATTTGTATCCAGTTTATTTAAATGGCATTAATATATATTATTTATCAATGAATTCTTATTAATATCACATTAATTAAATCAATTGTATCAAAATGTTTAAATAATATTCAAACACATCCACTTATTTTTATTAACAGGTATTTTAAATTTCTGAAGTTAATAGTTATGTTTACAACAGTAGCCATACCAGTATATTGTTGGAATGAAAGTTGGTACTATGCAGTCATGTCACAATTTTTAAAATTTATTTACAATTCTCACAGTACTTGGTGTCTCAACAGTGTTGCTCATATGTGGGGATATAAACCATACAATAGGTAGATTCAACTATTATAAAGATATTTACAATAATAATTATAGATATTAATAGACGATACGCAAAAAAGTAAATTTAATTATTGTATATTATAAAATTAATAATGAAATATAAAGAAACAGAATTATTTGCATAAAATTGCTTTTAGTTATATATACACATAGTTATATATATAACTAAAAAATATATATTATATAAAATTCAAAAAAGTATATTGACATGTATACCGACATTTAATAATAATTTGAAATGATATTAATTTTGAATAATTGAATAAAATAGAATACAATTATTGAATTAACATCGATTTCTATACTATACTAAATTTTATTAAATTTAAAATGTACTTTTATTAAATTTAAAATATACTTTTACTTGTGCATTTATTCATAATAACTTCTTTGATATTTATCATTTTGTTCGTTCTTATTTTTATTTATTTTTTTATTATTTTATTATTTTCTTGATCATGAATAAAATGTCATTTTAATTAAAAATTAACCATATAAAGTTTTTTGATATATTTATACATTTAGTGTTAAATAAATGCATATCATAATTTATATAAATTTTCAACAACTAGTTGTTAAACAAAAATATAATGAAACATTCAAATTTTTGTTATGATTAAACGTACATTATTTTTATTAAATCTGCATGATCAGCTGCATATAACAATCATTAAAATTTATGTGACTAAATGTGAAAAATTTTTTTATTAATTATATATTATTTATATATTAATTATTAGCTCCTGTAAACTTTTTCATTTAAAAGATCTTATCGCAATACATATTTAAACGATTCTCGTATTTAAAAAGATTAAATCGTAAATTTTTGGAAGTAATATTTAAATAAATTCAGCATATTTCTGTTTTTTCATAACATTTATATTTTCTTAATTTATTAACAAAAAGCGTCCACATCCAAATTGCTTATCAAAATATTTATCATAGACTTTAAAAAATATTTTAATAATAATTAATTAAAATTCAAAATTGATAATTCATATTTCAAGAAGTATATTAAAATATATGGAATTTATTATTAATTTTCTTTTATAGATCTATTGCATCAGCGGATAATTCATTTGTTCACCTAGTTACATATGGAGAAGGTTGTCATAATTATCATCATACTTTCCCATCTGATTATAGTACGCCAGAAATTGGAATAGGAGGATTTGATGTGACAACTAAACTGATTCATTTCTTTGCTAAAATAGGTTGGGCATATAATCTTAAAAAATCTTCAACATCTCTTGTTGAAAGGACGATCCGTAGTAGAGGAGATGCAAATATTTTGAGTTCTGCATTAATCTAAAATTAAAAGATTTTATAAATATTTTAAAAATTTCTGTAATTATATAATTATTATTCTTATTAAATTTTTAAAATATATACGATAAAAGTAATACCGTAACAAAACAATACCGTTGTTGTTTTGCTGGAAATAATCAAATTCAATTAATAAAACAATCTTCTACTGTAAGTTAATATAAAAAAAGAAAAAAGCGAATATTCATAAAATAAAAAAAGGTAAAAAATTTATTAAAAAGTGATATAATTTAAATTTAATGTGCAACTACATTAGTTATATTTAAAAAAAATATTTAAACAATTAAATAATTTATTTATATATTTTTATTACATATGCTCATTTGTAAATGAAATACAGATAATTACTTATTATAAATAAATGATTAATTTTTATTTGAATAAATTGTATTAAATAATTAATTTAGTTATTCTTAAATATCAATAAAACTTTTTATTTGCTAAGTGTTTGTTATCAAATATAATATAAAATATTTTATGAAAACATAAAAACATACCGTATATACTTTGTATATTTTTTTTTATATCGCATTTGTTTTTGTACATGAAGTCGGAAGATATTTATAAAAGCTATTTATAAGATAGTAAAAAAATGCAAAGCTAAAACAAAAGTGCTAAATGGATAATAATTAGGAGATAATTATTACACTTATGAGTGAGTATTATTAATAAATTGCGTATAATATATTTGGGATTATTGATATACATTTCACTTTAATTATAAAAATATAAGTGCATTACATTTTATAATGATTCAATTTATGCATTGCACGCATCTTAATAATACGCCATTCTAATTTCACTAATTACTAAATTTTCCAGTAACATCCATTTATTTATTAATAACAGTAGATTAATATTTTTGTAAAAAAATTCAATATTTAAATTGAAAAAATAAAACTGATATAGATGTAATTTAGCAATAAAATTAAAAGCATACAAAAATTTAAGTAATAGATATATTAAAAAGGCCATATGACTTTGTTTTTCAACGTATTTAAACTATAAATAATATGTAATTAGGAAATTTGTCTGAATAAAGACTTTTCCGATTATCTTAAAATTATCTTAAATGTTATTTTATTAATTTTATTTTAAAATGTCTTAAAATTGAAATTTTTATATTTATTGAATCCAATACTTTACTTGTGGAAATCGATCATGTTAATATTTTCTGTCTATCTTATTTATTGACAATATGATTTACACAATTTATTGTATGTAAAAGCTCATACATACCTTTTTGAAGATTCGGAATAAAAATAGGAAATTGTTAAACCTTAAATCATTTTTAGATGATGAATTAATCACAATATTCAAATAATCAAGAGCTACCAGTGACAAAAAAACTGGCATTTTAAAGAACCATATATATTAAAATATATAATATATTTATATTATATATATATATATAATATTATATAATATATATGACCATGAATACATCGCAGCAAAATAAATTGTAATATTTTATAAGCTTTGAATTAAACATATAAAAAGTATCTTTATTATTTATATGGCAATAATTATATTATATATCCGAGCCAATGGTAAGAAGATAGTGGATTTATATGTATAATAACACTTTCCGAATTTGGCACGCTTGACTCTAGGTTTTCAACTTGTGTAATCAAATTTAAGCAATACGAAAAATATGAGAACAATAAGTAGAAGTACGTACAATTAGTTTTTTTTTATGCGAATTTTAGTATTCAGAAATTCTCTCTTTGTATGTATTTATATCTTGTAATTGACTCTTTGACTCTTTTTATCCAACTACTAGTAACAAAATATTTTCTTACTGAATTGATAAACTTTCGTGATTCTATATAGTGCCAGGTTTAATTATAAATCGGTTCATAAATACAATTTTATAAACAATTATTCAAAAGAGATTATGCAAATGATTATTTTCTAAAAATATGGTATTTAAATTTAAAATAAAATTTTTTATAAGTTTTACAATTGTTCCAGTATGATTTAACCTATTTTTTCTACTATCTTCCTCTTGAAATATTACTCCAAATGGATTATCGTCTATATGTTCTTGAATAGCAATACTTTGAAAAATATTGTAATAAATTAAAAAGGAATAATGAACGAGAATCGTTAGTTATAATTTGGAGGACATTTTATGAAAAAATTAATTCTCTAATTCTAAAATTTTGCCCATAAAATTTGTAAAAATTTTATTCAATTATTTTCATATTCTATTAATAAGATCCTTTTATTTTGAGTAAACTAGACTATGATAGTATGAAGTTATTAAATAATTTCTAATGAAAATCGTTCTCCATTCCTTTAAACTAATTTTGTTAAAATGTATTTCTTTATGTATTATATTCAACATTATTTAATCATCAAGTTACATAATTAATATCAAATTATTACTGTACTTCATAAATGAGCATTCATTTTATTATTCTACAATTCCTCTTGCATAAAAATTTCAGAAAAAATATTAAAATAAAAAATATTTTTATAAATCTCATTATTATATTTGCATTGAATTATGGTTTTATTATCAATATTTTATTTTTAGCCTGATCGTATTTTGCGTAAACTGCTGACAGTCAATTCACGATTAATTTATATAGAAAAATAATAATAAATAATCAGTAATATAATAAATAACAAGATGGTAATATATATCGATATTGAATAAAAAATAATTGATTAAAAATGATGTTGGATCTTGATTCAATCATTTAAATCTTCCGTGGAACATTTAATAATTTAAAGTATTTATGATTTCAGATTTCTTTTTAATCATATATTCATGCGTATCGATCATATTTATATCTATACTTGTATAATTTGTTCTTTAAAATCTCGTGTATTTACCATTTTACTTATCAAACTGTTTAATGACAATATATTTTAGAAAAATATCATCTATTACCAAGCATGGTTGAACTAAATTTATTTAGGATCATCACGCCTAGTATAATTATAGTGAAAATACAGAAATGAAATTTTAAGTAAATATTTTTCTCGTAATTAACGAGCACAAATAAATTTATGGTTGTGATCTGTGCATACACTGCGACGTTAAGTGAGGAATCTGTTTTCCTTCTTAGGATTGTAAGAGTCAAAACATTTCTTGCATGTGGTGCATATGCCAAAATGTTTTTTTATACCACTATAATTTCACATACCAAATCATAATGAAAATGGATATATATATATATATATATATAATGTATATATATATATATATATATATTCATATTCGTAAATATGCACATAAATGTATTTACAAATTGTAGATCATGATAGATAGATACATGACTGCCACAATCTTATAAGCAAAAATTGAATGAAAATATAAAAATATTGATTACCCGACAGAATAAAAGTAATTATTTAAAGTTTTTATTAAAGAGTTGATGAAATTAAAATAAATCTAAATTATTGAAATAAAATCTTAAATGATGAAAAATATAATACAATAAAATACTAACAGCATACTGTTAAATTATCTCTTATATCTAATTACAGTATTTACAATAAATTAATGTACGGATATTCCTAAAAAATAGTTTAAATTATGGTGACCATGAAGTTCCTCAAAAATTTCATACAGATTTATATAATTTTGTATATATTTTATCGCTTTAATTCAATTACATTGACGTGCAATTCATAGTTATCATATTATGAAAATTGTAGATTATTGATTATTTGTTCAGAAAAATTAAGCTTTTCAATTGAACAATTGGTTTCAAAATTTTGTTCGAATTTATTTTATAATTTAAGTTATATCTAAATCTTTTTAAGTTAAAAATATCGTTAAACAAAAAAATTACTGATAAATATTTTATATAAATTTTAAGTATATTTAATTTTAATAAATTATTTCCAAAATACAGATTTTTAGTAAATTTAATTCTCTTCAGATGACAAATTACTCAAGTTAACGTACCATTTCTACGAAGATTTTTATTTTTATACAAATTCAATATTCTCTATGATGTAAATATTTTTTAAAATCATTTTAGTCTTATAAATTTTAAATATTTATTGATAAATGAGAGGATCAAGATGTAAAATACATCTACAGGCTCATAGATCTATAAAGCTAGGAAATGTCACTTCTATACATATAAATTTACATGCATTATTTTTTATTCATTGTCGATCAGCTTACATAAAAGTATCCTTTTTGTTTAGTTTTATTGAAAAGTCTATAGATTTCATAATTTCTTTTTTTTTATTTTTAATATTTCTTTTTTTAAATCTTTGTTTATCTATCTTTTTTTTTAATATCTTTCAAGATATCTAGGCTAAGGTTATTTTCAATACAAGAATTTAAATCTGGATATACTATTAATAAAATCTGTATTCGATAGTCTTTTTCTTTAATTATGTAACGATTTCATCCATTATTTGTTTTTTATTTTATTTATATTATACTGTTTATCACGTTTTCAAGTTTTTGGCTAAGTCTATCGTTATTGATGTTCCCTATTCTTACATCTATGATTGCTAGTATCTCTCTGTTTCTCTCTTACAATTATTATAAGCTTCGTTCATTTACAATTTTCGAATATCGTCACTTTTCATTTATAATATGCTAATGCTATGTGTATCACGTAACTTCTTTATTGATTGTTGCAATAAATCACTTTAATGTCATTATTTTATGTATTGTATGTTTAAAAGTTTATAGTAATACGACTATTTTTATTAAATATATCTAATGTATGTGTAAACGTTATTAATCATCAAAATTTAAAGTTTAAGATTCATCACTGATTAAAATTATAATTTCTTAAAATATTTAACTTCTAAAATTTTAATATGTTTTAATTTATTTAAGTTTTATATTAATGAGTCATTGTGTAATTATGTGTTAGATAATGTAACAGTGCATGAAATTTTTTACCTTTTAATCTTAAATATTTTTGTTTCAAATAATTCTCAGCATGCTACTACAATCTTTATGAAATATTGGTGTTGTTTTTCTCAAAAAATTATTTCATAAATAATACATTAATTAATATATAATATTCAATTCATTATTGTTTAATTATATTGATGATAATGTAAAGGTTGAAACTTTAGTACTACGTACATCTCTATTAAAATGTATTATTGTATTATATAATTAGAAAAAATATTTATAATATTCAAATCAACATATTCTGTAAGCAAGTAATTATGTTTAACCACTCTAAAAAGAAGTCTCTCATTATATTCATGCAATTTCTAAATAATGAATATATGATTTTTCGTATAAGTTTTTATTTCGCTTACATAGTTTCCATAGTTTTTTTATTGAAAACAATTTTTTTATCATTTATATTATTCTTTGATATACGTATATTTATAAATAGAATCAAATTTATTTACTGCATATGTAGTTGATAGCTCAATATTAATTAATATAACGTGTTCATCGTAAATTAATTTAAAAATACAATTATTTTTTAAAAAATAGTATAATCAATCAAGCTATTTGAGATTCTTTTTATTTGTATCGAATAATTTGCTAGATATAAACATTTATTTCATTAATGCGAAGAAAAATATATAATGTTCAATTTTTTTGAGTATTAATTTCCAATTTTTTGAATATCCTTTGTTTAGACTAAAAAATATACATTGTCAAATACTACAAATATAAGTATATTAATTTTGCTAATTTTATAGATAATATATATAAATTTTGTATTTGTATTTAATTTCTTTAAATATGTACTATTGTAATACTAGGTTAATATATGATAAAGATATCTCATTCTAAATTGATTGACTTAAAATCTAAAAATGAGAATTATTATTTTCTTATCAACTAAAAATTTAATTGTTAAAATATTACTTTAATGATTATTAAGTTACAAATTATTAAATTACAAATATAAAACCTAATACTTAAATATAATTTCTTTAAGACAAAGATTTAAAACATTGCCTTATATTTATTATTGTATTATTTATTATTTTTATTGTTTATTTTTTATTATTTTTTATATATTATTTATTATTTATTATTTTTTATTTTTTGTATATTATTTATTATTTATTGTTTATTATTTATTATTTATTATTTATTATTTATTATTTATTATTTTATTTCTTAACTAATAACGTGCTTTATTCCTTAGCACATTTTGTCAGTATAAAATAAATAAAATCCCTAATTTATTTATCGAATGGTAACTCATTGTATTTTAATAATACACTCTTTAAATAAATATTATTTTATATGTTATGGTACAAAAGTGTAATTCAAGAAATGAAAAAAAATTGTCTGGCTTCCTTTATAATTATATACATATGTATTTGACCATAGAATAAATATTGGGTATTCCTAAGATTGGATAAATAACTAATTTTCTGATAAACAAAGAATCTTTACACTTTTATCGTTAACCTTTTCATTGTTTCAAATATAGATTTTTTAATATTGTAATTAATTTTTTATTTAATGTATATTCCCTGTTCTCCTCTTTATTTAAATTTCTTTGAATACTTTTTCCATATAAAGTAAATACTATTGTATTACCATTCATTCAATTATAATAAACTGTGACATCGCTTCTATAAAAGTGTGCGCTTTCCTCGGAATTTTATTTTACATTGGTAGATAATATTACAAATTGATATGGTTCTTTGTAGTATGAATTGTATGAGTGAAATGCAAATGAAAGTGTAACAATTATTTATATATTTAATAATTTTCTACACAATTCTCAGTTTACTTTAAAATCATTATTGTTAAGCAGCATAAGCTATCAAATGTAATTCTATTTTATATAATAAAGAATAGTTTAATCTTTAAGGTATCAATATCCCAGTTTATTTTCATAGATTACCCTTTGTCTAACTGCCAACCGATATATGCCTGCATTTCTAAAAGAGAATATACAGATGTCAATTGATTTAAATGAGTTTCTTTATATTTCTTAATAAGTATTATTTGTATAAATTAAATTACAATGATATAATATGTTCTTACTTTTATATTTTCGACTAGTTATATATCAATTACTTTATATATTTAAAATATCTAAAAAATATTAACAATTTCCAATTACTATATGAACAAATTATAATATAATTGAATATTGGCAAATTAAAAATCAATTCCTAAACCAGTAAGTGCATAAAATGTAATAATTTAGACCTATGTTTAAGTCATAGAAAATTAAGAATTATATATCAAAGAATTATTTGTAGAATTGAAATTTATTATTATTTTAAAAAATTGAAATAAAAAGAAATACTAGATAAGAAAATAAGTTATTTTTAAGACATAAATACAAACCATATCATAAATTACTTTTAATTAAAAAAAATTATATCAGATTTTACAATAACTATTTTTAAATGTCATACTTGGGAATTATTGGTGCAAATTGTAGGGTTATATTTTTAATGTATATATATCTATTATATATGTATCTTTTATATTTTATATACCTTATATATATATATATATATATATATATATCTTTTGATTAGACATAACTTGTTTTAATTATTAAAAAGTTTCTATAAAAATATAATCAAGTTGTTGTCAAGTATTAATATAAAGAAATACTGTAATATAATAATCTGTTTAAATTATCGAAAGTTTTGTTTTTTAACCTTAACTTCAATATAAGGATAAAAACTTTATAAATTTTGGAAACTTTAATTTTTATTAAATTTGGAAACTGCTATGATTATTACATTTGAAGAATAAATGAAGTACGATTAATTAATGCTTGATTAACAGTGAATTATTTGAATTAATTGTACTATGTAGTTTTACTTATGTTAATTCAGAATTCGTTACAATAAATCAATTTGGATACTATATTTGTGGAATTAGACCATTCAAATCGTCTAAGTCGTATTTATTATTATTATATAAATGCAATATTTGGGTATTTTTGTTTTAAAGAATGATCGATGAAAAGGGTGGTTGTTTTTTAATACTGATTAATGTTTTGTTTCTTAATACTGGTTGATTGTGCTACAATATAACGATGATCAGGAGTTAGGGATTCGATTAAAGTGATGTAAAAAGGGAGAGTTAATACAGATCGTGATAAGTTGAATACTACCACGGTGATCAAAGTTCCAGTATGTCACCTATTCTCACTATTTTATTAGAGTACAATAATGATGAGGGAACGTTAACTGCAAAGAAGCGAGGAGATTAGGATATATCAGAATTCACCCATGCTTGTAATTAATCGAATAAAAAGATTGTAATAAATTCTTCATACATATTGTAATACTTTCTTTTCATTTTATCGAGTAATTGAGAAAATCAGCAAGTTAGCAGGGCTGAGCAAAAATTAAATTATTAAAAATGTAGAAATACAAACAATTTGATCAGTAAAAAGTATGGGAGCCTAAAAAATGTAACAAAATAGGTAATGATGTAGTATTCCAAACGCACCATATAAATAACATGTCAACGGATATTAAAGGAAGAATCAAATATTTTTGTAAAATTACCGAATAATTTAAATCGAGCCGAACAATTGATTAAATTTTTTAAATTTCATATATTCTCAAAGTTCTATTTTTTATTAGGAAATTTCAAAATATCGAGTACATTTGCACGAAAAAAAAAGTTTCATAGGTTTTGATTTAACAATAAAAATATTAATAAATACAACAGAAGGAAGTCAAATGAGTAAAGTATAAGGAGTAGGTTAAAATTTAATTAATCAAAATGAATGATACATTCCGTGTATCGTCTTTATTTAATTATATTATCGTTACAAACAGATTCTCTATAAGATTTAGTCAAAACATTTTATTCTTTTTTAATGCACTATATTGCTTAGCATATGACTTTTTAAAGCGAAAACTAGTAATTAATTAATAAAATAAAATATAACACATGGTTATGAAATAAAATAGTTTTTTTAATTAAATATTAATTTATTCGTTCAAACAGTTAGTGGATTTAATATTTACCCATAATTTGAAAAGAAATCTACTGATCAACAATTTTTTCTCGGTTCATTCTATTGAAGTCGGATATTCAAATTGAATAATTTCCAGAAATTTAATCTTGAACGCATTACAGTTTTGCAATACAGTTCCATATTTATTTTCTAGTCTAGATTTTAGATACAATGCTTTTGTATTTTAGATCCATTTAACTTAAATATAAAAATTGTCCAATAATTCTTAAATTATTCAATAAATTACAAATAGTAAAAACTAAAAATTTAATTTATCCTTTAGTGACATCTTACATATAAAAAAATTATGGAGTTCATGTAAATTTTAAATGATTATCATTTTTGTTTCTGATTTTGGAAGATCATTATTTTAATATTGTGTATAAAAGATTGGGTAATTAAATGAAATTGCTCAAATATGCATGTCTATTGTAGAAATTTAATAAACGAAGATTTTTACTGCTATAATATAAAGTCTTTAAACAGTTGTAGCTACTGTATTTTTATTATATACAGTTAATTTAAAATTCATTGAAAATTTAATTTTATGTATTATATTTATGTATACAAAAAGCACACATTTATGAATGCATTTTATGTACTTAGATTTCTCATATCTTTGGTAATTGTTGAATATTTAAATAAAGTGAAACGTAAAAATTTCCAATTTCAATAATAAAATTGAAAGAATGGGACGAAGTCATTCAATCTCAAAAAATGTCAAGAGTCCGGCAAATTAGCATGTCAGGAAGTAACAGTGGTAACAGTATCAGCACTAGTAGCAATAGAAAAAATCTCTGTGAATGCGAGAGCTGGCGTTCCCTGATCCCTCTTCCCGACTCTTTATAGTAGCGCAGAGCCGAACACTGACGGAAATGACCGAGGAGAGGTGCGAACCCCTCAACCGTTCTTACAAACGGGATCGCGCCCCACTACATCCAGTCGTGCTACGAGTGCCGTACTGAAAGTGTCGAATGTATGGTTTGAGTGTCCTTTTTTCTATTTAACGCGTGGAATAAACACAAAGCATGTGATAATTCATTCAACGCCTTTTTAATATGAATTCTTAATTGTTGATTTTATCGAGCATTTATCATATTGCCAATTTAATTACTGAACCATCGATTTTGGTGATCGATAGAAAAATCCTTTATCGAGATGAAAAGGAGACGTGAAGAGTCATGAAATCGAATTGGGTTCGATATACGACTACAGAACGTCGTGCTATTTAAGAAAAAACGTCAATAAGACTTTCTAAATTTGAAAGAAGTGTGTAAAATAAATTTTAAGAAATCTAAGTTATCTCTTGGCCATAGATCCAGTAGCGTTTAAAATATGCATCCTATAAACAACAAGAATACGACAGTTTAAATTAAACAAAACAGTGTTAATTATAAATAAATTCGATAGTTAAATACATCGCGCACGTGTTAGTGGTCTGGTACGTTTCGATGTGACGTACCGGGCAATTTAAAATTGATTCATTCAATCTATTGTAAAAAGGAAAAGTTATTAGTTAAGAAAAGAAGTAGCTCCAGTGTTGAGTTTATTAAGAGAAGTGTAAAGAATTTTTACCAGATTTTTTAGAAAGATTATCGCACTAATTAATGATCTCATATTCATATAATTACTCAATTATCAATTTGATAATTTTGATTAATGCTATAACATTTTTAAAAATTGAAATTTAATGTAAATGATAATCTCAAATAGTTACTTGGATTATATAAATAATATTTTTAATTTATATTAAATTTAAGTATTAGAAAGGTGAATAAATATTATTGATTGTTTAGTTTTTATAAATTGATGTTAGAGTATAAATATTAAAATCTCTTATTATTAATTTAACCAATTTGTATTATTAGAAAATTATATTGTTTGTAATCAGTGCTGCTTATAGAACTTAAAAGAATGAATTTTTTTTTAATTATTTACAATGTTTAATATATCATAAAAATTGAAATAACGCATATTATTAAAAAGAAAAGATATAGTAAGTGATTTAAAATACTATTTAAATTATTCGTTTGATTTAGATATTTTTAATTTTTATAGTATTTTTTAAACTTCAAAAAAGGCTAAATGATTTAGATAATATGTAAACGACAGAAAGAATTACACGAAAGACAATAAGTGAAAATAAAATTTATTTAAAATGTTAACAGTTGAATATCGGTATATTATGATTTTATTATGCCTATAATGTCAACGTGGTATTTTATTTTTAGAAGTAATATTAACAAAAAATATTATTTTATTTTATTAAATAATTAAAAATTATTTCATTCATTTTTTAATCGACATTTTATTATTGTATTGTCTGAATTGAGTATTATAATTTTTTTTTATTAAATTCGTAATTTGTATTGTAAGTATTATAAATAAGAGTTTAAAGTTAAATAAAGATTCGATAAGTATTCAGTTATTGAAATAATCGTTGAAAGCCTCAAAATCTGCATAACCTTCCTCGCACAAATAAAAAACGCGTCATCTCTCAGTGTTGCACGTCAGAGGTTATAAGCAACTTCATAAAACAGCAGCAATAACAATGGGAAGTAGTGAGGGTAGTAGGTCCTTGGAGTCCTCAGTACCCAAATTTCGATACAAGGACAATCAGGTACGTTACTATGGTGGTCTGATCAATTGGGCAATGTGTGTTCTGTGTGTGGCCAGCCTGTCTATTTCGGGCTTACTAGCTTATAGAGAGCTGTGTCTCGAACAGCGGATCATTTATCTAGAGAATTTATGCCAAGCAAATCAACAGCAACAATTATATCAACAAAAATTAGAGAAGCCATCTAAGATACTTGTCGAAGCTCTTAAACGTGAAGTGCAATTGCAGATAAAGGACTCACAGAAGCAGCTTTTCGAATCCGACGGCTCGTCTGATATATTTAGGCTCAAAAGGGACTTACCCGAATGCAACTGCCCACCAGGTAAAATTACTTAAAAATTTTCTTTTTATTCAATGTAATTGATTGAACATGAAAATCATAAAATTTTATACCAATTTAATTTATTATACTTTTATTTGGCTATTTATGTTATAATTAAATAAGTCGAATTCAATTTTTCAATAAAAATATTTTTATATTATAAATAAAAAATCAATAAGCAATGAAAACAGTAATTTCTACAATTACAATATATGATAATTAAATAGGAAAAAAACTAAATTGTTATATACCATAATATCTTAAAAATATTTGTTTACAAATTTTAGTAATTATAATTTCAAAATTTAGTTGTAAAAGTCAGAAGGATCATCAATTTTGAGATTATTAATTATAGGCTAAAAAATTAATTTATATTTTGTTTTGTATATTTATTATATTTATTTGTTTTATTATATTCTTTTATTTTATTAATATTAATATCGTTGAGAACATAACGTAGCTCATTTTATATACAAAATTGCAATTGTTACCTTATTAGATTTTCTCTAAAAGGTAACCTGACGAATACTTGAATTTAAACTACTATTTTAATTTATAATTTTGACACTTTTGTTATTTTATTAATTATAGATTTTGTAGTGAATATAGTTAATCGAAAATTGTAAAGTATTAACAGAACATTGCTTTAAATTGTGTAAAAGCTTTATTAATTAAAAAGCAAAATATATAATTATTTTCAACGTAATTTTAGTAAAATGTTTTTAGATTCGTATTAAAAAATTATATTAAAAATGTAGTAGTTCAATTTTGCCTAGTTATATGACAAAATAATGTTTTAATAAAATTAAAATTTTATTTATATTCTTTAATACATTTATACATTTAATTTTATGAATTTGTTATTTAATATCGGTATTGATACATTCAATAATAACATTTGAGATCTAAAATAACATTTCCATTGTATTTAACATAGTTTTCATTAAATATATATATATATATATATAATAAAACATATATTTTATAAAAAAAATGCAATTACAATTACAATAAAATTTTTATTTAAAGTATATTTATTATATACATTTATATTTTTTATTACATACTAAATATTCAAATAAAAAAAGGTTTTAATAAATGTTCTATTCGAAAATTTTAGAAATAAATATCATGGATTTCAAAAAATACAAACAGTAAAATTATAGAAATCATTCAGGAATAAACTAAATAAAAATTAATTAATTAAAAATTTCGTGTCTCGGACTAAGGTACTTAAATTTTCTTCAATGCTATTTGGAAGAAGATGACAAATTAGCTGATTTTCAATTTAAATCTTGTATAAATTATTGTAATTTAAAATTATATCTCTTCATCAATCTTATTATTATATATTATTATTTTTTAATGCATTGGTAATGAATATATTTTAATAAATACAATACATTAATTTTTTAATATTTTTGTAGATTGAGTTCATATTTGTTATGTTATGAATTGCTTTTGTTATGAATCGCTATAGCAAGTTTAAAATTAAAATTATAAATAATTAACTATCTAATACATGTAATAACAAAATTAGAAAATATTTAATAGAATTTCAATAGTTTCTTATAGTAATTAATTAGTAGCATTTAATCATGTTAGTACTATAGTATTTAATTACTATTTGAATTAATCTAACATTTTTCAATTATTAAAATTCAAAAAACATATCCTTCTTAAATTTTTTTCAATTTTATTAATTATTTTAAAATTACAATTCTATAAATAATAAAAGGTATAATTATATAATTAATAGATATAAAAATAATATATGCCTGTTTTAAGTGAAATTACTGAAAATATTTAAGCAATAGAAAATTTTCTATACCAAACATATAAAATATAACTTTATTCATTTATAGGTCATTTAAGAAAGCAATAAACTATAAGGTATTAAGATATCGATCATATTCCATTTCATATGAATAATTTTTACATAATATATTTATTACTAAAATATTGGTTTATATTCTTAGCTATAATTTCTTTCATTTATGCATGCTTAAAACTTTGTTCAAAATATGATTTATAATTTTTATTTTTTTAATTATGCTTTCAATTATGCCTAAGAAAAATAGAAGTATATGTTATTTGTTATTACTAATACTACTTTTATGTTTATTATGCTATTTCATAAACTATTAATATTTCTTATAAACCTGTTTACATTAAATTTTTATTTATTATAATTTTTTTGTAAAGAAAAAGATCAAATTCCATTTGATAAATTAAGATTAGCACCAAACATAACATTTTAAATTTAAATGAAATTTTTATGAATATTTTTAAAAAGTATTTGTAATTAATAAATTTATATAAATTTTTTTCAAAATTGAACTTTTAAATATTCAACAAAAGTTGGTTAAAATAATATCATGTTAATATAAATAAAAAAATATAAAAAATGTATAATATACAATATGGGAAATATATACTGTGCAATATAAAACATTATTTATATTAGCTTTTGTATATGCATTGATTTGTACTATGCATATCTGATGTATTGTTCTATATATGTACGACAGTATAATTATAAAATTTCTTAATTATATGTAATAGGATTATCCAGTTAATTTATAATTTAATAGAATTTTGATATTAATTATTCATGTAAATGCACATACTTAAATTACACACAGAGAGAGAGAGAGAGAGAGAGAGAGAGAGAGAGAGAGAGAGAGGCAGACAGAGAGAGAGAGAGAGAGAGAAATATGATTTTTTTTTTAAATATTCAAAGTATAATGTATATAATGTATATAAATAATTATATTATGAATGGAAATTTGTAGGTTCTGAAATCTTACTTCTATAATAGAAATAAAATAAAATTTTAAATTATTTATGAAAAATAATTACGTTGGTGATTAAAATTACTTTATTAAAATAAAAATTAAAATATATAAGACCATTTGTCATCATAAATTTAGAATTGTAAACTACAGTATTTTTGAAACCTGGAATAATTTAAATTCTATTTTATTGTGTGGTTATTTGAATTGTTGTTTTCATTTTAAAATGAAATTGCAATATTGTTTAAAATTGGTTTCTTCGTTTTTTCTTTTTTCTATTTAATTTGTTTTTTATTTATATAATATTTAAAATAGAAATCTATAACTTATTGAAAGACTGACTATTGAATTGACTACTAAACTTCATTTTGATAAATATCCCAGAATAGGCAACAAAAGAAATATATGTTAATAGCATTACATATTAATGTTTATATTGCCTTTATTTAATAAGTTATACAATATACTTCATCTTTTCATTCTTTTTTTCTTTTGTATATTTTTCTATACAAATAATATATACTTTGTTAAAAACACTGAAATTGTATACTCTACAGAGAATCAGAATGTGAGCAGAAAAATTATTGTTTATTTTATTCGATAGCATAATTGCATTATTTTTTAATGTAATTGAATTTTATATGTGAATTAGACAAATATTAAATTAATAAATACTTAATTAGTAAATTATACATATTTCATTTAAATAAAGTTAGATAGAGTTGCTGTGCAATTATAATTTCTGTTTAAATTTGATGTACAATATAATAAAAGAAAAAAACTAAATAATGTATTAGTTATTTATAATTGTGCGAACAAAAGTTTATTAGTCAGAAAATAAGAAATTGTATAAAGTAAAGAATAGTATGTTTTGTTGTTTATTAAAATTTAAATACATTACAAATATTCAAATCTAAGCCAATAAATTTATACCAATTACAAAAATTGGCTATCTTAGATATATATTAGCCCTAATTTATTATATTAATGTCCAGAATAATGTAAAGTATCAAAACGATTTATTAATTAATACTTATAAATAGAGACATAAAAAGTTTGAAAATGTAAAGGATTTGTCAAGTATATAAGTATTATTATTTATTAATAATATAGAATGTTATTATGAAATTAAATAATACTAAATAGTAATTAAATAAATCTATTATGTGCGATAAAATATTAGTGTATTAAACGACGACATTAAAATTAAAATTATTCTTTTATGAAAAAGAATTAATTTTTTTTTTTAATTAAGTCTATAATTAACTCGTACATAATAAATAACTCAAATAAAATACTTATATTAAATTAAATTTATAATAAGGATAATACTAAATTACAAAGAAGTTGTTTAATTATATGTACAATATAAAAGCATTCGTTACGATTGAAATAAAAAAGAAGCATCTGCAAATATTTTAATATGAAATTCAAAGAATAAAAAACAATCCATTAAATTATACAGAAGTAAAAGATTCTTTTTTTAAGTTTGTCGGTCTGCTTCTAAATAAAATAGTATAAGTTTAATTTATTTTCAGATATACAAACGGCAAACCTATATCATTAGTTGTGAATAATAGAATAAACATTTTTATTTTATTAATAATTAAAATACTTTAATTACGAATTTGCTAATATATGTAAGCTCTTTTTTAAGTGTATAGAAGTTTAAATTTCTAATAAAATAATTAATATATAGGATATTTATCAAGCAGAATTTCCATATAGTATATAAATAGTGAATCTGGTTATTATATAGGAAGGAGGGGTTAGTTTGGTCCCTTCACAAATGTGAGGGGAGCACCAATAGTGTTACAAGGCACATCTGTTATGTAATTGTGTATAGTCTAAATATACATAGAATTGACTATATGAAATGATTATAGTGTATATACCTTTATATCTCATTATCTATACCCATTCTTAAGTAATTTAAACGTATTGTATATCCATTTTTAAATATTTTTAAAAATTTTTTAATTTTACAGTAAATAAAACATAACATTCTAATTTTTTAAATATTACCTATTATTATAAAATAATTTTATACAATGAGGAGGCTGTTATTGAAATATTTACTATAATTTTGTATTATACTAACGAATATATTACCATCGAAAAGTAAACTGTAATTTGAAATGAACCTTTACTAAAGTATACGTATTCTATTGTTACTTAATTCTATTTTAATAAATTGTATTAAAGTTACTAAATTTATATTATGTAAAAAGAATAGTAGTGCTAATATCAGACTAAGTGTGTATAATTATATTTCTCGAAGTTTTATTAATATAGTTCAATATATAGACATAGCTATTTATAAACATGTTAAAATTCCTATTTTTTTTAAACATTGCCTTTATTTCTTGTATATATACAAATGAAAAAAATCTATGATTATTTTTTAATTGAAATGAGTAAAAATTTTAATGTATAAATACAATATTTCAATCGAAATTCAATTCGAATAAAGTATTACACGTACTTATGCTCTATTTTAAAATTGAAGCTATATTCGACAACTATTACAGTAAATGTATTTGTAATATTTTTCGTGTAAATATAAACATATATAATAAAATTGATGAAAATATGAAATCTCTAAATTAAAAGTATAATTTCGTACAACTTTTATCAAAATAAACAATTTTATTTATTTTTAATTTTTAATTAATTTTTAATTCTATCATATTTTATACATTTTACTAGATAGTTATCTAATATTTATAAATCTGAATTCATAATGAACATTTGCTATAAATAAAATGTGTTTATTTAATATTATATGGAAAAATATTTACATTTTTCCTTGTATTTATAAGAATATGTTAGTCATGCACATATAATAAATGTAAACTATAAATATTATTATCTATTTTATTTATATAGGAATAATAAGAGCTAAACTAAAAATTTTTAAATTAAATAACAGACATACTTTTAAATAAGTACCGAAATATATACAGAATGTATTAAATGGATTTATGGTTATTAAGGAATTTAATAAATAAAAATAAGAAAATTAATATTAATTAAAAATATATCAATATATCAATAATATATATTTTAAAATAAAACTTTAAAGAAATATTGTTTAAAAGGATTAAGTTATAAAATAACTAAATAAATAATTGCAATTTTTATTTTTCATTATATTTATAATAATATAAATAATCTAGTAATAAAAATTGATTAAATAAGTAATATTTTTCGAAATTATTACGATTAAGTCACATATTCATTACTATATATGTGTATATACTATATAATTTGTTTAAATACACCTTTTAATAATTCATTTTATATAATAAACATTTGTTTTAAAATAAAAATAATAAATTATATTTTAATATTATACTAAATTACACTGCAATAAGTTTTATTTACTAAAAAATTAATAATGTTTATGAAATACTAGTAAAATTAAAATGTTGTTTACAGTTGTCATTGTTGGTTAACTAAATATTAGTAGTTAATAACATCAATCAAAAATCCAATCAAATAAATGTATAAAACATTTATAAAATAGATGTATGAAAATGATAGAAAAAGTATATAGATAAGAAGTGGTTAACATAAAATAATGTGATCAGACGGATAGGTTAATTATTTATTCTATTTAATAAAAATGAATAATCTTACATTACAAATGTATTAGTCTAGTAAGCACTTATTAGTTATCCTTGATCTACTAATAGTAAATTTGATTTTTTTAAAGATGATTATTTTGTTGGAGGCTCGATTTTCGGTATCTTTTTTTACTTGTATAAAAAAGCTTTTACTTTTCTAGTTTTATCCGAACAATGAACAAATATCAATTTTCATGTTGCTATGTACTTGCGATACAACTGTATAGTTTTATTAATCAATTCATTATTCTAAGTTCTTTTGTCATTGAATGAAGTTTTTAAAGTTTACATATGCTATAAATATCTGTATCAATATCAATAAATATCAATATATATTGAAAGAATATTTTTTTCATTTTTATCGATCTAACATATAATTATAATATTTGTATTATTATATATTAAATATTTGTATTATAATATATTCTTATGCAACATATCACTATATATACGATTATTAATATAATTAGTACAATACCTATTAATATACTATTTTTACTATGTTTTCAATACTGAATATTAAAATTTATATATATTTATTATTAAATCCAGCATAAAAATTTTCAGAAAATTATATTATGCGATTGATCGTTAAAGTGATTTTTACAGTTTTACAGTTTCTCACAGTGTTACAAGTTCTTGTAAAAGATAGGATATATCTAGACTTCCTGTTTTATTTTAATTTGTTTTAGTCAAATGTACCTACTAATATAAATCTATAGATTATAACTTGTACATCTATTTTATATATTTTAAATATAAAATTACTTTTATTCCATTTCAAAACGTTCAATAGAAGAAGCTCGATTCTTTTAATGAGTAATGGGTTAAAAAATATAAGCCCAAAATATTAAATTTTTAAATGTGAATTTAATGCCTCAAAATTTGGATAATTCTGAAATATAATTGATTAAAATATCATCGATAGAAATAATATTTGGTGTAGTAATTTGGGGAGTCTTACAATTATAAATCTCATTATGAATTCTAAATCAATGTTACAGTGATATATTTCATTTTTAAGTTTAATTTGAAAATTTTACAAATTTGTTTTCTTTGATTTAAAATGCTTGGTTCTATTGTTTAAGTATCTCAGCATATAAAAGGTATAGTTTACTATATAATATAGTATTATATATATATAATATTATATATATATACTATATAAAAGGTATAGTTTACTACAAATTATGCTTGAAACGTGAGATACTAGCATGCAGAAGGTTGAGTAAAACTGATGGACTCGAACTGTTTTACTAACTTCACACAATAAAGATATTATAAATACTATAAATTTTTATTCCATCTTATCTTTATTTTTATTTTAACGCTTTATAATCGTAATTTTCATAAAATTTGCATTTAAACACTTTTAAAGTTTAAATATTAAACAATGCCTACATTCTTTCGAATACAATATTATAATTAAATCAATGTGTATATTTGAATATTAGCATAAGGTGTACCTGAGTTCAATTTTCAGACTTTATTAATAGTAGATATATGAAATGCTGAGATTTTTTATATATCTGCATGCATGTCCATATATTGAGTTAAATATCTTACAATACAGTTCCTTAAGCGAAAATAATTGTATTGAAAAAAATATTCGTTTATTACAATAAATACGTATAGAATGTATAATATTAGCAGAATTTGACATCACGGTGAATTGACTTAATATATCATCTATATTATTGGCAAAACCTTCATTGATTTGAAATTTTTTTTAAATTCACTGAAGAAATTTTGATTATTATATCACAAATTTTTTTTGCAATATTTTTATTTTAATAACAATGTAAGACATGCAGAATATGTTCGATATATAATAATTATACACAAAACAATAAAATTATATTTATTAATAATCTATATAACATCAAATTTGCAAAGAATTATGAATTATTAATAAATATTTTCCTCAATAGTTTTACATAAATTAATTTATTTAATACTAAGTTAATATTTAAATAGTCAATTATATGTTATTATATTCAATATTTTATATATACTAAACAATCTAAGTTATCTTTTTTCGTTATAAAGCTAATTCCTTTGATATTATATCTGTATTTTTTCTAATTCTTCAATAATAGTTGTACTACAATTAATTTTTAAGCCATCGATTAAAATAATACATATGGATTTTTGTTGTGTAGTAAATGAAATTTTTGTTATTTTTCCATTAAATATATTTTTATTGCTTCAAGTTTTTATTATTAAAAAATTAATACTTCAATATTCATTTATGTGGTTTTATACAAACGATTAATCATTAACATTATATTGATATATTATTTTTTTAATTTATTGACTTTTAGTGATATTTTTAAGATATTTTAAATAAATGTGCATGATGCTAAATTTGTTTGAATTAATAATTATTCTAAGAATTTTTAGATATCCTATATAATATTCTTACTTTCTATAACATAAATTTGAAAATGAAGGTTTGATTACATAATGAGTGTAATAATAGAATTGTTTAAAAAATAAGGTATAATAAATTATACAAATTTTTCTGCCTCCATAATGAAGATTAAAAATGTAATTTAAAAATTTGGAACATTATTCATTCAATAATAAATATACTTTTTAAATTTAAATTATTGCAAATGCTTTGAACAAAAATATATTCATAACAAACAATAACTAGAACGAAACAATTAACAAAAAGTAGAATAATTAAAAATTATTGCTAATTATTGAATTAATATCATTCATAATTCATAAAATATTAGAATGTATTGTATTTATAATATTATCAAATTATTATACAAACGTAAATTATCAGAAATACTTTTTATTAATATTTTAGCCATTATTATAATTTTAAACGAATCGATTTTTATTATAATTCTTATTATAATATTTATTATAATAAGAAGTTTATTATAATACTAAATTTTAAACATAAATAAATTGATGTCTATTAAAAGATTATTTTTTATTAATTGTTTATCATAGAATCACTTATATCTAATTAAAATAATAAATTCAAATTTGTTTTATTGAAAATCTATAAGTTAAAAAAAAATATAGCAGGTTTATTTTCTAATCGAATTTGAAACAAAAATATTCTTTTCAAAATATTAGATTTCAATTAAACTCAATTAATTTTGGCCCATAACAGTATAAATATATAAATATTTTCTTAGACAGTTTAACATTATATTAAAAAACATTTCATTAATTTCTGATGTTATTTGGTCAAATTATTTCTATGTTACAAATAAAATTAAAAATCTAAATAAAAATAAAAAGAAATTTATTTCATAAATTCAAACGTATTGCTGGAGTTCCAGCTAGATCAGACATAAAGTAAATTACAAAATTAGCCTTAAGTTATGATACATTTAAAGTGATACATATAAAAACACTGTAATCTGTGTACTGAAATTTTGATTAGAAAAATTTTAAAAGGTAGCGATAAAGACAAAACTTTGAATCAGGACTTTAGAAAGAATGAACAAGGACTGTGACGTCAGCTATATATTTTTCTCACACATCGATCCGCTATACGCAAGTAACCCGAAGAGAAGCGAAGACAGCCGAAGTAGTTATCGTTGAGTCTGTGCGAATCTTTGTAATGCAACTACGATGTCCGTGTCCATGTTAAAGTAAAGTAACTAGTATACCTATATTGTTTTTCTCCTACTCGCTCTTTCAGCCTGTATCATAGATTATTGCAGTAGTATTTTTATTTGACTAATTGATTTAATTAATAACAACAATTTTATAAACCAATTTTTGTTTGCCGAACGGTAGCTGATCAATTTTTTTTTAATAGCAGTCATAGCATTAATAACATTCTGCTGATAATGATTCAAATTAGGATTTTGCTGAATATAATATTTATTTTATCGTCTATTTACATCTTTCATTCAGTATTAAAATTAGCTGATATTAAAAAATTTATCTCATAAAAGAAAATCTACTAGAAGATTTGTAATTTTATCATAAGTACTATTAAGGTTAAGTCGAATCTAAATTCTGATTACGAGGCACGATAATAATTATTGAACAATTATTAAGCAATGTTCTACTAAAATGGGTTCGATTATTTGTAGTTTAGATATCAAATTATTTTTTGAAATTCAATTTATCGAAACATGTTCAATTTGTATATGTTAAGAGTAAATAAATATTATCAACAATAGTTTATTCGTGTTATAAAAGTTAAAATTATATAATTTATATTGCTAAGGACTTATATTATTTTGTCAAGTATGTGACATCCAGAATAAATCAGAATAAAAGGAATAAAGAATAAAAGGATGAAAATTTTTAGAGCAGAATTTAACGAATTTAGTATTTATAATTTGAAATATATTAAATTAATAATTAACTATGTGATATTTAAAAAATACTCTTTAAATATATTTTGAATATCTTGAAATGGCAAACAAACTTTGATGAATAAGGGTTGTGATACATATTTTAAAACTGTAAATGATCTGTTATGTTGCACCTCTAACAATCGAATTCTGTAATTTACTTAAGTTGTCTAGTTTAATTCAAATTTTATGTACATGAAATTCATTGTATTATATATTATATTATATATAACATAGTATATTAATACAATTATAAAGAATATTATCACAAAATAATAAAGAGAAACGAGAATTTGGATTTGTTCTAAACTTTTATCAAATTTTGAAATTTCTTCAAAAGTTAGGTCGACCCCCTAAATATATAAAATATTATAATATACCTGAGTGAAAAGTTTACGGAACATGAAAGGTTTTACTATGCAGTCATTTACCCTGATTTTAATACTTATTCATAATCATCTTCAAAATTTGTTGTGTCATATAAAAATTGTAATCATTAAGTAAACATTCGTATATAATGTAATGTAAATAAATATTGTTACACTTCTTACCAAAATATGTGCATACTTATATATCTTTTATAAATTATTTTAAGTACTTTCAACTTTTTCTGTTCGACAAGAATCGAGAAAGGCCTGTGAAATTTTAAATTCAATACAAATTTACGTTTGTGGTATACCTCTATTGATATATATATATATATATATATATATATATATATATATATATAGAATATAAATAAAAAAACTGTATCACTTTTATCTAAATGTTGTGCTTTATAATTATCGTTTATCAAGATGTACATTATTCTTTACTTTATCTGTGCACAGTATAAAACAGTTACTTTCGGTATCCTTATCGTTGTTAGAATTAGTAAAACTAGTAGTTAGAATTAGTTTGTATTAGTAAATTGTATTGTTATTAATTACCAAATAAATTTAAATTAAATGAATAGAAGCAATAGAGAAAAAAGGAATAAGATGGAAAATGAGAAAATTAAAGAAAGAGAGAAAGTACATGCGCGCGCGCAGGCGTGAGTGTAGTAGAAAAAAATAAAGAAACAGAAAAACAGAAAACCCATCGTTTTTACGTAGAACTTAATTCATACATTTTGGTAAAAAATATTTTTCATTCAGATAAAATAAAGAGATAAACAAGTAATTTTTTGTGCTGAATACAAAATTTTTTCAAATAGTTAATATGAAAACTTATGCAATTATTTAGGGTAAATAAAATTAAGTTATTATTTAGTTCAAATTATAAGGTTATATGGTTCAATTAGTTTAAAAAATAATTATTTATTAAATAAAATTAAGAAAACTTTCAGTTTAAATTACGTGTAATGTAATATATTATATTAAATACCTAATTGAAGAAGAATATTCAATATAAATATTAAAATTCTAAATTTATCACAAACGTAATTATGTACACGTATAAAAATAGATGCGTATTTGATAATTTATATTTAAACTAATTTGCAAAAATAAAATTAGTAGCTCTTAAATATAATTCAAATGCTTACGCATAGCATTTTTACTTTTGTAATATTTATTTTGATAATTGTAATAAATTATTCTCTTTAAAACTTTAGTCCCTTTATTATTAGACAATTTGGTAATTAATTATGTATACTTTTTCAGTATATTTTGGATAATATGAATTTGTCAAATAATAAAGCATTTTTAAAAACAGAATGTAATTATGTTCTCGTTATTAAGTATTTTAATTGTAAATATAATAAAAAAATGTTAATTCTTTCTGAAATGTAATATTAACATTTTTGTTTAGATTATTTATTTTTAAATAGTAAGACTATCGTATATAATTTGATATTCTCTAATAAAAATATTGTAAATAGATGCTACAAGATGTAATTCATAATTCGAAGTACTAATTTGCATTCTCGAATGTGAATTCTGTAAAAATATAAATTATATATTTTTTTATACTATCAGTATATGGATATTGGTTTTTCTTAAAAATGATATATTTTGGTCAAATTAAATATTAAATTATTTAAAATATCATTACATATTTTGTAATTACTATTTATACAATTGATTATAATATACTTGAAGATAAACAATATCTAAATTTGAGAGATAAACTTAATAATAATCATATAATACTGTAATTTGTAAGATTTTTAATCAGTATTATTAAATTTAAAATAACATTTATGATTTCAGTATTTGTGAAATAAAAGCAGTTTAACAATAATAACATAAATTAATTGTTATGTGGAAAAAATTGTCTCAAACAACAAATACATGTATTACAATACGCATAATTTCTGTTAAAATAATAAAAAAATTTATTTATATACGATAATGTATGATGCTACTATTATTATAATTGTATCATAAATGATTGAAATTTGAAACGTTGTATAATTTGAAGTTCTATATATATTATATATATATATAGTTTTACAAAAACTTTTTTTATTCCTTAGAATATTTTTATAGTTTTTCGTACACATTATATTTTAAAAATAATTTTCATTTAATTGTTTTGCAAAATAAATGTTTGCCTAAAAATACATAAAATCTTTGAATATACTTACTTCTTGATCATATTTTGTAACTTTAAATTATTAAAAAATACTCGAAAAGCATATAAGAGTAAAATGAGCACTACAAATTTGAATTTTATAGTGTATATATTAAATAATGACGCGTAGGCTTTCAAATAATATAAACCAACAAAAATAAACCAATTGTATTAAATATGTTTATAACACTTTCTTATTACTATTAACATCTAATTAGCAATAATACCTTTACTATTTTATTGTAACTAGTTCATTTCTAGCCAATGGATGTTAATAAAAAGTTGAGAGGAATCATAAATATTTATTATTAAAATATTATATTTTATCTACTCATTTACAGAAGTTACGAGCTTATATATAAACTATTAGTCATTTATAAAAAAATTATACAATAAAAATTATTTTTAAATACACTTAAAGTATTTAAACTAATTATCTTATAATGTATTATTAATATTATTATAAATTTGTTTATTTCGATTTGACTTAGAACTTTAACATAGTTTATTGTTATTGTAGATTAATAAATTATCAAATTTTTCAAAATTCCTATTCCCTCATTTAACAGAGCTTGTGGATACTATTTATTTATTAAGTGTAAATTTCTACAATGTATTCGATATTATACATATTTAAAATAGAGGATTCTTAACAATGAATGAATATAAATAATTGTTTTGTATCAAGTTTTGTGTGTGTGTGTGTGTGTAATGAGCATACATATGTAAGCTATACATACATTTTTTATGAATGTTGTAATAATAAATTATGATTATAACCTCTATGGAAAATTATATTTGAAATATAAAGATTATATATTAAAAACAAAGAGTAAAAATGTAGTATACATGATAGTCAGAATATTTGAAATTTATAAATTATAAAATAAGATAAATAATTATCTTACAATAAAACTTGCGTAATGTCTATTCAACAAATATCATCATTTTAATATGATTTTTAAAAGCATTAATTGAATATAAAGTATCACTTTCTTTTCATTATGTCGTAGAAAAGAATGAGTAAAATATAGAAAATTAGAAAATTATTATTGAAATTCAACCTCATTTAGCATTTAAATAATATGTGAAGTTTTGTAATAGCCATGTATGGTGTAGTATTAGTCTGAGACGAGTATGTTGTACAACGAATTATACCACCTTTCCTTAAATTTGTGACCTTTTTATTTAATTTGATTACAATCTCATCGCTTGAAAATAAATACTGCTGTTAAATTAAAATGATAAAAATCACATTTACTACTACTAATGTAATGCAGATTTAATCTATACATTACATTTTATTCTACAAGTAAGCAAAAATTGTTTTTACTGAATATTGTAACATAATAGTAGCCAGTCTCCAAGCTTCTAATGTAAGTTGTAAAATATGTTATGTATAGGAAATAATTAGATGTTTATATTAAATTTTTATTATTCTAATTTACAAATTATTTTATGAAAACATATTAGTAATTTATCCTTTTAGAATTTCTATATTCTCTGTAATTATAGTTTTTATTCATAATTAATATATTAGATTCTATAATTTTATCAAATTATATTTGTTTGAAACAATAAATTTAACATAAAAATCACATTGATATATTAGTGATAATCATTTATATTATTTTATTATATTGTATGTTGTAATCTCTATGTTAGACTTAAATGAATGAAATACATCAAAAGTATCTCATCTTTATATTTTGTTTATGATTAATGTAGAAAATAGTTCAAAATTAATTATATAATAAGTTGTCAATTCTAGAAAATTTATTGAAAAAGTATAATAAATAATTCATTTTTTTTATTTTGTATTTTGCATATTTCCCATTATTTTAAGTTTACATTTGTATTTGAAAATAGAGTACAAAGAAAAATGTGCAACCATTTAGGAGATTGATATGAATCTAATTCTTTGTAATTCGAACTTATTCGATGTTTATAAAGCTCATCAATACGTATCTGCACTTCTTTAATTATTGCACTATGAAAATTTAACAATAATGTGTACTACTGTCGTATAATTGCTGATTGATATCATCGTGTTCATCATATAAACTTATTATATATATAGTATATACTATGAAAAAAGTAAAATGGATTAGAAAAAATGCATTCCAAAAAAAATATTCATTTGATTTAATATTGATTTTTATTTAATATTGAATATTCATTGGAAGTTGAAAGCAGATTTGTTATTGATTTCTATAATAAAGACACATGCTTATAAAGGAAAGTAAAAATCCGCGTCTTGTAACATTGTTTGTTTAAGTGAATTAATTTGCCATTTAATTATATGGTTATATTTGTAAACATTTTTCTTTGAAATAATATAAATTAGTTGTTTTTCATTATATTAATTACTTTTTATTGGATTTTTATTATTTTTGTTTTGTCTTGTATAACGCAATTATATTACTTAGAATAATATCTTGATGTTCATAATGATAAATTATAAATTATCATTATGTAATGTAATAAAATAAATAATGTAATAAAAATAATAAATTATTCATATATTATTAGTAAAAAAATTTATATATAATTACGTTGATTAAACATTTTAATATTTAATTTTTTTTAAGCTAAATATAAAATACTATAAGCTATACATAATTATAAAACTTACATAGATTAAATTGAAACCAATAGAAATAGTGAAAATGTTCATAATAAATGTTACATAATATAAAATAATATTATAAGTAACAATTATTTCAGTGTCAAAAATAAAAAAATAATAAACGCTATAGATTCATATATATTTTTTTATGCTGTATCAAATCCAACAATAATTGTATATAATTAATATATCATTTATAATATCAATTTTCGTTTTATTATTCAAATTATAAATTTAATTTATACATTCATTTTATTTATTTCGATGTATTAATTTTTATTAACGATTAATTCTTCACCAAAGCTGTACTTTTTATATCAAATTCAGCTTGTACAGCAAACTGTCATCACCTCCACCCTTCTACTTTTAACAGTATTCCCGAGTTTCCTGCCTAATATCCGGCAGTTGTCTCTCGGAAGTAACTCATTAACACACAAGTACAATCTAGGATGATCCTCGGTCAGTAGCCATCGTGAATCTCACGGATGCTGTCTGCTATGAAACAAATCGCAGCGCAACAAAAATGTACATCCTCTCTCATAGTGTAGAGTGAACGAAATGATATTTTGAGGCTTCATGCAGCTTATAACAAGCGTTCATTATCACTAGATTATCACAAAGAGGCATGACTTGATGACGTAATAGATGTCATATAAATGGTTGTCGTCCCATTGATGGTGTCTAGTAACTAATCGTGCTCTTCATTCAACGTCAATCGTTCTCTAACAGCTACTGTTTCTTCCTCTCTGACTACGTGTATATTTTGAGTCACCGGACATAAAGCATGTTCTACTTATCTCATCAAAGATATGATGATATCACACGTACGCACGCGCGCATACACGTGCACGCTTAGACTTTCTTTCTTCCCTCTCTGAAATATGTAATGTTTCTTTTTTGTCTTTGTCTGTTATAATGATGACATTATTACATTTGAATTCTTCAATGAATTGCATTTTATTCAATATAGATATTTTGTGATTATTTTATTTGATATTCAGTATTTTATTACTTTCATATGCACATTTATATAGTATATTAATCTTTTTATTTCTATAACACTTATTTCGAATATATATATCTATTTTATTTCCCTTCATTCATTTTATCTCCCATTATTCCACGTTTGTCTCTCTTCCTATAACATTTTAGAATTCTATTTTTTTAATTAGATATTATTTATTTTATGTTTCATTTTATTTCAGCCTGTATGAATAAATTTAGTTGCTTCCCAATACAACATTATCATATATAAATAAATATTTTTATAAGAATAATATACATGTGTTACATAAAGTAAATAATAAATTATTAATATGAAAATTTTCTAGAATAATGAAAATAGAATTTAATGGTTTCGGTTTTCATTTCGAAATATTTTATTGTAATTGATATGAAAATTTGAATTTTTACTTTTTGTATGCTATAAAATAATTAAGAATATATACTTTCAGATAATCAGCGTTTTGATTTCTATTTAATATACATAGTAGTATCATTTATGATCAACATATATCTGCATTTTATATGTATTATTAATATTTAATAATAATTTTTTATAAATCTTCTTCTAATTAATATATATATATATATATATATAACATTTTTTTAATAAATGTACTCCTTATAGTTAAGTTTATTACTAAATCGAAGTAATAAATAAATTTTTCATTATATTCAATCATATTTCATTATATTTCAAAACCATTCATAAATTAATTTATTTATACAACTAATTTAAAATTTTATTTATAAAACAATAATGTATTAAAAAATTTATCCCATCCATTCGAATATTTTTATTATAACGTCACTAATATGTTAAAAATAGAATTGTCTTAAATAACAACAAAATTTTACCTTAAAACGTAAATTAAATGTGAGATACCAGGTTACCTTAAAATAATTCAATTTATTTTAGTCAAAAGGATATAATGTATAATATTATCAAATAAGAAATATAAATTCCTTGATAGGCTATCAAATTGTGTACTTTATCTGAAGATGTATTGCATATATTGATCAAACCTTTATTTTAGAATTATTTTTATAAATATTACTACATTAAAAATATTTATTTAAGATATTTAACAACATTGAAGTCTACGTGTATAATAAATAAATTTGGTTCAAATCTTAATAAAGTTTATAATCTTAATCATTTTCAATGATTTCGATTCGTTTACTTTAATGTCGAGTCAATGACAATAATCTATAGCACTTTCTAAATAATACAATGAAAGCACAACCAATTTACACTGATATCAATATTCTATGAGGAATAAGACATACCCGTTTGTGGTGGGTTTAATCTCTATGTATTTCGTCTTTTTAATGTAGAGATACGAGATTTCGACTATTTTGTAATTATAATTTGGTTTTACACCCATATAATTAATAAGTAATATTGTTATTATTGTTATCGATTTCTATTATCAATAAAGTTTCTTCATCTTATTTATTGCTTAATTATTTTATTGAGCGTCATATAATCCAAAACTTCCTAATAATTTTATAAACATTTACCATACAAAATATTTGTGAAATTGATTAATAGTTTGATTCATATTATAATAACTTTTATCAAAACACGCGATAAGTATGTTTAACTTTATAAACATTTAATTTTTATATTGCGAAATCAATTGTATACATTCTCAATATTTAATTTATAATTTAAATGTTTTTTAAGTAAATATTTGTGTACAGAGTAACAATTCTTAGAATTTATAATTCAGGATCTAAAATGAGTAAAAAAAATTGTTTTTGGATACTTAAAGTCTATATATGTATAAACTCATGTTAATATTATTTGTATGTATGTCATGTCATTTAATAAATCAAATAATATATATTATGTCTATAATGATTATAGATTTTTACATTTTTTACCAAATCATAAATATACACGAATAGATAAAACTGTCGTTTTTTTAGTGCAATACATACTATTATAGCTGTTTCAATATGTGTATTTAAATGTTGGATGATTAGTTAACTTCCATTCCCTTTTTAAACCAATTTCTGATTTGTATATTATCTTCTTTTTTCAATATACAAGCGATGTCATTCGAAATTTATTTAACTTAAGTTCATAAGTAAATTAATAAATTTTATTAAACGTATTAAAATTTATAAATCCACTTCATTCCTAATCAAGGTTTCATTCATTTTGTTAAAATACGCTTATCTAAGAAATTTATATACCAAATTATATTATATATTAAATTTCATTTAAAAAATATATAAATAAATATTATTCATTAATATTGAAAAAACAGTTTAGTACTTTAATGATAACACATTCATTAGTTTAAATACTGGATTAACAAAATTTACATTGAGTAATATTGTATTATTTTACATAAGTATTATATAATTCTATAAATAATCTTGGTAATAAAGATATTAGCAATATTATAAATGTTGAGATATAAATTATAATATTAAATAAATAATATTATTTTTGAGATTTCTTTGTATTTACTGTTTTTAACTTTGAATTTTTGTCTATTAATTTTAAAATTTTTAATTTAAATTTAAAATTTTTAATGTATGCTAACTGTACGTATATTCGCTAATCAAGTTCTCTGACATTTTTGTTCTATTTGTTCTTATCTCTCGTTATTTGGCTATATGGTACGCACTAATTATTTAATTGTTTTTTGTTTATTCTGATTAGCATTTTTCCAAATATACTGACCTAGGGTTTTCATGTTTTCATTTTTCTTTATTATACATATTTCAATATACTTTTTAGTTAACCATTCCTGTAGATAAAAGTAAGTGTATTTGCAAATACTGTAAATCATTTTTTCAGTTATTCTTTTAATATTATTGAATTTATTGTAATAATTTCATATTAATCTAATGTACTTTTTATATTTAATTATAACGAATAAAAAACTAAAATTTAATTAATATTCATTAAAATTATTAATAATCAATTATTATTAATATATTATATTTTAAGTACAGAATATTATAAATTTAAATTAAAAATACATGTTTTATTACACTTAATATTAATTATGAATTTTGATGAATTTTTGCAGTAAAATTTTTGACAATTAACAAATAACTTTATTATGTTTTCAATTATTGCTTATTTAATGTTAAAATTTCTACCATTTTCAATGTTTTTTAAACTTGAATATTTATCTAATGTCATTCCTGTTTTAAAATGGGACTAAAATATAATAAAATATGTATATATCAACAGCTTCAATATAATTTAATATAAAAAAAGTACCAATACGATTTAGTTTTCTAAATACACGAAATGAAACGTTACATTATAACATTTGCAATGTATATATAAGACTTTAGTTGTATGTATAAAACTTTATTAATTATTATTTATTTATAATTGCCTTTTGTTATGAAAGTAATGTGAAATTCTTTCCAAATCTCACTCATGTATACATTTAAATTATTTAAATATAATTATTTATTAAATTATTTATTAAATAATTAAAAATATTACATTTTTATAGTTCATTAAAATTAATAATGTATTTTAAAATTAATATTTTTAATTATTAATATTAATAATTATTAGAATTGTAGAATAAAATGAATATAAGAATAATTATTAGAATTGTAGTGTAAAATGAATAGAAAATAACTTAATGAGTATCTAATAGAAGTAATTGTTACGAATAGCTAGCACTAGAAGCATCAATAATGTTCATCACAAATCATGCAAATATCGATATGTTTTAAGAATTATATTTTTAAAATATGAATTATAATGTAAAAACTACATAAGCATTATTTTGAATTAAGCTCCTACAAAGAGTTATCTCATAGACAAGAAGTTTAAGGATTCAATTTATAATTATGGATTAATATAAAATTATAATATGTATGTAACTTTATTTCTACTTAATTCATAGCTAATTGTTTGATTTCTATTTTTAATAATTTGTTAAGAATGACATGAATTCGAAATATTCGAAATAATTAGTATGCAACATGTTTTTTCAGATATAAAAAAGGTATATTCTTTCTATAAAATATACATTTAATGTAAGTTATAATGTAAGTTAAGTATTTTTTAATATGTTATTTAATATAAATTTTTTCAATCGATATTTTATTTCATTTATTTATATATAAATATTATATTAGTATAATACAAATAGATTCTAATAATATTCAAAAAAATATGAAATAAAAAATAGTAAAATATTAATTAAATACCAGCATTCATAAAATAAAATAATTTTTTTTGTATATATAAGTCGTACATTCCTTAGTGCTTTTAAAATTAATTACCAATAAATTCTTAATTAATTATAAAAGATTGCATCAAATCAATGATCATATCAACAAATCAGTAACAGTAAGTATCAACTGTTCATACTATATGTATATATTCTGAATTTTAATGATGATACGTATAAGCAATAGTATATGAATTATCAAAAACTTCCGTGTATATTTCACATTGTATTCATTTAAATTTCTTAAAATACAATTTGTGTAATTTATTTTATCATTTTATGTATGAAGTTAATTAAGGTTGAAATTGCTTTAGTAGCTCTTATGAGATCTAAAAACTTTTTACTAGTTTATGTAATTTATTGTAAATTATATTGAAAGTAGTTTAATAAAAAAATCAGAGTGAATTATTAAAGTTAGAATCAGTAGTTGTATAACGTATAAAGTGTTTAATAACATTAGTATTTTTAGTTTAACTATATAAATCTGGTTCAATAATGTCATTAATTATATTAGGAATGAGAAACTTTATATTGGATAACTTTAAATAAAATTAAATAATTTAAATAGTAATATTAATTTTTAAGTAAATATATAAATTAAACAATAATTATTTTTTAAGAAAGATGAGATTCATATATTCATAATGAGAAAAATTAATACCGATGGTGAATTTTTAGTCAGATTTAAATCGATGTAATATTTAATTAATTCCATTGTATTCCATTTTAAAAGATTTGACCTATTTTCAAGGATTAACAGATAACGTAGAATTAATTTTTTTAATTGAATTTATGTTCATAATTTTTTCAAATGATTGATAATTGAAATTTATTTTCTTAAATACTTGCCTTAAGTCATTTTAGTATTTAAAACTTCAATCACAGTTAAATGGTGAATGTATATTTCAATTTCAGTTTTGACTAATTACAAGATTCAGAGTTGTTATTTTATACTTATAATAATTATTCAGACTAATAGATATGATAGTAATATTAATCTCAGTATTGTCAGATGATAACTAAATTTATATGGAATTGGGATATTCAATGATAATTAAATTTGTTGCTTTTTATTTTGCTATTATATTTGTTTTTATTTCTTTTTCTTTCTTTGCTTTGTATTATACATTACTTTCTCTAACTTTGTAAAACTAGATTTCAACAACATTTATTAACAATTATTATAAAATGCAACAAAACTTAACGGTGATGACTAATGTTTTGTATATTTTTTATTTTTTATAAGTTATTAAAAACATAGTGATCATTAAATTACTGAAGAATGCAAATTGTCACTAAATATATTTAAACTACTAGATCATGCTTATTTTCAAGTAAAATTTATAATTTTTTTTCCTAATGAAATTTTATAGTTTTTTAATGTTTCATTTTTTTATTATCATGAAATACATTAAAACATAATATAATTAATTAAATTCTCTTAACATTATTCGGTGAAATATTAAGTTTTTATACTTGATTCATATCTTCTTTTCTATATTAATCACCTTGGAAATGGTTCAAATTATTTATTCATTTATTTTTTATTATTATCTATACTTTATATACATATATTTCAAAATGATAGAAGAGAATAAATAATATTATTTTTATGGTTTTAATTTTATAATTATATCAAATTTAATAATATGTTACTAAACGATATTAAAAATATATAATAGATTTTTCTAATCTAATATTTTCAATTTTTTTATTTTATTGTATTTATTTAATTTACGATTTATTTAATTTAAGGACAAAATCAAATTTTTACTTATATTTTTTATAATTATTGGTTGTTGATTATACATTGATAAAATTTAAAATACTGAAATTACTATAGATATTTTAAAAAGTTCATTCTTATGTGTTTATATTTTATATGGATTGACCGGTCATATAAATCCTGATCTTGAATTATCACATTTTAATACTAAAATATTATATACATTATATAATCTAAATAAGACGTTGTATTATCGGTGCATATACTTAATTTAAATATACATTATATAACATATATATATATATATATATATATTATTATTTATATTTATAAGGTAATCATAATAATATAATATTCTGAAATAAACTTACAAAAATTAATTTATTGTTATAAATTATTGGTGTGGATAAAATCATACTTTTTATAGATTTTAAGAATTTATTATTTAAATTTTATTTTTTATTTAGTAGTATTAGATTGAATTTTCGAATTAATTCACAATATTATATTCATCGAATTTAAATAATTATTTATTAAAAAAAGTTAAAGTGTAAAACTGATTAATGAAATATAATTTTGAATTAATGAATATTGATTTACTAAAGGGAGTATTTGGGTTAATAACTTTTAAAATATTTAAAGAATAAATTTTTTATTTAAAAACTTTTATAATATAAAATATATTCCACAGGAACCATGAAATTTATTATCAATGGATATTAGTCTTTTTCTTTTCACGATATAATAAAATAGTTGAAAAAAGAACATAACACTTTCGTTCAGTACTTAACAAATATAAAAAGCCCAATTGGAAAAAGTAAGCAATGGGAGTATGACACTATGAATTGACGCATATGCTACTTGTCGAGAGTGTCTCGAGTGTCGATGAGCGGGCGGATGAAGGAGTAGGATGGAGGAGAGCAGGCAATTAGTCTTTTGATGAAAAGTTAAGTTAAAGCGGAAGCACCGTTCAGTAAGGTTCTTATGAATGCGCTATTATTTTGCGTTGTTTGGATGTAAAGTACGTAAGTAAAGACATGTATTTGTGTACGGTTCAAAAATGATACTCAAACCACGCAAATATTTAAATAATTGATATTGTGAAAGTGATCTTAGAAACAGGAATTTATTTAAAGATGAATAATATATATATGAATCAAAATAAATTTTAATAATAGATTATTTCATGCTTTCTCAAGATATTGCTAAACTACCCGAATATATTATGTAATCCATCAAATATTTTATGAGAATTCGTTTAAAAAATTAAATGTAAATGGATTTTTATGTAATGAATAATATTTTACTTTTATCGTAATTATTATAGTAATATATTAAAAATACTAAACTAAGTTTTAAATTTAAATACAGCATTTAATTTCATAAAACTAAATGTATAATGTCATCGTATAAATAAATTCACATATCAGCTATATTATTAATATGATATATGTGTCTATATATATATATATATTATTAAATATTATATTATTCATTTAATCTTTGTTTTTTATTTTATTTATATATTTTTTATCGACTTGAATTTATTTACATTTCATTTTACATTTTCATTTTATAAATTTTTGTTGCCATTAATATCAATAAAACCTGTATATTAATGATAAAATTATGCTACACCTATTTAAAAATTATAATAACAAATAAATATTAAAAGTCTATTCATAGTTAGTTTAAATTAAGAATATTCGATTGCAATACAAATGAGTTTATTATTTAAATGAAATAGTTTCGTTAATCAGATTCAATAAAAAATATAATATTAAATTTATATTAGATGCATTTCATAGGAATCAAACAGTTCACAATGATATTGATATATTGATATTTATATATTTCAAATTCACTTATTAAATCCGAAATTATACTTATATGTAATAAGAAATAAAAATTATGATACACGTTAAAACAAAATTTCAGTTTCTAAAATTTTTTAAATTGCATATCATAGATAATGTCATATTTCTGTTATTACAGCACAGAAATTTTATATCTTAATCATAAAAAAATGTTTTTTTTCCTTCTTAATATGTATGAAGAAAGTATGAAAATATTATTAGCAGCAAAATAAAACATAATCTAACTGCTGTTTAACAATTATTTATCAATAATTTTGAAAAAATATATTTTACACCAGAATATCTCACATTTCATTTAATATTGAATATAAATGTTCTAGTTTCAATACTGATATCTAAACAGAGTTACAATCTCCGTTTCGAATAGTACAATGAATTTCATAGTCAATTGGATGACAGAATACGTCAATGTAAATAGAATAATCAATATATTAAATTTTGGTCATTTTCGATTTATAAAATTCAAAAATTTTGAAATGACCGTTTTAGATATTTTTTTAAATATATGTGCTAAAATCATATGATGAATAAATATGTATATTTCACACATTCCAGTATGTATTCAAATTATTTGATTGGAATGGATATTGAGTAAATATATATTACTGTGCAAGTAATGCATGACCTTATGTACAGAATCGAGCATATTGCTATTTTTACATTAATTAAAAGTCGTCGAAATACTTATTGCATTGTTTAAGCAAAAACATAGCCATATTTATTGACGCCTCTAATACATAATTTATTAGTACTACTGCATCTACGATTTTTTTAATTTCAAACAAATTTTTTCATTTTCTTTATCTGCGTGAAAAGTAATTTGTTGCTTTTGTTACTCTTTTGTTTTAAGTAAAATTGAAATATTAAAAGTAATATTGAAAAATATTCTAACTAGTGTTACTTCTTAAACAATATATAGTTCATTAAATACAAATAAAATGGATCTGAATATACATATATAATATCATATCCATCATATTATTATTTTCATTTTAATTTCTTAAATAATCTTACAGTTAATTAATATTAAATAACTACTTCCGTAAAAATATTATAAGTATTGTAAATATTATATGTTTTATTATTATTGTTGAATAAAAACAATCAGTCGTTAGTCAAAGTCTTAAAAGGTAATGACAATTTACGATTTAATAATTTTATATAATTTAATTTAAATATTTTAAAAGTTTCTTTAATCTTGTAATCTACGTATTAAATTTTAAACTTTCAATTTCCATATGAATTGAGTGTTGTATATAATTAAAAGATGTAACCAGCCATAAGTAAGATTTTTCCTCCTTTCTTTTCTGTTAGAGTGAAAAAGTACTATGAAATAAGAGTTTAATGAAATTTTCAAGACGAGCTTTTAGTCCAAAGATTTATTCTTAAAGAACCAGTGAGAATTTTCAATATTTCTAAATAGAATTTTAATGACGAGATTGTATAAAAGCGTTTTTAAAGGATAAATACTGCAAATTAGTACGTGTTATGAATTTTTGTGAGAAATCGATCTACTTTTAAATATTGTAAGAATTAAGAATTTATGAGGATCTTATTTTCAATATTTTGAATATCATTATTTAAAGGATATTAAAAAGTAATTATAAACTAATTAAGAGATCATTGATTTCTAAACTTGTTAATATACAATTGGTTAATTCCAATTGAAAAAAATGTATTTCACTAATCCGAGATAAAAAATTTAATTAGCATATAAGAAATTATTTAAAATATTAACAGAAAATTATTTTGAGATAAATATTATATATAATTTATAATTACTTTTAAGCTTAATTAAAATTTAATTAAAATCATGAGAAAAATTAATTAATATACAAATAATTTTTTTAAAAATTAAGTAAACAGCTCGTATCGTTTTATGATTTGTACTCTTTAAATCATTTTTATTTTTATGAAAATCAAAATAGCTTTTTATTATAAAGTTAATTTATAAAGTAAAATTATATGTATATAAATAACTACTTTAATTTTATTAGAAATCCAGTAATCTATATAGTATACTTACTTAATAATTTAGTTTAAACATTTATGTTCCAAAGGTATTTTAATTTAAAACTTTAAATTAAATATATATAATATATCGCGAGTATTCTGTATATCAAGTCATCTATACCATATATTACATAATATTTATCATTAATAAAATGAAATTTTACATTTAGTAAGTGTAATAAAATCATATCATTACAAAATTTTACCGATCAATAATTATTTAAAAATTCTTATAGAAATTTAATAACAAGCAATAAATGTTTTTTGCAATTAAAAATAAGAAACGATTATTAATTTATATGTAAAAAAATATCAAATTCATTATATTACTTTTATACATATTGATATGGAAATGATATAGTTATACTGTAAATGAAATTAGGTGATCTTGTTTGAAATATTATTTATTAATCTAAATCTTCACTTAAGTACATTATGTACTTGCAGAGACAGCACCCTTTACTTAATTTTTATAATAATTATTCGTTTTATAAATCATTATTTTACGTATATTATTGAATGTATTATTTATATTTCAATAAAAAATGACTACTGTGAAATTAACACAATTTATAATGCAATTAATAATAATTAAAATTTTTAAATCATTTTTTAGCAATAAACATAAAAATAGGATTAATTGGCACGAGCAATATATATATTTGTATTTTTTAGTATCTACTATATTGGTAACACATTATATTTCTATGTACTACTATTTCGTGTATAGTAATTTTATTATTATATATATTTATTTTTCTCTATATTTATTGGGATATTAAAGTACACTCTATACTTATACAAAGAATATATTTATTAGAATACATAATTATAATATTTTTCATTATCTTGAGAATCCGTTTAAAAATTAGTCAATATTTTTTTATAAGTAGACAATATGAAATTCAGTCTTCTTTGAATTCTAGTACGATAAGCTTTTAGATATTACTAATTTCTTTCATGCATTATAATTTATATATAATACCTTCGTTGCTGAGCTTTCAAAAGAATTAAATTGTGTTATATGATTATTTTTAAAAACTATTTTTAAAAATTATATGTGAAAAAAAAGGTAAACTTATTTATGGCTAGGTAATTGAAAACATGAAAATAAAGAATGGAAATGAAAAAAAACATGAATACGTCAAATAGTTACAAGATTAAATAAGACACAAAAACATTTGATTAATTTTAATAATGCGAGAGTATGTAAGAAAAGAAGAATGTTTTAGATAATTGTATATATATATATATATATATATATATATATATATATATATATATAGAGAGAGAGAGAGAGAGAGAGAGAGAGAGAATTTTGCATATACTATAAATACATACCATTATAAATTGAGTATCGTTATGCTTTATAAGAAAACAAAATTTGATTAGGAAAATCATTACGACATGGTTATAAAATAAAAGGAAAATTTTTTGCGTAGATAATAAAGATAAAATATGATACTTATTATCTAAAATATATTGCGATTCCCTATTTATTGAGATGAATTCTTCTATTGATTAGGTTGTTTCGCTTTTTTATTTGAAAAAATATTAGAAAATGATGACAAATTTATTATATTTTTAATATCAGTTATTTATATTATCACTGAAACTTAACCAAATTCGTATACAAATATGATTCACATTAATAAATTATTATTTAAATTTTGTTCTATATTAAAAAGAACTTTTATATTAATATAATTTTTTATTATGTGTGGAATATTATAAGAAATATTAATATGAATTCCAGTTAGAATTTTATTATTAATAGTAATGTAATATATTTAATTTTAATGTAATGATTATAGAAATATTTGATTCTCAGTAAATTGTTAATAGCAATACCAGTAGACTTTATTTGCAATAATAATTTTAATCTCTTTCAATTATCACAACACTAGTATACATGGTAGTTAATTTTTTCTCATGACCTTTATGCTGTATTGACTAAGGTCTATATGTTTAATTCATAATGCAGCGTAACAATGCTCATAATATAATCTGCTTTATAATTTGATTTTATAATGATGATTAAATAATGTTTTATTTGGTTAATTTTTTCTTATCAAGTTGTGATGCCCTTATAATGAAGATTAAATTATGAAAATGTAATAGATGTTAACTTCTTTATTATTAATAAGAGTATTTATATTTTAATATTTTTAGTTGGTTATACTTACAATTAATATTTTTAATAATTATTGATTATTTGTTTTTAAGAATTTTTTTAAAATTACATGTTTTGTAGATAAAATATTTTATCTAATAATAGTAATAATATATAATATTATTAGTATAATTTGTATTAAATTATTTTCAAACATCATAGTTTTTCACTTGTAACAATGAATAAAAAATATATGAATATCATTATCGAAGAATTCATTGTCCATTGTATAACATGAGTAAGCTATTTTCATTCATAAATTAATAATCAACGTTTCTTTTTTATTTGAAGTTTTAAAGATTTTATCATTTTAACTTTATAGAAATATTTGTCTTGAATAGTTCGTAATTTATTGTTTAAAATAGAAATTCAAATCTTTTTAAATACTCATTTGATAATTAATATAAGAACAATAAATTGCTCATAATATTATTGGGATAATATTAATTTCCTTAAATGGATTTTTTTCAATAAATACAAATTATAGTATTAATTATTATAATTGACATGATGTTTTTTTTTAAATAATAAATTTTTAACTTTGAAATAATCCATTTTTAACTTTGAAATAATGTTGATTAATTGAACTGAAACATTTTTTTTCTATAATTATTTTAGGCTATGATTGTTATCAGTACTTTTTAAAAATATTTTAACAGCCTATATATATTATACAACAAATTTAGTTGATAACAGCTATAGTATTTAAAGACGTAACATTTATAAATATATAAGGTAAACATCGGTTTAGTATTATTAGGCTCACTTCTTCAACATGTTTTAAATTGGATTGATCATATATGCTACCACTTTTTTTTAATTTGACGTTTATATACGTATAATTCATTTTGACAACTATATTGATTTGAATATTGATATATCAAAATAAAATAGCGCAGTTTTATTAGGAACTACAAAATCGTTAATGATAAATAAGATTTGTATAATAATTTTTAAAAAACTTGTATTTTTCACGGTTATTAAAATCTTCTTGTTTAAACAATCATAGATCCGTCGTTATCCTTCTATTATTTAAAATATTACCAATAACTGCGTTAAATAATAATGCTAATCAAATTAAATTCGATTATGCCAAGTTTAACTAAATGATGATTCAGCTTTATCAAAAATATTCTATGTATTTAATAATTTAAAAGATGTAATATACAATAGTGGATTTATTGTAATATTTAAAATTATTTAATTGCGTGGTAATTACACATGTAGAATTTTATTGCCTAATTAATTTAAGAAAATGTCGACTGATTCAAATTATTAAGAAATTTATTTTATTTTAATTTAATTATCATAAAAATATGTTATATTTGTATAAAAATAATCAGATATGAACATGTAAAATCAAAACTATAAATAATTGTGAGTAAAGCGTGCATTAGGATCTTACAGTTAGACAATTATTAACGATTTACCCTGGATGCATATATTCACTTTTATACATTCGTGGAATGTCTGGAGTTGCAAATTATGTTTTATAGATGTATGTATGCTCCTCTGATTAATGATGTGGCTATTACTAGCCTTAAAAGGGGCGTAGATAGTATCTTTAAGGCATGCGCGGTAGATCCCTTAAATTCATTGGCTCTTAGCTATGTGCACTTTCAATATATAATTCTGTAAGGTGTTCAAATAATTACTGGTTATATTTACACATTATTTAGAGTAAAAATTATAAAACACTGATTTTATAAAATATTGTTTATTCACAATTTATAGAAAAAAATTATATATTTAAATATACTTTTATTAGTTTTTATTTATCCAATTGAAAATGTTTTATTAAATTATTATAATTAATATTTTTATTTAGAATTCATTATAAAAATACTATTACTTTTGAAAATCTGTTTATAATTAGTAACACTGTTCTGTAATAGCAACACTATAAATACACGTTTATGTATTACATATTCAATAAAAAATTGATATAATTTCAAATTTATTTTGGTATTTACGTAAAAGCAAATAAGTAACAGTGTGTCGGTATGTTTAATACTCCACTTTATATATCAATTATGCATCAATGCATCTATGATGATTGGTTACGTTCACGATTAGGCCACACTCAGCGCCATCTGAGTATCTTAAATGAAGCATCAAAACTTTATCATCATAGTATTTACTTTTGTGGCTCAAGTTGATGCCTCTCAACACTACTCATTATGCTCGAATACTATCAATGAACAAAAATGATATCACTCTCGTCAAACAATATGAATTTTCAATGTCTCTTTGATTTCATACTAATATACATTTAAATGTAATTAAGATAATAGCCCTATATAATGACGTAAAAATCAGCATATATTTCATTCCGTGTTAGTAGAATATTAAAATGACATAGTGTAGTATCTACGAATTTAATAGCAACTGTATAAAGTAGCAGCGGCTATCATAAATTATGCTAAGATATCTAAATATATTTCTTCACGGATTATATTATTCACAAATAGAAACTGTCTTAAACATTCAATAGTCAATGAATCAAAGTATGAACATTGACCAAATACACCTATACGTATACAGGATAATACATTGTAGGAAAATAAGAAAGTTGTATGAAAAATTTCTCAAAAAATATTTTGTCGATCATTATGTTAGAAATTTACTTATAGTCATAGATACATAAGCTTATATATATAATTCTGAAATATAAGTCAAACGTAAATATTTATTTGTATTGAGTAAATTTAATTGGTGAGGAAACATTATGCCATCTATACAAATATAAAAGTAAAGTTTCTTGTGAAGTGAAGAAAAGTAAAATATTTTAGATGAAAATAAATATTAATAAATTTCATATGCTGATAAATATTACAACATTTTAAACTTAATTTTTCTTTGACCTTCTTTAAAAATATCAATGTTTAGTATTTAGTATCATAATAAAATTTGTATTTGGTTTATTTCTTATTAAAATTAGAAATCAGAATTTTATTAGCGTTTTTACTTTCTTTCTATCTTATTATCAGTACCGGTATCGCCTTTATCATTATCTTTACAATGCCATTATTACCGCCATCACAATTATCATCGCCATTACAACAACCATAGTCATCGTCATTGTTGAAATTTTATTTTCAAGGCAATAAGTGTATAATCACTCGATATGTACCCATCGTTTTGTATATTCCCTTTCCTTCATAAATTATGTTTAATAATATTTCTTTGTGAAATATTATCATCTATCTGTTAAAATTTTGAAAAATAAATTGACTTTACGAAATCAGACTTTTAATTATTTTAAACTATTTTATATATACAATTTCATTTTTATATTTTTAATAGTATACCTAATAATTTATTGTAATACACAAAGTACTAAGCATATTTAAGTAATTTTTAATTCATTTTTATAGGCAATCGATAATGGTAAAAAAAACTACCAATGTTTTTAACATTCATAAATTACAATTTTTACTTTAAAATGTATTTATATGAATCCGAATAACTTTCTCTAGCGAAGTCCTATTGTTCTATAATAATATATTATTTATTTCTATTCATTTTTACTAATAAGTTTCAATAATATATGAATACCTTGCTTTATGTAGTTCATTATACACAAAACTTCTGTGCAACATTGTCCCGTTAAAATTTGTAATATATTAAAATGATTAACTCACGAAATACAAGAAACATACTGTTTTGATTGTTTGATATATTATTCAGTTTCTGTCTGTCACTTTTTTTTAATATATCTTTATTTTATTTTTTTTTTAATTTTTTCTGTTTACCGTACATAAACAAAAATAGATTTTATATATTACACATATAAAACAATTTACATAATTGATTATAAATAATTTACAATATATGATTTATTAAAGAATAAGTAAACTATTATAAATAAATGATTTCTTTTTAACTTGTAAATTATTTCGTAGTACAAGTTTTTGATATGTTGTGAGTATACAGACAATTTATTTAATTAGTCAGGACTATAATATCAGTTTTTAACAATGAAATAAGAAAAGTGAATATTTTTAACATTATAAATTTATTGAATATCTTCTCTAGAAATAAAAAAGCACATCTTTTACAAATCTTATAATTTAATAATATAAAAATATTTTTAATGCATTTGTAATTCTGTATGTAATTCATTATGTTAAAATTAAATGATATTACAGTTAGTGTTTGTAACTATATAATAGAATAATCAGTAAGAGATTGCTTTATAGATTTTCCTCTCATATATTATAATGTTTCTTTTAATACCGATGTATACACGTTCCACAGTGAATTACATTTGCATAGATTTACTTGCTGGATTCATTTGTTTATATTTTTATATATTTTCAAAGATCAAAACTCGCCAATTAATCAATCCCAGTTCGTGTGAAAATCTCAAACGTTACATAATAAGTCCAATAACCTCACTATTTTTGTTCACGAGTTTTCGTATACAACGATATTTATTAATATTCATAAAGACAATTTTCATAACTTGTTTATTTATATTTGATTTTTTTAAATATTTGCTAATTATTTTTAACTCTATTTTTCTCTATATTTCATAATTCTAATCAAATATTTATGCAAAGAACATTATTTAACATGAAAAGAAACAAATTTTTTTTAAATGACATAATATTAATTATGTTAATATTAATTTATATATAATGTTTAATATTAATATCAAACATTTTAATATTTTATATTTTCCTATTTTTATAAAACCTAAGAAATTCTATTAATTTTTCAACTTTATGCGTTGCGTATTTTTTATTACAAGTACATTATTATTACTATGAATCAAATTTACAAAAAATTAAACTTTACTTAATAAAACTTATTATATGAACAAAATGATGTAAGTTATATTTAGAGTTTTTTCTTTATTTCTTATTAATAATGTATTGTCTGTCTAATACTGACTTAAGAGTAACAAGATGTTATTTTAAAGTTATAAAAAATAAAAAAATTAAAGTAAAATATAAAGCTAAGTATACAACTTCTTTTTTACTTATAGATTTTAATGCAAATCACTAAATCCAGCATGTAATGTATTGGCAATATTATTTTTATTTTCGTTCCTATTATATACGACAAATATTAATGTAATACTTTATTACTGTTTTTTTCTTGCATTATTATTCATATAAAGTATTAATCCATACTTTATGTCAATTCCAGTTTTATTATAAAAAAATTAAAATTCACATGTTATGTTTTTATTAGTTTTTTTTTATAAATTAGGAAGATTTGTAAATACATAAACTAAACATATTTTTATCATATAATTAAACAATTGGGCAATACAAATATTGAAAATTTTTTATTACATTCATTTTTTTATGTGTAAGAGGTCAAAATGAAAGGTAATTTCAAACAAAGTAAATTGTTCTTGGAATTCTTTACACAATTTTTTGTCGAATTGAGTCAATTATAATATATAGCATAATTGTTAAATATGTTGATATAGTATAAAATATTTTATAATAAAGGTTTAGAAACATTAAATTTTGAACTAAAAATTTTATAATTAATATTTTTTAATCTTAGTTCCTTCAGAATTTCGATGAAAATAGTTTTGCAAGTCTTTATCATCGTTGTTGTTATCATTATAGATTTTAGTAATAAAAACATAATTTCAATTATATATTGTTTCTTAATGTTTTACAGTAAAATGTAAAAATCATTACAATAACGATATAGACTTACACTGACTATCATTCGTGCGTCCTCCTAAATAGAAACAAAGTAACTCTACGATTATAATAATTTATATTTAAATAATTTTCATATGTCTCTCTAAATAATTTCATATTATATATGACACATTTTTGAAACGTAGTTTATCTTAATGTATGAATACAATGTTAAAAAAAAAAATTTGTATTGCGTTGAAAATAAAGATATGTTGGAGTGTGCTAATAAATCTTTAAATATAAAAAGTTTAATAATTTTTTATATTTAATCAATATAACTTGAGTATTATATATGTACATTAGAAATCAAGATTTTTTTCATGATAGTTTATTGGAATAACACCTAGGAAAATATGTCCATTCGATTATGATTCTTTAGTTGCATGATATATGCACTAATAACTGCTATATGTATACCCTTGTTGGTCGACAAATGAAAATGTTATGAAAACAAAGAGAATTGTCTCACTTTTTAAGAAAAGTTTATCTTTTAACGATAGAAGGCAATAATGATTGAATTTGGGAAACGCAAAATAACCACCGATTGTAGAAGTATAAAATCACACTGAGGGTTATGATAATATATACCGATACACAGTTATAGATATGTAAACGCTCTGCAAAAATGTAAAATTCATAATGTAATCGAATGAATCTTTTAAGTTACCACTTCCATGAACTTATTGTATATAAATTTAAAACATCCATTCTATTTTTAGCAATTTGTAATTATTACATTTTATTATCCTTAATCTTAAATTACTTGGTCTCGATAAAGTTTACAGTATTTTGAATAAAAAATAATTTTTAAATTGTTAATATTAACTTTTTTTTTAATATCAACGTAAAATTTTAATTTTCATTCAACTTTCACATTGGTAATTATACAGACAGATGGTCATATATGAGCTAGTAAATAAATTAAACGTATACTGTCGTGACAACTTTAAATGCATTTGAGTTTTTAGGGACAGAAATTTTTTGATACATAGGTAAAATTTTTTCGAAATTCATAATATATTTAAGTATATTTTTATATATTGAAATTTTATCCTTACATTGAATAAATAAAATAAGAAATATATATTCATAATTAAATTTTTATAAAAATAAACCGATTAATTATAAATATGCAAAAGTTTGTCTTTTTTAATATATGATATGATTAAATATCACGATATAAGGCAATTACTTTCATATGAAATATTATATTAAGTTAAAATAAAAATTATTATATAAAATATATAATTTAAATACGGAATTATGAACTAATACTGGTTACAAGTAAAAACATATAATAAACTGATTTTTTAAGTTCTTTATACTTATTATTTGTATACGTGTGCGTATATATGCGTATGTCGAAAAAAATATTTAATAAAATAATTTAGTTTAAATTGACACGTGAAAATATAATGTTTACTTAAAGTAATGCATATATTTTATTAAAATTAATAAGTGGTAAGTACAGATACAATAATATAAAAATATCTAATTTATAGCACTGTATTATTATAAAATATATAAAATGTATACTCGCATTTTAGTATTAAATCCAATTGAAATACCATATTTCAAATATATCGTCACTACATCAAATTTTTAGTTGCATTTATCTGTACAATGTGTGTATCAATAAATTATTAAATATTAACGTCAATTGCATTGAACAAACTGCTTTATTATAATTTGCCGCCTGCCCTAGTGGATACTTGGGAAGGACTTAAGTGGAAAGTATATCTCTATAGAGATATACAGTGTGTGCGCGTCTTCGTCAAATAAGTTATATTTATAATTAAATTATTGATGTGTTGGATTTATGTGATGGAAGGATGTATACTATGTTCACTCACAGCGATGCAGTTGTATCGATCCAATCCTGTGATGAATTTGTCTTTCAGCCCAAGGACCTCGATTTGGTGAGTTTAGCAGCAGCTCTAGTGCCTCTTGAATGATATCGGCAGGCTTATTACTCATTAAGAACTCCTTATCCAGTGGCAGGTATGATACCAGGATAAATATGGATGCTATTGTAAGTGAAGGAGTATAACAATGCTCTCAACCAATGATCTGTCCTCTATCTATGGGATGTGGTTCTTAATCCTGGTAATCTTATACTTTTTGAATATAGCTCTCTTGTTATCAGTGCTCAGTGTCTTTTCATGGTACAATAGCCTACACATGGCTAGCCTGGAATTGTTCTTGATTTGATAGGTTTCAGGCAATTTGGAGTGGAGACCCAAGTAAGGAGCACCTTCCACGACCGATTTAATTTCAGAGAAATTAGTGAATTCTTTCCTGAATGTAGTAAAATCATTGCCTATGATACTTGTTAGAAGATCATAAATAGGAAGTATGAAGTGGATGAAACTGGAGTAGCAGTTTGTGTATACGAGTCTGGCCTGCTTAAGGAGTGCACCTGTGGTTGAATCTATCTGGCGTGAAGTAACCAACTCTGCCAGTGGCCTCAGGTCAGATATTTTTGAATGCGGGCGAACAGTGCCCGACTTTCTGATGCAGATTGCCATTGCCAGTATATCCTTCACTACTGGAAGTAAGTCTTCAACCTTCCATTGGATGGACTGTAAGACATCCTTGGTTGATGCTTCATCCAAGTGTTGCGCTCGTTCTTGAAACGCTCCTTGGAAAATTTGTTCACGTACTTTATCCTGTTGGGTGTATGCTAGCCCCAATAAATGGATACCCTGCAAGGTCAAGTTCCATGTCCCTAGATCAGCAGTTCTAGTGGTCCCTTCAAACATTGTTGGTTGCTGGCTGTGACCCTGGTAATGATGGTTATTAATCATGAATATTCATATATGGTATCACGTCCTTTATATGTGGTAAAGTGTATGGGAATAATGTCACCACAGCAGTCATCACCGGGCTACTTTGTGACAAAAATGCGATCTTCCAGAATCTTGTAGAGCTCTGTTGATCCTCTGTCGTTCTGTAACAAAATGGTGTGTTAGCCCCAATGGATTTTAAGTTGATAACAGGGTGATCTATCATTGATTCATCTTGATTTAACGCCCTCTGCGGAGACGTTAAAAAGGTTTTTAGTTGATCAAAACGCGGGTATGTGATGGTTGTGTCAATTAACAACTCCTATCGTTACCTGATGTTAAGGTTGAAAACGAGCTTCGAGGGTAATGGTGATGGTGAGGAACTTTTGAGTGTGGATTTTCTGCGTTTCCTAATATCTTTTTCTTTCGTGCCTTCTTTCGTTGCCATGTTATTGTTGGTTTGCACTGCAAAGAGGTGGAAGGTCATAAATCTTCGGATACCTGTTGTTGCAGTGATGAAAATATAATTATTAAATTTTCGAAGTTGCACGTGTGCAGGGCACTGGTAAAATGCACTACCTTCCACTATATCCGTCTCGAAGGACCAAATGTTTGATAGCTTTATTATAATTTGCCGCTCGCCCTAGCGGATGCTTGACAAGCTCTTAAGTGGAAGGGCAGTGGAGATACAGTGTTTACATACATCGTTAAATATGGTTTATTTACAATTAAATTATTGATGTGTTGGATTTATGTAATAGAAGAGTGTGTTTACTCACTATGTTTATTATGTTTACTCTATGTTTACTCACAGCGATGTAGTTATATTGGCCTGATCCCTATGATGAGCAGTTCACCGTCATGACAGGCTCCGTGATGATGGTAACGATGCCATTGCTGATCTTCTAAGGATTAGCAATAGACTTGGCACATTCCGTCACAAAGAATGTTTCGACACTATGCTTCTTGAAGTGTAATATTTTTCTTGAAAGGGAGTAGATGGTGTCACTAAGTTGTTACTGCAGATTCAAACGCACAGAAGAATGACGTGTGTTCCCTTTGTAATGGCTTCATTGAGAGAGCGACTGTTCTATGGCGACAATGCTAAGACAGAGCTTGATCCCTCTATAACCGACTCACTAAAAGAGACAGCCTGTTGGACAGAGAGCGCTTTCTCGAAGCGTACTTGCTTTAAACACCCATGCGACAGTTTAGTTAGTGCTGAAAACAATGGAGGCGATTGTGGTGCTAGAAACAATTGATGCGATTGTGGTGTTAGAAAGAGACTGCGTAAAAAAACACTTAGGAAATTTTAAGATTTGTGAAATTCCCGAAACCTAAACACTCGAGAGATTTTCAGAATTTCGAACAAATTAGTATTCTCGTATTATTGTCGGCTTTATTAACACGAAAATCTTCGAAAATACGAACTAAATAAATAGTATAATTTATTTTATATACAAGCTATAATTTAATAATATAAGTCTAATTTGTATAATTATAAATTCGATCTTCCTAAATTTATTATACAAATTTATATGCATGATTGGCTACAGATGCTGATAGGCACGCATAAATTGATATGTATTCCAGATATTCTCGTTTAATATATAATATAGCATTAAAAATAATTAAAAGATATTTAAACTAATGATCTAAATTTGTTTTATAAAGTATTGGATTTTAATGTTTATAACACAATAATTTAGTTATTTAATTTAATAAGTTTATTAATTATATACAAATAGTGAAGATTAAAAAAAAATTTTGTATAAACTATTGGTATTTCATTTAAATGTAACATATATAAAAAAAATTTATTATACAAATTTTAATTTTAATTTTTACTAATTAATTTCATTAATTTTATAATTAAGCAAAAATATGTTTTTTAATGATTTAATAAAGTAAAATGAATAAAAGTAATGAAAAAATGTAATAAATTTATTTAAAAAATATATAATTTTAAATTGAAAATTTACTCTATAAATTAAATGATTTTAAACGAAATTCATAACTATATGAATGATAGAATAATTATGATCCATACTATCATTTAGCTTATTTCTAAAAAATTTTAAGAACATTTAATTATGAAAATAAAAAAAATATTCTACCTACATATATCCCATATCTATTTGTGTACCTTAATGGCTCAGTCTCTTCAACTTTATTCTTGTCCCTGTACTGTTAAAGAAATACAGACGTTGGCGCACTATATTAACGGCATACAAATGTACAAATAAAAAAAGAAAAATCTAGAATAAGTCTTTCCTATTTATTTGTGCATAAGATCTATTTTGATAAGTGTTTTTCTTTTTATATTTTCTACTGCATAAATCAGAATATAAAATAAATTGAATAAGGGACAAATTTAAAGCTTGGATATGCATCAGAAGCTGAATCTGCTCCATGGTACAATAATGATAAATATTATAACGTTTCATTTTTGATAAATGGATGACATAAAGAAATGTAATAATAAATAATAATTAAATCTATAATAATATAAAATAAATATATAATTAGTATATTATATTTTATACTGCATTATTACCTAAAATATTTAACAAATATAAAATAACAACGGATAAAAATAGAATAATAATTATATATAAATATTGCAATTGCATATATTTACAATGGAGAATTATAAAAAACAACTAAATGTTACATAAAACTTTTGGGTTTCTGTAAACCTTATTTTGAAATAAAATAAATATGGTATATGCTGAATTAAATGTTTTCATAATCGCAACTAGAAGTTTGAATTTTGAATACATTTTGAAGTCTTTACGGTATTAAACATATTCATATTTAAAATCATCAAGGTATATATGATTTTCATTTAAAATATTTTATTTTTTCATTTTTTTCTATAATTAAAATTATAACTTATGTAAAAAACTTAAAATTATTATAATAAATGATAAACAGTATTTTTTTATAAAATTATAATTCAATAAATAAATAACAATATTCTTAAATATACTTTCAATATATAATTTTTTAAAAAATTTAACACATCCATCCTCTCGAATATCAGAATATTTAAAAATATAGTAATATTTTATTGTGCAATTAAAATTAATAGGCACTTTGTCAAATTATCAATTGGTTATCAATAATTGTATTTTTATTTTATATTATTTATTTATTTTATATATTTATTTTTATTTAATTTTGTATTGTAATTGTATTTATTCTAGAATAATAAAATAAATATAAAGTATTGATAAAAATATATATAAAATAAGAAACAACTTATGACTGTATTGAAATCTTTATTAAGTATAATAAAAACGTGTTTCTTATTGAATATTTATTAATTCTTTTAACAAATAATATAAATTACTGATGAAGTAATATTATTTTACGAAAAGCAAAAAATGTTCATATACAAATATTTTTATTATAAATTTTCATAATCTTATAATATTTATTTAAAAAAATTTTAATTTAAACGAAATTTAACTTATTTAAAGTTTAAAATTTTTTGTGCATGCTCTGAGTTAATTTTATTATCATTACAATTTATTTTTTTGTTTTTATAAATAGAAAATACATAGCCGTGTAATTTTTTATAATTTGTATGTGTACAATTAATTTTTTATTGCCTAGGTTATTAAGCAATGATTGATAATAATTTATGTTTCTTCAGAGTTTTGAATTACATTTGAATTACAGTTATTTTTAAAATTTAAGTTTTTTAAAGAAGTAATAATCGAGTATACCTAATTTATAAGATTATTATTATATATATATTTATATATTGCTGAATGAAGTTAGTTTTATAATTTACGAAATTCAAATTTATTTAAAAAAAATTTAATATGAATTTTTGTGAAGCATTTTATCAGTGCTAATTACACGTTATTTTAGATAATAATTGCTATTATATATTTTTATAAATGTTATTTTCTACTTTTATTATAAACAGTATTTTACACAAAAAAAGTTTCTTGAACAAAAAAATTATGCAAAAATATCCATAAAATTAAAAAAAATATATTACATAAATGTGTATACATTGAAAATTTTTATTCTTTTTTATTGTTATTATAATGTTTAAAAACTCATAAGATAAGAAAACAAAAAATAATAAAGCTGTATAGTACCATTTTAAATTTTTATTTGATTAGAATATGATTCAATTAGAAAGTTATTATAAATGAATTTACAATATTATAAATTAACATTACTTGTATTATTAATTGTTTAAAAAAACGTTCAACTTAATTTAGCGCAATTTGTCTAGTATAATACGTATATTAATATATTAAAAGTGTAGTAATATTGTTAAAGTTTTGAACATTTATGCTGTAGCATAAATATAAAGAATAAAAACTAGTTCGTTTTTATTCTTTTGAATGTCATTTACAATCATTTATTAATATTTATTATATGCATGAATGTATCCAATCTGTCAATGAAATGAAATGAAAATAGTATGTATGTATTCAAAATCTATTTTCAGCGATTTGTTATCTTTGATAAAATTAATTCTCTACAAACTTAAAATATATTACTTATTTTTATCAAATAATTACAAACTAGGAAAATCAATTGATGAACATATTAAATTTTTTAATTTTGATGATTTATAATTACAAAGATTATTATTATAGAGATAGATATTATAAAAGTAACGATATCAGTAAAAAAACTAGTATGCTAGAGTATCTAAACATAAAATTTATATATATAAAACAAACAAATAATCAAAACGTTACTACTATTATCGCAAAAACAGACGATCAAAAAAAATCCAAAAAACTTTGGAGGCGCGTATCTTATTAAATTTTTTCGTTTGTTTTTTAAAGTGACTTTTAATATTAAGAATTTTGAAAGTTTAAATATATTTTTATAAATCTACATTAACTCGTATTTAGTTTACTACTAATAAAAAATTAATTTCTTTTAAATAACCTATTGATTTTCCAAAGAATGGTATGAGTCGCTGTTTCACATAAAGCTCACATTTAATAAAATGCAAACGTTGTAACAAATCGTAATATTTATGAGTAATTATAAATGTAAAAACTATAATTGCAAGTAAAAAACTCGCGGAAAACTTAACAGTACAGTCCCATTCGTTAGAGGTTGTATATAAGAAGTCACTTCGTGTGATGAAAAGAATGTGTAAGCTAGGGTTCATGAGTTTTGACGTAAATTGGTCTAGCCGTATAGTAACAGCAAAACTACTTGAACCGAGCTTCACTTGACTCAACATGATGCCAAAGTCACTTGAATATAATTAAATCAGTAATCTATAGATACAAGAAAGCACAAAAGTATATGCGAATGAATAATTTAAGACCACGGCAAGTTATAGAAAAGACACGAAAAAAATTCAAATCATCTTCTCGAATACTAGTTATAAGCACTCATTTTTATTACAATACCATCGAATTAACTAGCACATAAAAAAACGCAGTGGCATTTCTTGTAATTCAATCGTATAAGTTGAATACACATCTTGTCGAACTGAAAGGAATAAACCATGGGAACTCTGTACTTCCTTTTGAAGAAAATATTGTTATTATGAAATTTAATTATGAAGAAAATATTATTATTAACATGAAAAACTTGAATAGGAATTAACAAAATATTCGACATAGATGATTAGGAAATACAGTTAAGAATTTGTAGATAGCTATATGTAATTGTAATAATGTGAATAAAATAATCTTAATAAATATTATATTTAGAAATATAAATTTGAAAAACGATTTAATGTTCTATTATAATTACTATTCATTAAAATTAGATATAAATTTAGATCCATTTAAAAATTGAGCGAATTTATACATTTTTTTTAATAAATAAAAATAGTCTATATAAAATAAGTATAAATATTCACATTTTAAGAAAATACATTTTCTATAATTTGGATTCGTACAATAAAGAAACGAATATATAATAAATGCTATAACCATCATAAGAATTATTAAATGTTTAAAAAGGCATATATTGTAAAAAAATTAATGAAATTATCACATGAATGTATGTACATGCGAAGTACGAAGTGTTCTTGTAAGAATAAAGAAAATAATTTGATTTTTACTAAAGGTTCATATCAATATAATATCGTTTGAGTTTACATTAAAATAGCGTATAAAAGTTACAGTTATTCAACCATGTTTATCCATTATCATACTTTATAAGAATATTTATGAAACTTAAAAATAATAAACACAAGTTATAACAGTATATTGTAATAGTCATAATTATCCTAATGAAAGTCAGAAATACGCAATAAAGTGAAAAGAATTAAATTCATTTATTCCATATGGCCATTTATTTTAAAAATATCTTACAGTACTTTGATTACCAAACAAATAAAGATAATTGTGAGAAAATTCAAAATTATGAGACTAATTGTCTACAAATATATGATTGAAATGAAATTTAACTTTCATATAATTTGATACGATTTTGGAAAGAGCTCTTTCTTTCTTTCTTACCTTATACTTTAAAATAAATTTTTCATATAAACACTGAATTCTATGTCGTTAATACTACCTTACGTTGAAGTTCAAACATCTGTTAGTTAGAAATTTTATATTGATTATATTTATACACATACAGATTTTACATACAAATAAATGTTTATTATTATTTTATTCAAATGAATGAATCGATAGTCAAGATATTATTTACGCATTTAACTAAAAGCTGACATCATTTTAATTCAGATAAAAATATACTATTCTTTTCTTTAAAAAAATTGTATTAAGATTAAAATAAAGAAGGTAAATTTTAACGTAAAAGTAAGATGAAGATATGATTTCTGAAGAATCAATAAATAAAAATTTAAATAATTCTTTAAAGGATACGAGCAATAACTCTATAAATTGTGTAGAACGATAAACAATGTGATTATATAAGTTTCAAGAGCGAAATCTATTTTTTTTTAATAAATTTATTTCTAGTGAATACTATTTTGTCGAAAATTATCAAATTTATACTAAACGAGTAAACTGCATGTGATAGAAATCATAAGTAATGTTTACACACAAATTCGATATAAATAATTTCTTAATTTTCTTGTCTCCGAATAATTGGTATAAACTCCTTGTATCATTTGGTTTCATTCTTATTCTGCTATTATCATTTATAATTGTTCTCATTATTTATCACCTTTTCTAGTACTTTTTGTTCCTCTTTTTGTCTTTCATTCTTCTTTTTTTGTATATTTTTTTCAGTATTTTAATTTTATCATTCCTTATTCATTCCCATATTACTGTCTATTTGCATGTTTGATAATACAATCGTTATCACTGAATTATGTATATGATATTTATATTAATATGAATATATTTTATATATTAATAATCATAATAAATATAAAATATTTTATAAAAAATTAGAAAAATAATTAAAAAATAATAAGAATAATAGAACTATATAAAAATAGTAAAAATACATCTAAATAATAAAAATAATATAAAAGTAAATTATAAAATGCGCGTGAAATATAGTTTATTCTTGAATATGTGATCTTAACTGTGTATTGCATAAAATGTGACAACAAATAGGCTTTCTATAAAATTAAAACTCAAATTCAACGAATATTATTCCGTATTATGATTTTATTATTGCCACATCATTGACTAAAACTTATTACTATATATAACATACTATTTATGAATATTATAATTTAAACTTTAATTATATATAAAGCATACCAATAAACAAATATACCAACATATCGATAAAAACATTTATAAAAAGTTATTCTACCTTCTTTTTGTTTTACTAATTTTTTTTTTGTAAAAACTACTTTTTAATATAATTATTTGGATAAAATAAAATAATTAGTTATTAATATCTTTTAATTAACTATATGATAATGAAATGACACTCTAAAAGTGTTCTGAATATACTTCTAAATATATAATTGAAAAACTAATATTTTTTCATGTTTTCTAAAAAAATTTATATATTACCTTAATTCTATATTACTATATTATGAGCTAAAGTAAAACAGAAATACTGAAGAATCGAGTAAAAGTTGAGATAAAAACAAAATTTATTCTAGCAGAATCACTTTCATAGTATATAGATATAGATCGTTCAATTTAAAAGCACCGCTGTTATTATAATACAGAAAATAATATATTTTTCACCGATTAAACAATAAATTAAAAAAGTACTTAAAACCGCTTTAAAAGTTTGTAAATTAATATACATATTTAAAAAGTGTACATTCTTCTAAATAATATATGGTAAAACAATAATAAAATTATAATTAGAACCATATACAGACATTCCGCATGTCAAAAATATTGAGATATGAAGAATCAGAATATCTTTCTAATCTATTTAATATTAAATTTTAAAAATGTCCATTTATTAATACAAATCTATGTCATTTTAATAGTATATATAACAGTTCAACCTTTCTAATAAAAAGAATTCTTTAACACGTTTTAATCTTTTAAAAAATGTTTACTTTGTAGTCTTTGTATTTAAATGTAATAATATTTATATTGTTAATTTTATTTCAAATATTTAAAAATTATAAAATAAATTGGTACTATAATTAACCGAAATATTGAGTTTAATAATTGATTCTTGTAATTTATACACTATTGAAAGTGTTTGGTTAATGAAGTATTTTTGGGGCTGAAATTCTGTCAAAATCGGCTTCGGAACATGTAAAACATTTTTTTTTTTAATATTAATTAAATGATATCAATTTTTATCATAAATTCTATATTTCGTATATATAATTAAGAATAATCATACACTTTTAAATATGAAAACATTAACTTATATTATACAAAAAATTGAAATTACAAACATGGAATTCCTATCCATAAATATCATAATATATGCAACGATTCAATTGTTAAATTAATTTTCAATGTTAAATGTAAATTATTTATATAAATTATAAATAAATAACTAATTTTGTACATAAATAAAATTTTTAATTTAATTCCTGAAATTGTTGGTACATTGTTAAAGTAAAGTTAAAGAAAAGTTAAAGTCAAGTGCTTAATAGTGTGATCAAACTTTTGATTACTTTGAATTTGAATTCTTTTTTAAACTAACTAGTTCGTTTTATATTGAAACATCACTATACTTTAAGATAGTATACTAAACGATATGTATACCAGCTATTCGCAATTTGTAAACGATAGAGTTTAAGCAATGCATATTCTCAATATTGTGATTAATTAAAAAAAATTATTTAAATTATTTCATTCAATGTCTATCATCAAGTATTTAATGAAGAAAATATCACCTTGTTGTGAAATAATATTTGGACCTTACATAAAAATAAATTATAAAAAAAGAATGTATAAAAATATAAAATGTTTTGATGCAAATACTTTATTTACTTTTTCTTCTTAAATAATTCAACAAGTTCTTAAGCAAAAATAAAATTAATTAATGCACAATCACATTATATATTTATGAATTAAATATTTACAATTATACATTATGAAAGTAAATATTTTCTTTTTCTAATTATTTAATATATAATATTTATATAATTCAAGTATATAAATTATTTATTTCAATTACTTATATTTTATTTATAACTTATTTATATTTATATTTATAATTAGTTATTTTTATAACATTTTTTGGTTTTATTTTAAAAATTGAATAGTAACAATATATGAAACATAAATCAATTTTTCATATTTTAACTAAACTGAATTTATCAGATTAATCAATAATAATAATAATAATTTTTTGAATAACGAAATTATCTCTACTCCAAGTACTAAATTATAACATTACTAATCATATAAATAAGAATAATATATATACAATATAAGAATGCATATCAAATAATTATATCATAATAATATTATAATCAACTCAACAATCAAGGAAATATAATTAGCTATTTTCTATCATTCTAATTTTCCCCCACTTTGAAGACCATACCTTCTAAAATCTATCAAATATAAAGATGGCGAGTAATACCAGCTTTGATAGGTGTATGCAATGTTTGAATATAAAATACTAAAATCAGTATAAAAGTACAATGGTAATCACAAATCGAAGAAAGTCTCAAAATTTTAAATCCTTTGCTTGATTATCACTCATAAATTACTTTTTAACTTTATTTACATATTTACGTACTTTATGGCATTCTATATATAATTACCTTTTAAATTAAAAACGATTTAGACATTAAATATGACCTACTGAAGTAGATTTTTAATTGTATGAAGAGTATAAAGTATATGTATATAAATATAATAATATTATCATTACCGTAAACTTTCATATTTATTCTTAAATAAGTTTATGCTAAAATAACATTATGAAAAAACGTAAAAACATACTATGTAAAACATATAAAAATATCTAAGACACGAATTTTCACTTTTACTAAGGTATACATTTCATAACTTATAAATTTGATAGAATTCGAAGAAATAACATTACTATTTAAAAAAATATTTAAATAATTCTACAATTGTTTGAACACAAATTGCGCTCATACCTGTTATGGATTTTCAGCATTACATTACTTATATATATATATATATATATATATATATATATACTTATTATAAATAGTTAACCAGATAATATTATTTATATACAAGTTCTATATATTAAATTCTATATAATATATACAAAAGAAACTTGAGCTTACAACATAATTTAAGAACATTTTTTTACTATTAATAAAATATAAAATAAATAAAAAAAATTTTAAATAATTTAGTTATTGTGTTTTTATCTTTAACATTTTTTTAATGTTATAAATTATATTTTATAATATTTTAATATTGAAAAAATATATAATATAATAAAATACTTACATTAAATATTAATAAAAATTAAATAATTATATAATAATTAAATACTTATACAGTGAGCAATTTTGAAACTTGGTTTAAAATAGGTTTAAAAAATACATAATAATTTTATAATTATATTTTTTCTTTTTAAAAAACAATAAATACATTTACTTGTTAAATTCATAAAATTAGTATAATTCTTACAATTACTTTGAAATAAAAATAATTCAAATAAAAATTAAATTTTTTTACTAAGCACATGTTTTATTATTGCACATAAAGTATATAATATTTCATAAATCTTTAAAAAATATTTTAAAACTATTTATACAAAATTAATTCAGTTTGAAAATAAAAAAATTAACCTCTAAAATTTTTTCTACTTTCATTTGAAAATTAACACCTCTCAAAAAAACTTAAACTTTACATTATCTTAAAATTAAAAATAATATAAATATATATAAAAAAGTTATGTCGAAGATAATCACCATATGGATTTATTCCACTAAAGTTTTGTATGCGAGTTTGAACATAATACTTACGAATTGAGAATGAAATTATTGAATATAGTGAACCAATTAATACAGTGCCTTTTTATTCATTTTAGAAACAATTTTTTACATGAGCATAAAAACAAAATTAAATTTTTCAATTCACTATTTTACGAACCTTTTTATTATTCTTATACTTGAAATCCATGATATTAATACTATAGATTTGCCGTGTTATAATGTTACTGCTATATAAATTTATGCAAATATAACATTATTATATATTTATTATTATAAAATCACTGCTATTAAAATAAAAATTTTATAATAATGTATAATTACTTCATAACTTTATTTTTATAATACAAAAAAATTTGTTATTTCAAGTACAATAGTTCATATTATTTAATAATTAAATATAATAAGAAATTTAAATCATTTATTTTCTTTCAGTAAATTCTTACATTTTTATTGAATAGAAAATATATCTTCATCATTTTAATAAAATTATAAATAATAACTAAAATTTTTATTAATATATTATGATTTTATAATTGAAAATAAAATTATACAAAATATATAAATGTTTAGGTACAATTTTATCATTTTTCTCCCATATTATAAAAATCCGTTTAAAAACAGAATATTTAAATTTATTTATTAAATTTCTGAACATTTATAAATTATAGAAAAATAAACTTTTTGTATTCAATTGCTTAAAAATTAGAAATTTGTTAATTGTTAAATATTTATAAATATTCTTACATTTTATTACTAATTATTGAATAATAAGATTTTTATGAAAAAAAATAATTTGATAGTATTCAAAGTCAGTTAGTAAAATAAATCTGATATCAAACGTAAAAATAAAATATCGTGTATACATAAATTGTAAATTTTCCAATATACATATAACGTTTTGCATTAATTTTACTCATTCTTCTACGTTATAAAAATTTAAAAGTAATAGTTTATTTGTACAGCATATTGTTGTTTTTTTATTATTTTTGAAAAATCATGTCTTTATTTTCAACGTAATTCCTTTTACCTGAGTATTTTATTCTTCTTCTAATGTTTATTTTATTTTTGCATCGTAAAACCTATTTCCATTATTGATTACAGTATAAAATAACATATGGGATCCTCGAATATTATACAAGGTAATGTATCTATAAGCAATACAATTTATAAAAAAAATTTATGTTCATTCAAAAACCATTCAATTCAGTATTAGTTAGATTATTTAAAATGAAAGAATTTTTTTGTATTTATTCATAATTAAGATTAAAATAAATAATAACAATATTAAAAATGATAATAACCCTTTTTAATTTCAGAATATTGTAATAAAGTGCTATTCAATAAAAAATTTATTACATTAGAAATAAATATTAAATCTAAAATAATAAGTAACCAACAAATATTACAAGTTAAAATTAAGTTAATTTAATGTCTGCAAGGTATACAATTTAAGCTAATATTTGAATCAATTACTTTTCTGAGTTTATATCACATAATCATATCATATACAATTGTCTTGTTAGGTAGCACCTTACGTTATAAAAGGAAAAAAGTAACGTTATCAATTAGAACACACTGTAACTTCCACTACATTCATTTGAATACATAAATAGTGATGTAGGCTATTGACGAAACAGAGAGAAAATACTAAAATTTTACAAGATAATATTAAGATAATTAAATCTTTAAAAAGAATTATATTCTAAATTATGCATTACAAAACAATAAATCACAGAACAAATAACTTTAATAATGTACTGAATACTATAAAACATAGTTTTGAACTATGTTATTTTTAATTATATTATAACAAAAGAAAGTAATATTTTATTTTTCTTAATACAAATAAAAAATGTGTAACTTGTGATTAAAAAATAATTATTCTTACAGTATGAATTTGCTAATATTTAATAATTAATAATGATTGTACTTGAAGTTTGAAGTGTATATTATACATTTTTAATCCTGCGTTAACAAAAGCGATTTTAATTAATAAAAAATTAATTTTATATTTTAAATTATAATTTTAAATTGCTTTTATAAAACAAAAAATCTGAAGAAATTATACATATTTTTATGAAATTATACGTATATGCGCATCAAGTAGCACTCAAAGATAAGCAATCAGAAGGAAAAAGTACGTCAAGGAAATGAGGGAAATCAGGCAAAGGGGAGGTCATATTGACTAACAATAACAACTAACAAGAACTAGTACCATTTAAGCTACTTATTTCACAGCTTCAAGTATTTAGAATAGCTAAATTAACAAAATGACATTCTCCACATTAACCGGTCATCTTTTTTAACGTGAATTTGGAAATCGTCTTCTCCGTTTATAGGCAGTAAGAAAAAGCCAGTTTACAGAGATAAAAGTAAATTTTTTTTTTTATTTCACATTTTAATAATTTAGTGCTTAATATACATATACTTTGTATTTTTAAATTCTTATAAAAATGGTTGCAGTGATTTACGTAAAATAGTGAAATTATACTATACTTATTTCAATAAATGTTAGAAATTTAAAATTCTATTTATATGCACACATTTTAAGAATACTGTTAATTATATAAAACTATTCTTTTGTATAAAATGATTTATTTTACATGTATCAGATAATAATTAAAAGATTTCATAGATACATAATAGAGGTTTTATAATTAAATTAATATTGCAATTTATATACAATATTCATAAATAAATATTAGAGTATATTTAGTCAGTAACTACATATACTATAAATATTACTAATATATTTAGTTTTTACTAGGATTTTTAATCGAATATAGTCAAAATATAGTGCATATATTATCAGATATATTTTTCATTTACTATTTTTATTCATTCTAATTATTTCTTGTTAAGCTTTGTGAATTAATTATTATATCAAATGTATGTTAATATTTAATAATTTTGTTATAATACATGTAATATCGGATAATGTGCATATATTTTTTAAGTGAAATTCTTTTAAAAAGTTTATTTCTTTCGTCTATAGTTACTAAAAGAATAATAGTTAAAAATAATTTTATATAATTACTTTAACACAATACAATAAAAATAAGATAAAATAAGTATGTTTCCATAAATAAAAAGATTAGAAATGATAAAATCTTTCGATTATATGTTTAATTAATTAAATAAATTATTAATTTATTTTTAATGTGGATAAATTAAACAATGTATTATTAATTATATTATTAAATGAACAAATATTTTTAACTATCTTTATCAATAAAGCATAATAAAAATTAAATGTATTTTTACATAACTAAAATATACTATAAAAAATAAATAATTAATATGAATTACCAAATGTGAACTTTATGAATGTTTGTCACGATTGATTTACATTACTACCACGCATGGTTCAGTCTTAATATTATTTAGAATTGATTAATACTCTTACTTGTATATTATTATGACTTTGTTCAAATAAAGGAATTAGTGACTAAAAGAAATAAGTGACTAAACATCATGTTTTGCAATTAAAAATCAAATCAAATATATTACACCAATAAAAGTATGCAACAGTATATTTGAAGTTCTCAGAAAATATCGGGATATTTTATTTATTTACTTTCTATAATTATAAATACACATGCTTTATATGTTATTACGTATATAAATTACAGTTATCTACTTTTTGCTTGCATATACACTTAATAATTCTTTTCTTTATAAATTTATAATATATCAATGGAATTTATAAAACAAAAATCGAATAAATATTCACTTAACCATCATATTTTAAATTAATAAACAAAACTAATCGTGTGCATGCATATATATATGTACAAAAATGGAAGAAATTGCATTATACAAAAGATATATCATTACAATACATAAGTTTAACATTTTTAACATTTTAATCATCTCGTACAGCCAATATAATTATAATTTTAAATTAATTTAATCTATTGTATAATAGTGTTAAGTTCAGTTTTATTTTATGTACAAATAATTGTACAATATCCATAGCTTACTGAAAAAAATTATTTGAATGCCTTAAAATTTATTGAATTCAAATTATAATAGTTATTTTTTCACATAAATTATCTTGACATAATTTACTATATATTTATTTATGTCAATATATCGTCCATCATAATTCGTAAAATAACAATGAAAATAAAATTAAAATATGCATAGTATTAATGATAATTCTCATATAATATTAAAAGTATCAAGCTATTGGAAAGATAATTTTTACGAAATTTATATACACTGCATTTTATATTAATCATTTTTAATAATTGAACCGTTTTCTACTTTTCAAGTTATCATTAAAAAAAATTCTATATTCTTAATAAATTTTTAAGTATAGACATAAATAAAAAAACATACGCTTATTATTTGTAAATTAAAAATAATTATTTTTATTTAAAATATTTGGTAATTCCATTCATACTAATATTAGGTTTTTTTCAACTTAAAAATAAATATTTTATTATTTTAAGAACAAAGTTTGAATAATTATATTTCGCAATTAAAAAATATAAATTTATGTTTTTATGATATAATGCTAACAAATAAATAATAAATTATTTATTTTCTTTGTTTCAGGTAATTTAATTATATCTCTACCTTGGTATGTTATTTTACTAATTACTTTGTCTTATATAAGTGCGAATTAAACAAATCATTTATTTTTCAAAAATATATTACTACTTTCCAAAAATAATTTATGTACGTATTTATTAATTTTATTATTTTTTAATTGAAAATTTTCTAACATTTCCATAAATAAACGATGTGCAACTCAGGATTTTGGCTACTTAGTGCAAATGTAATCGTAAAAAATTTATTTTGTGGCAGGAAAACGAAATGTAATTATGTTTGACAGATTATTCATTTTATACAAGTTCATTGAAATTTAAAATGTACGAAAAAAGCATAAAAAGGCTATTAAGTACAGTTATTACTGTAAGTGAATAAGAACGTTTATATATTTTTTATATTTGTATCTAGAATTTAATGGATAATACCATTAAATTATATTTATTTTTATTATATCTTCTATTATCTACATTGTCTTTTGGATGAAAGTTATATTATGTGTACTTAATTATTGAAAACTTTATAAAAATACCAGACATTTTATGAAAAGATTTATCGTCACAGATATAATTGATTAGCTAATACATATTTGGAACTTCATTATAACATAATAAATTATATAAACAAGGTTAGATATGAGAGTACTGTAAAGAATTATTTTAAATATTTATTTTACTAAAATATTATTTTATATTAAGTATACATAAATAGTAAGTAAAATTTTTACTTCTAAATATGTTTAATCATTCTTATTATTAAAAGTACAATTTTAATTACAAAACTGTTATAAGGATCAATAAATAAATATACATAGATTTGTAAGGTTGCAGTCATTTACAAAGATGCAAAAGCACGAAGAAGAAATTTTTATGTCCAAATATGGAATCATTGGTTATGTGATAGCACTATATTAGAGTGATATTAATATAGTATGAGCGAAAACAAGACGCAACCTTATCACATCACTCATTTATAGCAATGTCGGTGCTAAGATGAAAAACCGTGCAGGACTAGACAAAACTAACTCTAAAATAGTATAGTGCTAGCACAATGATAGTGTAATATTCGCAAATAACTAGTGTGCTGCTCACGAATAACTAGTCTTATTCTCGTGTATCTTTAGTATATAAATTGCCTCCAACTCTGAAAATAATCATAAAGATCAATAACAAATATGCACCATAATATGCTACTTTTAAATGACATGTGTAGAAAAATAAACTAGAATTTTCTTTTAATTACAATTACTATCAAATACTATTATGTAATTAAGGATGAATAATATATAATCGGATGTTTATATAATATAAATTTGTATTAAAACGCTAGGTCAACTTGCATTTTCTATAAACGACTAATTTTAAACACTTAGACACAGAATTGTTTGGTTAATTAATCAAACCATTATCTTTAGATTTGAATTTGAATTTAATTTTATTAGTGTCATTCAAGTTAATTTATTTATCATAATGATTCAGTTATATATAGAATTAAGAAATATTTTAATGATTATTAATGGTTGTATCTATCTGATATAATTTAATAAAATATATAAATTTTTATCTATTTTCTAAGAAAGAAACTAATTTTTTTAAATACTAAAATTAGTTATGGGAGCCAAAACTATGACTAAATATAATTTAATGCACTAAATCCGGAGTTCATTGAGCTTATCTGAAATGATTATCATTGAAATTGAGAGAAAGAGAGAAAGAAAGAAAAAGAGGGAGAGAGAGGGAGCTGGAGAGAGAGAGACAGAGAGCAAGAGAGAAGAGAAAGATAAACAAACAGCAGACGGAGAGTAAAAGATGAAACAAATTTTTTTTTATTAATTTACGAACATATTGCACAAGAAAGTCGTCGGGTCCAGAAAGTTATAAGATAGGAAACAACAATATACATGGAAAAAGAAACACGTATTGTAAAACAGATCCTCTTGCTAGAGTATAGTAAAAAAGTTGTAAAATCAGAACATAATACCTTCCTTAAGTTTGATAATTTTAAAAAGATTTAGGTAATGTAAAAAAATACTCAGAATCCAGAGACTACATTTCCACAGACAAAGAAAATGCTAGTATCACTAGGAATTAGTCGATGAAACATAAATCATTCCACTGAAATTTTGATTGAGATTAAAGACAACAAAAATCATCAGTAATAAAAGACAAGGCTCTCATCCTAAAAGAATTTCGATCTATTTTTTATTTGATCTATTTCGACCATCAAAATAGTAGTTTCGATAGAAACACAAACAATCGCATGGACGATATCCTTAATTATTGATCAGACACCAAAATATAATGACTATAATATGATGATTCAAATTTATCTTCATTATAGAAATTATTCTTGAGAAAAATAAACGTATTTTTAGGTTTAAACGTAGGTTTAAAAAAAATTGTTTGTTATTTTTTGAAAAACGTGTATTAATTTTATATACAAAAATTAAGTAAAAAAAAATTATAAAAATTTATTTAACTATTATTTATTTTTATTGATTGTATAATAATGAAAAATGAAAATAAAAATAAATAAAATGAAAAAATAAAAATAAATAAACAACTTACTTAATTATTTACATGGAAGATATTTTTTATTGTTATTTTAAATTTTTACCCAAAATTCTGATTTTTCAAAATATTTAATATGATTAAAATTAATTTAACTAATATTTTTAGTATCTTAACAATCTATTCAATATCAATGTATTTCTTTATTTCTTTTTTATAAAAATCATTTTATTTTATTTTAATTGTATATTAAATTATTTATTTAAAAAGAATATATCATTCATTAATTTCATTACTTTTAAAATTATAATAATTTAATTATAACGTTTTTAAAATGGATAGAGATGCAAATCATATTTACATAAAGAACGTATTTTAGGAAATTTAAAAGTACATATTACAAATTATTGAAGGTATTTTAAAAACTATTAACAAAACTTTTATTAAATATGAGTTGTTATATATCAGACAAATACCTACAGTTTTATGAAAGAATATTTTTTCTTTTTTCGATTATTTTATTCTACAATGCTTTTCAAAAGTTATGAATAAATTAACTCTAATAAATACATTAATATTAATGTTAATTTTTGTTTTAACGAATGGTATCATAACAAACATTGTTAATAAGAATACTTTTAAAAATAAACTTTTGAAAATAATAGTGGTTGTATATTTACACAGAAACGATCTGAAATAAAAGTTAGAGTGCAAGATACAAAGAATGAGTACGAAAGGGAGGACGGACGTATTTGCACAATACCGAAGCCCAGATAGACTTTGTCGAAAAGGAATAAGCATCACAAGTTTTTAATCGTAATATCACACAAGTATAAGCATATTGTACTGTAAATAATGTATTACATTAAATATCTTATGAATATTATGATAAAAAGTTATATATCTGTTAAGTGTGTGTTCTTTTTTCATTAAATTTTGTAAAAATTTTATATCCACAATTTTAATTTATTACATATTATTTTATAGTTACAGTAAATAAATACTTAATAAAAATAATTAATACGGTGCTCATGAAAAACTATATTAAATAAAATATATAACGCAAAAATTTGTATTATTATAAGGTAATTGTATAATTTAAATAAAATTAAATATGGGTAGAAATATAGCTCTAAAACAGTAAAATCATACAATATATGATACATACACAATATAGGTAAAAAAAAATTTTTGCAAACATTGAATACAGGCGTAACGTTTCGTTTTGAAATGACTTACTGAAATTAATAGTAAGACTAGCCGATCCAATTTTTTAGACAATGAGAAAATGGAAAGTTTGTTTATATTTTTCGTCTTTTATAAGGATATGATATATTAAGATAAACAACTTTATGATATAATTACTTAAAGACTTACTTATTCATAATTATTTTCTTCTTGATGACATTTCTTTCATTACATATGACATATTTCGTACTGGTTTTAAAATAATTTCTTCTTGAATGCAGTACAAAGTATATTCTTAATTAAGTAATATATTCATAAATTCATAAATCTAATTAAAACATGGAATTGTTAATAATTACTGTATAAAATTTATCAGTATTTTTACTATTTAAGCTTATTATTGTATATAATATGAACAATATAATTTTATTTTTATAAAATATCAATTCATCAGATAAAATACAACATTAATTTTGTTGCATCTTATATAAAAGGTAGAAAAATTACAAATTATTTTATACATATAATATTAATACTAATTACTACTACTATAATATTACTACTATAATTGTATTAAAATATAATATATAAAAAAAAAATATATATATATATAAAATATTTTTATATATAATATAAAAATATATATTCAAAATTTAGATATATAATATATAAAAATTTTTAAAGAGTTATGATAATTTATAAAAAATATATTATCTTTTCTAACATTTATAAAGGATTAATTAAGTATTTGAAATTGTAATTCTTTATAATATAAATATCTTACTAACTAAAAAAGCATGTTTTTTCAATTTAATACTTTGTTAACCGTTATAAAAAAAAGGTAAGTGACAAATACTTATATTTTGATAGTATTCATCCATATTTATAGCAATTTTTTAATATGTGGTACCTTGATATTAAATAAAAAAATTAATTTATGAATCTACATATCTTTGAATAAAAAATAATATTTATATATAAATTTTTAACGAATGTAAAAACAATTCTTATAAAAATACTTCTGTAAGTCAGTATTTGTTACAGTTTAATTGTTTTTATTTAATTTCTTCTTTAAACAATCGTTAGAATAGTTTAATGTATTTTTTGTTCTTTAAACATTAATTAAAGAAGCATTTTGAAGTTTCAACATACTTTTTCCAATGTATTGTCTTTTTATTGATAGCGAAAACCAAGCATATAGCTAGAGAGAAAGTAAATGCCAATAAGCTATGAAGTGGAAAATAGTGAGGAGTGCAAAAAGGAGAGGAAACAATAGCTTGTTGGATAGCAAAAGAAATTTAATTATAAGTCTTTCACAAATATTTAACTATAATTCAATATGAAATGCATTAAAGATTATAATCTTACATTAATTTTCTAGCTTAAACTGGCTTGAATTTTGATAACACATTATCGTATTGTATATCTATTTATATGCCTTAATAATGGATAGAATAGAACAAAAATTGTCTCCAATCGTATAAAAACCTTTTTCCTAACCAAAAACACGGGCATGTGCGTGCTCAGATTAATTTATGCTACTGAACTTAAGCTACAGTGTATCTTGATGCGATCACATAATGAATGTAAAACAAATATTTTTAAATAGTCGGTAGTTTTATTTTTTTAATGCTTTTATGTACGTAATTAAATGAATCGAATGGGTTGAAAGGAAGATACGAAGTACGTAACCTGATAAATTAGTTATACTTTATTATTGTATAAACTAAAATTATTTCTATATATTACAGCTTACACCTTTAAATGGGAAATACTGTTACAAAATTTTATATGATGAACAATAATTTTTAACTATATATATACTATTAACTTTAATATACCGAAATAATAAAATAATAAATGAAAAAAACGTTTTATAAAACAAATCAAAATCATATTTAACCACTTTTTAAATCTAAATATTCACATAAAAGTATACTTATTATAAATATTAATGTATAAAAAACTATCTACTGCTAGTTATTGCTTGTTTATGATGATTATATACCTATTTCGTTACCAATTTGAAATTGAACATTTCATCAATTATGACTGATTATTACGATTATTATGATTATTCATGACTTTTACAATTAATTTTTATATAATTAAAATATAAATATATTTTTATAGATTTTTACCAAGTATACCTAAAAACTATTTATATATATATATATATATATAAATTTTTTATAATAAAGTAAAATTTTCTATTATTTTTATATAAAAAACTATAAATTATATAAAATCTTTATTTTAATAATTATTAATTATGTATAAGATAATCATAAAATTCTAAATTAATAATAAACCATATTAATTTTTAAATAATACTTTTATTTGTCAAATTTTGTATACTGATTACGTTCTAAGAATACAGTAAGGTACTTATGATAACTAATGTATTCGTTATTAAAAATATAATTTTTATTAGTTACGGATTTAATTTTATTATAATATTCTATTATTAAATAAAGAAATGAGAAACAAAAAGAATTTTTAGCACTTCTAAGAATTATCATGGATTTTGTAACGAAATCTAAATATTTTATCGAATTTTATATTCATATATAGATTATGTTTTTTTACGTGCCGCTAAACAATAATTAAATTAAAAATATTTTTATATTTTTAACATATCGGATTCATTGTTTCAAATAATAACATAATTTTATTGAAAATTATTGAAAATATGTAATTAATTATTACTAATTTTAATAATAGAAAATTTGTAACTTACTAAACTATTTATTCAATAAGATATTACCGTTATGTTAGAATTATTAAAGTAAAGCTAAAAAAATATAAAACGCTTGCAATTATTTATAGTATTAAGCCTGTTTTATAAAAATAAGTATTTAATGTTTTGTTGGATTATGTATGAGAATACGGAGAGAAAGAATGAATAACGAATATAAAGAGTGCATAATTTAGGAATTATTGAATTTCCATTTTATGTAGGAAGTGGAAAAATTGTGTCTTCTTTACAAAATGAAATCAGCAGTTTGTTCATACTTTTAATTAACAAATGATAATTTTTAAATAAAGATATCAGTTACATAAGTTTCAATTATATTATAATTTGGTTTTCAAATCAGTGTTATAATAAAGTAAAATTCGAACATTTTCAAAATAAGGTTTAAAAATTGTTTAATGTAGAAAATTTAGCAACTACATTTAACAATACTTAGCAGATTTTAATACATATCTCATTTATATCTAAATATACTATACATCACTATTCTATATTTATATTAATAAAATAAAATGTAAATCAATAGTAACCAATAGAATAAAAAATGCATATGTATATTGTAATTTTTTAAATTTTAAAAGTCAAATGTTAAAAGTCGAAAGGAATATAATTTTTAAGATCATGTGTAGCACTAATAAAATTAATGGAAAAGAGGCATCGAAAATTTTAACTCAAATAATAAATTTATTAAAAGTTGTATTAAAAGACTTTTGAGCTAAAATTTCAGTGAAAATCTCTCTCTTTCTCTCTCTGCCTGACTGTCTCTCTCTCTCACTCACTCACTCACTATTTATCTATCTATCTATCTATTTATCTATCTACCTATTTAACTATCTTTATCTATCTATCTATCTTTGTCAATTATGTCGCATCATCTTATCTGCTTGAATTTAGCAAATGATAAACATAATATGGCTACATAATAATTTACTTTTGAAAAATTTAAAAATATATAATGTGCTGCTTTCTTTTTTATAACTTCAAAATACATTATCATTATCTAGTACACATTAATTCATACCTCTAATAAATAGAGGAACGATGTCATTGTCATTATTCGTTCTTCTTTAAAAATCGCCAAAATTACAAGCGAATAGAATTTTTAGTGAGTTTCGTACAAAGCTTTATAAATACGTTGCTTTATCATATTTTACATAGCATGATCGATAATTATATAATTCAATTCAATAAAGTAAAAAATAATTTCCGTAGTAAAATTGGTTTTTTTCTTATATTTGAATAGGTAGTATAATTGTCACAATAAAAATGAATATATTAAGTAAATGTTTGAAAAAATTGTATTTATACAATTTATTTAAATTTTATTTATTAGATATACTTTATACCCTTTTTGTACTTTTTATTTCTATCATATATATTCTGTATATGAGAAGGTGAATTTTTTACATAGTTTTGAAATGTTTTTTTAATGATAAACCTTTCTAATTTCAAGACTTCATAAAAGAAAAATTTTTTAATAAACAAATTTTCGTAAAAAAAATTTATAATAAAAATTAATAATAAGTAAATGCATACAAATTATAATTGATGAATTTATTTCATTTAATATATTATATGATTATTAATATTATATCATAATAATAAATGAATAATTTTAACAAAAATCCTAAACGGAAATAATATTTAATGACAAAACAATCTACATTTTATAATTATTTTTAAACGACATTATGTTTCGTATCAAAGCTCACTAAGTTATAAAATATCATTGAAAAGAACGTACTTAATCTGATATTTAAACAAATTTTTAATTTAAACAATACGCATTACGTGTCCCATACTGATAAATACAATATATATTAGATACTGTATATATACGGTATATATTAGATAGTATGATTAACCAAATATAGTAACTATTAGATACATGCATGCAATACTAAAATTTGTTGGAGTAAGTTATAAAAAGTGACAAATACGTTTCAAATATCAGCTGATAGTGTAAATGCATAGTTGACGTGGGGCGCTATAGCGTGTACTTAACACGTGTTTACGAGCGCCATTACTACACATGCGCATACCATGAATACAAATATATTACAGACATAGACATTTTATTTGCATGTACTGATGCATATTTCATTTCTTTTTAATTTATTTCACTGTCAAGATGGTCGATTCAATAAACCAATTAACATATATTTTAGACCTTTATAATTGTGAAGTAAGTAAGATTTAGACCTGTCCCTTTCATTATTATTCCCATCCGTTTTTTTATCTTATTTATTCGATTAATTCAGTATCTACTGGTTGTTTCTTTTGCTTAACTGCATTGTTAAACTCTTTTTTATGTAAGAAATACAAGCGACTATTAGAATTGTATTCAGGTTTATTGCATTAATTACAGTTTGATTAATTTATGCGAATCTAATACCAGTTATCATATTAGATTTAATTAGAACTTATATCTAATTATAAGATAGTAATAAATTTAAATATCGCAGCACACTTACAAATGACAGCAGAAATGAGAAACTATTTTTTTTAATAACTTAACATTTACTGTTTTTTATTAATAAAACTCATCTCTTTTTACAATATTCGAGAACTGATAGTTACTTTTCCTAATCGAAAAAGGAAAAGCAAATTAAAATAAAAAATTCAATTCAAATGAATATTTAATTATTTTATTTATATATTGTGAATTCAAGTTTTATGGTATCGATTATTGCATTAATGTATCTGTGCTTTTTTTCATTACTGAAAATATAAAAATACCGTGTTCATAAGACCTCTAATCTTCATCTATAAGCCAATCTAAACTACTGAGAAATCTTACCATTATTAACATTATTATACAGTTCTTGTTATTATCAATAATAAATTTAAAATTAAAAATATTTTTGCTCACAACGTGAAATTGAAATTCTGTAGAAAGCTTAAGAATATTTTTTCTTATGAATTAATTGTTTACAAATTAATATAGATAACCAATATTCTAAAGCTACAAATTATAGAATCAAAATTTTTTATCATAATTTTATTAATTTTTCATAGTATACTCATGTTTTTCTCAATGTCAAATTCAATATTTAAATAAATGTATTAAAATTAATTATTCAATTTTATACTTAGCTATTTGTTTCAAATTTATTTAATTATAAATATATACAATCTTATTTTATTGTAAAAGAGATTTTTTAGAAAATACAAAACTTGAAAATCAGATATAAAAAAGAAATGTTTTTTTAATTTAATTGAAATTAATAATTTAAGTACAACGTTTGTACCGAAAGGTTTAAAGTTAAATAAACAATCATATAAGGATTTATTATTAATAAAAAATAAAATTATATTAACTGTAATAATGGAAGTTTTCACTTACAGCTATTCTAGTTAAAAACTTAATCTTTAGCGTGCAGCTAGTGAAAATAAATTATTAATTATAAAATAATTAAAAGGAGAACCGTAGTATAAGCAATATTTATTTTTGAAGGTAATTTTTTTTATCTTAAAATATATGCAAATATTATGTATATATTCACGGATATTTCGCCGAGAAAATACATTTACTGGATATGAAATCAAGCCGGGCAATATATCCAATTCGAAATAATACATTCATAGATGTTTATAGAGATCAGAAAATCATGATAAATAGTATGTATAAAGATACAGAGACGTTGAATATTAACTCAAGGTGAACTCACGAGAGCGTTGAAAAGCATTCTTAATAAGAGAAGAGTATGTAGAACAGCATGCTTATGAACAAGAGAATACGTCCTTTACATGCAACCTATAGAATAGGAAATTATAACTTTCTTCTCTCGGTTTGGCGCCATCGTTTACAATGATCATAGTGCCTGCAACGCCATAAGTCCTTAAATGTGGAAGCGACTTATCCCGCCTTTTATCACTTGTAGTCATTTAACACTTAATTGTACACATACACAACACATAAACTCATGTCTCTTCCTTACATTCTCTGCATTTGCATTACATCATCAACTATATATGCTTCCTGCTAGTACTTGGCAATTAGTGATTTACTAAAATAAAATATCGATTATGCTTTCTAATTATATCCGTCTATTCGTTCTCCACTTTTACAATATATATTTACATTCCTACATGCATCCAAATGGTACGCATTTACACCAATGTGTAAAATCGATTATATCAATGCCTTCATAACATAAACAAATTGAATATTAAATATCTAACTCTATTGTAAAATAATTAAAAAATTTTCTTTATATTTTATTGTACAATCAAATATTTTATTTAAGTTTAATACTATTATATTAAAATATTGTTATGATAATATAAAAGTAATCAATTAATTTTGAAACTATGACTGCCGAACTGAGTGCAAATCAGAGTAAATGTAATTGGAAATGTAAATACATGCAAATTTTTAATCGTAATTCTTTTATAAACAAATATTTAATTTTTATAAATCCCTTTTATTTTTAAATATCGAAGATCTATTATTATTCACCCATGCAATTTACGTAAAATTATAATTAATGCGTGTGATTAATATAATTACAACGAAAAATGAAATTTTGATTATTAAAAAAATAATTAAAGTATTAAATTATTCATAAAATAATAAAATATTATTGGAATATTTTTGTTAAAATTAGGTTTCTTTTTTAAATTTAAGAAAAGTAAATTACAAAAAAAAATTTATTACCGGATATTTATATATCTACGATATTTTTATACTATAATAATACTAAATTCGATTTAATACAACTATAGCTTTAAATTAAATTAAATAAAAAAAACTTTAAATTTAAATTAAAAGCTTTATACGAAAGTTTAATACTTCTACGACTTAGTGAAATGTTCAATTATTTGATTCGTTTGATTCAATTTCACAAGTGAAATTATATCCGTTACAATCTTATATATACTTTTATTCATAAATATTATATTTTTATTTTTTTTTCAACAATTTATATAAACAGAGAAATGTTAGTGTACATGCTATCACATTAAGAAATAATATAACATATAACAACTATTAAATAATAGTTAATAGTAACAAAATATATTTATTATTAAGCTTCAAACTATTCAGATAAGAATTTAAAATAAAAAAATTAAATATATAAATATAAATCAATTTAATGTCTTTATTCAGCGTCAGAGAATAAATTTTCTTCGCTATTGACATGTACGACCTCTCTCACTCTCTCTCTCTCTCTCTCTCTCTCTCTCTCTCTCTCACGTGCATGTATAATTACTATGAAACGTATCAACAACTTTACAGTGTAATATAATTGTAGAACTGTAGAGCATTCTGTATTTCTCTGATACATTTTATTTAAGCCAAATTTTAAGCTAATGAGAGATGTCGAAAGTAAAATGATGTCAAATGTCGAGTATAATTTTCAATTAAAATTCACCCTGAAAACTATCAAAGTATGATTTTTATTTTACTATTCTATGAAATACAAATTTAGATTTACAAAATTTTATGATTTTACTTTATCTTATTTTCATTTAATTTACAGATCAAAGAATAGTAATAAAGTAAATTCTACTTTAATGATTTTATATAAAACTTTTTGGAAAATAATTATTCTATCGCATTGTATAGCTAAAATAACATTAAGAGAGATAAGAATAAATGTTTGCAAATAATCGACTAATTAGTATACCATCATTAGTATTTACTTTAATTTATTTATAATGTCCTATCTTAACATATTTTTCACATTTACTGATTTCTCATATATTTACTGATAAAAATGTATATTTTTATGTATATTGATTAAGAATTTAGCATCGTGAATAAATTTTTTAGATATTTCTTTGTAAACCTCGAATTTTTTCGGTTTATTCTATTCAATATACAACATTATAGTAATTATAGATAATATATATAAAAATAATCTATCAATCTAGTTTTAAATGTATAAGATGCAATTTTATAATTGCGCAAAATTAAAAAATTGTTCGAGAAATGATTAAAATAAATTATAAAACAATAGTTTATGATTCACATGGAAGTAATGTTTTAAAAAATAAAGAATAACTAAAACGTTTATGAAAAAGAAAAATAGCTTCTATAAATTTTTATATTTATAAAATAAAATGATAATAAATAGAAAATTAATTTCATATTTTTTTATAAAATGTGTTACTTATAAATAAAAAAGTATAGTTCGAAATCTTTAACATAAATATAGCCCTAAAAAAACAACACATTTTTCATACATTTTATGAGTAATAGTGGAACTGTATAATAATATAACATTATAATTTACATGGTAAGATAAATAAAAGGAATATCACTAATGTTTGAATGAAATACAGGCAAGAGAAAGGTTTGCTACAAAATGTATTTGACAAATATTATAATCTATTTATGTAACGTGGATATAATTATACAAAAATTATTGTATTAACTAAGTAACTTAGCTTTTTCTATTTTCATTATTATTAATTACTATTTAATTATTTTTAATTATTCTATAAGTAAAATCCATTATACAATAAATTTTATAAAGAATAAATATATGATAGGTATTAAATTATTAAATAGTTTTCAATTTAATTTAATTTTTCAAATTTATAAACAAGTATACTGTATATCTACTAGATTTCATAGTTAATTAATGCTGGGTTGACTATAGTTACAATATCATGGACCGTCACTCAATAATCAGAAAATAATACTCTTATGAGAAATTCTGGTAACAAGCGTATATACAAATATTAACATCCAGTAAGGTATGTTAAATCTCAAAGCTGTAAATTCATTTGTTAAGAATATCAAATTCTTATAAAAAACACTTAATATTATTTTGTCCTTTAGTAATGCTTACATTGATATCTTCTTTTTTTAATTTCTGTATATTTTTTTTTATTTTTGTCATGCAATTACATACAATGAATACCAAAAATATTAATGTTTTAAGATATATTTAGATATTATTCATAAAAATTAAATTTATACAAGATTTATACAAGATTGTGATGCATAAAATTTCATTTATGAAATCGAATCAAACTAGACAAATAATTGAAATTTTCACTAAATCGAAAATGTATTAAACTTTCGTATGAATTAAGTTTAATTTATTAATTTAATTTAATTTAATTTAATTTAATTTAATTAATTTAATTAAGTTTAATATACACATTAGATTGAATTTAATAAAACAGTTGGCATATAAATTTTTCCTAATCAAATATTTCTAAAATTTATCATTTTTTATTTAAGAAAGAAACTTATTATTATCAAAAATATTCAATAATATACAATAATATATATATAAAATATATTATTGTTTTATGAACGATTTGTTACTAGTTTCATTAAAAATTGAATGAACACATTTTAAATATATTAATTGAATACATTGGCAGAATATCTTCAAAATATACAAAAAATTAATAAAATAGAATTGATATGTTTATATTTAATAAGGTATATGTTCGAAACTGTTTGATTTCCGGCTCGAACTGTCAATGTTTTGAATATATTTATAATAATTAATATAATATAATACTTTATAATAATTTGCCGTCCGCCTTAGCGGATGCTTGGGAAGGAGTTAAGTTGAAGGGCTATAGTTTAATACAATTTGCACTTCTTCATTAAATATGGTTTATTATGGTTTATTTACAATTACATTATTGATGTGTTGGAGTTATGCGATGGAAAGATATATACTATGTTCAATCACAACTATTCAGTTGCTCGGAACTGATCCTGTGATGAATTGTTTCATCATCTGGAATGCTCCGTATGGATGACAATTTAGTTCATCGTGTGGATAGAGATGATTTTTTTATATCAAGAAAATAGTGTCAAGCCCTTATCTTGCAACACAGGAGAATTGACAGGTCTTCCTTCTGTTGTAGTGAGTAGCTTCCTGGTTGACTAGACTTCATTGGTGAATAACATGACTGACTGCATCAATGACTGAAAATCTACAAATGCGCCTCCTGGTGAATTTGTCTTAAATATCCACGCGGCAGCTTTACTAGTTGAGACGATTATGGTACTAGAAACAATGGAGGTGATTTTGCACTTGTATCATTTTTTTCGATTTAACGACCGTTGGAGGTTTTTTTAGAAATGATAACCCTTTTTCCTAAATGATAACATCTGAGAGATTCTCGGAATCTTAAACAATATGTTTAACAATCTAATAAAAATAAATAATATATTTTATATATAAAAATTTAGTTAAACAAAAATTACAATAACAAGTTTATATTCAAGATATTTGAATATTTTACTTTTGTAAATTATATGCTATATTGAATATATAATATGATTGATATTCTTTGGTAAAGTTGAAGTAAGAAAATATATTAAACATCTAATTTAAAAGTATTATTAATCATATATTGTATTACACATTATAATTATATATTGTAATTCAAAAATAAATCTTAAAATTGAAATATTACAATAATTTTTTTAAATAATTCACACAATCATCTTTTATCCATTAATTTATTTTGCTTAAATACGAATATAAAAAAAATTTAAATTATTACATTTTAATAACTATAATTATTTATTTTAATTTAATTCAGTTTAAATACATTTAAATATGCATTGTTAATATACTATGAAACATGTACTTTATATGCAATTTAATAATAATTTCTCTATAAGGTTTAAATATAAAAATTTTTACTTTATTATATAAAGACTATTTTAAAAAATTATTCATTTAATTCTTGATTTAAAATTGAATATTGTTTAATTATATATAATAAATATTTAATAGATATACGTAAGAATATCTTGAAGTAGATAAATTGGCTATATAATATTAAAGAAAAGTATTAAATTACATTTTATAATTTATTTATTTATTAAATTTACAATTAATATTTTTAAAATATAATTTTTACTTTCGAACAAACTTATAAGAAAATAAAATTATGAGCAGAGATTATAGTTGCAATAATCAGATTTCAATAAAGGAAAAAAAAGGAAAATAAAACAATAAAATTAAGAAGTAGGCACATTGATTCAATTATTTATTATTCATTGAGTTAATGTTTCATTTATCAGTTTCGATATAAATTCGGAAAATTGAATATAAACATGAATTAAGATTTTTTATACAAATAAAAAATCTGAATCTTGACTTTTAAATTTAGTACGTAATCAATGTGTTTGAGATTACGAGAACCTCTCGTGAGTTATTAAACATCTGAAAAGATCTAAAGTGTACTTACTACTACAGAGAGTGGCATACTGTAATTGAAGAAGCCGAAGAGAGAGGCGCTTTCATCGGTGACGCCGGTGCTATTAGCGGTGATGACACAGGCACAAGCGCTGCTAAATAGAGAAGCTAAGGAAGTAGTAACAGGCCCTTACTGGTGATACTATAGGGATCAAGCTCTAAGTACGACCAAGACTTCAAGGACGAAGCAGGGACTTACCCTTGAGACTATAGCGATAAAGCTGTAAGTACGGCCGCGATAAAAGGAAGAGACGCGTCAATTCTCCTGTGCTGCAAAGGGTTTTGACACTATCTTCTTCATAGCAAGTATACAAAGTCTGCATTGCCAGTTCTTATTAGACTGGAATGACGGAGTGAGTACTGTTCATCACAGGATCAGATCAAGGCTACTGTATCGCTGTGAGTATATAGTCTGTATTGTCATTGCCAGTCCTTATGAGACTGGGATGACGCAATTATTAAAACAGCATAACACACACTCGCTAATAAGGAGTGCGCTACTCAGTTGTTGACCCTTACAAAATCAACACAAATCATCATAAAGGAGCATCTTGTGTAGAAAACCATCCACCACAATACAGATACAAGCAATCGTATCTTTGTCATTAAACGTATGATACATTCTTCCATCTAATAAATTCAACACATTTTTAATGTAATTGTAAATAAAATATAATAAACGATATTTATCGAAGAAACACATACTGTATTTCAACAGCCCATCCACTTGACTCCTTCCCAAGCATTTGCTAAGGCAAGCGGCAATTATAAGACTATCGAAACACTGGCAGTTCGAAACAGGAAAACAAATTTCGAACAAAATGTGTCAATAACTAAAATAACCATAGCTAGAAATTGTTATTATAAAATTAATCTTTATTTCAGTTAAATTCATTCATTATAAATTATTTCAGTTAAAAAGTTAAATATTATTATTTTCAAGAATATTCAAAACACATTTAACACGAAAATTGAAATCTTATAAAAGTATAAGTATTTAAACATTATTTTCTTGATTAAATTGATATTCAAATGTATTCCATTATTTGTTTTCTTTTCTCTAATTATTATTTGAAATATATATTTTGTGTGAAATCTCACGTCAAACTATAAAAATAAAAGTAAAGTATTTAGATAATTATAATTTATTATTTTATTTTATTTGAATGTATTTCGTAATCATTTGACTGTATATATTTTTAATTAATATATAGTATACAATTAATATATTTTAGATTAATGAATAAATAAATATTTATCTAATTGTACCGCTTCTTTTTATTATTATTTATTACAAGTATATTTTATAAAATTTAATCAAATGAATATAATTATTATAAATGAAAATACAGTGTGGAAAATATTAGTAAAATAATCATACAAAAAAAGTAAAAATGTTTATTAGAAAGTAACTGAAGATATGTTTTCTGCTATAATATAAAATATAAACATAGCAATGTCATTTTCATTTAAAATGTCAAATTTTTCAAATTCTGTTATGTTGTACTTACTGTCGCCTAAATATTTTCATAAAATATAGAATTCCAAAACCATCTTGACGAATGTGACATAATTCGTGAATCATATTAGTTTGTGTTTGAATTTTTCTAAAAAATTATCAACTGCTTTTGGCTTGTAGTCTTTTACTAATATTATTATATACTTCTTCTCATATTATAAATATTAGATCGTAATAAAATAAATTGTAATATTCAATGAAAGAATATTCCTATTTAAAAATTATACTAATAAATGTTATTTCTTATTGAACTAAATTTTCTAATTTAAAAAGCTCATTCTTTTTTACAAACTATCATATGTATATCATCGAAAAATTAATTACTTGTACACAAAAAATTTAATTGCTATATATAATAGTAACTATATAATGTTGTATAACAATTTTTGAATAGCAATTATTTGTTAGAGCTATAAAAAAAAATTTGATTGTTTTTTGCTTTGTTTTTCTTGCAAACGAACTATTTTGTAATGACATTCTGTAATTTTATTATTTAATCTATTTTTGTAATATCAAACAATAATAAAAGCTTTTTTTTTATTATCTAGAAATACCAAATTCTAAGTTTTAAACAAAAGTATATAGCCATATTTATATAAAAATTGTATTGTTATAAAAAAGGTATCATTTTTGTATATGTTTTACGTTATATGATAAACCTTAAATCAAAATCATAATGGCTGTTTTTAATTTTTTTTTTAATTAAAAAATTCAAGCTTTAAGAGATATAGGAGATTAAAATAAAATAATTTTACATATAATAATTATAATTGAAAAAGGTTTTTAATACAATTTTATTAACTTGACAATTTAAAATTACTATTCAAAAATTAAAAAAATTCTAACATACATAACGGTAGACAAATATTAAAAATGCATCTTTAATAAAATCACATTCTTCTTAGCATTTATAATTCTGGAATTAATTTTTTTTTAATAAAATATAACATTCAATAAAAATAATTATAGACTAAATATATTCGATTTTATAAATTTTTCGTATTTTACACTTTGCTGTTTCATCCCCTTTAACATGTTAATTACTGATAAAGAAACGAAATGTTCATTTACAGTACTTTATTTTTGTGTAACATAATTGACTGCTTTATAAAATCCGCTTAATATGTAAAATGGATAAATTAGCTTATATAAAAAGAAAACAAAATTAAAAGAATTTGCGTAAAATGAACAAAAAGGCTAATTTTAAATTATCACATATTATAAATTGAACTATGAAAAAAGCAAATTTCACTACACATGAAGAAAGTATAAATTCGAAATCATTAATTTTAAAGCATACCACTCTTTTGGAAGATTATTAACATATAATTATTTATTTCGTCGACTAATTATTTGTATTTAAAATAATTTTGAATAGTATTTTTACTATTGTATTGTATTTTACTAAGAGTTTAATTATTTTCTTAGCTCAAATAATTTCCTAAGTTTTAAAATAACGATATTTTTACATTTATTAAAGGATTTGGATAATCGAAAATATTCTGATAGACGTTTTCTCAATTTTGTATATTTTATTCACTCAGTTGTAATTTGAAACATGTAGTTCTTCTGGGAGTATTTAAGAAATAGATGTTTAATAATAATTTCGTTAAAAATAATAATTAAGTAGATATGTAAATAAATATATATAATATTTTTAAAATATAAATATTAATTATCATTAACTCTCTTAGTTATGGTAAAAAGATTACGTAATAATAATAAATTGAATTAATAAATATATATAAAGTTATTTATTTAATTTTTATTTTTTGAAACGTATACAGTAGATTTCAACATATAATACAATATAATCTTAATATTTCTAACGGTGATTAAGAAAAAATTAAATAAAATGTAACGAGAAATACGAATAAAATATGAGATTCATACGTGTGTCAAAATTAATATTTGCAGTGGAAATAAGGAATATGATATAGCTATGTTATCGTCTATATAAATTAATTAGTAAAATAATATAATTTTAGTTGTTAATTTGAACACATATGTAAAAAACGTAATACTGCAGCAACTTAAACCTAAATTTGTTAAATGAATAATATAATTAAAATAAATACTATAACTTTGTTACGTATAATATGTATCTCAAGAATGAATAAACTTTTAAACAAGTTTGCTTCTTAAGCTTTTCATTACAAGTATATTGTTATTTTATATATTAAGTTAGATTAATATTTAGATCGATACTTAAATCGTGTTTAAATCATATATAAGCAAATGCAGGTAAACAATTTTTAGATTAAATTCAAAGTATTTAGTATTAAATACTAATGAAAAATGTAGATAAATATACCTACATATTATAATTATTATTGTGAAATATTTTTCGTTGCTTAATATCATAGGTATTATTAATTTGGTGAAAAAAACCTCATTGCTTATTTTTATGGGTATTAAATAATATCACTAGTCCTTTCATCAATACCAGTCTTTTAACTTGACATTGTCAAAACATTACATACTGCTCTGGATGAGAATTTCTAGCATTTATTTTCTGCACTAAACATTTATATATTTATGTATTACTAACTATTATTGAATCGATTATAAATATAATTTATAAATATAATTTATTACATAATTTTTAAAACAGCTTATGAATTCTTTGTTATTCTATGAATATATTAATTATTATTCGTCCGAATTCTAAGTTATATATCTATTAATTTAATCAAAATTATATGAAAATTATTTTAAAAACATTCAAAATTAGTTGCATAATAAATATATCTATTTTATATGTGATACCATAGGTCCTCCAGGTCGTCCTGGACCAGCTGGAAAACGTGGCAAAAAGGGAAAAAAAGGTGATCCCGGTGAACCAGGGGCTCCGGTAAGTTTTTTGCACAGGTATTTTTTGTAATATATATATATTATTCAATTAAAAATTATTAAAAAAAATTTTTAAAGCAATAAAAATGAGTCAAGAATTTAAATTAATATTATTTCTCGTAGAATTTACGAAATTTGATATTTATAATTATTTTTACATTTCATCATATTTATAAATATATAAGTACATTATTTATAAAGTATATAATAAATTTATAATTTTTTATTATTTAAAATTTTTTTTTTTAAATTTAATAAAAATTCGTATATTATTTATCTGCTTTAAGAATAGATTAAAAATCCAATATTTCAAATATGCATTATACTATTAATAAATAATAACAAAATAATAGTGCAGAGATTGTAGATTTTTTTTTAATTCTATTTTGCAATTATTTAATATTAAGTGCTTCTAATACTAATTTGGCTTTAGTAACAGTAAACTAAATATAACTTTAATTAATAGTTAATAATATATAGTAACATTATAAAATTCTAAATATCATTTTTTTTGTAATGATCAACAGCATTAAATTTTTTCTTTAACTGATTTTTAAACATTGTTTTACTATAATATATTAATTAAAAGAATGAGTATTATATTAACCAACATATATTGAATAATCATAATTCGAAAGATACATATTGTATTCAAACAAGGTATTTTATGAGTTTTATAATTACTGAAATGTGTCAATTATAAAAAGTAATTAGAAATTGTTTTTTAGTATATATTTTAGTAGATAATAATAATAATAATATACAGTAATTATTAAAAAATATTGTAACATGTATTAATGTTTTTTTTAAATAAAATTAATTTTCAAGAAATAAAAATGTTATAATACAAAATTTAAATAAAATTTTATTTTAATGATATTTAGAACTAGTAAAAAAGACTATTTATAGTTCTTATGTATAATGAATACAATGTTTATGAAAATGTAGAATAAACCATAGCATGTTAGAATGTAGTATATAACATTATTTGTTAATATTTAATAACATTTCTTTTAGGGTGAGCCAGGTACGGCAGGCATGAATGGTTTTCCGGTATATGTTTTTTAATTTTTCCTTTTATTTCTAGCTTTTCTTTCTCACCGATTTACTAGACTATTTATACCTATACTGTAGCTTATAGTTAGAAAGTTTTTATTTGCTTCCAAATAAGATAAATTTTGATAAAATCATCGACAATGCAAGAAAATTCAAATAATTAATATCAGATTATTACTAATAATAATATTAATTTTAAGATCAATTTTATTTAAAGAAATAATTCATAAAGTGAATAATTATTAAAACGATAGTATAATGATGACAAAATATGAATAGCGATTATAATTAAACTATATTATTTATATACTAATTCTAAAAATACATATCAAATTAATAAATATTTATATCTCGATGTATTAAAAAATGAATTATAACTTATATTTTGAAAATTAGTATTATTAAAAGTGTAATATTTTTCTGTAAATTTATAAATCGGCATTGTCATCCTTTGGTACATCATAATTAAAATTTACTAATTTAAATTCAAATTCAATTTCTTATAAGCTTTTTTCATAACTGAAAAGTATATAGATATATGCGTAGGATATCATAATTATATAAATATTTTATGGAATAATATATAAATTATTGCATACATAAGAATTGCTGTTAATCTATTATATAAAAAAGTAAAATTAAATATGTATACTAACATATAATTATAATTTAAAGTTTATTGAAATTGCAATTTCTAATTAATGGATTGATCATCCTCGTTTTTGCTATAAATGTCATTTTTATCAATTAAATAAATTAAAATATATAAATGTTTATATGAAAATTCATATCTAAAACTAATATGAATATTATTTTTAAAAAATGAATAATTCTGTAAAAATTATGTTAATGATCATGGTACTGTAATAATAAAAATGTACCTATAATTACCATAAATATGTTCTATGTACAATCGATTTAGAAAAAGCGAGTGTTTAATTTAATTTTTGTAATATAAATTTAATATTTTTATGTAGAAGATAAAAATATAAAAAAATGTTATATATATATAATATTACAATTTTAGAGTATAGTATAGTAGTTTTTTATATCAAAATTAATTCTTGTAATAGATAATATTAATATAATTATTATAATAATATTGATAAGAATAATATTGTTATTAGTATGATGATAACAATAACATAATAGAACTATGTAATTTATTCAAAATATAAATCTAGTTTACAATAATACATTGATTAATAATTGTAAATGTAACATTAACATAAATTTATACCATCTTTTTAATTTATTTTGTTTTAGACACAAATAAACGCTATAATTGGCAATATATTTTTTATATTATTAAATCAAATAAATTCATGATTTTCTTATATTTTTCAGGCCTTGTTTTTATTATTTATAATTTAAAAAAATTAAAATAAATAGTATTAAAAATTTATAAATTTTAAATGATGTACTTCTTTAATATTTGGGTTTGGGACATAAAACATGACTTAAAGATGTTGTAAATGAATTGTTTCAAGTTGTATTTTACAAAGTGGAAGAATGAAAACCATATAATTCTACTTCTTAACAGATAATACCACGTCTATACAATCATGATATGAGTACATGTCAAATTTCGTTATATTCGGATACTTAACTGTCGTTCATTCGAACTTTTAATTAATATTTGATAGCTACGGATCATACTTGTTGCTATATGACAATAATTATTGCTCGATAACAATAATTATAATTTTTATATAGTTGCTGCTATCTCTATCACTATTGTAGGAAATTTCTTTGTCTTGTTGTCGTTTTTTTCATAATAGATTAAATAAATACATGTAAGTGTACATAAGAAATGCTTTTTAGAAAATACTCAATTGATTGTAATATGAATTAATTTTAATTATATACATTTTATATATCATATTAATAATTGAAAAAATTATTTAATATTGTGTATAATAACATTATTATTATAAATATTCATTATATTTCCTTATATTTCTTCGTCAAATAGCTATATATTATTTTTATATAAAATAAAGACCCGATAATATACCAATTACGTCTAAATTTAATTATAAAATAAATATAGAGTAATAAGATAATCTGCTTAATCATATGGGATAACTTGGTGCACAACTAAAGTAAATAAAAGTAGATAATTTTAAATTAGTTTTAAGAAATGCCACGATATATCTAATTTTAAATTTTTCATAACATAATTTTCACGTTCTAAATAAGTATCAGAAATATATTTTTCTCATTTAAAAACATTGAAAATATTATTAAAAGTATCTACATATGACTATTTTAAAGAAAGTAAAAATTAAAATTAATTATGAATTTATGAAAATTATTATTCATTTAATAATGTTGTTTTATTATAAACAAAATTTTAAAAAATATATAGTGCAAAAGCAATTTGTACATTCAATAGTATATATTAATATAAAACTGATTTTTTAAGTAAAAGAAATTGAAGATATTAAAATCGAATTTCAAACTAAAAAGTCTTTATATTTATGCAAACATATTTTTAATCTAAAATCAAATAATAACGATAGTTTTATTAAAACTCAGAAACCAAATGAATTAACTTACATAAGCAAAGCAAAAACTTAAGTATATATGATTATAAGTTATCCTTTATGAATCTTATATTATCTAAAATTTTATCTCATAACATATAGACTCATGCTCTTAAGCGTAGAATTATTTTTAAAATAACTAAATAATTTTTGTTTAAAGTATCAAATATATTAAACATAAATAAAATAATTTATAATAATTAAATTAGGTTAAATTTAAAAAATAGCAGGTGAAATGGCATGTTATTAATCAATAAATATTTTTACACCAATACATATAATAAAAATACCAAACTTTATTCTAATAAAATATTTTTTCATTAGCCCGTACGTAACATTAGAATATACTTTATAATTTCTATATTATTTATTAAGAATATTTTTTTCTTGCATTGTCAATGCACTGTAATAAGTGAATAAACTTCAGCATATTGCAATTTTTCTATGTTGACATTCTAACATAAAAGATTTCATAAAATAATGATATTTATACTCATAAGACTGTTGACTATTATAACATTTTACTTTTACTAGAAATTGATATAAATTGGTTTTGACGTTGACATAATATTTGGTGTATAATTTAATTTTTTAATTCTAAATTGAAAATTGTGAATAGAATTTATTATACTACAGTAATTTGAGTAGTGTATTCATAATAAGTAAGTACTAGTAAGTAGCAGTAAATAATGAGTACACATAATGTAAGATCTAGTATTTGGAAGCAGTTTTACACAGTCGCCTACTTTTACTCAAAACTTTTTACTTTTTCTGTATTTCATTTCTTGTTAATCAGCATACTCGATAAATATTTTTATCTTCAATAATTATATTTTTATTGCTTCAACTTTTCTACCACTCGCTGAATATGCTAAATTACAGTATAAACATTGTTTTTTTCGTTTTAGGGTCCCATTGGTTTAGATGGACCGAAAGGAGATGCGGTAAGTGTTTGTTTATTTAAAGAAGTATGTATCATGTATATTTATTGTTACTTCTGCTTTGTGAAGAATTTGTATGTTTATATAATATATTAAAAAGATGATTTTCTACGACTTTTCTTCTAGATTTGTAACTACCTAACAAAATTTAAAATAAATTTTTATATATAATTTATGGATCTTATAATTGGTAAATTAATCAATCGTTTAATATTTTTCCCTGGTAATGTAAGTTCTATGTATAAACAAAAAAATTAACATACCAAATATATTTCAATTATAAATTATTAAAAATAATATAGTAATATTTTAATTTCCTTAACTAATCATTTTTATAAATATTATGTACATTCTTACTTATATATAAGTATATAGTCTAAACTTACAAAATAATTGATCAGATGAAGTTTAAAATAATAAATATCTTATTTAATTTTGACATTTTAATATATAATAGATTGAAAATAAATAAAGCATAAAAGTATAAAAGCACAAGATTATTCAGACCAATGGTAATGAGAAAAATGTTTAGAATATTTGTGCTTATTAATAGTTAATCTATTTTTATATTATTTACTGTTATTATATCAATGAAATAATAATATAAGATTATTTTTAACGATGTTTGTCTTATTCCAAAGAAAATGTTGACGTAATGTTTTGTAATATAGATAACATATTAATTGAAATTCACTTGTGGAATGGGTATTATTTGTAGTTGTACAGCATTTTTTCTGTATATAATAGATTGTAATAAATTACGTCTTATTTCAGGGGCGACAAGGAGATAAAGGACAAAAAGGAGAACTCGGAAGTCCTGGATTTGATGTTTTTTCGGCGGTAAAGGTATCTATTATAAAAAAAGCTTATGAACTAAATCGTATTCTCGTTACTATCTCATCGTCGTCTATCACAAAAAACAATTTCTCATTATTGGCAAATAATTTTATTTAAATCTACCATTATGTAATTACCAAACCGAATTACTAAAGTTCATTTTTACTTTTTTGTTTTAAAACGTTTTCCACTTTTAATTAAAACTACACATACGTATAAAAAACATTACCCAAACTCTAGGCTATTGAACAGAAAACGTTTGTAATTTTAAACATGTTTCTTTATATTTACTACATACAATGAGCAATTTATTCAAATTTTTTATTAATAATTATCACTAACTTAAAAATATAATTCATCAATTTACATTTAATTGAAATTTATTAAGTTCAAACCTTATATTAAATAGCTTTCATTATATTCGTATAACTAAAGCATTATTTTTAACAATATATAATATTGATAAAGATTTTATTTCAACAAAAATTAGATATAAAAACTATGACTTTATTTTTAAAATAAATTCAATTTAATAGCACTGCACAAAATTTAGTATTTCTTAAAATATTAATTAGAATTAAAAAAATATTATTATTTATAATTAATTTTGAATGTACAATGTAATCAATAATATTTTAGTATAACTGAATATATTTTGTTTTATATTTTACAAACTTTTAATTTTTGTTTATAATTTTTAATAAATAATTATAATTATAAAAATTAATTATGAAATTTATAATATGCTTTGAAAATCAAAATAGCATTTAAATTAATTAAAAATATTAAGAAATCCGTAGTCTATATGCGTAATTTTTTTATTTCAGTACAATACTGTATCCATGCTCTCTCTCTCTCACACCCCCCATATCTTCCACCCTCTCCCTCTCTAACTGTTTTATTTTATGTTTTATCTGTATAAATATTGTTTCATCTTTTTATTTTCTATTCAGATATGCCATGATTAAAACTTCCATTATATTAATTTAAGCAAAAGTAATGACTTATTTTAAAGTAATAATAGTGCACTAACGGGATTGTTATAAAACTATTGTACTAAGTATAATAATATAAAATTCGACTATCGAGATTATTCGAATATTTTTAAAAAAACCAAAATAATAAAACTAAATATAATCAACATATTTGAATTGAAATATTAACTAGTTATTAACTATTACTAGTTTACTAGTTTATTGACTAGTAACATTTAACGTGTGTGTAATCATTGAATGAAGTTAATGGAAATTTTACTCTATTTTATTTGTAATTAATAAATATCATATCAATTTAAAAAATGCGTCTGTAATTCATTACAAATTCATAATTTAAATAAGACAAAGTATTATAATAGTTGAATAAAAATCGAAACTTTATTTATTTTTTTACTAAGTTTAGATAAATATTTTCATTTTATTTGTATATTTTAAAAAATATTTCATTAGTTAAATTTATATTTTGTAAAACTGTATATGTAAATGTATTTCAGTAGATTAAATAAAAATATATTATTAAAGGTATAAAATTTATTAATAATTATGCTGTCATTTAAAACATGCAAATAAAATATAATTTAACAAATTATTATCTCAGATAATTTTAATTATATTTTTGTCGCATACCAACGATTGAATAAAAATAAATTATTTAAATTACTATTTTTTGTAAAATCTATTTTAAAAGTATTATATTAATTCTTCAAACTTACCAATATAATTAAAATTAGTTCTTCTAAAACTTTGAATCAATACATAATGTATAGAATACAATCATTTAGCTAACAGTTTTAAGAATTTTTTTAAGTAATGTTATGGACACGAATAATTTGAAAGTACTCCGATTATATTGTATAATTTTAACATTGTTTAACATTATTGTATAATTTATTTAATTTTTTTAGTAGAGCTGTATTGTATTATATTTTACATATTGCTATAATATTTTGTAATAATTATTAACTCTTTTTCTTAAGATGTTATATGTATCGAATAATTTAAAAAAAAACCCTATGAATGTTTTTAAATAATCTATGAATCAATATTATTAAATATTAATATAATAGTTTAATAAAGTGTTAAAATATAATATCCAAATTACATTTATTAGGACCGTTACCTAATAAAATCAAGCACTAATCGATTCAAATTAAATTACGATTATAATATACTATAAAAATAATTTTTAAATATTTCGTATATTTGTATGGTTTTAGCTAATCAGCTTACCTAAACAAGTATATGAATTACAGACGCATTTCCTTTAAAGCCATCTATCAGAGATATTTAAAGAACAGATAATATCGAAAAATTTTGGCCGTCGCATTGGTAAGAGCGTACGCTATACTCGTCATAGATGTTTTACCAATATTATAACAATTAAAACGAAAAAATAAAGAAAATTTTCCTGCCTACGGGTCAATGCACAGGGTTTAGGGTTAAAGAGGTCGGTGACGACGCTTCGCGGCGGAACACTCGGATATGCGGAAATCGTCGCCCTGAAGGTAAACGGCCTTCTTCAAATACAGAACTTCGTTTATTCATTAATTTGTTTTGTATAGTTTTACGTGTTTAATATTCTTTAACGTTGATCTAATGGTTATATTAATATGTATTTTCTTATATGAATTATAATATTGCTCTTGTTATTACTTATATTTAGATGTTAATGCGATTTATTTTTATAACGGTGCTTACGATATAAAATTATTATATTTCAATGTTTTTTTCTGGTTTTCATAGTGTGCTGCGGTAGGATTAATTTCACTGGCAATTGTGTATTTTATTAATTTTTATTTTTTAGGTAACAATTTTATATTTTAACAGGAATTTAATTTAATTAATATATAATTTAATTCATTTGATTTGAATTAAGACATACTCTTAATTCAATAAAAAATAATGCTTTATTTTTAAATTTTCTTTTATCATTTAAAAAAAAAAATTAAAATATTTATATAAAAAGTTATTTTCTTAGTACAGCTCAAAAACTGTATATATTCTGTATATATTTTACAGTAGATATTAATGTTTATATTTACGTAGAAACTTTTTGATTTATTTTACATTAAGTTTTCTATTAACATTTTTATTTGAAATTGTAAAACTTGCTTTTTAATAAAAGATACTTTATTTTGAAAAAAAACATAAAATAATATACATTTGTCAGTGGTATACGTTAAAAGAAATGTTTGTACGAGGCATGCTTTGTATAGTAGTGAAAATAATTCTTAAATACTTTTGTGCATGAATTTGAAAATTATTATTAATATTTATTAAATAGCATTTTGAGACTGTAATAAATTTTATTTAAAAAAATATATCTTAAAACAAATGAAAACAGTCTTTTTATTATTAAAAACTAAGAAATTTAAAATCAATAGTGTATTTTTGTTTTAAACATTATATAAAGAAATTATAACATGTATAAATAAGAGAATATTAAATAAATAAATAACTTTACTCTTGCTATATATGACTGTTTTTTATAAGTAATCCGTCTACTATTTCAATAAATTATTATTATTTTCTGTTTCATATATTAGCAATATAATGTACATATTTGATATTACAATAATAATAATAATAATATATGTTTTTATTTTCTTCAAAAATGAAATATAATTATTTTTCTTATTGATTTAATTAATTTTGATATTTTTGTGGAAGTATACTGAAATATTACGAGTTAAACAATGCTACATATAATAAAACAATCGCATCGTAGTTATATCTTTTGAATTTGGTTGGTAATGGTATATTTAATACTATATTTATATAGAATCTTAGGTGTATCTATGAATACCGTGGAGTTGATAAATGACCATGATGTCTGCAGTTAATCGCTGGATAATTGCTATACAAGAAAGTCACAGATTCTCATCTATTTTTTGATTTTATTTGTTAATTGATTGTTAAGTTTATTTTTGTTATATTAATTATATTTGTAGTGCTTGAGTTTTACCTGTAATTGGCGTACTTTCTAGGAACTTCAGGCGCAGGGACATAATATCAGCAAGGAACAGATCATAACGCTCAAAGTAAGTTTGTACACAGTTCAGGACCTACAGATGTATATCTATCAAAGTAACAAACTAATTTTTTTTTGAAAAAATTGATTAATTATGGTCCAAAAATAATCTCCATATTTATGTATATATGTGAAATAATGTGTTTTTTTGTATATGAATAATAGTAATAGTTGTTATTAAATTCAACTTCCATTTTTATTAAATGAATTTTAATTTTTATATACAAATAAATAATTTAGGATCGATTCATTTTTTAATTCTTTACAAGTTTTTTTAATTACATAAATAAATATTTATAATTTCATTTTTTTTATATTATTGGTTCCATTACCAAGCCATATTCTGCATGAAATTCTAAAAACTCAAGTTTTCTATTATTGCAATGTAGATAATAGATTTTAGTAACATTAACATGCAATATTTTATAAACATACTTGTAACTAAGTATAAAAAATATAATTATATAAAATTGGGATTTTGAAAAGTACAGTTATCTACAGTATACTTTAATTTATTTTAAAATTTTGAAAGCAATATTATTAAAATATTTGTTATATTAATTCTAATAAATTATATTTTCAAAAACAAAAATTAAAATTTTAAATTTAATCTAACTTTATATATAATATAATAGAATATGACTTGAATTATTATAATTTATTGTATTCCAACTTTAGTAAAACCAGTAACTGAATCATTGATATGGAATAAAGTGGTGAGTCTTAATAGCGCCGATTTATTTATAAAGAAGACCTGCGTATAAATAAATTTACTGTTTGGATAGAATGCAAACAAAATAAAAAACTTACAGAAAATTCTTTAAATATGAATAAAGTATAAATATTTATATAGAAAAATTTAACATGATTTAATTAATTATGTCTATCAAACAAAATAAAAAAATGATTTTGCTTCGTGTGTTGTGTGTCTGGGTGGGTGGGTGGGTGAGGGTGTAGGTGTGTAGATGTGGGTGTTAAAAATTTTTTTCGAAACTAAAATTATACAGTAAAATATTAGTTCGTTAAATTAAATTTGGAACAAATGCATCTATATAATGTAAAAATAATTGTAATAAATTATATTTTGTAGATCTTAGTTTATATTGTACATTATATTGTATGGGCATGGATAATATACATCTATTACTTAGTATTTGTATTATTAAGGTTTTTAATAATTTTGTTTAATTTAACAAATTACTAATTTGCATTTCCGTAATTACTATAATATCGGTGAAAGTATTAAAAAACTAATTACACTCATTAAAACTTTTAATTAGAGATGTATATATCTGATAAATAAAAAAAGGAAATGGTTTTGCATGAGAAATAAAAAAAAATTATTTTTCACCCTTCGATTGAGAGTATTTGGCATTGTTATTATATAGTATACTTATTTATACAGGGTGAACAAGGAGAACCAGGTCCGCCAGGACCTCCTGGTCCCGAAGGAGTCAAAGGCACACCGGGAAATGACGGCAGCCAGGGATTGCAAGGTGAAATTGGACCTGCAGGTGAAAAAGGCGCAGCGGGACCTATAGGACCCCCAGGCCCGCAAGGACCTTCTGGAACTATTGGTTCTAAAGTAAAACCATATTCTTAATATATTTCTATTTTTATATTGTTCTTTTGTATTTGTTAATATAAAATTTTAATTATTTGCGACTGGTGCATAGAATATTCTTACTATGGTTCTGTATGTAATTAATTTTTAACCTTTATATCATAATAATCTTATGATTTTCTTACTGTCCAGTAATAAAAATGATTTATTTTTCGATAACATATCTGAACTAATCATTTTTTAGTATAAATTAAAATGGATTAAAAGTAATTTAATTACAACAATACAAAACTATGCTAAATTATTCTGATTTATTTACAGTACTTTTTTGCATTATTATTTTATTCTTTTATTGAATCATTCAGAAATTTTAAGTTTGAATTAACTTTAAAATAAATTAATTTAAAAAATGCTAGTTATCATACAATTAAATGGTTCATATTATTACATATTTAGTGAACACGTAAAATATATTTAGAGAAATATACACTATAAAATAAAATTACTCTTTGTAATGTTTTTTATAGCCAGTTTGAATTTTATTTTTAATAAAATTATATATTTACATTGTTTTTAATAAACAATATCAAGTACAAATTATGTAAATTTCTTTTTTACTTACTATTTAATTACATTAGAGCCTATTATTTTTTAATAAGACAGAATCAATTCGAATATTTATTATGTATGTATTGGAATATAATTAATACATTTTAAGCAAATTAGTAATAACTAGAAGTGTTATTTCTTTGATCTCTTCACAATTAATAATTTGGCAAATTTTTATATTTGTATTTATTTAAAATTTTTTGTGTCTGTAACTATAATTATTACAAGCATTATGATTTTAATATAAAGATTTTTTCAAAATCTTATGAATCTACCGTATTAAATAAATATTTTTGAAGTATTATATGTTTGTACTAATAATTTTTATAATATTTAAATTAATATTCGTACAATATTTCAATTATCACATATTTTTATGACTATTTGTAATTAAATAATGTTTTAATAATTATTACGATATAAAGAATTGATACTATTTAATCTTTTTTATTCTTTCTAAATAAGAATACAGTTTATATTAACTTTCTATTGTAATGCATTTATAATCAAGTATTTATATTTCAATATATCTTTATCATAACTCTATTTATATATATGACAAGTAAAAATACTTTATTACACATGGCAACGTCTTGTAAAAATACTAATAGAAATAGCAAATTGTTTGTGTGTTATATTTTAAATAACAATAATCAATTGTTCTAAATATAATTTTAATTATTCGATTAATGGAACACCCAAAACTTTAGAATTAAATAATATACTGAATAAAACAAAGGAAAATAATGTTTTCAAAGTATATTTTTAGAGTAACATTAATTATGTAGTATTATATCAATCCAAATAATTCTTCTGATAAAACATTAATAATATGGATGAATGAGATTGTTATAAATTACTATACATATTTTATGGCTGTGTATTCTAATTTTTGAGACTTTATTTAAAATGGCGACTATTATAATAATAAAACGAAAAATTTACTTCTTTTTTTTTAAACATTTTCCAGGGTGATAAAGGTGACAAGGGTGAGCGTGGTTTAACGACGTCTATAAATGGCGAGCCATTTGCGACAGGTGTTTTCGAGGGGCCTCCTGGACCCCCAGGACCACCTGGTAAGTAAATTTCATGCTGAATACTGAATTAGTAGATCATTTAGAATTTATGGTCAAAACTCTTATTTTGGACATAAATATTATTATTTATAACTAATATATAAAAATACTGTTTTTTTGGAATATTTAATTACTTCATCTTAATAATTTTTGAAAGCAAAGAAAAACCTCATATATACATCAAAAGCCTTTATTTTTAATAATATGCATTCTAAATTTACTGAATCAATTGTTAATAATTTTTATAAGTAATTATTTATATAATTATTAACTGAAATATGCTAAACTCCAAATGAATTTATCTATTGACGTACGAGATTTAAAAGTAATAAGCAATTAAATCTATTAAAATTCTATTATAAGTCATAAAATAAATAATTCTGCACGTGTACACATTGTACAACAAATTTTCCTTTAATATGAATTACAAGGACATATATATTTGGAAAATAATGTTTAAATGAAAGCATTAAACATAATAATGCGTGAATGAGAAGGAAATATCTAAGGTATTTTAAAGACAAAAGGTGAACTGTTTAAAAATGGGTAGTTATTCCATGAGTAACAATTTATAAGTACCGACGACTTCTCTTTATAAAAATGTTCTTTGGGGACAAATTAGAATTTAAGTCGATATGTGAAAAGAGTTAAAATAATGTATCTTATAAAATATGAAAATAAATCATAATGAATAAATAAATTATAAAAGGAATTAAAAATGAATACATACTTTTGAAGAAATTAATAAAAAAAATCATTTTATGAAAATTACAACTGAATAAAGATTTCGAACTAAAAACATTATACCTTCTGTAAAAGATAAAAATTTCAAACAAATTTGATTAAAGACTGACTAGTTGCCATCTGTAAAACAGCAGAAAAGAATACATCGATAGACATTTATAAAATACCGTAAATAATAAAACAATTCTTGTTTTTAAATTTCTTTAAATAAATAGTATATTAGTTAGTGAAGTTGAATTAATTAATAAGAAATATAAAGGATAGCTTATATATCTGTATATCTTCTATTATTATATAAATTAATTAATTTTCTTTAATTTAATTAAAAGATTATTAGTTAAATATGAATCAACTTTTTATCATTGTCAAATTTATAAATTCTATTTTTTTTCACTGAAATATCAATTTGTTAAATTTCAATACATACATGTAATATATATTTTTTTAAATATAATAATAAGGTGTAAAATAAATATTTAGATTTTTATTTTAATAATCACGAAAATTTATTTCATTAATATTGAAAAATAGTAATCATTGATAATGTTTACAAATATAAAATTGTTTCTTATATTGTTATTATTTTCAAATAATAAACAATTTTCAATTTTATAAAAAATTTTAATTTTGTAATAAACAATTTTCAATGTTATATTTTTATACAAGAAAATGAATTTTTTAAATAAAGTAACGAAAAAAATAAATGATAGGCTATGAGTTTCTAAATCGAAATTTAAAATTGTGTAGAAAAATACATCAATGTTACTACAGTCATATTTATAGCATTAAATAACAATGTATAAAATAATATACAGATAGTAATGTTAAATTTTTTTATTTTTATACTAATATAGTTCAATATCTAGAGTAAAGAAAAATAATATAATACATTGACATCAAAGTTTTAAAATTTATACGAAGCTTCAGTGCCAAAGTTTCAGTGATATCGTTAATTTGAAAATATAAAATTTATTGACGAAATTATCAATTCTCTGAAATTAATTACTAAATAATGAACATACTACTTTCTTTTTTTGGTTTTTTAACTTTTATCTACAAAATTAATCTATACTTTCACACCGCTATTTTTTCTACTGTTATATTAAGAATCTACCAATACTATTAAGAGAGTCAACTTTTATAATGCGTAGTATAAAACTTTATCTATAGTAATTATTTTATTTTTTAGAAAGATTATCAATTGAAATAGGAAAATTAAGTAATTTTGAAATTAATTGTATTAAAAAATTATGATCCAAATATAAATATGATATAAATGAAAATAAGTTTTTTAACGTCCATTTTTTCAGAATAATATAAAATGTTTTAATTATTAATTAATAACCGTTAATTTATAATTATTAAGTAGTAAACATGACTATGACATAGCTGAATGAAATGGTTCGTTAAAAAGAAAATATATCTATTAAAAATCAAAGCAAATTTTATAAATTAAAAATATATAAGTATATATATTTCTTCATCTATTGAAATTTGCAAAATAATTTATTAATAAATTCTTTTTTTTCAGTTTTTTTTTCATTGCTTTAGAAAAATATAAAAAAAGTGTTCTAATAAATTGTACAGCTATATTATATCTTAAATTATTTCTGTTATTAAAATTTATGTATATATCTATATTCATCATATGTCGATTGATCTTTTAATATTTTTGTAACATAATGAATCCAATATTCTTGATTAAAAAGTTTTGGACTACCGCATTTATTTATACGATAAGAAGAACGTATGTTTAATATTCAGATGAAATTATTCAGGCAACATAGAACTTTACCCCTGTCAATAGTAATAACATTTACAGAAAAACAGGATTTGCCCTCTTATGCTTTTATACTCAGAAGGTCAAACTGTGACTTTTATCTTATGCTTTCTATATTTCAATTTGTATGTTAAATTGTTATTTTTTAAAATTCATTTATCAATATAGCTTTTGTTGGTGCATAATCACTAATAATCAGATCGATAATCTAAAATTATTTATAGAAAGAATTACATTTATTGTTTTTCTAAAGGTATTGCCATATTTCAGAAATAAAAATTGTTATTTTTCAATATACAAAACCTTGAACGTTTTAAATTTAAAAATTATTTTTACCTTTAAAATTTATATAAATTATTTTATGATACAATATTAATCACTTTACATTGTTAAACTGTAAGACAAATTATAATCAGCAAGTAATAACATTGTAAAGATAATACATAAAATAACTTTTAAATAATAACACTATGTATAAACATACTGATAAACATACATTAAGATTTATAATTTAAAATATTTTAGTATAAAATGACTAACAATAATTAATAAATAGCTATATTATTTTTAAAGTAGTTAAATGTAATATAAACACAAAAATCTTAGAGTTAGATGATAAATGTAAAAGAAAACAAGTGAGCCGACATTCCAGAATGAAGGACTAAGAAAAATGAAAAAAGAACTAATTCCATGTCGTTGATATATACTTGTTGATGTACGGTAATACACAGGGCCCCAGGGCACGAAGGGCGACGTTGGCCCAGTCGGACCACCCGGTCCGCCCGGCGAGAAAGGCGGACGTGGCAAGCAAGGCAAAAAGGTAAGCACCTCTCTCCGCTGCAACTCTCCATACTTATAATACATAATCTTCTCCCAATTCCAAATCTTTTATTTGTTCCTTTGAGCAAACGTACAATTCAACTTCTCGCGAAATTTTTTTCATTTTTTTTTTATTTTACCGTTTCATCAGTAAAAAATTGTCAGTTATATAAAAATATCAGCTCTTTATATTTACATTGCATAAATTGAATAAAATCAATGCGTTTTAATAGATATTCTACCTTGATGGCATAAGTCTGATTAGTTGTATGCACACAAATTTAATTACTTATCTTCTCATTTATTGTAAAATTTTTATTGTAATTATTAAGTACTTTAATTTTTGATAGGAATTATCGCATTACAAATTTAGTGAACATATTTAATAAACACACTGTTTAAATTTTTATATTAACTTCTATATTAAACTTATTTTTTTATGTCTCTACCTTTCTACAAAAATAATCCTTATATTTTATCCATACACTCGTCTTCTATACACCGCACAGTATAAATTCTACAATGCATGCAATTTATATCGAAAGTAAACGTAGTTAATTGCATTAATTGGAATTGATTTTACTAAAATGTGGGCATGTTTGCATGAAATTTTATAATAAATATTAATAAAATATTATCTTAATTACAATTAAGATTGAAGATGCATGTAACTTTACCAGATAGTATTTCGTACTAGAAAGTAAAATCGCACCTATTAATTTGACAATTAATATACAATTTATACAATTAAAAATGAATGGTGAATATTGATTTACGTCAATAAAACTCGTAATAAAAACAAAGTTATATTAAGGTTTCAGTGTGAAAAGAAAGCAGATAAAATTTATTGAAATGGATGAAAAGGTTTACCGATTATGTATATATCTTCTTCAAAACAATTCTTTCAAATTCTTTTAAGTCTTATTCAAGTTAAAAAATTAGTATAGGACAAAATCAAACAGAAAGTCTTTCTCTCTCCCTCTCTCTCTCTCTCTCTCTCACTCTCTATTCAATCTTGTATTCTCTAATTTCTTCAATTTCAAATTTTTATCAACACACGTAAATATTATGACTTAATGCTATAAATTTTTCAAAGTTTCTTACAAATTTAAGTCAAACTTACCACTATGTTCCAAGGACAAAGATTACATCAGTCCTGATTTATAAGTAAAAAGTAAAATATAAATACAACTAATAAACCAGTATACTTGAATAATAACAATCAATAAATGGTTTAATAAATTTAACATTGAATTCTTTGTTTGTCTATCCTTATGATAATCTTTTCTTTTTCAATTATAAGTTTAATTGCGATACTTATTCTATCTTTATTTTGTTATCCATGTACGTATATCCTGGATTTTCATCTTTTTCTTTCTTATCTATGAAGATTGGAATGAAAGCTATTTTATCTTTATTTTATAATAATATCAATTTTTATATTTCCAAATAAAGTGCAACATTTCATTTAATACTCTCGTTTAATAGATATTACTGATTTTGTACTTTTTTAATAAATACTTATTTTTTGAGTATTAATATTCACTTTACTTGAATTGAATAAATGTATAACGAATGTAATTAAGCATTCGGAAATATTCATTATATTCAATAAATACAGACAATAGTATTTTTAAAAATAATAAAATATTATACGATTTTTTTTTTAATGTTTTCATTAAAATCATAATTCTATATAAATATATAGAAATAACATTTTAATAAAATAAAATGTTCAAAAAGAAATTATAAGAACCATTTTAAATTAAAATATAAATAATTATAAATCAATTTTATAAAAATATTCTTTTTCTTGAAATATAAATAAAAATATCTGTATTTATTTTAATTACGAAAAAGTTCTATCATTTCTCCTAATTATTTCTTTGCTCATACTTAAACATAATTGATTTTTAACGTATAGAATAATCAGAAATTCTTTTAAAATTAAATCTCCGAAAAATAAGAAAATGGTAGTCAAAATAATTACAAATGTTGGTGGCAGCAAATAACACATATCACTTATTTTTATTAACTTATGTTTTTCAATATAATACAAATATAATTTCTACTAACTATCTGTATATAAATGTATAAAGAACCAACTTCATTTTTTATAAAAATACGCCTGTATGATGTCTTACTTGTTTTTGTAACCGAAGTCGTATGTGTTTGTTGCACAATCGAAAATATTATATTTTTCTGACAATCTCAGTTCCCGCAGGTTTGTAGGTTTCTCTGTAGGTAAAAGTAACAGCACCAATAACCACTAGACTACCCTACTAGTTGCTGAACATTTGATCCCGCTGCTATAACATTTTGTGTAAGTATTGTATAACCAAGTGTAGAGTAGTATTTATAGGAATAATTTGCACAGAGAGATTTAAATTATTTAATGCTTTTCAATCCGAATTTAATGTTTCAATTTTAAAATAAATATAAATTAATTAATCATTATATTATGTACAATTTATAAACATAAATTATAAAAAATTTTAAATTATTAATTTAATTTTAAAAGCATTATAATAAACTATTTAAGGAATTTAAAATTATTTTTTTAATTATTTATAATTTAGTTTAAATTTGAACGTTTTAGTTTTTAATGAGTTTACTTCAATTACTAACTAATATTTGTATTAGTTAATTATTTTATCTTAATTTTCAAACATTTTACTAATATTAAAAAATATATTAAATTATATTTCCTATTTAAATTTATCAAAACATTGAAACAATTTTATTAATCATAATATTTTATTTAGCTAAAATCTTATTATATATTATAACGAAAGTTAATTACTAACATTTTTTATTTTTAAAAAAATTCATTTTTTAAATACATAAATTTTTTATAATATTAATGAATTAAAAAATTTTGAAATCCTTTTTGAACGAGAAAAATTAATAAGTATATATGATTGTAAAAAGAAATCGTTAACTATTATAAAGTTAACTATTCAAAATATAAAACAATACAATTTGGGAAAACAAAGATTTTTTGTTTCGTTCTTGTCTATTTTCTTTTTTTTAATTTAATATGTTTAAATATCATACATAGTTTAATTTTAAATAATTTAGAGCAACATTTATAATATAGAAAATTTATTGATAATATAAATATTCTCTATGCAAAATTTTTCTGTTTTTTAAAACTCACGCGTGTACAAATGCGTGTTAAAAATATTCTAATAATTTATTTTAAAAATGTTAAGATGTACTTTTTTTAATTGTAATTGATTTAAAAATAATGGAAGAGATAAAATTATATTATATCACTAATTATTAATAAACATATTTTTTTATATATATCGTATAAGATAGATCCACATTATTCGGCTTTTTCTAAATAGGATTAAAAGAAATCATAAATATTTAGTTTTAATTAATATTTATAGAATGTTAAATATATTTTCTTTATTCAATTTTTTATTTTTATTATACATATAATAAGTATATTTTTACAAATCTATAATAATCAATTATTCCATGTATGTATATATTAGACTTGCATTTATATACGCATAAATATAACCAATAATAGCGTGTATATAGAATTTCGATAGAAGCTTTTGTATATAACTAGTTTGATTATGTGGGGTTGAGAATCACAAGCCTCAGCAGCGTATCGTAGCTTGTAACTAATTTGTGTTTATGTAGAAAATAATACCCGTACCCACTACCACAGCACCAAACAACCAACCAACTTCCTTTTATGCGCAAGTCGCGCACATAAGTCGGGGTAAATCCACTAATCACTAATACGCCAACGCTCTACTACATGGCTTTGAGAGTCCATGCGAATTCTTCTCTACTTGATTCAATTCTATGTGTAAGTATTAATAATGTGCTGTGACCTTTATATCTTCATTGAACTTGTTAATACTTTCATTGGATCAACTTTTTTTATTTGCTAAATAAGTGTGATAGTAAGGAAATTTTTATTTTATTTACTAATTTGTATTCAATAACATGCTCATATTTAAATTATGGATATTTTTTTTACTTCATAATTTTAAACTAAAATAACGTGATATAATAATACCTAATAAAATCACGAAGCATGAATTAATTTTTTATTATATTTGATGTTATGGCAATTTATGTATATATACATAAATGTAAGAAATTCTTTTTCTAATATTTTTAATTATTTTTAATTTAGAGAATGAAAGTAGTGCTGTTTGATAAAGATGTATAGAATTAGAATGTGTTGTGAGTCTATTAATGTTTGATATAAAACTAATAAATTATTAATACAATATTTAAATTAATATATATCATGCATTTTTAATTAGTGTGCTTATAATCATATGTTGCGCAACAAACTTACATAATCTTTAAAAAAATTAATAAGCGCTTACAAAATTGTTTTATAATTAATTCATACTTTTTTAATTAGAGAAAATAAATCAAAGAAAAGAAATGTTTTAAAATTAATATATAATAATTTTTTTTAAACTAGAAGAAAATAAACTATAGCATATTTAAATATTATATAAACTGTAATTTAAATATCTTATAAAATTGTAATATGATTATTGGCACTCATAAAATTGTATATAAAATGCATTTTATATACAGAATATTATATTTAAATTTGATAAAATTATAATTTTTAATTAACAAAAATTGAATACAAAAATGTAAAATCTATTGTAAAATCTATCTATATTGTATATCAAGTTTGTTATATAACTATACATTGTAAAATTATGATTATTATTAAGCTACGTATAGTTTTATGATTTTAGTAAAAACAATATAATAGACAAAAATTAATAAATTTAAAAAATTAAATCAAATTTTCATTAAGCAAATAAAAACAAATAAAATAATTAGTAAATATTATAAAAAAATTTCTTAAATAATTATTAAATCATCAACTTTTTCCTTCATAAAAATAGCCATATTTATAATTTTTTATAAATATTATAAATTAAATTTTATAAATTATTATAAAATTTTAATGTTCGTATAAATTTAGTATTTATTACGTATTTAACATTTATATCTGCTATAAAAATATATTACTATAAGTATAATAATTATACTACCTTTTTTGTGGGTTTTGTAATTGTATGATTTTTTAAAGTTTATTATGATTATTATAGTAGTTTAAATATTGTACATATCCTACAGTCTTCATTTTTTTTTCTATACTCTTTCT
>NW_011948414.1:12860434-13037737 GCF_000503995.2 Ceratosolen solmsi marchali
TATATATATATACGTGTGTGTGTGTGTGTGTGTGTGTGTGTGTGTGTGTGTGTGTGTGTGTGTGTATATAATGTGCACGTGCATTTTTTAATTAGATTTATTCTTTAATCTTTATTTTGAGATAAATAATTTATAAAATAAATTAAGAAAATAATATATATTTGGTATGTTATATAAATATATTTTGTAGGAAAATTATAATGTATATATGTATATTTATGTACATATTTCGTCCCTTCCATTCTTTTCATTCTTACTTAAGCGCACACTGTTGATTTCCTTTCCATTCTTATTTCAAACAACCAAATGAACCAATAAATGAATAAAATAAAAATTTGTAAGGAGAGTCAGTTGGAGAGGTGCAAAATCAAGCCTTTCTTATAGGGTGACTGAAGTTGGAATGACAACTTAGCAATAAATTTAACGAGGGTCTCAGAGGGTGTACTCAGCCAATGCGAACACTACGAACCTATGAGCAGATAAGGTTTAGAAGGTATAATATTACCAGAGACATCATTACGTATGTGATAGCTGGGGATAATAAATACATACATTATTGTCTTGGAGATAATAATAAATACATTATTATTAGGATATCAAAAATTATTGTAATGAGCAAATATCATTACAGGCAACAGTTTATTATATCCATGCATTAGGATATAACAAGTTGTGCATAAAATTTACTTTGTAATAAAAACTTGTAACGATGTTTTCTTTTATTTATTTAAATTATAGGCCCAAAAGGTGATCAAGGATCGCCAGGTTTACCAGGTGTGAATGGATTAAACGGGGAAGTGGGTATTCAAGGTCCTCCTGGATTACCTGTAAGTTTAAGTTTTTGTATATTTATTAAAGATTTTAATTAGTATAATTTTATTAGTATAATTATGATGAGCATAATTATTGCATAATTAGCATATTAATTTAATATTATAGTAGAATGATTCAATATTATTAAAAATTTATTTACAATAATTTCTGGATTGTAATGTTAAATATTTGACAATAGTATATTTATACATTATAACAAATTGTTTATAATTATCATAGCTAGTTTATGTATGAAGAAAAATACTAGATCTATCACAATATTCGATTAATTTTATGTAATATACATTTCATTTCTAGTAATTAAGACATAAATTAATATTTATAATTATATTATTTTGTGAAATTCTAAAATTTATTGGATATACATAATAATTTTAAAAAACGTGTTACGGACTGTACATGCATGTATATTAAAAATCTTACACTACACTTTGTCACTTAATATTGATGTTTTATATGGAATAAGTTTAAGTACATTCATTTTTAATATTTAAACTAATATTTTTTATCATAGAAAAGAGATCATAGGACTTAGGACATAGGATTTTATCATAGGACGTTATTATGGACGTTTTTGTGGAAAATTATTTATACGATGACAACAATTAAATTCACTTAATCAATTAAATTATACATTTCATTAATTATTATATTTAACAATCCATACAAAAGATCTTTCAATAATTAAATTTTTTATTAAATGATAATAAAAATCTTTAAAGTAATAAAATTGTCAGTACATTAAAATTATTAAATTAAAAATTCATATAAATTCATAGTTTATATTGTATATATCATATATAAATATTTAATAAATATCTTATTTTTTAATTAATTAATTTTTAAGGGACTTTACGGACCAAAAGGAGAAAAAGGAGACTATGATTAAAATTAAAATTATGTTTTAAATTATGAAATTAAAAATTCATATAAATTCATAGTTTATATTGTATATATCATATATAAATATTTAATAAATATCTTATTTTTTAATTAATTAATTTTTAAGGGACTTTACGGACCAAAAGGAGAAAAAGGAGACTATGGTAATATCGGACCTCCAGGTCTTATGGGTCCTCCTGGTTTACCTGGTCCACCGGTTAGTATATGGATATTTCGTTCATATTTATAAAAGTAATTTTATTAATTTATAATTGATTTTTCGAATATAAATTTTGAAGATCAACATTGATTAAAAAATTATTGATTTAAAAATCAACTTTTTCTTTCCTATGATAAAATATTTTTTTTTTTAATGATAAGAAAAATTCATGTATATATGATTCAAATTTATGTTAAAAAATATTACATTCCTAATGAAAATTTAATGTTGTTGTTCTTAAGGGATATCCTGGACAAAAGGGGGACAAAGGTGACAAAGGCGAATCGGTATGTAAAAATTTCCAATTATTCATAACAATTTTTGAAAAACATTTTTAATTAAATTTTTAATTATAATTCCTTAAATTGGACAAAGCAGAAGTACAAAAAATTAAGGAGAAGGCAGGTAACTAAAATATGAAATGTTTACTTTTTTAGTATTCTAAAAAATTATATTGAAAATAATGTAAGTATCATATATATAGGGTGACAGTACATTTGAAATTAATACTGGTGAAATGACGGGATCTTATGTGAGTATTTTATCTTTAGTATTCTAATTAGAAATTTAATAATGGATTTTTTTTAAATAACTTATTTACATATTCTTCACTATTATTAAAAATATAAATTTTATTTATTATTAAATCAGTAATTTTAATTACAAATAGAAGTTGAATTTTATTAATTACATTATCTAATGTATTTATTATTTATTTTTTTATTTTTTTAATTATAAATATTTTAAAAATTATTAAATAGCCTTATTTAGCCTTTTTTATCTTACTCTATTTACATAAAATTAAAAATATATAATTTTTAAACAATATTTGATAATGTTATAAATTTAAAAATTTTAGGTAATCAAGATTATTAATATTATAAAAAGGCTTTATATATTTTATATTATACAAAATAAAATTGCATTGTTTTTATTTAAATTTATTTTATCATTTAAGAATTTAATATTGATTATTAAATGTATTATGAAAATTTATAATTTAGGCCATACGATTTTACAGATAATGGGACCTCCAGGACCTCCAGGGCCAACAGGTATACCTGGACTCCAGGGCCCACCCGGTATCAAAGGAGATCGAGGGCATGATGGTACCAAGGGTGATCCTGTCAGTAATTATGTTTACTATTTTTTCTTGTTATTGATAATGCGTCTTCGCAAAGCATGAATGTAAATGAAAAATTTTGAAAATTTTATGAATTTACAATTTAATTAGTCCAAAAATTACGGTAGTTATCTTGCTATTAATTAAATTTCTTTATTAAAAATTTCCCTATTCGTTTTTCAAAAATTATATTGAAAGTTTGTTTCATTTTGTATTAAAATATAATATTTATAAAACTACTTGTAAATATTTTTAATTTGTATCTAGAAAATATGAAGTTCTCTAGTCAGTTTTATAAAAAATTCAAAATTCGTACATTCTATGTAGAGCTAATTTTAAAATAAAATACTTTAGTAGAAGATCGGCATTTAAAAAAATTAAATTTAATATAAAATATTGAATATAATTTATGAAATTTACTATTTATTATATAATTAACATTTGTTCAAAATTACTAATATTACACGGCGCATTTTTTTTATAAATTTTGCATTAATATTTTATTCTAATTAATTAAATTATTCTAATTGTTACAAGTTGTAATTCTACAATTTATTAATTGCTTAATCGCTAAAACACTTATAAATTATTTTAAAAACTGAATAATTATTTTTTAAATTAATAGAAATCAAATTTGTTTTCTATGACAATTAAAAATCTAATTTTATTGTTTCAGGGAGAAAAAGGCGGAAAGGGTGATCCTGGTCCGATGGGGCTTCCCGTATGTATAACATTATTACTGTAAAAATGATTAGAACATAATTTAAAATTGATATTTTCTGATTAGAAACTAAATATATTCAAGTAATTTATAATATTTATAAATTAAATACTTTTGGGATGAGATTATTGTTTTTATATGGTAATGTATGTATTTTAGTTTCGGTGCATCCATCTAAAAGAAAATATAGAAATACAACATTTTATATATCAATAAAATATAATACAATATAAGAAAAATAATAAATATAGACATGATATTAAATATTTCATTGGTTCATTATGTTTTTCTATCTTTAAAAATAATTTTAAAAAATTATTTTTATAATTTTCAACAAATTTCAAAAATTTAATTTAATTCCAAACAAATATTTTATTTATTTAATAGTATTTTAATAGTATTTTAATAATTACATTTAAAGCGTGTAAATGAAAGATATGTCAAAGCAATCTTTAATTAAAATATATTAGCAATATTTATATAGAAAATTACCTGTTTCTATATGAAATATGTAATAATCAATAGTTTTCTGATATTTAATTAATTAGAAAATATACTTATTTATATATTCTAATTTATCAAAGTAATTATAAACTTAATTTACGTAAGATACTTATATATTTAATATATTTTAATTAGTGCTTTTCAGATAGTAATTAAAAATTTTGTGCTCTCCGACATTAAATTTAAATAATTGACTATAGTTTCAATATTTATATTACTTCATCATAATCCATAAATCCGTTATTTAAAAGGAGTACTAAAAATTATATTTAATTAATTTAAAAAAAAATTTGTTTTTATTATAGCAATTTTTTTCAAAGAAATACCGTCAAATTCTTTTTTTCAATTAATTTCATCAACTAATTTGCCCGAAAATTATTTTTCTAATTACTTAAGTATATTAAATAAAAAAGGTCTACATTAGTACAGCCGTAAACATTATTGTATTGATCAGTACTGCATAAAATTTGTTTTATAATTTAATGTCAATTTCTATCTTACTTAAAAACAACGTTATACATTCATATTATTCTTTAATTTTATGATGCCATTTATTCGATAAAATTACAACTATTTTCTATTATTGTATAGATTCATTGACATGACATTACATGTTATACAATTTATGGAGATATCGAATTCGGTATTATACTTATCTCATATTTAAAATAAATTATAATACAATGAAAATTATATTATAATGATCATGAAGCAAGTATTTTAAAATTTGTACAAATATGGATTTATTGCTCTCGTTTAATTTATATATCGCATGCAGATGTAATCGATGAATTTTTCGACAAGGAAATATTATTCATATTCTTCGTCGAATTTCCAAATTTTACTGAACTGGTTCGTTAGTTTTAAGACATGTTTTGTAAGAAAGAATTTATCTGTACTAACAGTTTTATATTAAATACAATCAAATGTTATTTACTTCTCTAATTAATAACATAATTTTATAAACTGTTATATTCTCATATTCTTAAAAATATGAATGGACACATCATAATACAACGTCTGCAGCGAATACACATAAAAAAATAATTCTAGTACATTTTTGAAAATTAAAATAAATATAAGACTTATATACAACTAAATAAAATTTTTTTTAAGTAATAGAATGAAAACAGCATTAATTTAATTAATAAGTGAGTCGTTAAAAAAATTAAATGAAATATAAAAACTTTAATCATTAAAACTATCGTTAATAAAAAAATTAATTTACATTCATCCATTTATTTTTAAAAGCTACATCAAAAACTATTAGTGCAACTGCTTACATTTTACTTTAAATAAATTAAATTAAATTAACGACATTACATTAGACTAATTATTTTTTATTCTGTAGTATTTTTGAAATGTTGAGTTAAAAATATTGAATATAAAATACATTTTATAGGGACCAATGGGACTACGTGGGGAATCAGGGAGGCCAGGAGAAGGCAAACCAGGTGCCATGGTAAGATCAAGGATCTCTCGTTTGTAACAAGTACCTATACACGCCCACAACAATGAATCTCTCTGATCCAATGAATCGTTCCAGTTTATTGGCAGCCATGATTATAGTCACGTGATCTCGAGTGATCGATTGAAAACGCGAGATAAAATGTTTATTGCTCAAAATTATATATTTATTCATTTACCTTTTTAACACATTTTCACTTAAAATCGCAAGTCCGTTAGGTACATCATCCTTAATATTTATTAAAATATAAAACATATTTTAAAATCAAATTATAGATTTGAAATATTTATTTTCAGTTAAATAAAATTTTTATCACAATTTAAAAATATACGATCAATTTGACAAGTTTATAAAGAGGTTAATTTTTTAACTTATTTCTAGATTATCAGCTAAATGTTAAATATAAAAATTTTGTATTTATTACATTTATTTCATTTAATTCAAATAATTCTCAATTTCTATTACCAAGTCTGCTTAAGTTATTTTTTATGGGCTTTCAATATTAAAACTGACTTTGACATTCGATGTTTATGTGTTATATTTATATTAATTAATTAAACTATTTATGTGATCTATAAATTTTATACATTTTTTGTTACATAAATAGATTTTACTTTCTAAATATAAATGCAATTAATCATGTAATCCATTAAAGTGTGTAAAAGGACAATTTAGGAGGGTAATTTTATTTAAGCCAACATATTTTTGCTTAATTTCATTTATTAAAAATTACTATATATTTTAATATTAAAACAACGTTTGTTTATAGAATAATAACTTTTTATTTTTTCAAAATCTTTTTTTCAATTACTATTAGGCTCAATTGAAAACAAATTAGGTAAAATACATAGATATATAAATTTTATATTAATATTCTATTTATTGCCATTAATTTTTTAAGTAATATTGATTATTAAAAGGACGATTCTTTTTAAATCCAATCATCTTTTAATTGTTTCAAAAGAAAATCTACTATCCATATTAAAATAATAAAAAAAATTTTAACTAATGAATATTTAAATTGCTATTAATAGTACATAATTATATATAATTCTCGAAACCAAATTTTATCAGAAAATTATGCTTATATACATATATATATTAATTTTTAATTAAACATTCATATTTTTCTCTCCTTATTCATATAATTTATTATTAATTTGTCAAAATATTATTTCATATTAAACACATAAGTACAAACTAAATATTTAAAATAAATTCATTAGTATATTACTCACTAAATATAATATACATGGTTAAAATAAATAATTACATTATTTTATTGATTATTATAGATATCAAGAAATATAAAGTATATATTTTAATAACATTTTTTAAGTATATTTTATCCACATAATTTTTGTGGAATTATTCAATTTTTTCAATCGATTATTATTTACGTATAATTATACAAATGTTCGATGAAAACTATTTAAAATAAAGTTTCCCTCCTATTCAAATCACAGAAAATATTATTGAATACAAAATTTATAAAGCTAACAGTTACAACAAATTAATTAGCATAGATGACTCACTATATTGTATTACAAAATAGAGTAGATTAACAATATTTTCTTTTTTATTAATAATCGGCTTAAAAAATACAGGTTGGTGCGTGGTGATTCAACTAACGACTAACATGGGATAGGTACTACAAAGATAACCGACAATAACCTATCTAGCGCAGATTGGCCGTGACTTTACGGATAAGCACAAAGAACCTGATATAAAAATGCATCTCGAATCTAACTTTAAGCACATTGTTTTCGAGATTGTTTTTTTTGTAATTCATTCATACTAAAACCTCATTGCCGCCTCACTCCGCCCAATCAACATACGAATGCGTCAGATATATTTTGTCACGTATCCAGTAATCGTATAAATATACAAATAGCACCAATTTAACTCATTCATTATAAAACTAGCAGAAATCGGCGTGCCACATTTGCTGTTAATGAATTTTATTCTAAAATTTCAAAGACATGTTCTATGTTTTAAATGAGAAATTTAGGAAACTCAAATTTTTAATGAAACTTTTTAACGAACGTCATATTACATATTCTCTGTTTATAACATACAAATGTAATTTTAATAAATTTAGTTGTATATCGAAATCAATACAAGAAAAATCTATTCAAAAAGAATATTAATTTAAATCAAATATATTCTCTATCTATCTATTTATATATTTTCCACGCATTAAATTAAGAATATTAAAATAATTACATAATGAAAATATTTACTTTTAATTTTTATGCGTCTATAAGATATTTTACTCGTTTAAAAAATTTGTGATAATTTATTAATAATATATTTTTTGGATTTCGCTAGAATTTTTACTTAAATATCTTAATATAGAAAATAAAAGAATATATTAAAATATTAAAATATTTTTTAATCTTCATTTTGACTTCAATTATAAAATAGATGTACGATTGTATAATTTGCACTTACATAAAAATAGCTATAAAATATAACTGACGGACTAAAGTATCTTTTATATTATTCCTTTAATAAAGGATCATTATTTAAATTTTTTGCATTTTTATGACAATATACAGATATGTACATACATATATTCATATATATATATATACATGAATGGGTGTGTATTCTTATATATACGTATGTATGTACGTATACGTATCAATTGCATTTCCTAAAATTAATTATTTTTCAATTAAATTATATAAAAATATTTTGCTAAATATTAAAATATTAAATATATTAAATGCACGAATTAAGTTTTTCTTTATTAAAAAAAATAGTAAATAATTCAATAATATCCTATATAGATATGTTAAAATTGGCTTATTTTTTGTATTATGTTACAAATATTTTTAAATCTACATTAATATCTATTAATAAGATAATTTATGTATAATTTTTATCGTTGTTTATCAAAAAAATATTAGAAACTATTAATTATTTTCTATGTATTTATATTTAAAACAAATTATAATTATATAAAAATGAATAATTCTATGTTATATTTATTATATTTATATTAGTTTATTTAGATTTACAAAATATTAGTTAGTAAAAATGTATCAAATTTAAGGGATATAAAAATAAATAGAATATCATTAATTTTCTTTCAAATATTTGCGGGAAAATTAAATTAACGATAGTTATTATATTATCATTATTATTAAAATAATTTAACTCACAATAGAGTAATTACATGCTAAAGATATTTATAGTAAAATAAGAATATAGTCTATATTTTTGTTAATATTTGAACTAATAATATATCTTATTAATGATAAATGATATATACGTCGCCATTATCGTTATAATATCGACATTATTAAAAAACTTGAAGGGATACGCCGATTTCTGCAGTTTGTCGATATTATGGCAGTTTCAAAATAGGAATGAGTCATGCATGAGATCAGTTTCTACTGAGACTAAAAAGAAAAAATTAATCACAATGTTCTCTAATAAATTCTTCTACAATATTTATCGATGACAAAAGATTAATCAATTCGCGTAATACTCGAGTTCGTAAATACATAATGATCCGTTTCAACCACTTTTCTTATTCATTTTTTTTTGTATGTATACGAATCAATCTGATTTTAGTATATAACTAAATAAAATAAAATGAAACGTATTATGTCATATTTTACGCTCGAGATTTATGGATGCCAATTATTCATGGGTAAGTGGAAAAGCGATCGTGTTTTTTATATACTTGCTAAAGTCTATAATATATTTTCGAAAATTCATAACAAAGCATTTTAACGATGATAATAAATGCGCAAATATGTAATGTACTAGGATTATGTAAGCTTCAAATATTGTGATTTCCAAAATTAAAAAATATTAAAAAATAATAGTAAAATATAACAGCATACACAGAAATCAAAATTATGGTTAAATTTATTAAAAGTTTTAAAATTTTCAATTACTGTTACAGTAATCAAATTGTTTTCAAAATATTTAATAAATTAATAATCTAATAAAATTATTGAAAACTTTTACATATTACTATTCTAGAATGTATGATATTATATTTTACTATTTGATTATCTTAATAAGCGATAAATTTCATTATGAAGTTAAATAGTTTAAACTTTGCAATTGTGACATTTTTTTTAGCGATTTCCGTAGTTTGTTAATTCTAAAGAAAAAATGCTAAAACACATTCGTAGAAAAAGAAAAATATCCCAAAAAATGTATAATGAACTTTTTTCATTCAATGTTATATTACTAAATTTCTAATTATAACGATTTTTTAGCATTGAAGAAAAATTTATATTCACAAACATTAAAGAAGAAAAAATTGAAAGTCTTTTTATGATCTTCAATATTTTCTCCTGTATTAGATCTTCGAAACTTTGCATATTCAAACCTAATTTTTTAAACTTTGTACATAGAATTCAAACATTTGACTGTTAAAAATGCAAATTCGAAGGTCATATATACAAAACTGAAGAAAATTTCAATTTATACACGATGTTCTCGTAATTTTGAAAGTCTAATATTAGATAAATATTTAAATTATGGATTTGAAAACAGTTATGAACAAAATTTTGTAAATTGACATAACGTGTATTTTATGGACATTCCTAAACATTCAATTACAGATTCAAGTATAAAATCAAATATTCGAATAATCTTTTATATTTATCAGCAAAGTACAAAAACCAATTATAAATATAATTTAACAAGATTAATATTTATAGAAATGTGGCATAAACAAATGAAAAAAATTAAATAAATTATTATTATATTTACTTATGTAAGGCTATAATTTGAAACAAAATAATGAAAGTTCACTTTAAATATTTTAAATTATTTCATAATTATTTTATTTTATATAGTATGAACCAAATTTATCAGAATATACAAATATTTTTAAATCATAAATTATTGATTAAGTTACAAAAAATTTTTTATAAACTTATGAATTAATTTACATTTTACATTGTAATTAATAAGTATTTTTATAATAGAATGCAAATAATTTTAATATTTAAAAATTATATTATATCATTTTTTAAATCCTTATTTTTAGTTAAAATTGTATAAAATTATTTCTTTATATTTTACTAAAACTTAAATGGAAACCGAAATATTAAAAAAAGTTGATTAAAAGTTACTAACTAACAAAACTTACGAAAAAGAAGTTTTAATAATTACAGTTATAAAAATGTACATCCGTTCGTTTATCTTAAAGAAAAAATAATAATATAAATAAATTCAAAAGAATTTTTTCTTCGTGTTTCAAATGATATTTGTCTTATAAGTATATTTTTAGTACTAAATGAATAGATACAAGTGCATGTACAGATAAGAAAAGAGTAAATATACAAGAATGAAAACAAGCTTTTAACGTGCCTATGATCTGTTTGCAGATTTTATCGGTCTGTTCATAACTTTTTTGATAGTTCGCGGATTTTATTTATAATAATGTAACAATAAAACGGGTTACGGAAAGAAAACGAATAAAACCATAAGTACTGAAAGTATAAAATACGTCTTGGATGAAGTGCCATTTAATTGTGAATCCTTATTGGATCGCTTTAGACGATATAGAAATATTTCTAAACAATTTTTCTTTAATATCAATATAATAATTATCAAAAATTTTGTCAATTTGGATTTTAACGCTTAATGAACGATTATTTCATATTGTATATTAATATTAAATATTAATTACTTAATTAACAATTGATTAATGAATAAAAAAAAAATTATTTTTATTTTATATTATAAATTTAGTTCATATCTATACTTTTATGTATTTTTAGGATAGATCTCCTAATGTGAATCATATAAAATTATCATTTTAAACATGATTTTATGATACAAAACTGTACTATCTTTAATTTTAACAAGTGTGCCATTAATCGTCATTATAAATGCAATGAAATTTTTAATGCTATATTACCCTATTTCGTGTTTATTTTTTTCCTTTATTCAATATTCGATATTTAAACGTATTAAAAAATATTTAGAGTACTTTCTACATTTATAAAAATGGACAATAGAACTTTTTAATAAGAATTTATGATTTTATGCAATAAATAATTTATTATATAATAAGCTAACAATAGAATTAGTTATTACAATATTAAACTTTATTGAATAATTTCTAAGGGTTTTTTATATACATCAGGGACAATATTATAGTATTAAGATTCGTATGGAGTATTTTGTGTATCACATTATAATAATATTGTTTTCAATTCTAATTAAAATACATACCACAAATAAAAGAATAATTTTTATATAGTTTTATTCGAAATATAATTTTATTAATCAGTATTATTAATGCAGAATACTCTATAAACGTATTTTTACCAAAAATGTGATTATTGACGTTTAAAGCGATCCACATTTATATTGTAATGTAAGTTGATGCAGTTAAAAAAAAACAGAATCAAAACACTGTAAGCCTGTAATAAGCTCAAATCAATTTATACTCCTTATTATTTAGAAATGTATTAATTTTTAAACTATTTACTATCGACTTTAAATAGAAAAAACAAATGTACGAATGGCTTTTGTGTTGACATTCTATATATGATTTAAAAATTGCTTGTATAAACATAAGAAATCAAAGAAAATGAAAGAGAATATACACGTTGTCTGCAGCTCTTTAATGTTTATTGCAATGTATGTACTTAATATCTAGAATTTAAGCTATAGACAAAGAAAAAAATTAATAGGAATTTCGGATAAAAAATTGAACGTCGTCCAGATTTTGATTGTTCCGAACTTGTAAAATACAGGATTCAAGCGTAATGTAATCTAACTACCTTAGTTATCTTCATAGGATAAAATTAGATTTAAGAGTTTAATTAAATTTAATGTTAATTAAATAAAATGGATAACATATACGAGGAAAGAAAACAGTGATAAATAGTCTTAAGCCGTCAAAATATGATCCTCAAATTATAAGAAATAATGGCTTATATATGACATATATGTTTGTTAATTAAATAATATTTAAGTGGAGGATTATTATTCGAATATTTTGACGACTTTTCGAAGATGTCTAACATATTAAAAAAAAGAGAAAAGAAAAAAGGGAAAACAATGGACAAAGAAAATGAAAGATCATACTTATTCATTTTTGTTTTGAACAATGTTCTGATTAATAAACAGAATGTGCATGTGCCTGAGGCCTTACTGCTTTTTACAATGAACCTTTATTAATGCTTATTTTATTCTACCTTTATTTTCTTAATAAATTTTTTAATATTATCATGTTATTATTAGCTAAATGTTATCTGCTTTGCATTTTGTTACTTAAATCTGCAACTAAAGAAACATCTGCCATTAAGGTTACATCTCGTATTCAGAAAATTTAATTTTTTATTTTTACATTAAAATTTTTATTTTAATTTACTTTATTTAAAGTAATTAGGCAAAAGATATATTATACAATAAAAATGAAAATAGATTAAAATGATTGATCGAACATGTGTTAATTTGCTGCGACCACAATCGTACGATCGATCATAGAGTTTACATAAACAAAACCAGCGCTTTTATTTTAGAGAGAATTTAGAAAGCTGTTAAATATATTTAAAAAATATGCTGCTTTGTTCTTATTTACAGGTGAAGACTTTCTTTTAATTTTCATATATAGTAGATGTATGTACTCATGTAAAAAAATTTTAAAAATATACATACTTTTAATCTGTGCGTTTTTCAACTCTCATGCTTGTTTTACTCTCTTTTTCCATTATTTTTTCAATTTGAATTTCATGATTTCATCCTAAATTATATCCTGATGAATATGTAATTTAAATTCTGAAAGTAATTATAAAGTAATTTCGAATAGAAACAAATATTTTAAAAAATTTCAATTAAAATAAAATATTTTTGAGGGCTGAAATATAATTTTAAATAAAATATTTAATCAAATCTGGTAACATTATTATAAAATAAAATTGTAATTAAATTTAATCAAAAACTTCAGTATTATTTGATGCAAACATCTATTCTATTCTGTCTAAAAATATTGTATTAATTTGAATATTTTATTTTAAAATCATACTCTTGCTCTAAACTATATTCTTATTTCTTAACTGTCGTAGCTTTTAATAAAATAAACTACATGTGTAATCATTGTATATAGCTATATATCATCCAATATAATAAAAATGTTATTGTTTTTTTTTCAAATTAATATGGTGTTGCATATAATATAAGCAAACCTTGGAGAATATGTATCGACATTTATTACTAATTATTATTTTGAACATCATCATAGTTCCTACGCGGTTTATTTTCTTCACAATCAATCATAATAAAATAAATCAAGTTTAAAACTTTTGAAAACGTGTCTATTGATTATTATTTAATAAAAATAATAGTATACATTCGAATTTTATCATAATCGATATCTTATCACAACTTTTTTCATGATATCAAATTTATTTAATTCTAGCATATATGAAATTTATATATATTATTTATATATACTATCTGTATATGTGTATATTTTATGTACATCGTGTTTGTTAGTCTTAATAGTAATGTGAAACGAATCCATGTATCTTCTTACCATACCATATAAACTTTGCATCTATTAGTTAGTTGTGCATCTTTTTAATTAGCAAGAGTATTTATAGCACTAATGTTTTCCTTTTTCAACTCATTATTTCCGTTTTCATCGAATTTCATTTGATTTCCTCTACCTTTCAGGGCCCACCGGGATTAGACGGTATGAAGGTAAGCATCGCTATATCAGAAAACTTTCTTAATAAAAATTTATTTTAAATACAATAGCAAAAAATTTATGTCCTATTATTTTTTTTCAGGGAGCTCAGGGTGAACCAGGAACAAAAGGAGAACGTGGAGAAACAGGGTTGCCTGTAAGTATACGTATAATAAGTAATTTATTTTATGTGATTGTAAAATATTGATAATAAATATTTATTATTAATATTTATAAAAGATATTTTTTCTATACAGAGTTTACGCTTGATTAATAGTTTTATTTTTATCATTACTTATTAAATAAAAATTTAGGAAAAATAGATTTACATAAATAGAAATTTAACATAATTTGTTGGTAAAAAATGTCAGTAATAGCTAATGATATAACTAAACAAATTATTGTATTTTCAGGGAACTGACGGAATTCCAGGTGCTGAGGTATATATATTTTTCAAAATTTCATAATTTAGCTTTCAAATAATTATAAGAAATTATCCTTTAATATAGGAAAATAGAACAATCCCATGTAATACATAAATTCAAATTCTCCTGCTTATTGGTCTTAAAATCATTTATTCTATTTCGCAATGTGAAAAAGAAATAAAATAATGAGAAACTATCATTTTTGCTATAATAATTTTAGGGTACCAAAGGTGATAAAGGAGTAAAGGGCGATTCTGTAAGTATTAATTTTCAGCATATAAAGCATATAAAATGAAATGAAAATTAAATTTCAAATAATTATTTTATATTAATCCCAAACATTATTATTCGCATGAACGATGCAGCATTGAAAAACATTCGCCAATTATGTTATATGCTGCCACCACACTCATTGGTCGTTAATTTTTATAAAATATGCGACTCTACATTATGCAAATAACGATAATAATGCTTTTTACAAAGTCGCGAGTATAGTTGTTTAAAAAAATAAACTAAGAATAATAGAAATGATGGTAAAGAATAAATGTAGTATTGTTTCATCTACTATGCATCATCTTTTAAGTTTCATGTCTAGTAATAAGTTTTATACTATACTCTATATTATCTTAATCATTTACCTTTCGTTATGATTTTCTATGAACTTCTTTAAAAACATCGATATTCACTTTTGCATCAACGCGATTGACAAGCTTGGCCTTCTTGCATGCACTTTTATACATCTTTATCTCCTTTTAACAATCATACGGTTTATAATTCACATTAAAATAATGATACAGTTGATATTAAGCTTTAATGCGAATTATTTATTATAATGTAAAAATAATTAAATAAGATGGGAAACAATTTGATAATCTTAAGTGTATATTAATGTTACTCTATTTATTTTTTTTTTAATTAAGATTTATTATCATTTAATATTCTTTCTATATTTTACATTATACATTATTGTGTATACAATAAGTATTAAGAAGGTATAACAAATTTATTGAAGATATTACATTTTATAATTATAATGTTTTTCTTAAAAATAATTAAACATATTAGAAATTTGTTAAATCTGAAATTTTAAACATAATTCTGTAAATATAAATAAAAGGTCGTAACAATAAAATAACTTAAAACGAAATCATTTTTACTAATTAATATATTTGATAAAGTAATGATTTTTAATTACAACAAATATAGTGCTGAATACAACTTGGAGAGATCAATGAATTCTCAGCTGTTTTTGTACATATACAAATGTTTTATATTTCAAAATATGATTTACTAGAAATTATGCCTTAATATATGTTGAAATTATGATATAAAAAAATAAGTATTTTTTCTTTACAATCGTTTTTACGTTTCTGAATTTTCTTACTTGAATTATATAATCCACAATATCCAGAAGATAAACAAATATTGACTTTAGCATTTCAACAAGAACAGAATTACAATATACCATGGCAAATATATATTGAAGATTTTATTTAACTAGACAGCATTGGAAGAGAAAAAATTGAGATATAAATTAAAAGATAAAAAGAATGAGAAAAAGAAGAAATGAATTTGGAGGAAAAGTCAAGACAGAAAAGACACGCACAAAGCCTACCGATTGGCAATCTATTTATTCATATGTGCAATGAAGGTTTACATATTTTCAGGGACCACAAGGCAAGCGTGGCAAACGTGGCGCAAAAGGTGACAAGGGTGAACAAGGTGTGCCAGGATTAGATGCACCCTGTCCTGTAGGGTCCGACGGTCTTCCTTTATCTGGCTGTGGCTGGAGACCATCTCAGGTAATATTCCCTTTCATCACTATACTTTGTAGAAATTGAATAGTATAATTTTCAGCATATTTTTTGTAAGAAACACCTTAAGTAAAAAGTTTTAATTCGTTTTAAAAAATAATTAAATATTTTAATAATCTACGATTATTTTTTTTAACTTGTATATAACATTGATCTAGAGCTTTTTCAGCTAAAATAATAGTATCTATCTTAATTTTTACCAATAAGTTAATACATATGAAATAAATTTTAATGACATTGTTATTTTAAATAATATGTTCACAAAAATTATATATTTATTTATAACTACTTACAATATTATATACATTGTTAGTTTAATACAAAATATAATAATTTAATTATAAAAATATATTCAGAATACATATTCAATTTACAAATTAATTCAAAAAATCAAATTTGTCTTTAATTACTGTGAAAGAATTGTTATTTACAATTACAAGAAACATATTTCTGTTGAAGAAATACATTATTATTTTAATAAAGTTGCAATTTAAAAATAACCATACTTAATTAACTATAATCAAACATTAAAAAACACTTATCACAGATATATTATACTTTATCATACTCTTGCATGTTTAATGTGTAATTGTCATTATTTTTTTTCCTATTAAAACTAATTTTTTCTTTTTCTACTAATTGTTATAATTATATTATATAAATTTACTAATAAATGTAAAATTTCATCTTGTAAAAAAAAATTTAATTATTACTAATTTTTATAATAAAATTTATTAACGACATTAAAAATAAACTCAAAATAAAAATGTTAAGAAAATTATTTAATCAATTTTAGTAACTAAAATTCACCACGTATATCTATTTCCTATAAATAAGCTTCATAAAATTAATTTTCATTTAAATATAATATATTTGTATACCTGTGTCTAAATTTTTTCGAATCGCGTAAAACTAATATGAACAATCCAGGAAGCGATGAGCACATCATCGCCGGTAATCGAAGGTCCAGAACCAGCAGAGACGGATTACGATGAACAAGAACAGGACCAAGATCAAGATAACGAATATGAAGATGGGATGTCTCCCGAAGAAAACGGCAATATGGCCGAACAATAATTCAAAATAATCGACTCATACGAGCGCTGATGCCTTACCTATTTTCTACTTTCCATTAGCTTAATTTCAACGTTACCACTACCACTTACGTCCATATCAATATACAATAAAATAAAAATATAACATAAAATAACTAATCCAGATCTAACAATTGGGACTTGTTATTCTTGGTAAGGTATTAATGTTTCTATATATTTAATAATTAGGCCTCATTTAGTACCTTAATTTTTGCTAATCCTTTTGTTATAATATTTATATATGGATCGCATACTAATATTAAAAACTTTTATAATAATATATTTCAATATAATCTAATCTATAAAAATTCTATAAGATTAAATTTATGGTCATTACATTGAATTGTAACAAAATTTCTTATCCATAAATAATTTGAGTTTTAAGATATCTTGACTATAAATTTATTTATTACAAATTATTAAAATCTAAAAGTTTTAAAAATATTTACTTGATAAAAAATTATGTAAATTGATATATGAAACTTAAAATTGTAGGTAATTATATGTATTTCATATTTATTGAGTACAAAAGTGTATCATAATTTGTAGATAAATTAAATGTACTTAAAAGTAAAAACTTACAATTTTAACATTTATATGCAAAATATATATAAATTTCATTTTTATTTTTTCAGTCGAAGAACAATATTTTACGTAAATGGCTTGAAGAAGAAGAATGAAGATTAATTCGAAAACAGTCCATTTACATAATTAGTTTATGAAACTGCATTAATATATTACATTCATCATGTTGAAATCAACACAATTTTTAAACATTTAAATAAAATATAGGAGAATCTTGCCAATAAGTGTTGTAAATAAATGTACTTACAGTGTTAAATGCCAATAGTGTGTGTGTGTACATAAAAATATATTAATACTACAACAAAACAGAAATACAATATAAATATAGTTTAATAATTGATAATTAAAATAATGTAAAATTAATATAAACTCCTCTATGAAAAAACAAAATATATTCAATCTAGTTCCAAGTGTAGCGTGTTTTAGCGCTAACTCATAGTTTCAGAAATTTTTGGTATTTATTTAAAGTTAATAAATAATAAGAATATATTTATTTAAAAGTGTTTATAAATGACGATTCGAAAGTAAAATTAAATTTTATAATTGTGATTAATAATCTGTATTATATGTGAATCCAATTTAATTTTACAATGGTATATATAAAAGTATGAGAAAAGAATTTATAAAATACTTGATTTTAGTCTTTGAATAAATATTTATAATCGTTGCATTAAATAGTAAAAAGTAAGACACAATTAATTAATACATAATTATTATTACATGTTAAATTAATTATGTATTATTAATATTAATACATAATTAGAAATAATTAAATAATGAAAAAAGGTAATACTTGTTATTTAGTCATTTCTTCATTTATAATAGTATAGAAATAAAGTTTAATGATCGGAAAATACAGCCCTTTTAGTAACAAATAAAGTATCATGAAAGAAAACTTAAACATAAAATAATCATTATTAATTTAATGGAACAAGAATTAAAATTATAAAGAGAAATATTGTATGACTTAATTAATATATTTTATTAATTGGAAAATTTTTCAATAAATTGATGCCAAATGTTACATTAAAAATAAAAAAATTTAATTAGTTTATTTTGTTTTATATTTTCAGTAACTTTTAATCCCTAATTTTATTAAAATAATTGAAATAAGATTATTTATACAAATTTAATTTTTTAATATATTTATAAACCTCATTTTTAGAATATGGTTTTAATACTAAACATGTTGGAATATTTTCTGGTTGTTCAATCCATAACTTATGACAAATTAAATTATTCTCTAAAGTTTTACTCAATGATCTTAAAGTTTCTTCATTTGGTGTCTGTAAATTAAAACATTTTAATATTTTACTATTTTGATTAAAATTATACCAAATTATATTTTTATATTTAAATTAATATTAGGATTATTAATACTTTGAATCATAAAATTAAATTTTATGTATATAATTTAATCAATTTTAAATATTCAACCTTTAATTAGATATTTTTCATCTTTAATTATTTAAGTACCTTGATTACCTTAATTTTGTAAAGCAGATACATATGTAAAATATAATTTCAATTAAATAATAAATCTTACTTCTAACACCACTTTATGCATATTGTCTAAATCTAATAAATAACTTTGTGTGCAAGGATCGTCGTGGAATACATGAATAACTGATGTACAAGCATGACATGCTTGTGCTATTACTGCTCCTACAGGCCAATCCAAAGTTTTAATAAGATCTCCTCGAAGAATAATATATTGAATAATGGTAGACATGCTAAAATTAAATTAATTTTTCATAAATTACTAAACTACTTTACATTTATTAAAAATGAATTAAAATTGAAAGACGTAAAATTATACATATTTAAATATAGGCATTAAAAATAAATGTTACAAATTATTAGCAAAATGAATTACCTAAATTTAAATGTTATAATAATATATATAATATATAATCTAAATATTATACAAATATAAATCTTAAAGAATCAACAAAATTTTTAAAATAAAAGGTTATTTTATTGACTAGACTATTATTCCTAATTGTAACTTTTGTATCAGAACAAGTCTTTTAACAGTTTAAACTTATTAATCTTCACTTCGTGCTCAAAATAAAATTTAAGTTTTATGAATAAAATATAGCGATGATACAATGAGTTGAAACTGATATTTCTTACAGCTTTTTTTAGAAATTTTTTTTTGAATTCCATTGAACTTAGTATAACATCAAATCCTGTAATTAAATTAATTAAATTTGTAATTAAATTTAATTGATTATAAATAAAAGTATCAAATGAATTCAAATATATATTTTTAATTTAATTTAACCAACTATATATACTTTGTTTTTAATATCAATTCTAATGTAAAATTAAAAAGGTAATAATAATTTTGCGCTTGTTAAAACAACAAATAATTTGTTATAATGTATTCGTAAAGTAATGTGACACATTATCAATATTTTTACAAACCCTGACTCACTTAAATTGTCACTTGATCCTAATGGTTAATAAGCTTGGATCTTTATTGTGTATACCAGAAAAAGATATACTATTTTTTTTTAACTGCATCAAATTCGAAGAATAACTATCTTATAATTATTAAACATTGAAAAATTTATAGTTTGATAAATATTAAAAATATTGATGCTATTTTGCTTTAAAAACTAAATAATTGAGTCAATTATCTTTACGAGCTCTAAGAGAGAACAAATGTACTGAAAAATGCTTTCAATGAGCTTTTAATTCTTAAAATGGTTATCCTCATTTTTATCAATAACAACTGTAATAGCAGTTTCTTCGATTCAACCTCGATAGAAAATATACCTTCAAAAGAGACATTTCATCTCTTGCTTTTTTTCTCGTCAATTCTTATATTATACGTAATTTAATACTCTCTCCTTGCTCTTTCTCTCTCTCTCTCTCTCTCTCTCTCTCTCTCTCTCTCTCTCTCTCTTAATCTCTTAATCTCTTAATCTCTCTACTTCTCTAATACCATAATTCTAATAATGATGTTTAGTATAATTTTTATTTGTGGTTGGTATATTGATATTATCTTATACACAATAGAGGATTCACTAATAAAAAAATAATTAATAATTTTTAATCAGACATTTAAAATTTTTTATTTTCTACTTATTGTTATTATTTTGATACATATATCATCATGTTGACGAATGTTAAGTTGTGTTATAGATAAGCGTTATATATAAGCTTTTCATTAATACAAATAATAAATGCATTCCTTTTACAAACGTATTACAAATTATTCAATTTCTGGTACATTGCAATACCATAGACTATAAAATATAATGTTAAAGATTGTTATCAGTTATTGATTATGTAAACGATTTATATAAATAAAATAATTTAGTAAGGAATGAAAAAAAAACGAAGTTAAAAAGAGGTTATTGCCAATAAAATATTACGATTGAAGTGAGCAGCCATTAAAGGGATATTTTGCTTCACTTTCCTTTTTTTCTTTTTATTTTCTTACTTTCTCGTTTGAAGCATAAGGAAATACTATCATTAAATAGTTATTTATCTTTCATTTATAAAAGGTCCAAAACAAATATATGCAAACATCGATTTGCCTTAAATGTTTTTATATGATAAATAAAAAATAGCTAATTATTTTTTCAACCGCCTTTTAAAAGGAAATAATTTCAGAACTGTCTTTGATTAGATGTGATTGAGTTAGCCGATTGTTAACGGCTATAGTTTTTTATACTAGCTATAATGTTATTAATTATTTTGTCTCAAATGTTTAAGAATCAATAATCTGTAAAATGATAGTTCAGATAGTTAAAAAAAATTATAATTATAATTTATTGAGTACTATAGGATGTCTGGAAAAAATTTTAGATCTGTTTAAACAATTTATATATATCGGAAAGTAATTGAAAGATGCCTACTATCAATTACTTGCATTGGCTAACTCGTAAGGAACATTACTGTTTGAATTATTATGATTATTTCTAAAGATATATATATCTTGATAAATAAATATACATATACATATATATGTATTTATTTATTTTTTAATATATATATATATATATATATATATATATATAGAGAGAGAGAGAGAGAGAGAAGATAGAAATTTGGTTATTGTTTCTAAATGTTTATGCAAACCTACAATGCTCGACAATATTGTTGTAAATGTAAAAACTGACATCACTTCGGTTTAATAACGTTATTGTTTTTGTAACATTATATAAAAAATAATATAATTACAATTGTTTCTATTTAGATTTTATATTTAATAAAGTTCCTATGAATCATTTTCACGTGACCGTATGGTGTTTTCTACAAATAGAATACCTTTGTTGAAGGTAATATAAATGAATGTTATTCTTACATGATATTTACAATATAAAATGGATTAATGTTAAAAAAATCTATTCGAAAATTCAAAACATTACTATTTTTATTTAATACGTACACGAAAATCTAAATTCTCTACTAAGTATTGGACTATAATAAATATCATGTTGAAAAAATCAAATGAATAAATTTAGCAATATATGCCATATAACAAAGTAACTGATTAGTGACAGCATTGAAAAATACTATCAAATACTAATAATTAATAATAATAACTAACTCTTAATAATTAATCAATAATATTTCTACTTCCTAACTATTTCATTAGGAAATCGAGCAATGTAAATGAATAAAAAGTTTTAATGTCTTATTAAAATATCTTAACATTTATGCTGCATGTATCTCTCGTATAAGTAAATTTATCAAAATAAAGGGTAATATTAAATAAAACAAAAATCTAAAAATATAAACGTATAATAGGATCATAGGTATAAAAAAATAAATAGAAATATTGTATCTTTCGTAAATAAGAACATATACAGAATAGTATAAATTTACTCCGAATTTATAGAGGATAAAAGCTACAAGAGGATGATGGAAGAGGGTATTAAATTGATGGTTCATATAATTGACAAATCGAAAAACCAAAACAATTATTCAGAATCAATTAAGCAAGTAACAAAAGAGGAGAATTAAAACAATAGGCATTAATTTACAAAAAAAATTCGTACATGAGTTGTAGTGGTACGGCGTTTTAACATAAAGATTTAATTAAAATATGTTTTGTAGTTCAAATAAGTATACAATAAAAAAAATACACACACATATATATATATAAATAAATGTTAATTAATGTTATAGATAACGTGAAAGGATTATAGTAAATAAATATATTGATAAATATTTTCAAAATATTATTATTAAAATTAATATATTTTGTATAAATAAATTAGGTTAGTAATAAATTACGTTAAAATTCAATAATTTAATTTCATCGAATATTTATATCAACGATTCAACAAATAATTATTATATTACATGAATTGTAATTAGAATAAAAAAATATTGAAAAATTTTGTTAACAAAACATTAAATAAATTATTTTCAATTTATATTATTAATCAAATAAATATAAGCCAAACTATTCCTAAGAAAATAAAAAATATATACGTATTCAAAAGTAGTAGATAGACAATTTGATTTTAACAATTACATTACCGAAAAAAATGTTTCTTTTGTGTTATATGAAATTATTTGAATATACTTGAATATATTGAATTATAAATTTAAGAATATTATAATATAATTAGTATGGACTAATTTGACTTATACATATACAATATAAAAACTTAAAAAATGAAAGGCCTGTTTAAATATTTATTTCTTTATTCTAAAAGCTGTATAATTATATTTAGAAGACTAATTGAATATATTTATTACACTATTACTATTTTTTATGACAAAAATAAATATTTTACAACAACAATTTTGTAATACAAATGTATCTGAAAAAATATTTAATAACTTACATCGTATTTTTATTTTATTAATTGTATAAAATTCGTTGAACAAATATATGCAAGATTTAAAAAGTTCATTGATAAATGAATAAATAGAATTTAACATTTTTACCTATAAATATCATAAATTTAAATTCAGAAAAAATATATTATTTTCACATTTTATATAAATTAGACTAAAATCTTTAAAAATTCTTTTCTGTAGAAACGAAGCAAATTAAATATTAAAATCTAAAAGATTTATTGATTTTTTAATCAATATAATTAAATATTTAATATATAATTATTATGCTTTGAGATATAGTAATGAATATGCTTTTTCTTTGGAGCTAATACTTTCTGTTCATTTTTCGATAATTTAGTTCAATTCTAATAAACTAGATATTAATGGCGTGTGTTATGAATGATCTTTGTACTGTTTGAAATCTTTGATATAGTAGCTTATACACAATTGGAAATTAACAAAAATTGCTGTTGAAATTACGTTTGTACAATATATTAAATTAAAAATTTTTAAGATTAAATTTCAAATTCCAATTAATTTTCTTTTTATTTATTTTAGAAATGTAATACAGTATAGTACCTTATATTAAATTTAAAGTTTTTAATTTTTTTAAAATTACATAGTCGATTATACAAAAGCAATAGGTTGAACAGGTTCTTAAATAAAACGTAATATATTTATTTTTCTGTAATTTAAACTTTGTCGATTGATTCATGTACGAAATATTTTTTAACAAAGGTTTAGGTTATACAATTAATCAAAACAAGAAAACTATTTTTTACTTCACTAACCTTTTAACCTGTTTAAATTTAGAATATTTTGTTTTAAATTATTTTATAAAAAATCATAATTAAACGATTTGTGTACACTAATTATAAATCTTATACACTTGTGTACATGTTTGTCTTATATTTAATATTTAAGTATAAGACAAGTATGTAGTTGCAATATCATACAATATTGTAATAAAATAAAACGTAATATATTTTTATATTATCAGAACTGAAGGAATTATTTTGTAAACAATGGCTCATTATAAAGGAGCTGCAAGTGAAGCTGGTAGAGCAATGCAGTTGATGAAAAAACGAGAAATAGCCCAACAAGAAATTGAACTTCGAAAAAAAAAAATAGAAAATGATTTAAAAATACACAATATAGAAAATAAATTTGCGACACATTATAATGCAGTTGAGCAACAACTTAAAACTTCTACTATTGGTTTAGTTACTTTGGATGAAATGAAGGCAAAACAAGAAAATATTGTAAAAGAACGTGAAAGAAAGTTAGCACAGAAAGAAAAAGAAAAGGAACAGGAAAAAGAACGAGCACTTGCTGCTAAACAAGCAGAAAGAACAAAACAAAAAAAACAAATTCAAGCTTTATCATTTAATTTAGATGAAGAGGAAGAACAAGATAATTTTCAAGAAGATTCAAATACAAGAAAAACGAAATCAATTGAATGTTTAGAACTTGCAATAAAAAAAATTAAAAAAAATCCAGATGTTGACACAAGTTTTTTACCTGATAGAGAAAGAGAGGAAGAAGAAAATAAATTAAGAGAAGAACTTAGACAAGAATGGGCCCAAAAACAAAATGCACTTAAAGAAGAAGAAATTGAAATTACTTTCAGTTATTGGGATGGATCTGGGCACAGACGTAGTGTTACAATGAAAAAAGGTAATTATTTGGATATGTATTTATTTTCTTCATATATATTAATTGATTTTATTTTATACAATTGGTAGGTAATTCAATTTATCAGCTTCTTCAACGATGTTTAGAAGTATTACGAAAAGAATTCAGTGAATTGAAAACAGTAATGGCAGATCAGTTAATGTATGTGAAAGAAGATTTAATTCTTCCACATCACTACACATTTTATGATTTCATTGTAACTAAGGTATTATAAGATAAAATATGTTCTTATCAATAAGTACTATAATGCAGAAAATCAATGAGATTATTTAATAAAGGCAAGAGGAAAAAGTGGGCCTCTTTTCACTTTTGATGTACATGATGATGTTAGAATGATGTCTGATGCATCTGTCGAGACTGAAGAATCCCATGCAGGAAAAGTATTACTTCGGTAAGCAAAATGTGTTAACTTTCAAAGATAAAACTTAATGATATTTACATAATTGTACTATTTCAGATCATGGTATGAAAGAAATAAACATATATTTCCAGCTAGTCGATGGGAACCATATGATCCTACCAAAATATATGATAAATACACAATTTCTGATAAAATTAAAAAAGAAAAAGTTTAACGAATATCTCATTAAATTTTTTAAAATAATTATTGTAAATAAAATATTGAATAAATTTTAATTAAATGTATTACCATAAAGAACATTATGAATAAATGTTAAACAAAGAAAAAACTGTTCATATCAGGGTAATAATGCTATCATAACAATTACAAAATAATTAATTTTCTATTATAAAAAATTATAATTATAAAAAAAAAATTTAACGATTTTATCAAATTAATTAAAAATGTATATATTCTTAATATATTTATAAAATAATAATTTTTCTACGAAAATTAATGATTTTGACAATAGAGAAAAATATAAGTATAAAAATATTTAAGTGTGTTTATTTATATATAAAAGAACTACAAAGATAAAAATAACTTGAAAAAAATTATAAAATAATATTTATAAAACATATTGCATTAATTTTCAAATTCAATAAAAAAATTAAAATAAAATTTAATTAAATTTCGAATGAAAATATCTATTTTTTTTAGTTTGTTTAAAATGTATTGTAATAATTATATAATATATTTTTATAGTAATAAGTTTAATTACACTCTACACTAATATTTTTAATAATAGAATTTAAGAAATATTATTTTTTTATAATGTCATCTGTAAAATTCATCATTATTTGGATCAATTTAATTTTAACTATTTCATATCTACTTTATTTGTTTTCTATTATTTTCATACACAAAATATTTATATCTGATTATGAAGCATGTATTTATCATATATTACGAACATGTATTAAGCATGATTATTTTATAGATTCCACATAATATTTTAAAATGTTTGGTAACAATTTATAAATATTTTTTCTAAAGACAAATCCATGCTTTATACATTTTCTATGATATTTAGTTTTCTTATATATAGTTTATAAACAGTTTTTATACTACTCAAACTCTGTAAAACTATACAATATTTTGTATTACCTTAGAAATTATAAAAATATGTATATGTAATAGATCATTTTGTTACAGTACCTACTAATTGTAATTATTTTACAATTGTTTTTGAAAAATATAATTATTATAATTCATATATTTTTAATGATATAGACCATTCTCATATTTAAATTTAAGATATATTGCATTTGTATATCATACAGCTTTGATGTATTGCATAGTCTAAGAAACATCAATGATCTAAAAATCAATGTCGTAGTGGTAGTGATCTATGACAAACCACAATTCACCATTTATAATGTGATATGTATGTGTATAATAACAGATCTCTCTACACTACTACTACCTAATATAAAATTCGTCGGAATCTATAAAGTACAGATGCATAAGAAAAATATAAATTTATTTTAATAATTCAGGTTGATATTTCTTTTCTTCAGCTTACTAATCTCAACCTCAAATTTTACTTGAGATCATTTATTTCTGATGATTGAACAGTATGATGTGTCTTATCTTAATTATATCTTGTATTAATTTGTTACCAGTCTGTTAATATATCATTTTTATGATAATTAATTTATCAGTTTGGAAAACTTCATAAGCTCTAATGTTTTTGACAATCAAATTCTATTATATGCATCTGATTTTGTTAAGATAAACCTATAATTTAAGATTTCATAGACACTATACTATTTAATTTTAATAAGTCTGGCCTAACCACAGAAACCCATGGTATTCTCATATTATGAAATAGACTGCTTTTAATTTTACTTTTATATATTTTATTGTTATAAACTGCTTGTTTTGAATTTATGAAATTAAATTTTCAAATTTTATACTTTCAAAGTTTATAGTTATTCTTTCTAATTACTTTTCATATTTTTCTCTCATTCTAATTAAAAGCACAGTATTCTTTTTTCAAGTTAATAAAGATTAAAGAACCATTATTTAAGATTATTTCTGAAGTAATATTTAAAAATTAATACTTATAAAATTAGGTACGATTTATTCAAAACTAAAAGTTTGTGTTATATAATAAACTTATAAAATAAGTCGATTTATGATCAATTTATAATTATTTCATGGTTTTAACTACATTATGTCTATACAAATGTCTGTTTATTAGTTTAAAACACAAACTCTATAAACGCTCAATGAAGCTCTATCATATTATATATTTATGTATTCGGCAATTATTTACTGTTCGGAATTGGAACATTTTCCAAGAACTTAGGCTCTCGGAAATGTACAACAGGCCTCTTAGTTCTCTAATTTTGTAAACACTTGACTCCGAGAATTCTCGAATATTCTAAAGCTTTACCTTTTAGCGTCCTATAATGTTTATCTGGTCTCCGCATAGCAATGTAGGTTGAAATTCTTCTACCTTTTAAAGCTATGCTTTCCCGGAATTCTCGTAACGTCTAAAGCATTAGACTCGAACGCTCTGCAATATTTTCTGCATAGCAGCACTTATGCATTGTTGCCAGCTAAGTAAGCTGCCGTGTGGATATTTCAAGCAAGCACATAACAAAACGGCGCTTATAGTTCTTCAGCCAGGAAGCCAGTGAGTCATGCTAGTCAGTCAGCTAGGTATTCTCAAGGTAAGGTCATCAAGGAAGGAAGACGCGTTTATTGTCTTGTACTGCAAGATAAAGGAGTTGACACTGTCCCGTTCAAATCAAGAAAGTGCTAGACCGCAGTTGATTCATCTACACGGAGCATCCAAAATAGTGAAACTAATCAGCTACACGGAGCATCCGTGATGGTGGTGGTTCAACACAGAACAGGTAAAGGCTACTGTTTCTCTGTAACTAAACCAAGTGTAAGGCATAAATCGTTGCTAATCCTTACAAGATTAGCATGATGATATTATTAATATATCACAACTATACTCATTAATAAGAGTGTGCATAATCAGTTGCTGATTCTTACAAAATCAACAAAATCAAGAAACATCTTGTGTAGATATACTTTTCACTACAGAATCAGTTCAAGCAATTGAATCAACGTGATTGAGCATAGTATATACCTTTCCATCACATAATTCCAACACAACAATGTAATTGTGAATAAACTTAATAAACCATATTAAATGAAGAAGCGTACACTGTATTAATGTAAACCCCTTCCATTTCACTCCTGCCTAAGAATCCACAAGGGCGGGCGGCAATTCGAGCCAGAAAATCACACATTTTCGAACATTTACAATATTACTAATAAAAATTTTATAAAGGATGATATAATATAGCACTGTTATTCTCTTTATTTGTATATTATAAAATTAATTTATTAGTAAGTAATGCAAAGTCGTACATAAATTAAGAATATAATATAATTGAATGTTTTCTTAAACGAAAGTGTATTAAAGTTTTTTAAATTATTACATAGATATTTTAAAAGATAAAAATGATATGACAAAGTTATTGATGTACAACTTCTAATAGTTGTTAAAAGTTACAAACTGATATATTAAATACATGAATGCAAGTTGGCATACTTCAGAAATTTTGCGTAGATGTCTGTACATGCATGTCATTACTCTTCCACCAAACTAATATACATGCAAATATAATCAAAAGGATTGACATTCTTTTCTGTCTTAACAGGCCTTTATAGCTAATACTTTTATTATGGAAAAAGAAAGATAAATTAAATTATCACGCATATAGATTATAAACAATATTTCTGTTTTAACATCCTGATTATAAGATAAAGTAAATTACAAAAACAGTAATTTGTGCTTTGATTTTTTTTCTCATGGCAATTGAAAGAAAAAAGCAAAAAATATTTAGAACTTGAAAACTCGGCAGTAAATAAAGAAAGCAAATTAACCTGATGACTTATGTAAGCATTACTCATAATAATAAGCTGAACATACTATCTCAACAATATAATTTATGATAGAAATCATTACAAATTAAAATATTATTGTTGTATATTGTAGATTATTTTAAACAATTTCAATTATTCGAAAATAATAAATAGATCAAATTGGATATTTATTTTTTTTTATATAAAAAGGCTATTAATATTTATATACTAGATATTTCATTGCATAAAACAAAACAAAAGCATTATTAATCTTACTGAACACTAATCATCCAGTTATTACTCTTACTATCCTTTAGGATTTCAGACCACATTTTTTTAAATCCATATCTGCTATATTCTTTGTTGCTCCATTTTGTTCAATATTTTAAATTGATACACATATTTATTATACCAATTGGTTTTGACTAAACTTTTATATTATTCTAATATTAAAAAAAACCATAAAGTATTTTTTAAAATATAGGATTACATAAAAATTTATCAATTGAACAGGCATATTCTATTTTTATATTGATTTATGTTACTGAAGTATAGCTAAAGCATAGCTGTTGTGTTATTTAGAGAAAATATGATAATACCTCAATATTAATATTAGTATGCTTATTAGTGTTTATGAAAGAGTAATTAAATTAAATTATATTTCAATGACTCCATAAATAGCATAAGTATTGGTTAATACCAATGAATATTATTTTTATTGGTCTATACAATCTTATTAACATTCTTATTTTTATAACAAGTTCGCTTAAAATTGAATGTTTAAAATCAATAATCAATAATACATCAATTATTGTTGAAAATAATATGAGAAAAGAAACATAATCAAGAAAATCCAAAATAATATTGAATCCACATATATATATATATTTGCGAATAAAATATTTTTGTTAGATAAACAAATTTTTTAAATCTAATTATATAATTCTATGTAATATTGTAATAATTAATTCTATAACTATATAAAACTAATTATATAATTCCATAATTAGTAGACTTGAATTTTAATGTTTTGAATGTAGTAAAATGACAATATATTAATATATTGTCAATTTTAATACACAATTCAAAAGTTCTATAATCTTGATATGATCATTTTATTACTTTTGAATATTATAAAATTGTGATTCACAATCTTTAACTTACTTTTTATGACATAAGATGTTTGATATTTTAGAAATTGATATAGCGTTAGAATTAAATAACTTAGGTTTTGAGCAAATCAGATATTTTATAAAATCTGTAAGTATTATATATGAAGAAAATTTTTTTATTTTCAACCATCTATTATTACATTAGGGTGAATTAAATATTACTAAAAGAATAATTAATAATATAGTATAAAATAAAATCCAATATTCATATAAAAAAACATACCCAAAAAGAATTAATTATCTTTGGTGGTTTATTCAATAACGTAATTTGAAGAAAACTTCTTAATTCATTTTATTAAGCAAATTAATAAAATGAAAGATTAATTGAATAAATCATTATCTAATTTAGAAATATACTTAAATATATATATATATATGAATGTATATACATAAAATATTCAATTTTGTGGTGATATATTTTATTAAATAAAAATATATGCTTCTTTTATTTAAAATGAATATATAGTATTAATTTTAGAATTATAATAATAAATAAAATTTGTTTATAAATAAAACAATATATTTTACAAAAAACATTTTCAATATATAATATAGTATACAGATTATCTTATTCATACTTTTTTTATAAAATTATTAATTTTCTCTAAAATTTCTTATTATAATATTTTACTCTTGCATTACTAGTAATATATTATATATATATATATATATATATATATATATATATATATATATATATATATATATATTAGTAGTATTTATATTTATTAAGTAGAATATCCTTGTTGAACTCTTTTTCTATTTTTTCTAATTTCATTACCTATTCTATCTCCACATCTACGAAGCCACTCCGCAATACGAGCTTTACCATTATCTATATTAAGATGATGATGCTCTTGTATCAAATCTACAACAAATTTGCATATTTGCAAATGTTTATAAAATTACCCTTTGTTTATTTATATAAATATGCAATTTATTAACCAATCTAACCTATAATTAAGCTGACCATATTAGTAGTTCCAAATGCAATTGTATTTTTTATTCCAATCCAAGAAATAATTCTGCATAATTCATTTGTCATGATACTAGACATAATATTTGAAACTGATTTTTGTTCAGTACTGACAAGTAATTTTTTTAATTTTATTATCTAGAAATACTTTGCATTAATTTTAAAACATTAAAAATATTTTAAATAAAACTTACAAATTGATCCTGCACATTTTCATGTGTTAATGATTCATCAAAATCCAGAAAGTCATTTATATCATTAAATGGCATACTAGGTAAAAGATCTAATTTTCTTTCTTGCTGCATAAATGATTGACCATGTTTCAAATAATTTAATATTTCTTGTTGCTTTTGTAAAATAATATTAAGTGTTTCTCTACAAGAACCTAAAATATTAATTCTTAAATTCATGTGGATAAATATGTATTTAAAAAATCCCATAATTTAATATAACATACAACAACATGTTTTACAGTGTATTTTATTTATTTTTTCTGGAATAATTAAAGTATTGTTTTCTGGAACAAGTAAATAAATTAAAAATAATATAAGTATAATTTTATTTATATTTATTGAAGAAGATAATACCTATCTGTCCTTTTGATAATTCAGATTTTTTAACTTGTATTATTGTTTGATCACAATATTCTGTATTAATTGATTCATCATTTATCACATAATCATAATCATCAAATTTGTTTTTATCATAATATAAATTTTCATTTTTACAAATATGTGCATGGTCTTAAAATACAATAAAAATAATAAAACTAAAGTAACTACTAAGTTATATTTATATATGTATGTACCTGATTCTAAATGACTAGTCGATGGAATATTTTCTACTTTCACATTGTTTGAGCGTTTTACAATGAAAGCTTTAACAGAATTTTTTCCAACAATACTTATTTTGTTACTAGGGACAATTCTAATAATAGATGGAGATGTAGAATTTGTCACAGATTTTTTTAACATTACATTATTATCATTATTATCATTATTCATTATCATTTTATATTTTGAAAAATTAGAAATTCGTTGACGTTTACTGAACTTTGAATAATCTTTCGATTTTCTCGACATTTTTTTCAATAAAAATGATAAAAATTTTATTTTAAAATATAAATATAACCTATAAGGCACGATTTAAAATATGTTTACATTTCAAATGTATAATAAACATGACATATAATAATAAACTAAATATTTGGGGGAAATAAATACTTTTATAGTACTAGCGTGTTTGTAAATTTTCACGATATTACAACTTGTAATTAAGGAATATATAGATAAGTTTATAGGATTCACTTTTGAATTACCAAACCAAATACTAATATATATATATATATATATATATGTATATTAACTTGGTTCACGTTTGCAATTCTATTAAACCCATGGCATTTATTTATATTACATATAATGCATTAGTTTATGATAATATATATTATAAAATCATTTTATCAAATGTTTCAGATGTTATTTGACTATTAGATAAAAGATATATTATAGTTTATTCTTAGTACATTCTTATTTTTGCATAAAAGTTGATTTTAAACGACTTATTATGTTATAAATTAAAAGAAACTTTTACAATAGTGAATAGATTTAATTATATTTATTTAAATAATGTTATTAGATAAAAAAAGATTCTCAAAAATATTTATTGCTTTTATAATAAAATAGATAATCATTTATGTATGAATTTAACAAATAAACTCTTGAATCATGAAAATAGTTAATTTAGTTAAAAACATTACTAAGAAAATTAAAATATCGAATGAAATACATATAAAAGACTGTCATAATTTAATATTCTTATGTAAAATATAATAATAATTATTGCATATTTGCAAATTAGTAATTTCAAATATTACTAATTTTTAAATAATTAATAATAATTGAATTTAAAAAAATCTCTAATGCTGCAATAATATGAAAACTCAATTATATCTAACAATCTTTTAAAATTTATCAATGAGATTATTGAAAAATAAAGTATAACAGTATCAAAATAATCTGAAACATATTTGATTACTACCATAATAAGTTTTTGCGGTATTAAGTAAAATAATTAAAAAATTTAGTATATAAATGAAACTTTTTGAAATCGAAGATATTAAATGAAGAATTCCCTAATAATTATATAAATTTTTGTTAAACAAAACAAAACTAAGTACATTTATATAAAATGAACTATTTTATATTCCACTCTGAGTAAAAGTTTTGGTGTTTGCATGAATTTACAATAATTATCGAGAAGATTTTATAATAACTGCTGTCTGAGAACAGACAAAAAACGCTTCCCTGAGATGGTGAAGGGAGGCTTGCTGGCAAGTGGAATGGACAATGCAATAAATTAATACTGCCTTTATATGAGTTGATTTTCCTGGTAGCATTCTTTGTCAATGGGTTGTGTTGGCCACGAATTTGTAGTTGTTGTCCATGGGGGACCAGTCCACCATAAAAGGTGTGTTTTGAGTTGTTGGGTGGTGAGTCCTCTGGATGCACAGTCGGCTGGATTTGAAGTTCCGGGCACACACCTCCATTGTGTTTCTGCTGTGAGTTTTTGAATTTGTGTGACTCTGTTGCGCACAAATTCCTTCCATCGTGATGGGTGAGCCTTGATCCAGGTCAGGGTTACTCGCGAGTCCGTCCATAGATGTGTTACCCTTATCCTTAGATTTAGTGAGGTTTTGATGCGTATGGTGAGTCTTGATAGTAGTAATGCGGCAGTTAATTCTAACTTAGGTATTGTTAGTTTATTGAGTGGTGCTACCTTTGTTTTTGAGCATATTAATGTTACTGTAGGTTTATTGTCTTCATTGTATATTGCCATATAAATGACGGCAGCCACTGCTAGTTGCGAGGCGTCAGCGAATCCATGTAGTTCTATATTTGATGTTTCCTTTGTTTTGAACCACCGAGGTATGGTTAATTCGTTTAGTGTTTGTAATTCTCTTCTGATGGTGTGCCATCGATTGACAACTTGATCTGGGAGCGGATCATCCCATCCAACAGAATGGAACCATAGTTCTTGGAGTAGTAATTTTGCTCGTATTATTACGGGAGATGCGAATCCCAATGGTTCAATCAATTTTGCAATGTCAAAGAGAATGGTGCGCTTTGAGGAGGTGGTTGCTTGGGGAGTCAATGATGTTGAGAATGAGAAGATGTCTTCGTTGGGTCTCCATTGTAGCCCTAGAATTTTGGTGGCATCTTCGGTCAAGTTGACAGACTGTTCCGAATTCGGCGGTGCCTGAATGGCGGTTATTACTTCTTCGTTGGTGGAGTGTCATTTTGCTAATGCGAATCCGCCCGCCATGTAGAAGTCCCTTAATTCTGTTGCTATTTCCACTAGTTAACTAGGATTGTCCGAACCGCGAAAGATGTCGTCCACGTATCTTCCGTATTTGATGGGGGGTACAGCGAGTGGATAGTTGTCTCCTTCGTCTTGGATGAGTTTAAGGAGTGTTCGTACAGCTAGAAATAGAGCCGCTCTGGTTCCATATGTGACAGTGATTAATTGATAGATGACTTCGTTGCCCTGTTCCTCTATCCACAGGATTCGCTGTAGATCCCAGTCGTCTTGGTGGACCAGTATCTGTTGGTACATCTTTGTGATGTCTGTGGAGAATAAATACCTGTGTTTGCGCATCCAAATTAATACATCTACAATGTCTGGATTTAGGTTTGTGCCGGTGTGCATTATGTCATTTAATGATCGTCCAGTTGAGGATGGGCTTGATCCGTTGAAGACGACTCTTAACTTAGTCGTAGAACTGTCCGGTTTTATTGCGCCATAGTGCGGCATATAGTACGCCCTCTTGTTGGAATGCTAGTTTGCTGGTAGTCTTCGCATATGATTCATGTTCTCGTATTCTGTCATGAATTGAACATATAGTGTGCGATAATTATTGTCCCTTGTGAATCGTTTTTGTAGGCGCACCAGGCATTGATGGGCCACGATGTATGAGTCTCCAAGTGTTTCAGGGGATTCTGTGAAGGGGAGTTTGACCTTATACCTTCCAGTGCTTACTCGTGATTGGTTTGCGATGTAATATTGTTCACACTGCTGTTGATCTGGATTGAGTTGGCCGCTTGGTTCCCATGGTATTTCTTCTATTATCCAAAATCGCAATAGTAGGTTTTGCAGGCTGTTTTCCAGTTCTTCCGTGGTTATGGTCATTGATGTGGCAGTGTGAGTGTAGTTACCGGCTGGTCCAATAACCACCCAGCCGAATATTGACAGTTGTGCTATAGGTAGGTGTGGTGAGGACTTGATAATGTTGTGTTTCATTACTTGTCCATATGAATCGGCTCCCAACACGATGTCTGCCGGTCTGGCCTTGGCGTAATTTTTATCGGCTAATGGCAATCCCTCGATATGAGGCCATGTGCATTGTGGGTGGACATGAGGAGGTAGAAGTATGGATAGGGATTTGAGTATGTGAGCATGTACAATAATTGATTCCTTTGACCGCAATGATTGTATAGTGAAGGTGATGGTCCCTAGTGGTTGTATTGGTGAAGTCCTGCCGATTCCGTGTACAAGTATTTTTGACATTCTAGGTTTCACATGAAGATGTCGTGCCAATCTTTCCGTAATGAGTGTGATTTCGGAACCAGTGTCTATGAGCAGCCGGGCTTATTGTGTTGTTGATTGTATGATCACCTTGGCTACATCAGTGGCTAATAATGTGATTGGTTGTTGGCGCCCGATTAGACTGGTTTGTGGTTTGTCTAGTCATGTGGTGTGTAGTGATTGAACGTTGGTTGATGTGGTGTCTGGTACTTCATGTAGTAATGAGTGGTGTCCCTCGTGGCATATGTAACATCGTTTTTTGCTTGTGCATGGCCTTAGCAGATAATTGCCCAGGCAATTATGGCATCACCCTTTTGCTTTAATTGTGTCCAGTCTTTGAGAGGGAGTGAGCTGCTTGAATTTGCTGCATGTCCAATTGGGGTGCTGTTCCTTGCAGTAGAAGCATTCTAGGATTGAGTCTGTCCTGTTAGTCCAACTTGATGAATCGTGTGTGGAGGATGATTGGCACATTCTTACGAATCTTTTTTTTTGGTGTATGATGCTGATCTTGTTTTGTTGGCGATTGGATTCCTTGTGTGTTTATCATTGTCACGTTTTCTAGTGCTTCCAGTCTTGTCATTACAAATTGATCAAATTTTTCAAACATTAGATATGAATTGTCTTCTAGTGTTTCTTCCCAGTCTGTTACTATTTGTTCGTCTAATTGTAGTAATGTCACATGTAGTAGTAGTGCGTCCCATACGTTTGTGGCATTATGATGCTTTAGTGATCTTCGTAGGCTGCGTGTTTTGCTCATTAGTGTTGACATTTCCCGGGTTCCTTTTATTCTTGATGACGAGATGGTGATAGCTTGTGTAATGAGCGCCTTCAGAGCGAATCGTGGTGAATCGTATTTTTTTAGTAATATTTGCCAAGCTGGTTCTAACGACTCGTTTTGTAGAGACATATCTGATATTAATTCTGCGGGTGTTTCTTGCAGAAAGTTCCGCAGGTTGTATAACTTTTGAACTTCGCTTAATTTAGTGCTTTTAAGTATTAAGGATTGAAACAAGTCTCTGAAGGCGGGCCATGCAAGATAGTTTCCATCGAATTTGGGAATAGGGATATCTTGGAGATACGTTACTCCACGTGCTCCTGCTGGCAGTATCCCGTCATCGGCACTTAAAGTACTTGGTGTGCTGGTGGTTGTCGCCCCTAGTTCTTGAGACAATTTCATGATTAATGCCATGGCTTTGGTGTGCCAGATGGACTCTTCTGTCATGGCGTTCTTTGTGAAGTACTCGTGTGTTGCGCCTGACACTGGCCAGCTAATTACTATGGATTTGTGATCCATCATGAAGTTGTTGTGTGTCTCGTCGATTTTATTTTTCACTGCTAATACTTCGGGCAGGCTTATAGTTGCTCTGTCTGCATTAAGGCTGTCAATCAGTCTTTGCATGGTCTTGATGCAGGCTCATTGTGATTGGGCAGTCATAATTAGTTCACCAGTCAATTTTTCTTTGTTCGCGCTGCGCGTAGTGACACTTACTGACTCCTTAATTTCCTTTTTGTCCTGTGTAGACATGTTGATATGATGAAGCGATAGGGTTTACTTACAGTGATGAAGAATCTCTCTCGTAGTCAATGATCTGCGAACAGTACTATTATCCTTACGACTGGTAGTATTTGATGTATGCAATGATTTCCACTTATCCGGCTCGAAGGACCAAAATGTCTGAGATCAGACTAAAAACGCTTCCCTGAGATGGTGAAGGGAGGCTTGCTAGCAAGTGGAATGGACAATGCAATAAATTAATACTGCCTTTATATGAGTTGATTTTCCCTTTTATTGAATATAATAAATAATGAATAGTTAATAATCTATGAATATGGAATGAGTGTATGATAGAATAAATAGGTGAGAGTTTCTTCAGATAGTGTAAGTGATGATAATCTTATAAGTGTATTCTTGTGGTATGGTGCGTGATTGACGCCACCGATTGCCGCTACCGATACTCTGGAGAGACCTGGGTGGTGGCGTTGATGTGCAACGTCACTGGTGAGAAGAATTGATGCTGCCGTTGCCGCTACCGATGAACTGGAGAGGCCTGTGTGGGGCGATGGTGTACGACGTCACTGTTGAGGAGAATTAATGCTGTAGTTGCCGCTACCGATGAGCTGGAGATGATTGAGTGGGGCGCTGGTGTATGACGTCACTGATGAATGGCAATGATGCCGTGGTTTTGGTATTGATGCTTACTTAGTTCACGGAGTCGTGTCTTAGTGATTCGTAAGAACATGTGTAATAGCGTAGCTTACGTGTGTGGAGTTGATTTCAGTTTTGATGGTACGTAAGGACGTGTGTGGAGATAGATCGTTGTGTATTGGATGTGACCTCTATGTAAGTGGTATTTGACTTGTAAGAAGGCGATTTGTGTGAATTGAAGGCGATCTCTGTGTAAACGGCGTTGACTTGTAGAACAATAATTTGATCTTGATGATTGCTTGATCGAACTATTAAGAGGACGAGACCGTCATGTGCAGCTCCTTAAATATTCTCGTATAAACAAGCTGCGTTGAAATTGCATAGGTGATCGTTGCTATGCCGACATTTGTCGTGACGTAAACAGGGCATAGCCTCGTAGAGTTCATTTGTTATTACTTTTGGAATTATAGTAGTATATTAGAGTTTTTCTGTTATAAGCATTCTTTGAATTCGTTAGTCAGTTTTTACAAAACAAATGCTCGTGCTTATACCTATCCCACTATTTATTCCGCTTAGAAACTACTGCAATCCGTAACAACTGGTTTTAAAATATTTTTTCGAATCTTTAACTTTTTTATTAAATATATCTGCTCATATTTGAATAGATTTTCAATGTTTATTTATCAGACATATATTATTAGTTTTTGATAAATAACTGCACAAAATAACGATGAATCACAAATAAGATGTGACTAGAAATAAATTTAAATAAATTGATAAATCAATAGAAAATAAATTTTGAAAAATTATCTCAATAAAGGAAAAAATAGTTCAAGACGAACATAACTGAAAAAAGTTTTCGAATTAATATTAAAAGTGAATAAGAAAAGTTTTCTCAAGAAAGATATCATTAATACGGTTGGGACAAAATCGTAAATCTTAACTATAGCACATAAATAGAAGAAACTCTTTTACATAAAATATCATGTAAAATAGTTAAGATAGAAACACGTAGCTGCTAATTTCAAATAAACTTATAAAAGTATGTATGGTAAAAAACACGAAAATAAAAATAAATTAAAAAAAATGGTTTAAATAACAAAAAGGAATGTAATTCTCGAGACTTTTGAAAAGTTGATTGAAATCAAATAACTTCAATCGAAAATAGAGATTCAATTGAAAAGAAAATTATTGTATTAGTGTTCGGATTTAAAGGGTTAGCTTATGGCTCGAACTGCCAATTCAATAGTTCAGTGGATTAGTCTCTCGGCAGAATAATTTTAAAGGAAATCAATAACGGACAAGGCTGAAAAATATAATATATTTATTTTAAAACAAGGTTTAATGAGTGTAAACAATTATAATAATATTGCACTGTTGTGTAGAAATAAATAATTCTGTTGGATTATTCAAAAGATGTGTTCTTGTAATTCTTATGCTATGAAAGCGTCTATGGATATTACTGTGTTGCTTTGAGGTTATGCTGATGTTGTCAATGTCAGCTGATGTCGTCAGTCAATCATGCTTGTGAGGCAGCATGAGAAGATGGTAGTTGAATCAAGTATGCTTGATTGATGAACAGCTATACTTGATGTGGTGTCAGATCTTAAATGGAATTTATTATGTAATCAATTATGTCTTTAATTATGTAAAGGGGACAGCAGTAGAATCTAGTCACAGGAAAAACAATTAGAAGTAGTATTTCTAATTCGTGGAGGATTTGATAATCCGTATCTGTAGAGTCTATTAGTCGATCTGTGTTGGTCATGTGTCACCAATGTGTGTGAACCACAGTGACTCTTGCGTCAGCTGTTCAGGGCCTGCACGGCTCCGAAGTGTTCTTCGGACGAGCGCTAGTGTGCCCTGTTTGTGCTAGCGGGCCTGTACGATGTCGAGGGATCAGTTCGAGAGAGCGTAAGTGTGCCCGATCGACAATAGAGAGAGATGTGACTTGTTTATTTATTAATATAAAGATGTACCTGGTGAACTGCAGGTTGGATGGATTCGATGCTGTGTATGTAATGTTTCCCTTGATTACAATTCCATTGGCTTCACTGTAATCACTTATTAAAGAATTGCCGATTATCTTTTCTATGCACGCGGGTACTCTTTACTATGCTGCCGAAAATGTGGCCACGCGGCGTCTTTACAGTATACTATGCACTGACCGGCAGTTACGCTTGATGGAGAGCGAAGTAATTTTACGAATGAGCTTATGTTGTCGAAAATGTGGCCACGCGGCGTCTTTACAGTATACTATGCACTGACCGGCAGTTACGCTTGATGGAGAGCGAAGTAATTTTACGAATGAGCTTATGTTGTCGAAAATGTGGCCACGCGGCGTCTTTACAGTATACTATGCACTGACCGGCAGTTACGCTTGATGGAGAGCGAAGTAATTTTACGAATGAGCTTATGTTGTCGAAAATGTGGCCACGCGGCGTCTTTACAGTATACTATGCACTGACCGGCAGTTACGCTTGATGGAGAGCGAAGTAATTTTACGAATGAGCTTATGTTGTCGAAAATGTGGCCACGCGGCGTCTTTACAGTATACTATGCACTGACCGGCAGTTACGCTTGATGGAGAGCGAAGTAATTTTACGAATGAGCTTATGTTGTCGAAAATGTGGCCACGCGGCGTCTTTACAGTATACTATGCACTGACCGGCAGTTACGCTTGATGGAGAGCGAAGTAATTTTACGAATGAGCTTATGTTGTCGAAAATGTGGCCACGCGGCGTCTTTACAGTAGTTACTTAATTAAAGAAAAGTATGTACAATGATAAATTTAAGAAAAATATGTAATTTGAAAATAGCTTGTTCGTACGGTTTTAAATAAAAATGAAAAACTCTTCTATAGTACATATAATTAAACGGATTATACAGTTAGAAAAATATTTTGATTAAAATATAAAATTAAAAAAGTTCTAAAGTAAATATAAATAGCCTCAAATAGAAAATAAACTTACAAAATAAATAGTCTTAAATTAATAATAAATTCTTTTATATTATTAAATATACTCAAGAATAGTTTAGAAATACAACAGAAAGAAAAAGTTTAAATAATAAAATTTAAGTAATAAAATTAAAAAACTTTTTAATAAATAAATAGAGCAAAGAAAAACTTTGTTATGAATAGTACAACATGAAAAATTTTCAATATAAAAGAAAACTTTTGAAGCTATATATCAACAGATATGAACATGTATTTATGCTAAAAACATCTGAACAAATCTTTAACTAAAATGACAATCTTGTCAGCATAATATTTTAATATCTGAAATTGTTTATTGCATAATCATTTATTGATCAGAATATTCCTCAAAGATATTTAGTAACCGCTAAATTGTTTGGTTTGATGTTTAAAATCTAACAAGCCAAAATGTAAACAACTGAAATTTATATGGTATATCTGTAACATTGTTGGTTATTAGTAATATAAAAGAAATTTTTACAGTTGAGCAAAATCGTGATTTTTAACTGTATAATATCATGGGAAACGATATATATTTATTAAAGCGGTTTTATTTTAGAATTTTTAAATGTGATTTAGCAGTCATTAATGACACGGTTACGCAATTTATTGAATTTAAGAATATATTTAAGATATCCAGTGAATAATGAATCAAAGTGAAGAAAGTTGACACAGATTTATATAACTACTTATTTAACCATACCAAATTGTACCGTTAGTTAAAAAAGAAAATTCATTATTGAAAATAAGACATATTTCATAATAATACAAAGTAGTTGTTAACTTATGATATTGAACAAATATTAAATTAAACTGTCGCACTTTTGATAACGATATATAAGAAATATGAAGGACTTATAGTTTTTTAGATAAATAATATATACAATAATAAGATCACATATCAGGAAATTTAATTTTGAAACAATGTTTTGTTTTATCAAGTAGGGATTATGCACAATGATTAACAGCGATTTTTGCAATGTATAAAACAACTGCCCCATGTTACAGGACATTTTGGGAAGAGAAGGTAAAAACTATTTTGTCCATACAATTAATTCTCACCTTAAAAGTTAGTTCTTATAAAATGAACACAACCATAAAAATCTTGTATCTAAATGAATATTAATCATTACCAATAAGCATAAAAGATACCAACTGCATGAACAAAAACATATCGATCAGTGGATAAATCTCGGATTGTTTCGGTTAAATCTGTTTGTTTTCATTGACTGTATGTGAATTTGGAATGAAAAGATAATAGTTGCTTTAATAATATTAAATTATACGATATTTTACATTATTGAAAACTTAAGGTACTGAAATTGAACGATCATTAAAGGATAAATAATACAAGGAGAAAAATTGACTAATTTAAAAATTATACATATTAGTAAGTAAAACGTAAAATAAATATCGAAAAACATATTTTATGTATTTTTATTACTGACATCAAATAAATAAATATTGCATTTAATTCGTTTTTATTATTTTTGATAACTTTTATGAATACTGAAAAATAAATAGTGAATATTATTAGTGCTTTACAATGTTAGTTCAATTCTTTATATGGATATAATAATGTTAATTGTAGCAATCAATTTCAAAACTTACAATATACATTGTATTAAAAAAAATTTTAAATTGGCGACAGCGCTCACTTTGCGAAATGCAAGAGTGTTATAATTATTTATATTTTTAATGACACTTTTAAAGTACAAATTACACCATAATCAAAATAAAAACATCGTAAATTATAATTAATTATCTGGAGGTCTCTGAACTAAGTAACAATATACTTTCTATTTCAATTTTCTTATACTTTTATTTAATCCACAAGCATTTTTGATAAAATAGATATAACATAATAATCATACAAGATTCAGCAGCCATCAAAATATTGTATAAGACAATATTAAAGATTTATATATAATGTGCTTTAATTTATCATTACTTTATACATGACAATTATAACGAATTATAAAAGTCGGAAAAATAATAAATACAAATGATCAACAACACAATTAGTTCGTTAGGAGTGAACAAAAGTTAACTGTATGTTTTAGAATCAAACAAGCGCTACCTTCATTGGTTACTTACATTGGTACCTTCTGTAAACTAGTAAACTAATCGGATTATTGCAAGGCAGAGATAAACAAAAATATTAGCGTACTATTTGTTTAATATATACATTTATCTGGCGCAGGCTAATATTTTTGTATAACTAACTACAATATATATTTTTAATAATTAATATTAAAATTTATTTATGAAAACTGAAATTCATTTTTTTTAAAAAGCATGTCATTAAATTTTCCGCTTAATAGAATGAATTAAAAAAAATGTATATAAATGTATATTTCGTAATCATCTTAATTCTGTATATATTTAATATAATTTATCTTCAAATATTTATTTAATAAAAACTTGTTATTTAACATAAAAACAACATTATTTTGTTATTTAACAGGTATTTATGAATTAATATTATAAATATTTTTATTTCCATTTTATAAAATTTTATTTTTCCGCATTCCAACATAATAAGATAATATTATACCAAAATTATACTTTATTTATTTCTTTTTTTAATAGAAAATTCATTGTGTATTTTACATTTATCTTATTTGAAAATTGCAAAAATGAAAATATTTGTATAAAATTAAACCATATCAAATTAATTATTCGCATTTGTATTTCATACATTTTAAGAAAGGGATCACAGGATCTTTATACAAAGTCTAATTGTAAACTACATCAAAATGTTATTTTATTGCTTTTAGTACTTGAATCTACATTTGAAGCATAACCCGAATTGATTAGCAAATTGCCTCTATCTCACGAATAATATAAATCTTTCTTAATTTTTCATTTAAAAAGGCATTAATTAAATTAAATTATTGTGATTATTGTTTTCAGACAGTATTTTTAATCGATCATCCATTCGATTGTATACTTCTGATATTAACTATAAATCTATTCTGTATTGGATGTCTAATTTTTTTCACAGATAAAACAAAATAACTTTAATTATATTGAATAATTTAGTATATATTAATTTTATTAAATAAAAACTTAAGTAAAAAATAAAAATATGTTTGAAATAATGCGGAATTTATCTGCTTAAAAGTTTAAGTAAATGACTTTCTATAACCATTTTTAGTTAAAATGCCTAGTAATGTTTTATATACCTTTATTTATAAAATGAATATTGATTTTTGCTAATTGTTATTTGTCACTTTTCTTTATGTTTCATCGTAATACTAATTTCTTATAATAATTATAGCATAATTAAAAAGTGTCTTTAATATCCATCTGAAATCATGTGCTTGTTTTTATTTCCAATCACTTGTAAAATAGAAGCATTTTGAGGACATAATCAAAACATTAGTTTTTTTATTAAATTTCAACAAATGCGAATATTATAAATTGTAATTTGTTTTGTTGCTATACACTCAAACACACACACACACACACACACATAACACAACACGCGCGCGCACACACACACAACACAACACAACACGCGCGCACACACGCCCATACACACAAATTTATTCCTACATAAGTAAAATTCTTTTTAATTCTTAAATATTCTATTTATTATAATTTGTATGTATAAATCTTATAAAATATAATATGAAAACTCAGATTCATTAGATTAATTATTTAAATTAATAGTTTATAAATTCTATTTAATTAATACAAAAAATAAAATTTAATTATTTAAAAATTTATTTAATTTTATTATAATTTAATAAAATTAATCTATAAATTTTAGTTGTGTATCAATATATATAACATTTTGAAAATATTCAATAATTAAGATATTTAAAAATAATACTAATATGACAGTAAATTAAAATAACTTAAATTTTATACTCATTAACGAATAAAAGATTTTAGAAAGTACATTACAATAAAAGAAAAATATTGTCATTGTACTACATTATGTTAGATTGTAAAGTTTCTATTTTACTTTACTATGATTATCTATGTAGTTATAAAAATGTTATTCGATAAATATTTATATGCATGGCTTTGGTTCAAAAAATAAGATTTATGAATATTTCTTTATTTAATTAGGACGAACTGTGGTCTAACGTGATATTTACGTCCTCCAAAACCAATTTCAAATCAATGTTATCATCTGTAAGTCTGGCATCGGACATTTTTAGGAACTTAATAACTTTTTCCGTGGCAGCAATTCCGCAACTACTAATTTCATTCTACAAAAAACATATATATATTATTTAAAGGAAAACATAATCTTTGATATAATGTATTATTACTTACCGATGCTGTAAGATTCATAAAATTGAAAAATTTTTGAAGCACAGCGACCATTGTTACGAAAGTGTCATCTGGCAATCTTTTACGAACAAGATTTTCATAAATCTAAAAAATATATAGATATAGATAAATAATAATGATTATTGACGTAATCTTATATTTAATTATATAAATATGTATATTTTAATAATAATTTGGTTCAACTGTTTTCAAATAGCTATATCTATCGCTCACTAATCATTCAAATCTCTTTTAATGATTAGTAATACTGAAAACTTACTTTATTATAAAAATCTAATCTACAAAGTCTATTAAGGGCATACTAGATCATTTAAATAGTTTATATCTTAATGATTTGAAAATTACTGATAATGTACTTTAATTTATTTTTAATAAATTATCTGTGCATTTAAATATATACACAAAAATGTGTTTAATACTTTAACATTACGTAAAAGACAACTATAAATTCATGTCATATACATATATATATATATATATATATATAAATTTATTTAATCCTTCCAGAATGATCGCAGCCTAATCTAGTTCATGAAAGTATTTTAATACATTTCATACTGTAATTTTAAAATTAAAATCCTACAATAACAAAATCTAATAAATTATATATTACAACTTATAATGTTAAAGAGTTTGGTTGTACTTTTATTATTTAATTACTTAGATTTTTTATAAAAATAATTATAATACTTTCATTTATCTAAGTTATTATTTTATACACTCCAATTATAATTAGGTAATATAAATTTGTTATAAAGTCATGGGTTTAATAAATAAACATTAAATAATTGAATATAAAATATCTATAAAGTTGAGCATATGAATATTTTACTAATAATCATAACTATTTAAATTTTTTTATATGAATATTATGAATTGAGATTATCTTGATATACTCTCTTAAGTGTATCAATGTTATTATTAAAAATATTTTCAGCTACTATATGAAATTATTTATAATTAAAAAACCAATTATGTTTATATTAAAATAAAAATAAATAAATAAATAGTAATCTTTAACTTACTTTATTATCCATGACTAAGTATCCAAGTAAAAGTACTACGTATGCACCTATTAATGTATGTTCCATGTGTCGTCCAGCTTTCTGTAAAACTGTCATAAAAATTATTGACAACAGTTCTTATATTCTTATTAATATAAATAATTAGATTAACAGTAATAATTTTTACGTTTTGCAACGGTTTCTTCAATAAATTCTTCCTGAGACTTAGATGTTGTAGAAACCATTTCTGACTGTTCACAATCTTTTTTTCCATCTAAAATTGCGTCAGTTTTTTGCTCTTCTACACGAGCAAGTTCTTCTTGTTTATAAAAAAGATTAATTAATGCATCTAAACCAGTTTCTTCTCCTAAAACAATTTTTTATTTAAATTTAAAAATACATATTTTAAATAAATAAATAGTTAATAAAAACAATAAATTTTATAAAATCAAGTATTTGCCCATTATTAAAATACAATTTTGAATGTCAAATTAAAAATTTTTTTTTTCAGTTTAAAATTCAATATTTATTTTAAATTATAATCACTAAATAAGAACAAATTAAATAAGATATTTAATATGAATGTGTACCTTGGTTAGCTGAAAATGTTTTTGACATTATAAGCAATTTTTTATTATCTTCACATTGTTCTATCAAATTTATAAGAAGAATTAACGCTAACATCATAATATCAAATTGCTTTTCTTCTGGAAGAAATTGTGGTACTCGTAATATAAGATGTAAACTATTATCAATTACTTTATTTTGGTGACCCACAGTTTTTCCACCAACAGCTGAAATAATATAGATATTATATTTATTGTTTATTATATTAAAATAAAATGTGAACGTTTGATCATTTTTTATAAGTTTTGATTATGTTATGGACATAACGTTAAATCTTCGCAAATCTTGAAAAAAATCAAAATTGTTATCGGAATTGTTATGATGAATATTAATTCCGTCCCCCAAATTGAAGTTAGGAAAAGCCTTAACATGGATAACATACTAGAACTGATTTTCAATTGCAATAGTTGTACAAATATGCATAAATTTGAAGATCTATGCTAGTTCATTAGTAAAATAATTCTAGGCTTATTAAAAAAATTAAATTATTAAATGCTAACTTTATAATTTTTATATGTCCAAACAATGGATGAGGGATTATTTAGAATAATATAATTATTAAATGATATGAACACATCAAAAAGTTTTTGGAATAAATCCACGAGAATTTGATAAATAAAGAGTAGTAGCTCACAAAATAATTTTATAAACAGAAATTTTATTATTAGTTTTAATTTTAATATTACATAATTGAAAATGACTTCAGTTCTGGAACCAATAGTGTTATATCGAGAACTTTAATTTTGTAATAAATATCTAATGATAGGAATGAAATTGATGAATCCAACTATAGTTAATGTTAACTATTTATATAATTAAAACTTATTAAATAGCACTAATTTAAAAAAAAAAAAATAAAAGTTTCATTTGAATAAGTTTCCTTAAGTAAGTCCTAACTTACTGCATACCATGTAAAATATGAGAGAAATTAAAGAAAGATGTTATAAAAAATAATAGTTCCAATTAGTTAAATGTAAAAGCTATTAAATAAGATCATTAATAATAATCTTTACACAAATTTTAATTATCAAAAGATTTTAATAATCATTTATATATAAAATAAAATGTGGAGGTTTGTACTTGATTAATATAAATGCTAGCTTTAAATATATATCATTGATAGAATATAACAATTGAAATACTATATTATTCCTTTTCTTATATTAAACTTATTAAATAACATATATAATTCAATCAATATCAATATATATATATATATATATATATATATATATATATATATATATACGTTAATCTTATTTATTTTAAATATTACTTTTACAAAATGTAATGCAATTATTCATAATCATAAAAAATTAGAAGAATGAAAAGAAATAAAATTTATTAATAATATATATATAAATATATATGTCGTAACAAGTCATAAATCAATGTATATCACCTTGTTAATATAGTAAATGAAAATATAAATGCTTGAAAATGTATGGTTTTTTTTCTTAGAAATGTACCAATCACTCATTATATTTATAAAAAACATAAAATTCTTATTACAAATCCTCGATGTAGCCATATTAAAACATTAGCTATAACTTCTATTTTAAATATTTCTAATATATTTATAAAGCAGTCTTTAATTTGTTGGAACTTGTTTAATTATTTTTATAATTCTTTCTCTTTATTTTATTTTATGAATATTGTCACTAGTGGTATTTAATGCATATTTATTAAATGATGATCAATACGAAATTAATTTATCAATAAATTTTTTTTCAACAACTGCATCGTAATATTGTTCTCTCTCAATATATTTCTCTTTATTTGTCCTGAATATAAGGTTTTATCAACCAATAAAATGTTATAAAAACTGATTTAATAAAATTTGTGTATTCTATAATTAAGATAGATCGACTTTTGTCATAGTGTCTTCAGTTTGCAGATGTTTAAAAATTGTCTCACTATACCCCAGTTCTTTAGTAATTCTTCACACACCATTTTCAAATAATTAATTGTAGAATATAGATAATTTTTTTTCTTCAAAATCTATAAGTATTCTAACAGCACAGCTTATTGATCTATAATTTAATCTCTGTTAGACTACTACTATAATAAATCTACGAGGTAATGCTAAAATATCTTATTAAAATACCAATTTTAATTACAGCGGTCGTTAGTAACAAATAAAAAAGGTCAATTCGAATCATTAATAATGTTTTAATATATTAGTTCCAATATAGGGGGGGGGTATTATACAATTTATATATTTATTTATAAACATATAGATGAGTAAATAGTAACGACTAATAATTTTTAATTTTATATTAAATATTAAATATTTAAATATTCACATAGTATAGTTTTATAAGAAAAATATTTCAAATTTCTAGATTAATTATATGAAAAGATAAAATATTATTTAATATATTTATTGTTATAAATATTTTAAGTAAAATTCAATAAATAAACACAAAAAAAGCATTATAAAAAAGCTATTTTATGTCCCTTTTCCTTTATCGAATTCATTTTACATAAATGTTATATTTTACAAATAAACACAATTTTAATATTTGACATTTTATAATGAGTATTGATACAAAGTGAATTTTAAAGTGGATTACATAAAAAATTAATTATTATATAAATGTATTGCTTTAATATTAATAAATTATATCTTACATTGTCTGTTAAAACGATGGGTTAAGTTGATAAGAACTTTGACAACTGCAAATAAACATTCTCTAATTACTGCTCCATTTGACGTTTTATCACTACAATCATCAGTGGGATATTTTAAAATTTCTTCTCCACAAAAATTATAAAGACTAGCCAACGTGATTACTAAAATACTATCATTATATTTTAACAAGTACACTTGGTTTTCTTCGTTCATATGGGTTACCTAATTAAACAAAATCATTTTAATTCTATTGTAAATTTATATATTTAAAATAGATCAATGTTCATACATTTTCTAATACTCTTAAACATCTGTCAACTTTTCTTAATTTATCTAACAATGGCTCGTCCCATCCAGTATGTGAAATATCGGAAGATTTGATATGGCGATGACATTCTGTAATTGTTTTAATAATGTGTTCTAAACCTCCGAGCTCTCTTAGTTCTTCTTTAAACCACTCCCCAGCTCGTTTAGATGTTAAACTAAGTAATGTTTCCATTGCCAATTGTCCAACCTATAAATTTAAATATTAACATTAAACTAATTATCAAAGAGATATTTTAGTTTTCTTATGTTACCATGAAAAAATTCTTTTATGTGTTATTAATAAATTGATAATGTCAAAAAATTATTATAAGTGTAACAATGACAGGAGTTTTATTTGATGATTAAAATTCTTTTATTCGTGAAAGCAGCAGTTATTACGGTAATACTATTATTTGTTATGCTTGTAAAATTATGTTTCTATTATATTTTAGAAGAAAAAAAAATTTTTATCTTAATAACATGTTAAATTTAAAAGCGTTAGTTTATGTTTTGAAAGTTTTTTTACATATTTATCAGGCAAAGAAAGTGTGTATTTATACATATACACATTTATATTTTTTTTCCTGGAGAAAAATTGCAGAAATTTTTCAATGTACTTATTTAAATTTGTAAAAAAATTAATGATAACTTTTAGAATAATCTGATTAGTAGGAGATATATGAATACGTAATTGACTAATATAACTGACGTTATCCTCTTTCTTATTCACTTGTTCGATATATGTATTCTAAACTTTTGTCAATAATTGTGCCTATTAAGCATGTAGCACGTGCAAGTTTTCAGTATAGCGAATATAAAGACAGCAAGTCTTCAACAATTGCTTGACGTAGGAATTCAAGTATTTTAACAGTAAATGGGGGAACTCTAACGAAGGTACGCAGATAATAGCAAGAACGGTTATGACAAAAACAAAAATAAACGATTGTAAATTGTTGCATTATTTTATATCGTATAGTGAAACTATTGTTATTGGGATACCGTAAAAAACTAACTATTTAATCAATTGTCAACATTTTAAAATTTATTTTTATGTAGAATAATTTTATTTGTTAGAAGAAAATCTATTATGTTCGGAGATAATAGATATGAAACAGGAATATTCTAAATTGTAGAGTATTTTATTTAATACTTTATAATGAAAAAAAAATTTAATTCAAATTAAATAATAAATCACTTATTTAATTAGAAATAAAAACTATATCCAAGTTCACTTATACATTTAGTACTTATAGTATAGCTTACTGTATAGTAATTACAATACATAATTTTTTTTATAATGAAAAAATTCTTTCTTAATCACAATTCCTACTTATTATATTCATTCGATATATTGTTTTTTAACCTTTCTTTCATCAATTTATGCCCATAACATTTGAAATATTGTAATACTTACATTATTTAGGGAATTAAACAATCATTTAAACAAGCATTACAATTAAAGGTAATTTTTCATTTTTTAAATCTATAAATTAATTTTTCCTATTTTAAATTATCTATTGGTAATATTTATAAGCAATGCAGTCAATTTAGACCAAAATCATTCAGATTTAGGCGTTAGTTTATTCAACGATTTTATAAAAATAAATTATTAATATAGTTTCTATTTCTATAGATTGCTGTAAATTTTTTTCATTCAAACTTTTTCTTTTATTATTTTAAACTGTATTTCAGTTTTCACTTACTGTTAAAAATATTCAATGTGCATTTTTAATAAAGATAACTGCTTTTAAAACAGTTATATATTTTCTATTACCCCGGTCTTATGGAAGTATTATATTCTTTTTTCAGCAATATATATTTTAAACGGCATTTTTAAATAGCTTCTAATGTTCCAAATTTCAATATATTACGGTTTATAAGTATTAAAATATAATCTGAATTTCTTTTTTATATATAAATAATCAGCATAACAATATGTTTAAAAATTTCGCGAAGATGGACTTTAGTTTGCGTATTTATATAATTTTTATTAGAAAAACTGCAATTTTTCTAATTTTCATGTGACCAAAATGATATATATTTTGCAAATCTATATTTCACTGAAATTTTTTTATTGAACTTTGTTTAATTTTTCTATACAAATTATACAAATTTTTATTTTATTAATGTTATAATAAACATAGTTTTTCTTCGTATTTTTAAACTTTTGATGAAATTAATTTTACTAATTTGTTAACCGTTTAAGATTTAGATTTAAAATTTAGTTTTTATTTTTTACCAAATACCAAATTTTCAATAATTTATGATATATCTAGTTTTTTCTGCAATAATAAAATTCAATCAAATTCAATCAAATAATGAAATTCAATCCCAAGAACATATAGGTCATTGAATAATATTATTTTATTATGATAAATGTTTTCGAGTTTCATATGTCTTTTTTAAACAATTGAATAAAATGAGGGTATAATTAAACAATAATAGTGCAAAAATCATTGTCTGCTTTATATACGCTGTAATAGAAATTGAAGAACATATATTGCGTCTCCTAGTGAAGTTTTATCACAATTACATGGTACTGTAATGATATGAAGCTTGTATATTAATCGTTGATTTTCAAATCACTAAAGTGCCATATTAAATATTTGGAATATATAAAATATAATACAATAATGTGCAGATTGCAAGAAAATTTTTTTATCTACTTTTACTTTTACGTATATATAAATTATGGGTATTTCTCAACAAAAGATATTTGTATTTATTTAGAATTGATATATTAAATAAATATTCTCATTTTTAAATAAAATTATTCTTGCAAGTTGAAGTAACATATCAAAAGGGCATATATTTTAAGTTAAAAATTTCAAATTATATATCGAAGTTCAGGATTTGTATCATATTAATATTTGTTTCATATTACAGTTGTTTAAATTAAATCCTGCTTGAAAAAACTAAAAATTTTAATTTTATTTTAAACAATTTTCTAATTGTTATTTAACTCAATTTTAGTTACAAAGCTATATTTTTAGTTTTATTCATTTCAACCCATCCAATTAATTGTCAATAAAACCAAGATAAAAAATACAGATAAGATAAACTATCTATATAAAATTTTCATTCACTCTTAATATGATTATTAATATCATTCATATAATAAATAAATAATATTTAGTAAATAATAAATAAATATATTTATCATTTAAAAATATGAATCTATATTATATTATAAATATCACTTCATTATTAGTAAAAATATTATAAATCCATTTTATTTTAATTTATTACAAAATTAAATTTATGTAAATATTAAGCGAATATTAGATAGCAACTTCTTGGAGATTGTAAAAATTTTGTAAATAAAATTTATATTACTTACAGTAATATTATCTAAATTTAAATGTTTCGCGTGACCTTGACCTTGAATATCGGCACACAATTGACGTACTTTCTCTTTATTTTTTAATAGTTCGGTATAACTGAGCCCACAATCATCTAAAGCATTTTTATGACTGGCATCAGATTCAAGAAGACTTAACATTAACTCAAGGCAATCTCTATCTAAATCCATTGCAAGTCGATCTTGACTTAATACAAACATCACTGTAGCAGTACATAATGCGAGACTCTGTAAATATGAATTATATGTGAAGATGATAATATTATTGGTTACAATGACAGCAATATTATTTACTAAAGCATAATTTTTTATGTTATATTAAATAGAATTAATAACAAAATAATGAATAATGTTTACATTTATGCATATATCTAACAAGTTAAAAACAATTTAGATAACGAGTATTATTGAGTAATAGTTTTAAAAACAAAAAATATTGAAGTGTTTGTTTGCCAATTCAATCGTTTTACGAGAGAAGCTGGTTCAGGTTATATACTGGTAGTTATGATAGAGTGACACGATCAATTTCTATGCATTAAATAAATATATCAATGAACAACCGTGTTAACATAAAATCCATACTGCATCTCAATGTAAAATTAATCAAGATATTATTTTTTATAATAATAATCATCATTTCTTAAAGGAATTAAAAACTATTTAACTACTGAACGATAACAATAATTAATAATATAAAAAATTTACAAAATTTTATAACATTGTATTTTTATGAATTATATTGTTTATAATGCGTTGATAAAATTTGAAATAAATCAAATGAAACGTTTCAAATTTAAAATGGTGCCTGTGAGCAAGTTTTCAGTTACTTATACTTTAGTGTATGTATAATAATCGCCATTGAATAAACTACCATTATAGGGTAAAATGTCATCTCGATAGCTTTTACAGCTTGAAGAATTCTAGAACTCTACTGTACATCCGTAAATTAAAAAATATTAAAAATATTAATTCAATGAAAAATGTATAGGTACACATTCACTGTATTGCATATTTTTGTTTTGTAAGAATTTTATGACAGAAATTTTAAAACAGAAAGAACACATTTCCACTAAACTATATTAAATGGTTAATTAATTGATTTTTTCATAGACATTTTTATAGAAATTTTTTTACTACAGGCATTTATTAATGTTTAAAAAATTAAAAATTTTGTCCATTTTATAATATTATCCAAAGATAACAATACTTATACATATATATATATATATATAATCTATTTATAATATTTCTTCTGTAAAGGAATTCTAATACTATATTTATTTATCCTGAATGATATTCAAACGTTAGTTATTTAAGTTACAATGTTTAAGTAATGCAGAAATAGTATAAGATGCGTTCAGTCATACAATAATAAATAAATTTTAGATTCAATTATTTATTACAAAACATTAGTTTTATATATGAAATCAATTTTAGAAAAAAATTCATTTTAAAAAATCCTATATTTACGTATAGTCACAAAAAATTAGTTAACTAAAACAAACTAAAAGATTAATTGCATATTTTACCTGATCAGTAGTCGCATCATGAAGAGCTTTAAAAAATTTAGCTACGGTTCCGTGAGCCCGAACGTGCATTCGAAATGCAGGAGCCATGCACTTACTTGCAAGTCGGATAGCTGATAAACAACGGGTAGCATTAGGGTTATTTTCTCTAAGTGTATCTAAAATATATTCAACATCGTCATTAAATTCTTGAAACTCGCCACTCTCTTGAATTTGATGCGCTTTCTTAACATTTTTTACAACAGTATAAAACTGAAAAGAAAATTTTTTTTATATAGTTAAAAATGTTGTTAAATAGATTTTATCAGACGTTAGATATTTATAGTATTTATAAATTAAAAATTGGTATTTTTATAAATAATCTAAATATATACACTTGTTGTCCTACGAAATTTAAATAGAAATAACACTACAGAGAATAGCTCAGAATATCAATACATATGTAAAAGATACACATCAGCTATAATTTAATAAGTCATAAACATATATAGAATTTCCAGCTTAAATCTTGTAAAAAAATACACATTTATGTTAGTTACAAAATTTATTTATATATTAGGAAGGCAATTAATACTATACCAATTATATATGAATGTATGAAATTTGAATATATTTCGAGTTTTTTTTATAACAAACGTATTGATAACGTATAACGATTTTTTATAACATTTTGTAATGTAAGAATAAAATTTTTTAAGAAATTAAATTAACTTTAATAATTAATAGAAATAATTACAGAGTTCAATCAGTTATCATTAAAAAATGTAAATATTTAATAAATTATATTTGAAATAACAAAGATGCAAAATACATTTTATAGATCAAATACAATAGTTGCAAGTATAATAAATAATTATTATATATTTGAAACAGTTTTTTATTATAAAAATATAATTTGAAATAATCAGAAAGCCTACATTGTTTACTCTTCATGAATTTGAAATTAAATAAACTAACATTTAAAAATTTGATAGATTAAGATTTGAATTTTCAATAATACTACAAGAAAATTTGAACCAAAAAATTTGAAAATTTGTTCAAAAACTGTTGATATGGTCGAAAACACTTATTAACGCAGAAACCATTTATTGCAATACTAATGGCATAATTGTTAATATTCATAAAGACAGTATGAAATATATACTTATATTGATAGAAATATAAAAAAAAATAATAACAAATATGAGAAACAAAAGCTACTGTCACCGTGTTGCAAGTTTATAAAGACAATTTCATTAAAAGAAACTATAAAATATTTATGTTTTATATTCTTGGAAATATAGAAAAAGGTAGCATCAAGAAAATATTTCTTATATTTTAAGAATTGAAAAGTTATTAATTGTGAAATTAACAATATTTTATGGTGTTATGTAAAATAGCGAAAGATCAATGATATGTTTAAAGATGTAATATGAAATGTTATGAAAATACTTCTGTTCAAAATTCGAAAAGATAATAAGCAATATTAATACAAATTATTTGTCCAACACTATATAATATTAGGCATCAAAATGGGTGCACATATTCACAAAATATACCAACTGTTTTACAAAATTTTGATAACAAAATCTTATAAATAATATAACTTTTTCTTGTTGATAAAATTTATCATTATTGAAATAACATTAAGATTAGGTATTTAATTTCATTTAATTTAAAATTAAATTATTATCAAAGTGACTTCAAAATTAATTGTTGAACATTTAAAAACAAATACTTTACTATACTTCATAATTATAAATGTTTTTAACTATATTAATACACAATTACAATTTTGGCATATCTTTATTAGATCTATTCAATAAATAATTTGTTATACATATCATTACGTATATTGAAGAAATATTTTTATTAATGAAATCAAGTTTTCATCACATTTTAGTGAAATATTAAATACCAAGAATAAATATTAAACACTTGTAAAAATGACAATAGTACTAATAACAACAAACATGAATCAATTGTTATTATTACATCAAGAATATTTTTGCTTATTTTACTTACACCTTTAACTTTTTTACCACATCGTATACTTGTAACAGCAGATTCTATATCAACTGATAAATCAACTCCAGTTTCAGGATAAGTTACAATTCGTGTTAAAGAGGCATTTTCAAATTCTTCATCGAACGCAACTAAATTTGGATCGTTTAATGTTGCACACGAAGTACTTGGAGTATTAATCCTACTATTATCATTGTTGACTGATTTTAACTCTTTATCACTGTCACACCACTTATGTTTATAAAGAGCACGCCTTTTATTACCATTAGTTGATCCAGTAGAACGAGTTTTAAAAATGCTACCTTTTTTAATAACTGTAGGTTTACTATTTATATTTTTTGTTGAAATAATTGATGACTCTGAATTAGATAAAACGCACGGAGACTCACTTTGAATTTCACTCTGTAAATTACCACTAGCACTTTCACTTTCATCACTACTGGAATATGAATCTTGTTCCAAAGCTTTCACAGCATTTTTAGTATCTTTATTTATTACTAATGAGTCACTTTTGCAAGATCCATGTTTGATATGCTGCTCAGTTTCTATGTTAACTTTTTGTTCATTTTTATTAACGTCATCTAATGAATTAATTTCTAAATTTTTAAAAGCTATTTTTTGCGTAGTATCTTTTACAAGATGATCTTTCTCATAATTTGTCTCTTGTTCAATTTTTGTAATAATTTTATTATCAATAAATGATTTATTTTGTGTGTGGTCAACATCATTGGATAAAATATCGATCAATTCTTGCGTTGTCGTTGGCAACAGTTGATCATGATTTACTAAATTTTCATTTACTTTATTACTACAGGTAGAAGTGCATTCAGTCTTTACAATATCATAATGAGAAACAAGTGTATTATTAGCATCAGTTACAGATTTTCTTAATGTCAATGATAAGCCAGAATTTTGGGAATTAATTAATGAATTTACAGTACTTGGAGAAACATCGAGTCTTAAATTTTTTGATCGACTTCGTGTAGTTCTCATTTCCGATTTATCTAAAGTACACACTGATGTTATAATAGGTGATTCACAATTAGTCACACGATTCGGCTTAATGTCTGGTTTTGAATACTGCGAATTCACTTTTTGATTAATAATTATTTTTGGATCTGGTGAAGTAGTTAAAATTCGATAATTTTCATGATCAGCCTCTTCTGAACAAACTAGTCTGGCTGTACCTTTACATATTCTTAAAACGATAGGTGGCTTTCCTTCATCTCTATAAGACGCTTCTACAACTGAATCAAGGGAATTATCACTTTTTTTCATATTTACAGAAGATTTTTCATTTAATCGCAACTTTTCATCTGAATCTTGATTTAAATTAGTATTAGAAATTGATTGACAAATTTCAATACCAGACCGAGATTCTTCTAGCGTCGATGTTATAATTCTACTTTTAAAAAACTTTTTTGGTTTGTTAACATCTAAATTACTTTCTTCATTTAAATTATACGAAAAAATATCCTTTTCGTCGGCATTCTGATTTCCATAATCAAGCTTTGCCCGTTTGGTTCCATAATTGTTTCGTCCATCAATACTGCGTCTTCCTATAAAATTTAATAAATTATTTAAATTATTCATTATTCATTAAAATTTAAATAGCATAAATTGTATAAATCTGTTGAATGATTCATATAAATTATCAATATAAAAATTACTAGATAAAATAAGGATATTCATTTATAATTATTAAATATGTAAAAGTGAAATAAATACACTATTCTTTGTTGATTATCCCAAAAAATTCTGTCACATTTCTTCTAACAAACATCTGTATATTTTACCTTATTTTTTTCTTATGCATTTACTTTACTACTTTGTATTTTGCTTTTTTTGACACGATGATTTCTTAATACAAGCATTTTAGAAGAAAATATCCTTCTTTATCATACTTCGTACTAATTTTTTACACTATTAATCATAGTGCGCATTTTCTAGCTACTTTATAAATGCATATGGAAGTAAATGGGTTATAATAGTAATAATTTAATAAAAAATAAAAAGTACTATAAGCATAAAATGAAAAATTATTCTACAGATATTTAAAATTTTTTTATTATCTTAATTTAAAAATGATTATTTTTTTATAATAGAACTGCAATATAGTAATTACAAATTTCTTCAACAAAATTAAGAAAATTAACTGTAAAACGAAGGTTTGAAATACTGCAAAGTCAATCGTCACCATAAATAATCGAAACCGAAAAAGATCAGAAAAAAATGATTGGTGCCTGCATGATTATTTTTTCTTTTTATCCAGTTCAGTAATGGTAGAACATTGATTATGGAATATGCTTCATATATATTTGTACATAAACACAATATTTCTTTGTAGTTAAAATAATTCTTATTAATGTAGTAATTAATATATGTAGGTTATAATAATATCTTTGCATTTATTAGTCATTAATATTATTAAATTACTTTAATAACTTTTAATTTTATGAAATAGGAACCTTACGTTTGTTGACAAGACAGATAATTAATCACTCTTTTTAACATATAATATTGATGCAAAAATGATAAGATGTAAACATATTTTAACAAATTATTTTTAAATTATGAACTTATAAACATTTTTAATATGCAAATGGATGAAGAATGGTGTATGTATATTTAAAAGATTTTTTAAATATTTTATTTAAACAGATTCCATAATTCAAATGGAAATATAAGAACTGTAGCTATTTAAATATAAATCACTACATATATTTAAAAATAAACATACATTGATTTACTTACGACAGATCTCATATACAGATGCAAATTAAAACAAAATCATGAAATATTCATTTTATTTAATTAAGATAAAAAATATATGCAAACTAAAAATGATACAATAAAACAATTTAATGTTTCAAATAAATAATTAATTGAATTTTAATGTTATATTTAGCTATTTGTTAATAAATTGTTAATAAAATTTCATAAATTTTTATGAAAATTGGTAATTGATCGCATTACATTATTGATAATAAAGAACTAAATTATATTATTAATTTAAATTTAAATTTAAATTTAAAAGATAAAAAAGACAACAAGATAAAACATTTTAATACATTAATAATTTTTTAAAATTATATATGTTTAAAAACAATTTTAAAGACCTAATACCATTATAATGGTTTATATTCTTTTATATTTTACTTTCTAAATCTGTATTAAATACTTAAATTGAATAAATGTCCAAGAACAATCATTTAAATTTTGAATTAAAATTATAATTAAACAAAATAATAAATATTATTTATATACTCCATAATTATTTTATATTTTGTCATTTCATATTATAACTATAATATTTGGATACATGGTAATCATGTAAACTATTATCCATTTTATTATAAAATTATAAATAAACTGTATATAGTAAAATTAATAGCTAATAGAATAATATTACTATAATTCTTGGTAAAGCAATCACTATTAATATATTTTTATTTTTGATTAATTAATAAAAACAAATTTTTATTAATTAAAAATAATATACCACTGTTGACATATTCTAAATCGATCAAAAATATTAAATTAAACTGTTGAACACAGAAATAATAAATTTATTTCAAAGTATATTACATCTTTCTCTTACGTTCATATAACAAACTATGTTACATTAATTTAATAATATTTGAATCAATTATTTTATATTTTCTTAAATAATTTTAAAGGGACTGAATAAAAGGAAAACAGAATCTTGAAATCTAAGTATTTATATTGAAATTATATAAAATAGATATAGAAAAATTGTAAAATAATCATTTACCACTTTGCTAATTAGGTTAAATGTCAATTTTATGTGGCTCAATCAATGGGTATTAAATAAATTTATATATGGATAATTGTAATTTCAGGTTAGTTTTTTTTTCAATCCTAGCACTTAACACAATAATTAAAACAAAATTCCTAAAATAAAATTTTTTATCTATCTATTTATATATTAATACTTATTAACTTTGTTTCAAACAAATAAAGATATATGGAAAGAAATTTTATCAAACTTTTTGAAAATATCATTGATTTGTAAAATGAAATCAAAACATTCACTTTAAAATTATGTACTTACATATATACATGTATGTATATAAGTATATAACTTACTAAAGAAATTGTAAATAGCTTTATAGATATAAAAATAATAATAAATAAAAATTAACAATAAATATTATAAATATAAATACCATTAATATTTGTACTACGTATAGAAGTAAACGATGTTATTCCCCATTTTCCAACTGTTCCAGCTGATTTTGCAGCAGAAGGGCGATTACTATTTTCTCGAAAAAGTTTATCAAATTGAATACTATTTGATGTAATAACACTGTTTATCTTGCGATTATAAGATTTTGTACAACCTCTAGATGTCATTTTGTTTAATTTATTAAACTTATTATTTTTATCATTCCACCATAAACACAATTATATTTTTTAAATTTATATTAAAAAATATTTATTTTATTCTTTTTCTTCTGTAATTAACATTGTTATATATACTGAGAATTAAACTGCATTTATTGTTAACAGCATTGACTCGATTTAAAATAATTAATTTCATTTATGTAATTGTTTTTAAAAATGTTTAATATTATAACAATACTTGATAGTATATAATACTTAATTAAAATAACTTCACTTGATTCAATTATTTAAATAATACAAGGCATACAATCCTTTTTTAAATTACACAAATTATTATATTATCCACAATAATAGATATTATACCCATACGACATGCATATATATATTCATGCATGCATGTATAGACATGTGTATGCATGTATATATGTATGCATGTGTATGAATGTATATATATATATATATATTAAACTTTTTTTCAACGCACTATTGAACACAATATTTTCACATTTACTTAAAAACACTATTATTTACAATATTCTTGAAAATTATCATACATTTTTATCACAAGTATTAATTAACATAAATATTGACTATTTTTAAGACATTCACCTCATTAAAATTTATTATTATATTCAATAAAACAAAGCATACATTTTTTAAATCACTTGCTATAAAACTTCACTACATAATTAAATTAATAAACTTGAGCATTATAAACTAATTTGTAAAATTTCATATAATACTATTTATAACTAACTTTTTTATATTTATGATTCAGTTCAAATGGAACATGATATTTTATTATTGGCGTAGCAATATGAATATTAGTTTTCCATTATTAGCAACTATGTGATAATTTTATATTAAATATAAATAAATTAATGTAAAAATAACATTTTTCTGCGTATAACTTTAACTAACTTTTGGGAGACACCAAACTTTCTTAGCATCATAGTAAAGTCAGCAGGTGATTTCATAATGGCACATTTTCATTAAAATAGTTTAAGCACTTGTAGTTTACACTTCTTATTATTTTAAATGATTAAATAATTATATAAAAATCGATTGCGCATTGAAAATTAATATACATATGTGGAAAGATTTTGTCCAAATCATTTTATAAGTATAATAAAAATATATATTAATAATTGACCACTGTTATGAATATTAATATAGTGAAATGGTGTTTTCAATTTTAAATGTGTTTAATAGTATATATTTCGAAAGATGCATATTTAAATAAAAAATAAGGTGCAATAACTGTATATTAATAATATTAATATAAGTTTAATTATAAATAAAACCTTATTTAATATTAATGTTTAAAGATGCGCATGCGCAATTTCAAAATCATATTATAGCCGTTTTAAATTTTTATTGGTTGAGTTTAATAAATATAGATAAAAATGAATAATGATTTTTTAAATTTTAATATCTTTATATTTGAGTACAACGTTCGAAGAAACAAAAATTTTAATTAAGACAAATATTATGTAATTTATATTAATTTAAATGAACTTTATTAAAATTTTAAGTAAACCATTGAATTTAAATCATTCACAGATATAAATTTTTCAACAAATTCAATCTTTTTTTAATACCTTAGTATAAAAAAAAAATTTAGGATAAATTAATTTTAATTAAATAATATACTCTGAGCGATAATGCTTAAAATTCCAAGTGTGCCCAAATAAGATTTTATATTTTGCTTAATTTTAATAATATTGATAGCGTTATACCTTTCTTTTAAAATAATTATAATTTACTTATGCTGATTACAATGAATATGATATTATGGCAATATTCTAAAATTAAGTTTTTTAATTATATTATATAAGTTTGTAAATAACAAAATGTATTAAAAAAATCGAAATATATATTATCAAGTACAATTTTTTTTATCATAATTCCATATGAATTACTCTTGAAAATTATTAATTGTTTTATTAGCCTGTATAATTTTGAAACTTATTAAACTAATAAAATTATATTCGACTAATTTCTCTAAATTTTATTTGAGATTTAAATCCAATCGATGATAATGCTATTTGACTGTAGAGAATATAGAATAGATAAGAATAGGTATTTATTTATGTTTTTTACATATATTAAAAGTATAGTAATAATTATACAATTTAATTTGATAACTTTCTATCGTCTTTTAGAAAGTCAAACTACTAAAAAATTTACTATTTTAATTATATTTATTTTTATATATATAAACAGTAACTTAAAAATCAAATACAAAGGCTATATAATTTATTTACACTATAGATAGAATATAAAAGCCTTTGAAGTTTTAAATATTGATAGCAGATTAGGTTAAAAATAAAATTTTATATGACTAGCAAATAAAAAAGAATTATGAATATTGGTATTTGCTTTTAATAGCGACAAATCTGATGAGCATTATTTAATAATTTAATTAGAATACTTATTGAAATAGCATAATATTGTACATCTACGAAAAAGTTCTACCTTCAAAAATTAAATAATAAAATCAAGAGATTCGAATATATAACTACTCTTACGTCTGATAATTTGTATCAATTTAAATTTTGGATATATATTTTTTGAATATATGAGCCATAAAAATATATAACAAAGAAAAAGAACATTTTTTAAAAGTATTAGTCAAAAGATTAAAGCTCTATTGATACGTAATTTGTATGTGAAATATGGACACCAAATAACTTTTAAATATACACATTCTGGAAATTGTTCTATATATTAACATTTGAATGAAATACGTAAATTTACACAACCGTAATTTGCTAATAAACATCAAGAGATTGTTATGTAAATGCAATGAAACTGAATACATTTCATCTTTTTTTTTTATTACTTCATATGATCTTGTGAATATTTTTTGTTCAAAATATTTCTTAAAAAAAATTGTTTATATTAGATACATATAAAAAACTATTTATAATTTCATTTTATAAAATGTAGTACGATTTTAATTTACTTTGATATAGAAATTTACGATTGAAAAATTTCAATTTAATTGTGATGAAAGAAATACATACTTAAAAATACTTCATAACGTACAATAATTTACAAAAAAAACATCATATTTTTGAATTATTATAAAGATGCTTATTAAATATGTTAATTAAAAAAATATCCTGAATCAATATAAAATAAATTTTAATGTGTACGTCTCATATTAGTGACATAAACTAGGGAATGAATTGGATAAATTTTAATATACTTTTCTTAAAGAATTTTTGATATTTCAGATTATAATTTAATAGTATATAAATTACAATATATTTAATATTTATGAAATTTATTCTTTTAAAGATTAGGATGAAAATATAAGAAAACTTCAAATATATTTAAAATTAAGAATGAGAATCTTCTTGAAAATATTTCTGAAATTAACATTATTTATTAAAAATCTTTTATTTCCAAATCGTGTTATTCGTTTTAAAATTATATAAAATATCAAGATAATTTTTAATTTTTATCACTAATTTAAATTGGTACCGAAGCTGTATTTAATCCTTACCTATCCATGTATTACGCATATACTATATATGTATATATATAATTATTTTTGTTACTCATCTAATTTCGTTTTACATAACACTTTCTATAAATTATTACGATGCCATACATACATATTTCAACTTAAGCTAAAGTATACAAAAATAAATCTATTATAACTATATATGCATAAATATATAATTCTAGTATATACATATATATATACACTCTTTGAATAATACGTTCTGGAACTAAATATATTATATAATTATGTTACAGGATTCAAATTTTGATAGTTACATTTAATCATTTTTAATTAATTTTTCAAAGATATATTTTACTGCTTCAATGATCATATTTTCTGATTCCCATTTAGAATTATATGGAAAATCTATCATATTTCTATTAAATATTTCTTTATCTGGCATATAATGTACAGGATGTAAATTCATTGAAAATTGTTTGTCTGGAAATCTATCTGGTAACGTGAATATCAAAATAAATGTACCATCTGAATATTTAAATAACAATGAGGCTTTTCTGTAGCCTATAATATCGTATTCTATTACAAAGGGAGAGAATAATACTAACAGTACCGCAATAAAATTTTTCTTCTTTTGCATATTCTTGGAAATAGTATCTATCTATAACATAAAAATAAATTTTATATTAAAAGTATCATTATATTAATTTAAATAATTAACATTTAGATTATAAGATAATATATTAAATGATATGAATAATCAAATTTAACAAATTTGTTATTTTATTTATGTAATCCTTAGATATTAGTGTCGCTTGGTAATAAAGTGAGCATTAGAAAATATACACCTCACCATCAACTTATATTGTACCCATAATTCTTTGAGTAAATATATCAATTAATATTTGAAATTATAGGTTTATTTAGTTATAAATTTGTAATATACAAAATTATCTTTTTTCAATCGATTTATTAATAATTCTTAAATTAATTATCATAATTTAATAGCTTTTAATAAATTCGAGTATATATTATATTGTATAAAAATGATTATATATTTTATGTGTAATAAATGATATTTCATGAATATATTTAATGTACAATATCTTTCTGTCACAAAGTCAACAATCTCACTAATCTTATTTCAGCAGAATAGTTTTGTACTAAACGTTTTGGAATTGAATTAAATAAATATATCTAAGATATTTATATTCACATTGAGTTTAATGTAATCGGTATATAAATAATGAACGTTTATTAATAGCAATTTTACAAACTAAGAAAAAAATTGTTATAATATATGTAATCGATGAACTCATATCAATTTGTTAGATCTTTTAATATTAAGAATAATATTTTGCATGAGATTAGATCAATTATAATTTTTCGTCATGACTTTTATATTCATTCTTAATTCAACTGTTTGAAAATAATTATACATTAATTTTACTAGTTCAAATGTAGGTTACAATTCTTGGAATTTATTAAGTTTTAATGAACAAGTCAATGTACTATCAAATTTTCGTAATGAAGCAGAGGATTTCTATTTACTTTAAATCGAATCGATATATTTGCATACATAGATACATGAATAATGCTTCTTTAAATTATTATCTTCCAATCACAATGAGTTTCAACATAACTTTTGTTAAAAGTATTTGTTTAATTGATTTATCACTTTTATAATACAATTAATAATTATTTTTCATCTGGAATAAATTCAATTTATTTAGTCAATTCTGAGATTACAATATTCTTTTTTTATTGTGTAATTCTTCAAATACTTATTTCTTATTAGTTAAACAAATATAAAAAATAATAGTAAGTGGTTAAAATTGTTCTGTATAATATTTTTGTGAATTTTAGTAGATACCTAAATAATTATTTATTTTGGGTTGATTATTAAAAAAAAACATAATGAACCATATATTTATTGTTCTGTTCTATTGGCAGATTAATCATAAATGTATTATATATAAAAGTTAACAGAAATATATCAATTTTTATTCTATATATACCTTTGAAACACAGTTATGTCAACAAAATATATGACTATACATATATGACCATTATAAATAAAACAGTTTAAGTTAAAATAATAAATAATAGATTTTGCTTTTTAAATGTGGAAAAATGTAATTATATATCTACAGATTAACAGAATATATAATTAAAAATTAATAGTTATTTTCATTTGAATTTAAAAAAAAAAAAAATTTGAATAGTTCATCATAGAGAACAGAATTTTTTAGTAAGCTAGTTTCCTGTTAATCAAATGAAAATCTTAATATTTCAATAGACTTCATAATATAAATGACAGGGTTTTATAAACATATTATTTACCTTTTCAGTAATGCATTGCTTAAGTATCAATTCATAATCATGAAAACATCGAAAATCAAGAAATGGTGGAACATGTAATGCCTCTGACCCATTAAATAAATTTGTTAAATAAAGTGGTAAATATAGTTTGAGTGTAATGGAATTTTGCGATGAAATCATAATAGAAATGAGTAATAAAATTGTAACTTTGGTTGATCTCTTGAATAACTTTGTTGATAACATAAGATCTAATTTCGTAAACAATTTTGCTTCTATTTGTTTACACCTTTGAACTAAAATAATTTCTAAATTATTCGGTTGAATATTATGTATTAATTCAATACAGTTTGTGGGTAATTTATATATTTTTAAATGGTGCATCTAAAATAAAATATTTCACTATAGTAAAATTATTAAATTTATAAATATATTAAATCTGTGCACAAATAAATAATACTTGATATTGTTTATAAAGCTCAAAAATCTCTTGCAAAACATTTAACAAACAATTACTGTTATCGGTATTCCATTTACAGAGACTAGATAATTTATTTTCAAAATAAATTATATTATCTAATTGTAAGAATTCTTCGTCATCAAAAACTAAATCTGGTCCAAGTTCTGGATATAACGGATTGAAATACATTTCAAATTTAATAGTTTCTTTTGCATAGGGAATTGAACATTTAAAATGATAATTCTTAATTTTTTCAAAAGTAAATAACTGAAAATTAATAATTGTATCATCCCCACCAATACCTGAAAAATTTTATGAATACATAAAAGTTAATGGATTTATTATGTATTTATTTATTCAAATTTAATAACTATTATTATTTTAATAATATTAAATGATAAATTTTAATCATCAATGACCATTAACTCTCTGAGCAAGAAATATTTATTATAATTTTATAAGCTTAACTAGATTATAAAAAATATTAAAGTAAAGCATATTGCTATTTATATCTGTAGATTATACATGATATGTTATATATGATATAATTAATTTAAAATCCTTTTGTATTTCTTTTACTTCATACTTATTTTCTCATATTATATTATAAATAGTCTGGTAAATAGTTTTAATTAATCTAACTTCTTTTTAATACATCAATTTTTTATAATAATTTTATTTATAAAGTCTACTTTTCTTCTTTTTTGAATATTGTCTTCAAATCTTAACAATTTGCAGTTGAATAAAACTTTTAATTTAGGACAAATTTTAAGATAATAAAATCTAATACATGAATTATTGAAATGAAATGAAAAAAATGTGTAAATTGAATTTGTATTAATTAAAAATACAAATGGTTAATTTTTGAAATACAAATATTGATTGTGATTATATTAAGTAATCTTAAAGTAGATTAAAAATAGACTTAATATGTAGTTATCCAAAGTATTGTATTCAGTATACACTTAGTAACTACCTTAATTCATTACAAATTTATTATACAATACTTCTTTTACATATTTGCTTGTTGAACCTTTTTTTTAACACATGATTTCTTTCTTTACCCTATTGTATGTTTCTCCTCCCTCATAAGCTTTAATTACTTTACCTTTAGAATCATTCTTTTTGATATATGTATATAAAAATTGTAGCAAATCATAACTTACTTTATCAAAGGCTGTGTATACTTCTCTACTTTTACACAAATGAATCGTTAGACCATTTTATAATCTTTTGTTAATCAAAGATTTAATAAAATCACACACCATAAAATTATACATTTTTTTCATTCACTTTAATTATTCTTATTTTTATTTATTCTCTTTAAATTCAATATTTTGAATGACCAGAAATTCAATTAAAAAATAAGATAAAAATAAACTAGACATTTGGTTTACAGTCACATTATTAATAAAATGTAGACTTGATCTAAATTATTTGAAGCTTATAAATTAAAATATAGATTTTTTTATTTGAACAATTTTATTGACTTATATACATAATATTTCTATCTTATTTGAAATTAAAATATTAAAACAAAAATAGTATTTGAAATTTAGAAATATAAAGCATTATATATACAATTACACGAAAATAAAATAAAATTTTATTAAACATTTAGGATATTTTTAATAAGCTACATGATATTAATTTTATTGTATTGTATAAAAGTATAAAACACATTTTAATACATATTTTAGTTTTATAAATTTAAATTATCTCATAATTAAAATATCTATTATAAATTTTAAATATTGTACATTTAATATTGGAAATTAATTAGAAGAAATAATTCAATATGCAGTGCTCAATTGAAAATAATTAAAAAAAAATATTTTAAATTATTTAATAACATTTTTAATATTAAATTAGACATTTTTTATTCAGTAAAAGTAAAATGAAAAAATAAATGTGTTTATAAATAATTTAATTAGGAAAAATATTTAGTAAATATTGATAATAATTCCAAATAATTCAAATAATATACCTAAAGTGCATATACGAACCTAATTTAGTTTGTTGTATTGGATTTACGAGAGATTTTATGCGACTGTCTAACAAAGATGTATAAATTTTACTGTACATTATGTTAAATATTTAATAAATTGTACTGTAAATGAGTTATCATGTAGTGATTATTGAAAATCTTAAATTCTAATTTTTGTTTTTAATTATTTATTTTTTATCTATTAAATCATAACAATTTTTCGACCATAAATATATACATATACTATCAAATTTCTGCTTATTTCACAGTATCTTTATTAAATTAAAATTCTATATAGAAACAATTTTTGTTAATTATTAGTTTTATTGCCTTGTAAAATTTGTACAGAAGAATCAAGTCTAAATTCTATAAAGATTTTTTAAAAACAATTGATTTTACACATCACAAAGGGCACTAAATTCAAATTTATCTTGAAATGAAACAGGTAAATTTTCAAACAACAAATCATAATATTTATTCTTTTATAAAATATGAATTTTTTGCATGAAAATTTTACTTAGTTAAAGTAATTAGTTATTATCATAAAAAATCGTCAATACAATAGTCAGTTAAACTGAATTTTTAGTTTTTAAATGTGTGAGTATGCATAAAAGAAAACATTTCTTTTAATACTGTCAAATCACAAGAATTTTATAATTACCCTTATATTTATATAATTTAAAATAAAAATCTTTATTATAATTTTAAATTATTACAGACAATAAAAGTAAAGTATTTTTTATATTTTATCAATTCATTTTATACCTTCAATTATCATCATTTTTATTTATCAACAACAGATAAATAAAGTTTAATTTAAACATAAAAATAATTTGTAATTAAATTAGTTTTGACTTAATTAAATTACTTATATTTAATTTTAAAAAAAAATTTTATTTCTTAAAATATTTTGTTTTTGCATTATAAAAGCGGTTAATAGCTTTCTATGAATTCGAAAATGTTTCAAATAAATATAACGTTCTTAATAACAATATTGTAGAACATTGTTATCTTTATTTGTCAAGTCTAATTACAATTAAGAGCTGTGATGGATTTTATAAAATATTATTGCTTAATCCATTTTAATTTTTTTTTTCTAGTTTTTATTTTATTATATTATTTTTAAGTTTATAGCTTAGTATATTTTAATTTTTAATCCTTATTTATGGTCTGGAATGATTCTATAGACAACCTAATTCTGTGAATTTAAAGAAAATGCACGCTTACCCTCTTTACCATATAAAGACTATGTTAATGAAAAGTAATTTACAAACTATACATTTCAATTCTTAATAAACGAATAATATTAATTTTTATTTTTTTGTATTATATATTTTTAATTGGCGTTGATATATTAATACAAATTTAATAATCTAAGAACTGTCTAATATTAATACATAAAAAAACATTGATAATATTGTTTCATAGTTAATAATTTTAATAAGAACTAAAAATAAAAGTATTACATTTTTTGATAGTATGTAATTATATGTGAACATATCATTTGTTTTTATTGGCAATTTTATTGGACACTGTGTGGGTCTGTATTTTTTAAATATAGTTAAGTTCTTATCCAAGTGCATTAGAAGATTCTCTAAACTAAGCTGTAATACATATGGACTAATCGATACATGAATTTACGGAATAAATTAAAAAAATATGTACGAGTATATAAACTTTATAATTATATTGATTAAAAAATTGTTTACTATGAATAACTACAATTATTGTATAATAAAGTTTAATCTGTAAAAATCAATATATGTAAAGTATGCTGATTTTACCAGTTAAGCAATTATATTTTTATATTTTTAATAAGTCGACAAATATATCAAATTTTAAATATTTAGTAAAATAAAATAAATAACACATACCGTGTAATTAAATATTTAAATAATTTAATGTATTGAAATATTCGCTATTTTAATTTTCAAATGTTGGTTGCGTTTTCACTAGGTATCATTATCTGCATATATTTGAGCAACAAGTAGTGTTTCAAAAATCGAACTCGATCATTTGATTTTTTATCTTTTTAGTACATTTTTACATTACTGCATGTATAAATTATCTTTAATTGCTAATTTTGTATAATGCTGGTTATATTAAAAATTGCATAATATATCTTCAATATTATTAAAGTTCTTAAAAATAAATTTATTAGCACGTAGAATGCTACATATGTATAAGCAAGAGCAGATTTCATATCAAAATTTTTATTTTGCAATTGGTAAAAGAAACATATTGTACATATACGTATATAATAATTTTGCATTTGTAAGATATAAATAAACGACTCATATATATATCATTGATCGAATATTTAATATTGCTTATTATTTTTCAATATTCTTTGTTTCTATTTAGGTTATGGTAACAAAATTATTTTATTTAAAAGGAAACTTAAAATAAACTTAATATTAAGTATACAAATTATTAAACATATATACGGATAATATTTACATTAAACTTTAATCTAAAAATACCCTAAGACAGTGTAAAATTATTGTAAGATAATTAGTAAGTTAACACATGTATCATTTCAAATTAAAGTAGAAATAAAAAATTAAATAAACGAATATACACTGTACAGTAAATCATAAATCTATATACTTCAGATTTGAATACATTTACTGCTCATTTTGAACAATCATATTCAAATAAAACTGAATAAGCTTGTAAAATGTATTAGGCGTAAATACTTTATTCAAGACGTAAATAATGAAATACATATTGTTATAACTGTATATATTATGATTAATTTTTTACATACTTATAACAATTAATTATAAAATAAATTTTCTCATAATACAAGTTGTATAATTTTTACAGAAAAACTATACTTTCAATTTCGGTTTATTTCTCTAGCAGTGCTGTATAGGTTCATTTATTTTATGTGAAACTAGATCAGTACATTTTAATAATAATTCTGTAATTATTATATAATTCTGCATATAATGAAATAAAAATATAAAAAAGCTATATTAATTTACAAAAATGTATTCGATTATATATTATATGATACAACTCTATGATTTAGTAATGTAATGAGGTAGAAAATACTGATATTGTTTGTATAAGTTGAATAATTTATTTGTTGGATAATTTAAAACGGTAAATGAAGGTATTTTATGAGATATTAATAAAAATAAAAACTGTCCTTTTTGCAAAACATTTTTTTTAACTATTTTTTAATAATTTAATTTTCAACATAATTGTATTAGGAGTGGTAACGTCGGCTACTATGATTTCGGAATTTTCACGTAAACCTAAATCAAATAGTGTTTTTGATAAGTTTTGTCGAGTTTTCTCTTCAATACTTGGAACACTTTGAATATATAAAGTTTTAATTTTTCCTGAAATATTTGCCGTAATACCTGGGTTTTTCATTTGTAAATCATTTTTCGAACATAATAATTGAATTAAATCTTTCAATTTAATATAAATACTTTTAATTTCAATTTCTTTTATTGTCTGACTACACGTTAAACAATTAATATTTTTTTCTGCTTCATAAGTATAACCATATATTCCATCTGTATTTGTAAAAATCTGTAAGATAAATTATTACAATTAAAAATACAAAATTAAAGAAAAAAAAATTAATATAAACATTATGATAATATTAAATTATTATTACATATTAAAATATACAGCAAAATAATAGTGACAATTAGAATTAAAAAAAAAATTATGATTTTATTATTCCTAACTCATTTCTAACTTCTACAACTTTCTTACTAAACTTCTAATATTTTTAATATACACTTCAATATAAAAATGATTAATTTTATTAGTAACATTGATCTTCAATACACATTCAAATTGATCAGATAATAAAATATTTTACCACATATTTCATGCAGATTAGTTAGTATCTTACTTAAAGACTTATTTTTTTAGTACTAATCATATTGATAGATCATTCCTCGTAACATTAATTTCCTTTGTACGTGAAAAGAGGATTCAATTTGGTTTATTTGATTACTAATTAATTATTTGATCAATATAAATATCGTTATGCTAATTCTTCAACTTTTATATTGTGAATCTCATTGTTTATATTTTTCACAATTTTACCGAGCAAGATATATTTAATTACTTGCAAATAGCTGCACTTCGATTGAATATATTATTTTAACCCTTTATTGTTTTATGTGAGAAACATTTTTTTATTCGCATTCATAACCTTTTTTAAACTTAATTTTAATTTCTAAACTTCAGAAAAAAAAATTTTATATTCTAAAATAACAATAGACAATAGTTTAATAATTTTGTTTAAAGAAAACGCAAAGTAATATGATTGGTTTATGTTATTGTGCGTAGAAGTTTTCATTAATATTCTGGCACCCTTATTTTAGATTACAAATATATTATACCCCCTGTTTAGAATTGCATTCATCCGGATCGAAGGACTGTTTAGGATTAGGCTATACCCACCAGTTTAGTGGAGGGAGAAAAGTGTGGTTAAGTGTAACTGCGTCAATTCAGTATTTAACACATCTGCTTTTCGTGCTTGTTATTACGTTTTATTTTACAACTACACTATAATGAATCTACGTTGACTCTGAGAGTCGCTGAATTCTCGCCGATCCTTGGTTGTTGCCACGAGCTGTTAGCATGCACTACTTGTAGAGGTAGGATGTCGTAAATCTTCGGAACCTCTTGATGCAATGCGCTTGGTGGTGAAGCACTACACTGAGAAGTGATAGGTCATAAATCTCTCGACACCTCTTCGTGTAGTGCCACGTGGTGGTAACTTGATTGCTGACCCCCTGAAAGATGTCTCGTGGTGTGGAAGGGTGAAGAAATGGTTCGATACTTGATGTGGCGTCGAATGGTGTTGTTTGCACTGACATGTACAAGCTGCCAACAATGGAGGCAATTGTGCATTTGTTTTTTTTTCGAAGGTCCAATGACCGTGGAGGTTTCCCCAGAAATTATAACCCTTGGGACTTTCACCGAAATGATAGCCGTTGTTTTCCCAGAAATTCTCTAACTTTTCTAACATTCGAGAAATTCTCTGAATCTCAAACACCCTATTTATTATTAAGTGGCAGATTTCATTGAAGTAGCTTCAACTTTTCAGTAACCTTTTACTTAGATAAACTAGCAATAATATATATATACTGATCGTTTCACAAAAAGATTAATTATATAAACTCACTCAATATAAGTTCACGAATTTACTATATAAATAATGAGATTTCATTTAGTTATAAATACGAAGACGAATATCATTTTCTCTTCGCACTTTATTTATAGAACTATGATTAACTGATATATAATTACGAAAAACTGGAAAAATAGATTGCATACGTTATTCAGATTTATAAAAAAAACTATCAAATAAATTTATATTTATTAAGTATTAAGGATTTGAATTTATTTTAAGTTATTGTTAAATTTGGAACTTGTTGTCTCACGAAGGACGTTCATTTACAATCGCAAAATCAAAAGAGACTGTATTATTTAATAATTTATTGTTAATAACTCAATAATACTTTTTAGTTGAACAATTATTTATTCGTAACTCATTAGATATATCATTATCCTTTTTAATATTGAATGCCTTTTTTATATCGACGATCGACTGAAATATGATTTTCAAAACTTAAAATTTTAGTTATTTTTATAAGATCCTATGATCTTATAGTGAAGTAAATAATTAAAAGATACATATATTTTATAATTCAGTATTATAATTTTATAATAATGTTATAGCTTTAGAACTATTAGAACTATAAACTATGAACTACTTTTGAATGTGGATATTACATATTCAGTTATGTCATTATATATGTTGCATCATGATGCATATAATCTATGTAATCATAGCGAAAATACTATAACACTTTATAACAATAACATTCTATATATATATATATATTATATATAATATAACATTCTATAACAATAATATAACATTTATTGTCAATAATAAACTCATATTTTCATACAAAGACTTCAATTTTACTAAATCTTTTATAATTAAAATTTTATGAAATTTTTAGTTAAAAGTATTTTAAGTTAATGTAGCAAATGAAGTGTAATAATTTATATTCAAACAACTTTATTTCTATTTTTCTATGCATTCTTGGTTATTGTTATATAACGACAAGTTGGAAAATGTGCGAAATGGTTTATTATAATACAACATCTTAATATTAAATTAAATTTAATATTTTTTTATATTATATATATAATAATAATAAATTAATATTTTTAATTTTTTTTTATTTTATGAAATAATTAGTAACTTTTTATTAATTAATTTATTAATTCAGTAACTATATTTATTATTCGATTGGTTATTTATAAAAGCTGGGAATTTACATTTTTCGTTTCCTAAGCATTCCGTAATCTATCTGTAGTATTTTAAGATTTGTTAAAAAATATTTAAAAATAGTCAAATAAACTTATGGTTTTCGATTTTGATAAATTAATATATTACTACTTTAGAAAATAATAAGCATTCATATTTCAAAATTTGTAATTAAATAATTAAAAATTATTAATAAAAAGAACTTGTTATTCTATATTCTATGCATATATAAACAAATTAAATAATTACCATATAATTATTTAACGATGGACTGCAACTAGATGCAAGTTTAAAAACTTCTGTACAACATATGGATGCAATTACAGCATTTGTCGATGCAACAGCAGGTATAATGTTTTTTACAACACCTTGAACTAATCGATACGTTAATCCTTGAATTCCAAAATTGACTGCTCGTTCCATAGATTTTTCGTAAATCCAATTTATATGCTGTGGATCATCTCCATCAATAGAACAATCAAAAGGATTTTCCTTAGGCCATTGAATTACTTTAACATATTCTATGCAGTGCTCTGGTAAACGCGGAGTATTTGCTATAGTGCATAATGGATAAGTAATCTACAAATAAAATATGTTTATATATATATATATATATATGTGTGTGTGTGTGTGGCGTGTGTTTATAATTAATAAATAAATAACACGTTTTTGAAGTAATATAAAATTAAAAATAATTTAAATTTACTAATTAAATAATTAATATAATCTTTAATAAGATGTATTTGTAATCAAATTGAATAATTTCGCTGAAGCATTTATAAATTCTTACATTATCGCAAGTATAAAAAAACTATACTTTGCGCAGATTTTCTAACTGTGAAAAGAATATTGCTTAATAAGCTACAAGGGTATTTTAAGTAAATTCATTCATCATAAAAAGCTAATTAGAAAAACAAAATAAAAATATTTTATTTTTAATAAATCATATATATTTTTCTAAATTTTGAATATAGTATAATTAAAAATCTAATTTATAGACAATGTAAACAGTAATATTTATATGACTCTTTTATAAATAATTGTTCAAATATTTAAATATGAAATCTATTATTTATTTCATTATTTAATATAGTTAAAATCAAAATATAAGTTTTAATTTAAAGACATTAGATAGTTTTTGTTTGTTTAAGTTTATGATATATCTGTTTTTTATTTTAATCAATATCAAAATAATAATCACTTTCATTTGTTATATCTTTAAAATATGATCTTATTTATAAATTTTAAGTTATATTTAGTCATAATTAAAAATTTTAATTTAATTTTACATATATTTTATATAATGTTATCTATATATAAATGAAGCATTAAAAATTGCAAATGAATTGTTAATTAAGCTATTATTTATTCAATTGTCTTAGTTTGGTTCTTAAACTTTTGTATGCTTTGAAATATAAAAAAATTTATAGAAATTAAGCATGTGGACTATTAATTTACTAGAAAAGATTTTGTTTTCCAAACCTTCATATTATAATTAGAACAAAAACTGTATATTTTAAATATATATAAATCACATTTACAATTGATAAAATTTAACTAAAAATTTAGAAACATTAAAAATTAGTTCTTACCAATATCATAGATATTGTGTTAAAATTAAATAAATAACAGTAAACTTGACACAATTATGTGCATACTTTAATAATATAGCAAAATTAATTTTTTTTATATATTAAAGGAAACTGTTTTGTTTCTATACTACATGTAATAATTAGTGTACAAGTGAACAAATATTACCTAGAAAAGATTTCAGAAAACCTTTTTTTCAGATTACTTTATTTTTCTATATAAAATAATAATTAATGATTTTAAATATCATCTAAAAAAACAAGAAAAATGCTTGTATATAAATTTAATATATATATGAATAGGATTGCATAAAGCTAATCAGCCAAGAGAATATATCTTCTTAAATACTATAAAAAATAAATAGAATTAATAATATATAGTTCCACATAATAAAAATAGTTACTCAAAATAAACGAGTTCATCTACATTAAAGAACAATATAAGTATAATTTTCATTTAGTAATATTTATCAAATTTTGTAATTCTGTTATGTTCTACATGAATCAAACTGAAGAATTGGCTAAATGACAAACAGTATTTTTTCCTCTTGCTTCATTTATACATTTTGCAAAATTTATAAATTAAAAGTTCATTTTTCAAAAAAATTAAGAAAGGTATATCAATTTATACAGTATATTCAATATCAAACAGAATATATTCTTGAAAAAAATTTTCATTTATATATATGAAGTATTTGTATATATACAATAAAAGTATGGTACAAAATGTAGAAAATAAAAATTAATATATTACTAGTACATACTATATAGTATATAACAAGACGTTCTTTTAAAAATCTTTAATATTTTATTTGATTGAATTTAATATATATATATTACTATGTTCTTTTCTTTTTAACTAAAAATTGTTAATTTTATAAAACCAATAATAACAATTAATTTTAGATCAACAAAATATTCTTGTACTATTACCTATATGGGGTAATATTAAACTATTGATCATAAAATTTTTAAATTATTGATATATAATATTAAATTAATATTTTATATTTGCAGCTTTATATTAACATGTATGTTTAGAGAATATTTATTCAATTTATTTAATCACATAATTTGAGTCATAAATGACTGACTCAATTTTAAAATTATGCACATTTAATTTATTTAAACAGCAAATTTAAAACGAAAAACAAATATATTTAATATATTAGTAGTGTATTACTATAAGAAACATGGATAAAAAATACAGGTACACAGAAGTGAAATGTCAACAAATCACATTATAGTAATAACAGAAATTTTCTTCTTTTTTTGTACTAAGATCGATATAGTACTATCAGAAGAATATTTCCATATTTACTTTGTGTTATATTGTAATATGTTAAAATCAAACCCATGTCATCTTTACAATTCTAAATTTACATCATTTAAGGAATAATATATTACATTAAAATTTGAATATCAACATTTGGAAACTTTAAAATGCTGAATTGTAATTAAAATGACTATTCATTGTTTATATTTATAGAGAGTATATATAGAGAGAATATATAAAAATATGAATTTAATATTTTTAAAAAGTATTACAAATATAGGCTACCCTTTCTTGTATATACCTATACCCTTTCTTTTATATTTTAGATACTAAGATTACAAGTAATATTAACAATAATATTAAATAACTAATTTTCATGACAATATTATTTTTAGTTTATATTACAATTGTCATTTACTTTGTAATTCAACAATAATTTCATTTTTTACTAAAATTTGGATAAATATTAAAAATACTCTTTTATTTTTAATATAAGCTATTCATATGTTAAATTTTGTACAAGTATTAAATAATCATAAAATTTATTACTTGTGGAGGATATAAATCTAGAGTACATTCTATGCAAGCAGTTAGTCCTGGTAGAACAACTCGAATATTCCCTTTAAATCCCTCTGTTCCACCATCAACTAATGGTATTACAGTTGATTGATCTAGAATGCCATTTTCATAAATTAGTAACGATACTAACATGCCATTAATCCATCTCCTTGCAATTATTGAATCTAAGCCACAAATAATTATATGAAATTGTCTATAGAAATCTTCATTTTTATCTTGAATTTTACAAAAATGTGGTATTACATTGCAGCCAGGTATACGGTCATTTATAAATTTTGCTGCTGTTTCTGATTTTGAAGCACCAATATCTTTGTGTCGAAATAAAAATTGTCTAAAAAGGTATAAAAAAATATTTATTACTTAATATTATAATAAATATTGAAGACAATTCAGACTCTATTTTTAAATTTTAAATTATTAATTAAAATAATAAATAATAAATCACTATATAAGTTATTCAATACAAGTAAATTCTTTTGATAAAAAATAACAAGTTCAATAATTATCATTGTTTTAAATAGGTATAAAATTGACGGATTACTTTTTTAAACTTACACCATGTATAATTAATTGATCTATACAGTCTATGTAAATTCTTAAGTATATATTTTTTGATCGAACGATTTATAATTTTCTTTATAATTAAAACTTAAAATTTCAATTTAATATAATCTATAATTTAATATATTTAATAAATAAAAAAGACACTATTCATATTGGCTTTTAAAGATAGAATATACTTGTTACATAATTTAATATACAGAAGTTTATTTCTTTTATACAACACTACTTTTTGGTAACTAAAAACTCCTAATTCCATATATTATTCATTGTTGTAATTAACGGTAAAAAAACATGTTTATATATCAAAACAGTCTCCCTATTTCGGTATTTCATATTAAATATAAGTAATATTTCTATTTATCTACATAATGGATTTTTTATATTGTAGTACATCTCACTGTATATGTTTGACTTTTTTATTATAATTCATATTAGTAAATATAAAAATTATTAATTTACAGTATTGTAATTAGTTGTGGCTGCTAGTATTATATTTGACCATACATAAAAAATTCATGGTTTAATTAGTACAGAGTATTTGATATTAGTGACTAATTAAAGTATACTTTTTAATTAATTTACAAATATTTATCAAAATTCGTAAAATACTTTTTTTCTTAAAAATTTTTTTTTTAATTGTAAATTATAAATTTTCTATGATTATTAATCGATCCATGGTTTGATCTTCTCTATTAATTTTTATCATTTAAATTCGTAATATTAAGTAACATTAATAAATTATGTGAAAGTATTACATCTCTGTTAATGTATACAAGTGTGTCACTCTTAAAATATTTTAAGAAATTATAAAAGTGCATATTTAACTCAAACATTTTATCCATGATAAAATTCAAAGAATATGAGTGAAATTATGTATATTTGTTTATTTTCTATTTAGATTAGAATATAGAATATAGATTATTAGAATGTAGAAAATTATCTTTAAAAAAATTGAATTTTTCAATTTACTTCAATTTAATCTATATAACATATTGTAACATTTAAATTTCAACAAAAAAAGTCTTTGCATTTATTCTTGTCCTTAGCATCAATTGTTGTATTAATGATAATACATTGATTTCCTTTTCATGGATTATTTTTATTTTAATATAAATATGCTTTCTTTTTTTAAATTTGTTTAATTTATTTATTGAATAACTATAAATGTACAATTTAATACTGCAAAATTAATTATGTATACTTTTAAATACAAAAATTTTGTTACTTTTATATCTGTATAATAAAATTCACCAATAAGACTACAAATTTCATTACATTACAATAAACTACATTACATACACTAAATTACAATAACCGAATTATATTTCACTTATAAAATAATAAATAATTTTTCTTGAAATTTGTTATTACAAACAAATTGTAAATGAAATTTACATTCAAGTTACTTTAATAGAAGACAAATGATTACATACTACATAAGAATAAATGAACATGCTAAAGAAAAAATAAAATTACAAAAAAATATATATTTTGGACTACAATAAAAAAAATTATATTATCAATGTTATAATATATATATATATATATAATTTAATCTAATATATATATACAATACTTTCACAACTTTTATTTCAAATCTATAATTTGAATAATCAATGTAGTGTTTAATTATTTATTATTTATTTATACATCTAAAACTAATTATACTTTTTTTTTAATTTATTCAAATAATTATATCTTTTTATAGTTTCAAACAAAAATAGTACAAATAAAAAATCTATAAAAATCAATTGTTTTACTAATTATTTAAAGATATAAGTACTGTACATTATTCAATAAATATATATATATATATATATATTTCCTTTATCAAAGTAAATTTTATTCTTATTTATTAATTGTTTAATAAAATTTATTTTTCAAAAATATTCCTATTCTTTAAATTAATTTATGAATTCATATAACACAAAATTAATAAAAATCTCTTTACAATATTATATAAGAGTACAAGTTTCTTACCTATTTAAATTTGATAAATCAATTATATCCATATCAATAATATGCATTTGTCTGAACCCCATAAGTGATAAATTTTTCAAACATTCACAACCTAATCCACCAGCACCAATTACAAGTATTTTACATGTTTGCATTAAAAATTTTAAAGATTCTGATGAAGGTTCAAAATCTGGACGACAAAAAGGTCCAGATCGTTCTAAAACTTTACGTAAATGACTTAATTTTCTATGACTATATTCACTATCCATTATCAAATAAATGTATAACACGTATAAATAAGTAAGGTTTATTTTAATAATTTTTTCAAAAATTATCAGAAATGATTGTAAGTAGAAATTTCTTTAAATTTTAATGTGATTCATATAATCATATAAAATAACTAAGTATTTTATATTATTTATATTATATGATATAATCTGTAGTATTTTATAACCAATTTTTTATTTGCATTTAAGAATTTGTATGTTGATTGAACATATATTATGCAGTTACAAGAAAGAATACGATAGAAAAATCTATTTAATAGACTGTTAATATATTTATTTACTATGCACAGTTAAAGCCTACTTATTTTATTAATACTTCATAAAAACCAAGATAGATAGATATAAAAAATTTCAAATTATTTAGTTCTACATTATTATTTATAAATATATTTATTAATAATATGTTATTTGTAAATCTATATATGGTATATATATAAAATTTTAATTTTGTAAATTGTAAATGTAAGTTTTTATATTTAAAAACATGTATATAAAATGCCACAATTTTTTATACTTGATAGAATATTTAAAACTATTAACATTGTACCATTGGGAAACTTAAATTTACATTACGCATGCGGCAGAAAGGGATACTTTCAACTTTACAGGACCTATTTGTGATCACTTTATAATGAGTGAATAAAATGATCTTTAAATTTTTGTACGGTTAAATATTATTTATAATAATATGATCATTGATTATTTACATTTCAAATTTTCAGTTGGAAATGGTTAAATAATAAAATCGAAGTGAAAGCCTTATATAGCGTTACATTAAAAAAAAATTGACTAGAATTTATAAATTAATGTTTATAATTATGATATATAAATATATTATACTTATTTATTATATTTTCACAACTAAAATCCTGAGCTAGTATTGTTATATTAATAAATGGTGTAAATTTGAATTATAGAGCTATAAATTTGAATTTTTCGCTGTAAATGGTTATTATGACAGCACTGCATAGAAGTACTGATTATCTTTTTTTATTTAAATTATCGTTTGTTACTAAATAAACGGTTAATCCATCGATTTATAAATATTTGCGGTATAAATGTTCAAACATACTCAATTTTAGTTGTGCCTGGTAATTAGAGATTCTTAGATTCTAAGATTAAATTGATATCTACTCTACAATCATTGTTTTCTCGATATATGCTGTTTGAAACATTGTTCTTGATATCAGCTATACATTATTAAATTTATACATTTGAATTTTATTTATAAAGTGTTAAACAAGATTAAGAAGTTGTTGTATTTAATACACAATCTCGGTAATAATTCTATATTAGTTCATGATTCATGATTCAACAATTTATTGTTATACACTCATCTCACTATTTGTATCGCTACTAGCATTGACTATTATTGTCTACATGTCGTGTATTTACAAGTGTTCATGCACACATACACACACGCACGCACGCGCGCACACACATGTATTTTTAATAATGAAATAGTAATCACAATAACATTAAAATTTGTCGTTATAAATATAAATCTATTTCGCAATTTTTTATCTAAGTTATTTTCAGTAACAAGATAACAAAGTTACAATAAAATTTATAATTTATGTATTTAACCAATCTTTCAACAATTTTTTGCGCAGTTCTGAATAAGGTACGTCGTGTAAAATTGTAAATTTTTATAACATACTGATAATACATGATGAACAGAGTAACGTATTGGTTTTAATATCATCAGCATTGAAGTATAAGATAGAACATTATACTTCACGAGGTCATGATATTGCAACCATCAGGTATAAAGTACAAGGTGAAACAACAAGAGATATATATGAACCATTTAACTACAAGTTGTATTTTCACTACCCAGATATTCTTAGAAAGAAAGTCTAAAATTAAGTATATAATGATTGATTCTGATGAACTGATATTTGATAGATAACAAATAATAACAAATAGGATGAAAAAAAAATTTTATTTTATCTATTTTAAAGATAAATCCAAAGAATTAAAAGAAAAGAACGATCGAACGATGACATTTTCTCACGCCAAATTTCCGACTAGCCAAAATCGTAGAATTCTTGATCGCTCTACAGGTCTGTTAAGCCTCGAACTTGGAAAGTTACATTTTCTCACGTCGAATTTTCAATTAACCCAAAGCTTATATTTTCTCTAGTGCGAGTTGCCGTGCCGATACTTAAGGAAGCGCGCGACAAGACTCCACGTAGTTACCATCAGCAGTCACTCAGTACACAGTGTCGGTAGTTAACATAAAGCAGTCATCCACTACGTAGCGTCAGTAGTTTTCACTCAGCAGTCACTCAGTACACAGTGTCGGTAGTTTACAGTGGCACTATTCAGTTATTCATCCAAACCAGTCATCTATGCCCAAGTAACACGCGCTCACTCGATGCATCTATTGCAAGGAACGCTCGTTCTCTATTCCAGTGCATCAAATACAATAATCCGTCAAGGGCTGACTGCCATTCTATAAATAGTCAACTATAAAAATCATGGTATCAAATCCTTCTGCTTTCGAAGGTATATCATTTATCTTTATTGCGAATAACTAGCACACTAATACTCCCATACTCCCTGTTCGATTTTAAGGGTTTAGTTTACGGCTTGAACTGCCAATTCAATAGTTCAGTGGATTAGTCACTCGTCAATATAACTTTAAAGGAAATAATAAGTGAAAGGGCTGAAAAATATTATGTATTTTAGTAAAACAATGTTTATTATTTGTTAATAATTATAATAATAATATTGAAATGTTATTGAGAGAAGATTCTTCTGTTGTAGTAATAAGGGTGTTTCCTTGAATTCTCGATTATTGTAGATTCTATGGATATTACTGTGTCTCTTGTAATTGAGGTTATGCTGATGTTGTAAATATCAGCCGTTGTAGTTAATCATGTAGTCAAGATGGTGTTTGAATCAAGTATGTTTGATATATGGAATAACTATACTTGATATGGTGTAAGATGTTTAATGGAACTTGGTGAGTAATCAATTGTGTCTTTAATTATTTATGGAGGCAGTAGAAAGACTAGTCACACACAAGAGTAATTAATTATAAGTCTTTGTGCTCTTGAAGGACTTAATGAAATGTATTTATAGTCGATTATTTAATATATTGTTGTCTGGCCTTGACAATGTGCTTGACGAATTGCGACACTTGTCGACGTCACGGGTAAAAGCGTTGGTTCGAAAGAGAGACCGTAAGTTTGCCCGATCGACTCTTGTGCGAGGTATGACTAGCTTATTTATTAATATAAAAATGTACCTTGTGAGCTGCTGACAAGGTGTGTTATTGTACTGCGTAGCTGATGTTCCCTTTGATTACTATTCCAACTGTATACTATATACTAAAAAACTGAGCGGCAATTACAGTTAAGTGAGCACGAAGTACGATTACAATGAGCGTATGAGCCTTTTGAATACGCACACCAACCGAAGGCTTGATCGTTCCGCTGAAAATACCGACCATTCCATGGCGGTCCTGCTGAGGGCAGATCGAGACCCGTGTCGACAATCGGCGGTCTTGAAACTGGCTTCAATCTCGAACACTTCCCCTTATGAGTATGATCGATTCTCTTATTACCATACTCCCCCTTATGAGTATGGTCAATTCTCCCTGATAAGCACTGCTATCTACCATTATAACCTTCCCATGCTCATGTGATGAGCATGATTGGCTGTTCTTGCTGATGCTTACAACGTCAGCATAGAACCCAATAAGTCATATTCCCCATCATGAAATATTCAAAATCCATTGCTGATCCCCATAATACCATTAACAACATCACTACCACTACTAAGAAACAATCACATCATTGTAATAGAATAATCCCCTCTCTCCCACAAGAAGTGAACATAGAACAGCAATGTTGTAATTGTTAATGAAACAGAATAAACGATGTCTTAAACGAAGTCACAAACTGTATATATTTTCAGCCGTCCACATGTGTTTTTCCTATGCATCGATATGGCAAAAAACTAATAAACTGAACTATGAAATTGGCAGTTCGAGCCACAAACTAAACTTTCGAACATTTGGTCTTTCGAGCCGGATTATAATTTATTTATCATTTATCATTATTGAATTTATGAAACATAAACAATTTATATAAATACTGAAAGAATTTTAATGAATATTTAATAAATATTAGTTTAACATTTATTCAAATTTACAAATGAAAATAAGTTTTTATAACAGAACACAAATTAAGCACCATCGGTATCTGATATCTTTGATAAATATTTTATTTAATCTTCTTTTCTTTTAGAATCTATAACTAGTTGCTGAAATTTAATAAATAATCTTCAAGATAATTAATTTATAACCAAGTTTATTATTATTTATATATTTTTATATTTATCATTTGTTATTTTTTTCTTATCATTTATAACAATTATACGACATTTTATTTAAATTAATAATGTTATTGATATTTTTAAAACACCAAAATTAGTTGATCATAAAACGACTTTTTGTACTTTTGCATCTATCTAGATACGTTACGATAAATGAAATTATGATATAAGATATTTGTCTAAAAATAAAGTACCGGGCGAGGAGGATCAAGTATCTAAGATTAGCTGTGAGCTCTCGATGTTGATAAGAGGATTGCAGGCTAGTGGACAAGATATTACAAGTATTCAATAAAGAGTTGTTTTGTTAATTAGTTTTATTTTATTTATATAATTGCACTAGTTGATTATAATGAGTTTTCTTTCATGATTGAGCGCTTGCTTTTCTTGATTTGTATGTGTAATTGCCACTGAGCGTCCATGTACGTCACATACACAGGAAGAAGTTGATGCCTTGCTGGTCCTCTATATGTAATGCACGTGTAGATGGAATAATACACACAGAAGAACGAGGTCATAAACTCCCGCGCTTCCTTGTATATGAGCACGTAGCGATTGCTTGAATTGCTAGTATTCTGTTTTGCAGATAGCTTTACGTATCTGCAGATTGGCGTATATAGCTTGATATAGTTATGTATTAATTTGGAATGGAACGTTACCTCGTGAGTCTGCACGTTGTGTATAGCTATGTTTTGTCTTGTTCTTTGAGTTGCCTCGTATGGCTCCTTGTAGTTTGATTGTGTATACTGTGCGGACTAAGATTCGTAATTCTCGATTCCCCTTTTTTGTATTACACTGCTGCGAGTGTATGATTTGATTATCTAGCACTTGTGATGAATAGAATAATTTTGCGTAATTAGCTTGGACTTTCTGATTATTTGACTGCGTTTAATTGACTTGTTCTTTTTCTATTAGATAAGATAAGATAAGTGATTGTGCCTTGCCGGCGTCGCCTTTTTAAAGCCTTCTCTCGACCACGCGGTGGTCGATGACAATTCCCTCTCTTTTGGTATCGCCAATCAGAACTGTCTTGTCGATCATGGCGTCGCCAATGAGATTTAGTCGTATTAGTGTGTCCAATCAGAAATCTTCTTTAATTTATGGCATTTCTAATCAAGGCGCCTTTTGAGTGGTGGGGTCTCCCACTAGTGAGTCTTGTCAAGATGGAGGCTCCAATGACAGCGGCTCTTGCTCAACTCCCCTCCATGAAGAGGGACTTGATGCCGCGCTTTTCCCTCTCCATCCTAGTATCGTCGCACGCATTTCTTGGAGTCATGCGCGTTGCGATCGGTCAGTATTGTGAAGGTTAGGTATAGCATTGTTTTTGAGTGGATCATCTGGCTTGTGTTTTTCAGACTAATTTTATAACTTGTTTACGCCAGATATTTTATGACTTGTTGTCGATAGATGCTTTATGGCGAGGTCGTGTCAAATATCTCGTAGCATTAGTTTTATGACTTGTTTTGCTGGACACTTGGAGCCTTGTTCTCGCGAGATGTGTTTATGAAGTTTATTTTCTTAAGATATTCGAAGTTTTGCTGAATTGTTTAGATTTAGTTAATCCGAGGCGCGTTTGAATGTTTATTCCTTGAGTAGTCGGAAGTTCGCTTTTTCGGAACTCTTATCTCGAATTTTCCAGATGTTTAATGAGCTGGGAGTTTTCTTACATTCTCGAACAATATTAATCCCACTCAATTATGATGATTGATTTAAATTCTCCGTACCTTGATTCAATACTGCGAACGTAATGGTCGTTTCGATGAGTATTTACGATATTAACTCGACTGGTCTTAGACTTGGAACAAATACATTACTCCATGTAGATGTGACAGTATTAATTTATCACTAACATAATTTATTATATTAAATATAAATCTAAGATAATTGTAGATTTGCTGTTTTATATCAATATTTATTTTTCAATATTTAATTTATTTCACTATACTATATTTTACTTTATTAAATAATCATATATTGCATTCGATTTTCTTTAAAATTTTTTTTAAGGAGTCTGCCTTGTTAGAGAAGATTTTTATAACAGCTACCAATTTGATCTTGATTTAAATAAGAAAGTAAGCGATACTAGCTAAAGTTTGAGGTTGAAAAATAAACTACATTAGACTTTAATTAAAAATATTGTGTTCGGGATTGCAGTCAACCGGTGGTGAAATGACCAAGATGGTTGGATTAAACCATGTCCACCAGTTTACTTGTGGGAAAAGTGTGGTTAAGTGTAGTGATTAATGCTTCAATTCAGTATTCAACACCTTTGCTTTTCGTGCTATTTATTGCGTTTTATTTTACAATTGCACAATTATGATTCTATGTTGATGATGAGAGTCGTTGAAATCTTGCCATTCCTATATGGTTTCCAGATGGTGTAGCATGTCCTACCTATTGAGGTAGGAGGTGGTAAATCTTCGGATCCTCTTGATGTAGTGAGCTTAGTGGTGGGTGGCTATGCTGAGAAGTGTGAGGTGTTGCTGGCAAGTGAAGGGACAGTGCAATTATTCAAGACTACTTTTAATGTTTATCGTTGTTTGGATTATGAAGGTATTTCTTCCTTTGTTGTATAATTAATAAATGCTATCTTAACATACATTAAATTGTTGATAATAATGGTATGGTTGATGCCGCGCCTTTATTACGTTGGTCTTATCTATGAGGTATGATTGATGCCGAGTCTTTATGTCGATCTTATCTGTAATATGTTTGAATATTATTATGCTTGATGCCGCGCCTTTATTACGTCGGTCTTATCTATGAGGTATGGTTGATGCCGATCCTTTATGTCGATCTTTTCTGTGATATTTTTTAATAGTGGTATGGTTGATGTCGCGCCTTTATTACGTCGGTCATGTCTGTAATATGTTTTAATATTATTATGCTTGATGCCGCGCCTTTATTACGTAAGTCTTATCTTATGTATGAGTTGCTTCAATATATTTTATGTTTTCACTATTGTTTTATGGTCACTAATATGTTATTAATAATTTAAATAAATGTCACTATTTCTTTTCTAGACTATTACTTAATTGATTATTAATTATATATATTGTTAAACTGTAGTTTCTGTAGATGTACTCGAAAATATAATGCGTTTTATAATGATTGTGTAATGATTAATAGACTCAGGCAAATTGAGCTGCTGCTGAAAAAGAGATGCTGCTTGAAAGCCCTTATATATTATCGCACTATTTCTCAAATGCTAATGTTTGTTACCATGACGACATTGGTCGTGACGTCATTATGGCATAGCCTGGAAAGTTCGTTGCTAGCATTTTGTTTAAATAGCTGAATTGCGCTTTCATACCTCTCCCACTTTTGACTTTCAATTTTCTTTAATCCGTAACAAGAGTTAAATATAATAATTACCAATTATTATATAAAAGAAAGGAGAAATGAGTGAATAAAGAACAGTAAGTAACTTGGGTGGTAATTGAATAATAATTTACATCGAGAATGATCTAAGATTTGCTATACTTTAAAAATTAAATAGAAAATCTTTCGTTTGGAGATATGAAAAATATAAATTAGTTAACTAAATTTTTTATTTTATTAACTAAATTTAGACTATAATGAAGTTTAAAAAGTTAAAAAAAAGTGTTCAGGATTGGAGCACTTCATGTGAAATTTAATTTTCCTAAATTTGTAATCGTTATGCTCGCAAGATTATAAAAATTGACTCAAAAATTTCTCGATGATTTTAAAGCCTTTGCTTGCGAACGTCCTGCAATGTTTATCTATTTTCCGCATATCAATGTCGCTTGAATTCTACACGGATTGTAGAGCCTTGTTTTCCTACTATTCTTAAATGTTTTAGAGCTTGGACTCTGACGTCATTCAAGACTTTCGGCATGACAACACTTATGTATTGTTGACAGCTATGTAATCTTCCGTACGTATATTTAATGGACGCACACGACAAGCTCGCTCTCTTAGTGAAATTCTCTCAGTGAAGACGCCATGGCACGGATCATGGTCTGCCTTAGCAGGACCGCTATGGAATAGTTGATATATCTCAACAGAGCAGCTAAGGAACGACTAAGCTTTCAGTTTCTTACGCGCATTCAACAGGCTTGTAGGTTCACTGTAAAGTATCAGTCATTACTCTACATAGCAACAATAAGCTAATAAGCCAACAGTGAAGCCACAATCATTATAATCATTTAAGTGCGCCATAGTTAAGTAGTCAAGAGTGTTGATTGCATTACAAGAATGAATATTAAATAATAAGCGCACCATCAACGCACTTATCACAGAATTATGTAAGACAATGAATTTCTGTGAACTTAATCGAAGGAGAAACCAAACATTGAAGGCATGTACACGTGTCGAAGGCGTGCAGTATTTTTAGTGAGTCAAAGGAATCTGTGAAAGTCGTACTGTTACGGGACACTGCTACTTGCCACACGTCCCCGGCAAGACCAGAATTCCCTTGCACATCTGCACGAGGCCTTACATTTCCTTTCTAAACAACTCTCAAGACCACGGGGTTATCTCAACAATTCTCACTACTATCGATGAATCGCTTACATATTTATAATTCAAACCAAAATAAACGTTACGAAAACCAACTGTGTTGACACTGCATCGAAGCATTACCTTATTCCCATTTTGCCACCAGTAAAATGGTGGGTATGGTCTAATCCAATCACGTCTTGGCCTCACGACTTCCGGGTTATTGGAATTCCGAATAAGTATAAAATATACTAGAATGTCCGTTAAACATATTATTCGGAATTGAAGCATTTTCCAAGACCTTTGTCTTCGGAAATTTATAAGCCTTCTAGTTCTCGAATTTTTTAAACATTATTTTTCTCGGAATTCTCCAACTTTTTAAAGCTTTGCTTTCCCGGAATTCTCGACTGTCCCGCGATGATTATCTGGTTTCCGCATAGTAACACCTATCAATTGTTATCAGCTAACTAATCTGCTATGTGGACATTTAAAGCAAGCACACCACGAGACGGTTTACTCTGAGTTGATGCATTAACCTCTCACCTATCCCCCTCCCCCATCACCATTAAACCGGTGGTACGGTCTAATCCACCCACCGTGATCTGCGATCATACTGGTGGCTGGAATTCCAAACATTTGGTCCTTAGAGCCGGATAGTAGAGCTAATGCATTACCTCAGTGTTAATACATGGAAGGACGTGTCATTTATCTAAGAGAACATAATTAACAAATTTATTGTTTCAAAACTACCATTATCAACATCTATCTCTCAATTGGTTCTTATCCTGAGATACTGATTCATCACAAGAAAATGGCAAACCATGAGAAGAAGGACCACGAGAACTCCACGAGCTCTGACGCATCCATAACTACAGAAGCAGAAAATCGTATGACTCGTAGCGTCACCGCCATGCGATTACAGCAAGTAAGGAGATAAGGTAAGAACTCCCAAGGTTCCATTGGGATATCTCCACCATAGAAGGCCAAGACGCTCGAAAACGAATCAACGAACTTTACAAGGCATTTAATGAGGCGCCGACATTGTCTGGTAGCTACAACCATACTAAAACTACTGTTATGTCACGCTAGTTCACTACAGCGCCGACAGACAGAGCCTAGCTCCCATAATTACTATTATGTTTCGTTATCGTTCTACAGTGATTACTAACTACTAATCTCACTTAGTCATTTAGTCACTCAGTCATATCAACGGCACCACTAAGCCACGTTCCAATCAGCCAAGAGCCAAGAGCCGAGAGCTCAGAGTTATGAAAAACGCGATTGTGCCATCAATCCTACTTAGATCAACTCTGCACCAACACATCACGAATAAGAAGATGAGGCTGAACCACTAAAAAACATTAATGTGACGCAAAAGACTACTAAAGGGACTGCATAACTGTCCATCAACTAAAGTAGACTTACTCAGTGTACAAAGGAAAACACAGGGAAGAATCACTAGGCGAATCCAACAATTAATAAAAAAAACATAGTAATCAAAAAATATAAAAAGCAAGTTGCTTCAATGGAAAACCGCACCCAGACACAATCATCCACAAAAATATCAGTGAGAACGTATCATTCACCCGTAGCAACGACTTTCCAAGGCCAAAGGATCACCATATGCACGTATTACCAACAGCAGTATTTTGTGACCAGACTTAAGCATTGTCAGTCACGGAGAGAAAATATTTCAAGGAGGAGCAAAGGCTGTGGCCTAACTAGCCTTACGCCTCACACCACTACGCAGCAGTACGACTGGAAACCCAATTCAACTACAGAACCGCTGCATGGCGGGCGGTTTCCCAGTAAAAAAAAGTCTCCAAGAATTCATAACACTAAATGTACGCAATCGTATTTAAGAAGCAACGAACGGAGAAGAAAACAGTCTTGTTGAAATACACAAGTGAAACTAGTGTCAGTAATATCTGTGAAGGTCAAACTCGTCTGAAGGAATCCCTGCAAGGTATATTATTATTATTACTCTTCAAATGTTATTACTGCTGGACAGCTATCAATATTATTTACATTGTTACAAATCATCGCCTAATTCTCGGGACCGCAACCCGGCCCATGTCTATCATAATTATCGATAGAGCCTGGCCTAAAAACCCTCTGACTTGAGTCCCTAGCAGACAAGCAAGAGACGGCGCCAATCCTGATAGTAGACCCCAGCCTAAATCTCAATTAGTACTACGAGACATCACCATTAAACCGGTGGTACGGTCTAATCCACCCACCGTGATCTGCGATCATATTGTTGGATGGAATTCAAAACATTTGGTTTGGAATGCCAAGAAAATTCCAGACTACAAAAAATATAACAAGACATACGTACATCAAGGAGTATGCACAATTCATAGCAGATCCTTGAAAAATCAGCAACAAAACATCACCATTAACACGGAGGGTTCGTAATGATGAACCATTCATCACAGGATCAGGTCAAGGCTACTGTATCGCTGTGAGTAAAACAAGTCTAAGGCATAAATTATTACTAATCCTTACAAGATTAGCATGACGCTATTATTAACATAGCAAAAACTATACCCACTAATACGGACTATGCATCATCAGTTGCTGATCCTTACAAGATCAACAACAATGTCATCACCATCAGCAAGGAGCATTTCGTATGGATAAACTATTCACCACAGGATCAGTTCCGAGCAACTGAATTGTTGTGATTGAAAATAGTATATACTATTCCATCATATAAATCCAACACATCAATAATATAATTGTATATTAACTATAATAAACCATATTTTAATAAAAATTTGTTTAAAACTATTTATTAAATATTTTGAATATTTTATTTTATCAAAATGTTTCATACTTTTAAGATGAAGTATATATTATCTTTTTCTCTAAGAATAGTAATGAGAAAATTGGAATACTTTCCAAATTAAATTACGAAACAAAAAAAAAAACAGAAATTAAAATTGAAAAATAAAATATTTTGCATTTAATTCTAATAATTATATAATATCCATATATGTTAAATTCTATATACGATAATTCATTTTTCAAATTTTTCTTATTTTTAAAATAATTACTATTATCTATATTGTTGACATTTTTTAAAAATTTTATAAAAACAAACTATTATTATTTTTTCAGTTTCAAATTAATTTCTAAAAACCTTAGAATAAAAAAATACGTTTATCATAGAAATACTATTGAATTTTAATATCATTAAAATTAAATAAGTAAAATAAGTAAAACAATAGACATTTAACCTAGGAATCAATTTTCTTTATAGCACAAATTATTGATTTCAAAGTAAAGAAACTAAATATATAAATTAAATTCTACATAATAAGTAATTTATTTATTAGTAATTTTATTCATTAATTTTATAATTTTACTTTTTCATTAAGATTTTGTATATAAAAATATATATTTCTAAATTAAATATTATTTATTTAATTACAATACAGTTTTTGGTCAGTATTATACATATTGCTCAATAAATGTGAAATAGGTATTTGTCCAATAGTGTCACAAAAAAATAATAGTTCAATAGCTTTTGAATTAACATGGTTAAGAAGAAATAGAAGACGAATCAACCCTAAAAATTTTACGTGCGAATGGCGTGATATTGTATAATCATAAAATGAATAAAATGCTTGTGAATGAATCATTTCAATTGTCTCTACTGCTAGAAGATTTGCCAAATCTGAAACGAAAAAAAAAAGATTATGTTCACATATTTTTCTTTTCTATTTTTTCTTACATTAATATATTTTTTAATATGCTATTCATAGATTTGTATGAAATATTAATCATGAATAATTATTAAATATTCAAATTCCGTGTAGTTTATTTTATATTAAAACTTACTTAAAGATCATACATGTCTGTTATCTTTATTATATGCACAGGGTCAAAGGAAATGAGTTTGACCTTAATTTTTAACTTCGCTTCATCAAAGTTACTTTTTATTTAGAAATAATTTAATCAATGCAAACTTTAACACAATATCCTGTTTTAATTACCGAGTTTTGGATAATTCTAGATGCTGTATCATTATTATCATCAATTATTGCATTATCTGCAACATATTTTGAAGCTATTCTTTATGCATTTTTCATATTACTATGAATTATTTATGCCTTTGTATCACATCTAATGCACAGTTGTTTTTTATTGCATATATCTTTTATAGTGGCATAATTCATTTAATAATTCTAATACATACTCCACATGAATCGTAAATCAATCAAATTATCATTTATGATAAAACTTGTACATTTATTATATCTGTGAAAATTACTGGTCTCATTATTTTCTAGTCGCATAACCTTCAAGGATTTATTGTTTAAAATACTAATTACCAAATGACTTCGCTTGTTTTTTAATTTGGTTATAAAAAAAAATAACTGTGAAATACAAGACTGACATTTACGGAAAAAATATAAAATTACATTATTTAGAATTCAAATGTAAATGTTAAAACTATATTTTATATAAAAAATAATATTTAATAATAAAAAAATGGTTGAACTTTGAAAATACGATTATTTTTATACTTATTGCTCAATATTGCTATATTTTTATTCTTTATATCATGTAATATATACAATTTAGCAACTTATATATATATATATAGCATAAAGTTGAATTGATTTATTTTACTGCAATAGCGTTATTTATTATACTTAAATAGTTTTTTAAACATATGAATGTTTTTATATTAAAAATCATTACAATTTTACATTATGATTATTGTAAAATTTTAAAAAAGGCATATTCAAATGACATCTTGAATTACTCTTGCTATATCAAGCCATAAAAAACAATTATAATTGATCATAGAACTTTATTCATAGAAAGGCATCTTTTCTGAAAATTTTGAAATTATTAATACTTATATGTTCCGATCTCCCTAATTAAATTGTTTATAACTAGCATTTTTTAACATGAATTTCGAAGGTTTAAAAAGTGAAAATTACAATATTTAAACTCTTAAACGTTAATTATAAAAATTGTTTCGAGAAGAAATTTCTTTCTTTAATATTAAATGAGTTATTGAATATTATATGAACATAAAATATAATAATTTAATTTTTGGAGGTATTGATATAAATAAAGAACTCGGAAATGTTTCAACAAGGGTCAGGATACATTTTCATATTTTATATCTTATATAGATAATATTTCAAAAAATAATCAATTAATTAAAACATTTGTGTATAATATAATTGTGAATATTACTGATAATAAATTTTATTATTTATAATATAATACAAATAAAACGACACCTTTATCTACTTTAAATTTGCATGAGGACTCAAATTTTATGTGTGAAATATTATTCTTTCTATTACATGATGCCTAATTAACTATTAAACCTGTTAAAATTTAAATTTATTTAGTTCTGGTAACTTAAATGAAAATAATTTTATGAATAAATTTCTCGTGATATTTTTCTAGTATAATACTATTATGAACATTTTTATCCTCATATTTTTGCTTCTTTTACTATGTTATTCCATTATTTCAATTATAATTCTTTATTTTTTATAAAAAAATTCTAGTTTTCTGGTATTCCTTACATTTTTTTCATTGAAACATGGTTTTCTATTTTTTATTTTTAATTTTTTTATCTCCATTACTATGATAAATTAAGTTAACATACAATTCGATAATTAGATTTAAAAATGTGAATCTTACAATATAACAATAATAGGTATAATTAAAAATGTAATACTTATAATATGACATTAATTCGTATACTTAAAAATAAAAATTTATACAAAGTGAATATCGCCTTACCTGGTGTAAATAGAACTACGGCTTTCATGCAACCACATTCACTTTCATCAGGCGAAAGCTCTTTAAATAAGTGTAATATTCTCTGAAAATAAAGAATTTAAATCTATAAATTCGAATGCATAATGCATATCAAATTAAATGTTACAGAAAATTTTAAGACTGATAGGTGCCAAAAATTGACTGTAATAAATTTTATTGATACTGACTTAAAAAATTCTAGTGTATATTTTAAGATGAAGGCCTATACGAGAAGAGTAAGGTATAATTTTTTTAGAGTTGACTTTTACAATACAATCATATATATATATACATTATTATATAATAATGTTTGTTCTGCACCTACAGATTTGAATTAGATTATAAGAATATATACTGATTATATATGCATTCACATAAAATATTCTTGCTTTAAATTATAAAATAATATTTATTTCTGCTACAATAATTATTCAATACTATCAACTTTGGTATAACTTTCATAAAAGAACCTGAGGCTTAATTCGTAAAAAATTAGCAATGTATATTAATTAAATTTATTTCATATAGTATTTAAATTGTTTTTAATTGAAAAGTTTAAAGATCAAAATAACTGTTATTGATTATGTCATAAGATATATTAAATTTATTACGTACCTAGACTAATCGTTTATAATCTTGTTTTAAAAAATGGAAGGTTTAAATGTTTACTTCAATGAATATTTAAATTTTATTTAAGATGTAAGAAACATTTAGAAGTTACATATACTATTGCTTACAGTTTATGATGAATGTGGTTTATTTAATTATTATTTCAAAAATATTAATTAAAATCTAACATAAGCCACGATAATGGTGTATATTTATTTTTTGTCATTTTTTTGTATATATAATTTATTCATTTTTGTTTATCGAATTTGATGGCACATAAAATCTTCGATTAACATTCAATAATATTTTTTATAAAAATGGTAATACTTAAAGTTGTTATGAAAATACATAAAATATTAATTGTTCAATATGTTAAATATGTTAAAGGAAATATGTCAATTCGATAAAGTATGTTGCAAATGAAATATTAAATTATCACATTCACTATACTTATTATCGTGAACTTTTTATATCATCATATGTACGTCATCTACTTTCATAAAATGTATAATGCAAATTAATGAACGGTGGTTGTTATTAGTATATGAACTGTAATAGATAATATTCTTTACATAGTTAAAAGGTAGTTAAAAGTAGAACATTCATAAAAAAATTTAGAGAATCTAAAAATAAATATGTTACAGAATGCTTTTTATGGTATATCTTATAAAGTGTATGTTTAATGATATGTGAAAAATTTATAAATAATTGGAAAAATGGCACAACTAATTTACATGAATTATGAATTTGTGATATTAAGAGCAAATTTTCGATGAAGATATTTTATTTATTATTTATTGAACTCTACTACAAAACTTTAAAAACTATTTTAATTTTGGCTAAATCAAAAAATATGAATTTAAATAATCTATTTATACTAATTTTATATGCAAGTACCTTTATAGTAATTAATTCGTGATAAAATGCACTATCTTGCAATCTTTTACAAACTTGTTCATCTTCTAGGATTTCAATAAGATTCCACGACTTAGACCATTGAGCTAAATGAACTAGAAATAATTGAGTCCATGCTTCTTCTAATAACACACGTCGATCATTTTCTAATAAATTTTGAAACGGTATTATGTCTCTCATCCATTGTACAATCATAAATAATAATTTAGCTGCAGTTTCCTGTAAATGATATATTAAATATGTGAAATTCTTCTCATACATTTATAAATAATTAATTTATAATGTATATTTCTTATTATAAAGCAAATATTATTAATAATAAATTGAATTTTAATAAAAATATGTAAACAATACAAATAATAATATTTTGGCATTAGTAAATCTGTGATATAGGCATAAGTATGAAATTTGTGGAAGTTATTATTACATACTGGTATTGTAATGATAGCTACTTTAAACAAATATATAACGGTAGTAGTCGATATAAGAAATATTCTTTAGAATATCTATTTAGAAATCTTACAAATCCTCATTAAATTTTTCAAAGTTTCATTAAAGGTTGTGATTGTTTAATAGTCAATTTAATTATAAAAGTAAAAAACTGTGTAAAAGTGTTATCAATTAAATCATTTATTTAAACCACTGCCGTTATTTGGTAAAATAATTAAATAATAGCTGTAATTTGTTTCGAATATCGTACTGTTCTTTCCGTCTCATAATAGTTTAATTATTCATTAACTTATTCTTAATGTTTTGTTCTTTACAGATTGTTATTGTTTTGCAGATTGCATTCTTGTAGTATTATTATACGAATCTTTGTGTAATTAATTCTTACTATTAAATATAATTTGAAGACATTAATTTAAATTTTATAGTGCTTGAAAATACAATAGCTTGTTCAACACAACTAGAAATTAAATGGCAAATTATTTTATACAAAGTAATTATAAAAATCATTACATTCATCATTAAATATAGCAAATAATAGACTTAAAAATAACTTAATTAAATAGTGAAACCAAAATAGGTTTATAAAGTATTATATAAGTACTGATATTATATGTAATTATAAATTTAAGAATGCAGGTATAAAAATTATTTATCTACTTCTAAAGCATATTTATATAACTACATAATATTTCATAATTATATACATCACACAATTCAAAAATAAAATAAAGGCAATTTAAACATAAGAAAAGAGATAGTGAACGAAAATTATTTAGCAATTAAGAAATAATAAGACATTTCAATTTTTGTCTAGAACACGGTTGTTACATCTGTTTAATGCTTTTAGTGTATGGTTACATTTATTCAATTCATTCATTAAATTCTATTTAATTTAAGTATATATAACTTAGTATGAATTTGTAAACATTAATTAGGCAAGAGATTTGTGATCTTTTACAAATTTGTTATAAAAATTTTAAGTAAATTACTGTTGATGCGGTTTTACCCTTGATTATAATGTTTTTTAAACGTCTAAAATTAATAAAAAAATTAATAAAGAAATAAATCTTATTTATTTGAATTTTAATTGATTACAATTTAAGATTATTACTATAGTCACTATATATCCATTTGTCACAACGATCTAATGAGTTGAATAGAGAAATAGAGAAATAGTGGATAGTAATATCTTATTCTATTATAATATAAAGTTGTATCTTGCCTCTTTTTAAAATATTTGATTAAATTCTATAACTAAAAAGATGATTTTTACCCTAAAATATCATCAAAAAAATTTGAAATTTGAAATTTTGAATAATAGGGAAATGATCTATTACTTTCCTATTCTATTTCTTAAGCCAATTATTTTTATATTTAATCAAAGTATGCTGTAAAATCTTAATGATTTTAATTCAGTATTGATTTTTTCTAAATGTTAAATAATTAGAATGGTTGGTACGAACAAAAAAGTTTAAAGAAAAATGTATTTGTATAATAATAAACTATTTTTGATGAATTGGCCTGAAATTTTCAAAGAATTTAATATGATAGAAGATATGAAAGTGTGATTGGTTGTAAGATTACGTTTGATTTTGTATTCATACATACATGCCGTATATACATTTTTCTATTAAAAAGTGGTACATACATGACTGTTCAGAAAAGCTAATATCAATTTATGTTATTTATTCTATGTAACTGTACTTAAGAATTTTAGAGTATTATGATATCTATGATATTTAACACTTTATAATCATGTAACTAAATATTTCTGTGATAGGATGATTATAATTTACGTATACGATCAAAACACGCTTATGGGAGTATGACGAATAATATAAGTTTACTTGTATCTTTCTGTTTGGAATCAAAACTAGCTTTTACAGTTATGTAAATTCACAGTTCACTGGTAGATTTATTTCTTATATATAATATAAAATTATGCCTTATAATATAACTAACTTATTTATGGAATTATATTTATTAGTTTTTTATTTAATTTAATGAATAGAAAATAATTTGTAAAAATATCAATTATAAATAACTTTTCTTCATTGGGTAATTTTTTTATGTAATAGATTATGCAGGTAACAAATTATTATTCTATTATAGTGTTTAATAAAATTTATTCTATATTGATCTTTTCTCCTTAAGCTCGCTACTATATTCTTGGTAAACAATGTTTTATATTAAAACTCAATTATTTATATCTAGTATAGTTATTTTTTAAACAATAAAATATATAATTTATTCAATTACATTATGAAATTGATAAATTAACTGAAATTCTAACATAATTTTTTATTAAGCATCTTTTTTATAATATTATTTTAAATTTAGTTACATTAAATTAGTAACATGTAACTAGATTTTTTATTGTTTTACAAAAGGTATTCAGTGTAATATATATATATTCTAAGCATATCAATAATTATAATAATTTTCTTATTTATTATCGACTAAGAATAATTAATTTTAATAATCCATAGATTTTTAATATAAAATACAATACACTTATAAATTATTTTTAGAATTATGAAAAACTAGTTTTTTTAATTAATTTTTTAATTCAGTGCATAAATAATTATTATATAAACTATATAATAAGGTACTAACTTTTAAGAAATTATTATTGGCATTCACATTACTTCTGTATACAGAAATGGAGTTCTGTAAAATATATCTAAATAAAGAATAATTTTTTCTTGGAGCACTTAATAAATTGATTATTTGTTAAATAAAAATATGGATTATGTAAACATTAACACACACACACACACACACACACACACACACACACATTTTTAATAAAAGATATGATGTAATATAGTTTGTTATATTACTAATGTGCGATATATATTAGAAAAATAAAAAAAATTAAGAGTTTCGGATTAAAAAGTGGAATTGTCAAAATTAATAACGAACTCTGTCATAAATTGTAAAAATCGGGTCTGAAGATAACTCAACTGTTATCCAGACATGAATGAAATCGCTTTACACTTGTTGATACGATTTAGGATTGCCTGGAACATATCTTATTATATATAAAAAATAAATTCGCACAAAATAGAAGTTCACAATGAACATTGATATAATGAGAAAACAAATTCAATCTTTTTAGAAAACCTTTTCAGAGAGTTCTTTAAGAGATTTTCGTAAACGAAAATATCTCATAGAACTATTGCCATTAGAATGACCTAAACAATTAGAACTTAAATTATACTAAAACAAAATTAATTTCCCTGCATGAAAGGAAAGAAAAAATTATTTCCTAAACTTTGTGTGTAAATAAATAAAAGAATCAGTAATGATATTAAAAACAAATACTATAATATTATTTATTTTTATTTAATAATAATCTTCAATACCCTGATATATATTTTAAAACAAAAAGTAAATATATTATATTTTATATAAAATAAAGCTTTTTTGTTTGTTTGAAAAATAATTCACGGATGTGTTATGCACGTTTTATGTATTAAGAATATCCGTTGGTTGCAAAATAATGAAATTTTTTTATAATTTTTTATCAAATTTTTCGAAATATATTATTTGTCAATGATTGTGTTAGAATTATTTTCATATGTATTCGTTCTATGATCATTATTGTGTGATAAAATATGAATGAAATTAATATTATTAATGAATATAAACTGATAATGGTAATTCATTCTTAAGATTTTTGTGCATTTATCACCTATTATGGATAAAATTTTATAATATATAGACATATTTATAATAAAATTATTTTTTGTTCTGTTGTTTTAAATTTATGTTCCTGAACGCATTATATAACAGTGGTTGTTCGGAAATTTTTTTATGAAATTCGTCTTTTCCCAGCAATTTTTTCTCGGAATTACTTAAAGGAAAAATGAAAGATCAGATTTATAAATAGTTTCCCTAAACATTAAATTTTAATTATTTCTACAAATAAAGAATACGACTGTTTTACTTGATACTTAATTCCAAATACATTATTTATTAGGTTCCATTGTGTCATGAACTTATTTTGAACATGAACATGTTTGTTATAATAGCGAATATGAACCAAATGAGGTAATAAATATTAAATTAAGAAAAATTTATATAATTATTTACAAAAATTGTAATTTTGACAGATAGAATGATATTCTCTCGGTAAATGAAATTTAAGATCGACAAAAAAAATGTTAAAATCATTACTGCCAATAAAATAGATTGCTATTAATAGATACACTATAATGATCTTATTAAAAATATTTTTTAAATGTTAATTAATTTTAAAACTCATTAATGTTGTTTATTGAATAATCATATTACTTATAAAATAATATTTGGTTTTTAAATAAATATTAATTATCATATTATAAATAATTTAGTAATAAACAATATAGAAATAAAATTAACCAATTGCTAAAATATAATCTTTGGCAAAACGTACGTATATTCATGATAAACTTAAATGGCTTGTAATTACATGAAATTTATTAATTAGATACGAAAAGTTTAATGTGGTAGATTATATAAATAGGATTAAATTAAGTCAAAAGTACAATCGCATGTATTGTTCTTTAAATAATAAGTATGATAAGAATGATTTCAAAAACATAGACGAAGAGGAACCACGTTTGGTTGCTTTAGTTAGAAATAAAAATTCACTGATTGAATAGAAAGAGAAAAAGAAGTTCGTGTGTCGCTCGTAATATCAATGAGTGATTATAATTTATCATTTGTTTATGTTAGTTAAAATAATGAAATACTTTTCAACAATAACGGCGTATGATATATACAAAATATGCGAATAAAAACTACTATTTTTTGAGAATAATTAAGGATTTTTAAATATAAATTTTTTAATTTTATACCTTATAATATCATAATATACGTTACATATGAATTTATAAAAATAATTTTCAATTTTTCTATATAAAAATTCGAATATATTACCTGTAATATTGCAGAACAGCTATTTTTTTTGTAAGATGGTTTTTTAGAGGCATGATTATCATCATAATCACTTGGCTGACCATTAAAATTGTTGATTGATTGAAATTGTGCATTCCAGTACAATTTCTTTTTGTTTCAGATTTTCACCGAATTAAAATAAATTATTTATTAATCAAAATTGTTACTTTTTATACGTTTAAAATTAATCATATAATATTTACATAAAATTAATTTATAATATAATGTATAGAAATACTAAAGTAAATACTTCAAATTGGGTATTGGAAAATCATTAAAAGACTTTTTATAATAAATATTTATTGTACCTAAATGAACGTCAATTCCACATATTAAATTATGTTTGTAATGATAAAATTTATGTATAAATGTTATTTATTAAATTATTTTTATTTGTAAAAATATATTGTATGATTTATGTATTTAAAATAATATTAAAAATGTATAGATTAAAATCATTTATATTGAATAAGATTAAAATATACATATATAAAATGCCCATTAATTAAGCTATAACTTACAGAGATCGTTTTATTTGACAGAGTTAATAATAATAATAATAATATTTATTTATTTATTTATTTATATACTAGTTTTTTAGATATTGTACAGCTAATATTACTTAATTAATTATCTTGTGTGCATATATAAGTGTATGAAGAATGGAATATATTATGAAAATGATTGAGAAATTCCAATCTATAAAACCTTTTATAGTATATAGAATCATATTAGTGCTCAATTAATAAATAGACATTTGTAAACATTGTATTTACGATACTTAAAAATTCTATAATAAATATAATTTTTAAAATCACTAAATTAATGATGTTGGTATAACTTTTTTAAACAAAAGTTAATATTCAGAGATTCTCTATATAACGATATATTATTAATATTCTTATATATGATTGCATAGAATTTAAACAATACAGCTACGTTTAATTGGTAATGAATCTATAATATAGTATCAAGATGTAGAACTGTATCAAACTAAAATAAAATGTAATCAAATTTCTAAATTCATTATAACTGGTTAAGGACAACTAAAAAATTAAATTATTTCTTATGCAAAGCAAAATTTATGATTGAAATACCTCCAAATTATTTTTACATACACATTATTTTAAGAGTATCTTATTGAATAATAAAATAATATCGAATATTTCATTATTATATATAATATTTATTATATAATATTTAATAATTATCGATAATTATATAAGATAATTTCACTTTATACTAAATACACAGGCAATTGAAAATATATAATAAAGTAATAGAGCTTTATAAGGTAACATTTATCGACAGTGATAACGTACATAAATGTTTAGTTGCTAAGATTATTGAAATAAGATTAGTCTATATTTAATTGAACTACACAATTATATTAATTATTTATTAATAATTTATTAATTTATTAATTTATTAATAAAATTTATTAATAATTCAACTACAAGGTCGAATACTACAGTCAAATATTTTGATAAATTTTCTAGTTAACTTATATATATATTTATATATATTCATTCAAGGATTATTCTGACATTTTATATTTTGTATTTCACTGTTTTATAGTTAATATGAAATAATAATATAATTAAATATTTAATTATACAGTAAACCCGTTAAAATAAAGTTTAATGAAGAAAACGAAATTTCACTCACTCTAATAAGAATTTACTTGCTTGTTCTTTACATGAAGAGTGTTATATAAAAAGAAAAAATCATTTTATAACTGAACACTTTTTTTAATATAATGCATTATTTTAGTTCAGTTACATGAGTACAATCAGTTTTGTATCTGATATCAACTAAAAGTTTAAATTTTACTAAACAAAGAATTTAATACAGTCGTTATACATATTACAAACTTAATAACTCTAGAATTTATTTATAATCTATTTTATATTTACTATCTTAAAAAAGGAATAATTCGATAAGCTATCTAAATACTTATTATAGATATGAAAAAATAACTACACAAATAAAAAAATGAGTGCTTGCCTTTTCTTATTAAAAAATATTATTTCTTATTAAAAAATTAATTTATTTTTGTTCATAATTTCATTATTGGTTAAGTATAACTTGTTAATTAATTGATATAGTGCTATTATTTCTTTTATTCAAATAGAAATAATTTTAATGGATATTATTTGGCAACATATAATTATCATTTATTAAATTTAATTACATAATTTTATTAGTATTATATATTATTATGTAGTATTTACATTAGTAAATACTTATGGTATATATAATATATATAGTAAATATATAATGTTAATAATCAAAGCAAGAGAAAATTGTGTCTAATATTTACCGTATCTAAATTATTGTATTCAATTAAATATTCAAATAATAATTCTATTTACATAATTAATAATCACTTGTATTTGCACTTTCACTTATATAATTGAATTATCACAAATATTTGCAATACCAATATTATCAATAATAACATAAAATACCATAAAAATTATTGAATTAGGTTGCATAATTAAATATGGGTATTTTGTAAATTTATTTTGTAATCCGTATAAAAATATCGTTATGATATGAATAGAAAACTGGTGTGAAAAATTTTTTTCAGAATAATATAAATTAATGAAATTTTGAAAAAAAATATTGTCAAAAAATAATGATTTCAATTGTATATTAAGAAATTTAATATAAAATTATTTTATAGAAAATATTTTATATAAATTAATTACTCTTATTGACAAATAAAATTGTTCATCATTCTAACAATTTTACTTTTCATATCATATTTCAAAGATTCCGTAAATCTATAAAACATAGTGTCATTTAAGTTTTTATTCAGATCTAAGTTTTAAAGTAGTTTTAAAGGTAAAGCTGGTCTATAATAGAGTTTTGAATACAATATAATTGGTATTCTGTATATAATGAATATTACATAATTCTATTTTAATGATTATTTCATAGCTTCTTCAAAACTTTAAAAACTAAAAATTAATTAATTAACGTTTATTTATTATAAAATATTTAGGCCTATTATGAAATTGATGTTGTGATGTTCATAACATTTATTGAGTTATACAAAAATTTTTATATGAATTATTTAAACTTTGTCGTTCTATTTATTTTTAAATAAGAGATTATTAAAAAGAGTTACAATGCACAAATTTCTACCTTTTTACAACTGAATAAATTTTTAGACATAATTTTGTCACTTATCTCAACCAGTATAAAAAAGAATTCTTTCAGTCCTGAATTAATTTGAAAATTAATTATGACATATTAAGAACTTTGAATTCGTTCAAAATTTATAATAATTTCACAGACAAATCATTATTTTTCATTTTAGAGTTCAAGGATAGTTTGGGTTATAATTAAACCTTTTCATTTTTCCGAAACATTAATGTATAAAAAGAGAATTTATTGTATATATTATGTATATATTATGTCTGTTATTATTTTTATTATACCTTAAAGAATCAAATGTAATCCTTATATTTTTGTCATTATTTTCTGTTTTATTTAAAATAATATTAATTTGGTAGAAAAAACTAATATGTTGAATTTTCCGTATTTTTCCTTTTTTGCTTTTATTTATATAAATTAAATAATTTCACAGTATTAATAATACTATATTTAATTAGTGTTAAATTAGTTTTATTTTCTTATTCGATCAATTGTTATAAGAAAAAACTGAATCATTTATTAAATTTAAAAAAATAAGTTTTATAAAAGAAAATTTTTAAAATACAAATAAATATGAATTCAATTTTTAATATTTTATGTGCAATTATTGAATGATAAATATTACAGACTATTATATATTTTTTATTATTATACCACAATTATTTTAATCTTTACAAGAAATTAATATAGCATTCTTATTCATAATCAACAATATTTAACAACATATATTATTAGAAAATCATTATATATAAAACCATTACCTGACATTTTTCAGCATCAAGAATTAAATGCATGAAAGAATATTGTGGCATCATAATAGCATTCGTTGTATGATATAATATTGATGATAATGATGCTGACACAGATAATGGATTTTCCGATGATTGAAATATTTGCGAATATGGAGAATATCTAAAACATTTTTAATAATATATATTGGAAAGCTTTTAGTTATAATATCAATATAAAATTTTAATAAATCAATAGTAATTTATCAATGATTTATAAAAAACATTTACTTTTATTTTTATTTCTACTTTTCTCTCATTTACTTTTATGCATTCAAATTATGTAACTTAAACTTTTAATGATGTTGAATATTTCTTAATTATTTTTCTTTTCTTGTCGCTATCTTGTTAACATGTGTTTATTTAAAAAATTGTAATAAATGAACTAAAGTTTTTTAAATAATTAATTTGAAAAGATATAAATTCCTTTATTTATCTTTTTCTCTAATTTGTCTATCTACTGTATTTGTGACTAAGTGTAGCGTTGTCATACAAATGAATACAAATAAAAGTTAACCAAAATAAGTAAATATAATTAAAGTATGAAAAATGAAATGATAAAAATCAAGTATTATTAATGGTATTATAGCAAATGGTAAAAAAATTACATTTAATTTCAATATCTAATTTTATTTAAATATATTAGCATTTAATAATAATGTCTATGTCGCCAATTATATATTTTAATATAAATTGTATAAGCTCTATGCGTATGTTGATTCTGCTTTAGTGCGTTTTTATAAATAGTAGAAAAATTCTCTAATATCACTAATTTTAGAGTAAATTAGTTTTATATTGTACATGATTCACTTTTAAGTCATTAGATACAATATAACATTGTACTTATTATTTCTGATTATAAACACTAGAAATGATGATAATAGATAAATGATGTTAATATTGTATATCAATAGAGGTATTAATTACGTGCATCTGTGGGATTAAAAAAATATTTAAAGCTCCAAACAATATACTTCAGACATAATAAATACGTTTAATTTTCTGTTAGATATTAATAATCCTACCTCTATTACATTGTTTGCATAACAATTTATTATTTCATATAAAGAAATAGTATCGATGTGATGTAATACTTAAAAGGAAATAGCACGTATACAGAGTTTAAAAATTATCAAAAAATATCATGTATGGAAAACTTATTATTTTTATAAAAAATTTACAAACTATGTAATTATAATAGTAACTTAAGTTTATAAGATAAACAAAATCTTCATATTTATAAAGATAATATCTAGATTCTTAATTCACTTAAGATTTTGGAATAATAATAAAAATAAATACATTAATGTAGATGAACAGTTTTTAGAGCCATTTAGTCTATGGCATTTAAGCATAGAGTCTAAAACAAATACGTCCTTCGGAAATAGTTGAAATTAGGTTATAATATGTGTTACGTGATTTTCATTAACTAATATTTCAAATTCTTACATTGTGTTGATTAAGAAAATACGTAGTGTCTCTCTCTCTCTCTCTCACCGCACATTATGTAGTGACCTTAGAAATAAATTATATAATACCTAAATGAATTTTATCAAAGTAAAAAATTTTAATTTTTGTCAGATAAATTACACGAAAAGAAACCTCACATACTTATAAATTGTTACGGTAACTACATTAAAAACTGTAATATCAGTAATAAATTATAATTAAAAAAATATATCATTGTATGAAAATTCTATATTAAAGAGAACAAACCATTAAAATTTTATATAAAATATAATATTTATTGCAAACATAAAGGAAAACATATTTATTAATAAGAAATCTATGACTTCTAATAATAACAAATTTAAATTGGTGATAAAGTCATTATAGTTTCATCAAATTTTAAATGTAATGTAAAGAAAAGTCAAAAACCTTATGTAGTTATAACTAAGAAATAGTTACTATGAAAAAAAGAATTAAAAATAATTAGTGGAGTCATTTTTTTTACCTTACATGGTAATTTAAAAAAAAAAACATGGGTATATAAACAAGAACAAATTAGAGTAACGTTAGTAATGTTACTGGAAAAGGTCATATAAATTGTAAAATATAAAAAAAATGAATTTGTAACTTCCAATAACAAATAAATAGAAAATTAAAACAATATTTAAAATCAAACCATGTATACAAAGTTTGTGCATATTTAGAAATACAATATATATATATATATATATATATATATATATATACATAATAAGATATAGAGCAACTATTTATATGTGAATCAATATCTTTCAGTTAATAGAATTTAGTTATTTACAAGTTAAAAACAAAGAATAACGATCGAAAATAACAGCAATAATAAAGTACTAGTATAATGCGAATTAATTAAGTGGATTCATCAAATTATTGTCTAAATCGCACGTATAATTCACACATATAATAATTAAATAGAATATCTAAAAATATTTTTGAAGAATAATAAGTAACTGAGAAGAATGTAGGAAATAAATTTTAAATTTATAATTTCAATTATTCATATATATATATATATATATATATATATATATATATATATATATATATATATATATGTTATATTTATATTCTATGTTTATAAACAAAAATGAAATAATTAAATTACATGTGCAATAACAAAATTAAAATAATGAATTCAATAGACAGAAGTAATAATATTCAATATAATTTGCATTTATTTCAATTTTTAATTAGCTAATTTTAAGAGACTTCTTTGTTTGCATCTCTACGATGTAAGTACATTAAAAGGCTTATCTATAATCTTAACTAGTATAAGCAAAATAAAAAAAAATAAATTTAAGAATTTGATTTTAAACAAAAAATTATGATTTTAAAAACTTAGAAATTCAGATAAATTTAAACCTAAACACTATGTAGCAATATATTATGAGGTACAATATTTTAAAAGTAGTAATATAATAAAATTATAATAAAATATATTAAAAAGTTGCGATCGTACTAAAATTATTTTATAATGCAGTTTTTTTTATCAATGTTATTAAATCATTTTTAAATAATAAAACATCAATAAATAATACAACATAAAGTTAAGAGTTTTTGTTGTCCTCACTAACAATTTCATTAAATCTGTGTCTATGTAGTATTCAATATATTGATCTAATAGCTCTTTTTTACAATTATTTTAACGTTTGGAAAATGTAATTATATGTTCGGTAAACATAGTGAAAATGATTCATTTTATTACAATTAAGGATGTCTAAAGATCATTGCATAAATATTAGTATATTTACTATGTTTTGTAAAAAAATTAAAATATAATGACAAGAATCAAAATATATTTACAAGCATAATTGTTTATATAAATTATTATATTATATTATTGATAACCTATTGATAAATTTAAAATACAACATATACTTTAAATAATCATTTAATTTAAAAAAAGTAATAAAGCAAGTATTGATTTTATGAAAAATACAATATTGCTAAACGTAAACTACTAACAGAAAGCAATAAAGATAAAAATAAAAAAATGAAACCTTTTATATCATACAAACAATAAATAATTCATCTTTTAATTTAAGGTATAAATTAATGTATGATAATGATAACTTGTAATCTTCATCTGAAAAATTCATAATTATAAATCTAAGTAAACAAACTATTGGAATATTTGATAAGATAATCATTTGTGGAGAAACCTTATATATAACCTCTATTAGTAATAATATTATTCATTATATTAGTGGTAATAGTAGTTAAAGACATTAGTAAATTATTAAATAAATTAGTTCTATTTTTTATAAAAATAATAATATGATATATTAGATATCAACCCAATCATACTAATATGGGCACTAAAGATTAACAATAAAACAATTAACAATGAAATAGTAGTTAAAAAATACTAATAAAAAAAATATAAAGGCTAAGAAGGTAGTAAGTAGTAGAACTAAGAGAAAAACAAGACTGTTTTACATCGATGAAATCTTATTACTGAAATATCTTTACCTTCTTTGTAGCTTATATAAGTTGTACAGAAATAATAACAGTATATTGTGTATTTCTTATAATTCGATAAAAAATAATAATTTTAGTTATGAACTGTTTTAATTGATTTGATAATTTCAAGTACTTTAAGATGTTCACAATGATATATTATTTTGAATAATGTATAGCAATTTGAACTGTTACTAACAGCAATAGTAGATTATATCTAAACTTATATTTAGCAACAACAAAAAAGTTATTTAATCTGATCATTGAGTTTATTTTTGGAAAGAGACAGAAAAATTATATTCAGATAGATAAATCCACATTATAAAATACAATGTGTAAAAATTAATCATATTGTATAATATTCCTTAAGAACCGTATATAGTTAATAAGAGTAGTTAAATCTATTACAAAAAATGAATAATTATATACACTCAGTACATTTGTATTATCTAGCTTTAAATAGATTGGATTATACATTTAATTAATGAATCTGCATTTACTTCGATTAGATGTCTCACCTGATTTGCTGTTGACACAAAAAGTTTAATATGTTCGACTTTCTCTCTTCTTCTCCTCTTTCCCATCCCTTCATTCCCTTTTCTCTATCTAATTCTATATATATTTAATTATCTGATATTTTTGTCCATGTTCTTCATTAGAAATATGTTTATTCTTTTGATTCTATTTTTGATTTTTTATCACTCTTGTACTATAAATGCTTTAATTTCTACACATTGCTTTCCAGCATTTTCTTTCCTAACTGTATTTGTCTTTTCGTTTTACTTTTCATACTCATAATTAAAGTAGTACAAATTACTTTTCATTTATTTGTTAATTTTCATCTATCATCAAATTAAGTGTTGGATAAATTTCTTCTGTTAATGGTGCTTAAGTACTTGCCCTGATTTTATGAAATTACAACAATATGCGATTTATTTAAAAGCATTATTTTTAACAATATTTACATTTAAATTTGATGAATATTAACAAATGTTATTATTAACATCAATTAAAAAAGTTTTTAGTTTGAGAAAAATATTGAAAGCTTCTATGAAATTTTTTGTTTTACAAATAATTTTCTTCTTATGAATTAATACTTATTAACTGAATTTAAAATACGACATATTAAAAGAAAAAATTGTTTATATTTTTATGAATACTAATGAAGTAAAAAAAGTTTATAACTACTTCATTATCAAAAGTATTTCTTTAAAATCTCAATTAAGTGTGATTAATCCTTATCTTTCTAGAGCAATATTAAACTTTTTCAATTTAAAATATTTTAATCTAAAATAAATATTAACATTCTAAAATATTGTAGTGAAATTTATAAAAATCAACACATATGTAAAATAATTTAACGTAATAATGTTATAATAATAAAAATGTTATAACCTAACAATATAATAATTTTTTATATTAAAAAAATAAAAATATAAAATAATTTTTAAAACTAATAATATAATAATAATGTAATAATATTATATAATAATACTATAATAATTTAGATTTAATAAAACATATAAATTATAAATTATAAATTCAGTTGAATTATAAATTTATTTGAAATCCTAAAAAGTATTTGAAATAAAAATTTTATATTTTATGTAAATGTATTAAAAACGTATAAAATTTGTTTAAATAAATTAGATGTAATTTTCTTAAAAAACCTTGTATTTAAATAAAACTTTGTTTTGATACTGTTTTTTAGCATTATAAATATTTTTATTTCTTGTCTTTTATATTTTTCTAATTTGTATATTCTAAACTAATCATAAATAACCTTTTTAATAAAAAAAAGAAAAATAACAAATACTTTATGTGAATATAAACTCCGAAATCCCGTAATATTTTATTGTCGAAATACAATATAATATTTATAGACTAAAGATATATTTAATTAATACTAAAATATAATTGGTGCTAATAAAACTAATATAATAAATTTTAATATTTATAAGTACCAACCTATATCCATAACTGAATTTAGACTCTTCATGATTAATTATTCTAGTTGAAGTATTAGATAATTTCTGCACAATTTGTGAAGATTGTGTATCTGCTTCATCTATATCAAAGCAAGTTTGTGGCATTTTTGTTTTCCTTGGCCCTCTCTCGTGTTGGACAGCTGTAGTAGCAAATGAATATTGGTCCCATATATTTTTGTTGTGTGCAATAAGAAGTAATTAATAATTAATTTATTGTAATTGTTACTTTAATTTTAATATTTAATTCAAGCCATTTTATCAATATGTCATGATGTAAAATAACAGTGTTTAATAATTATTAACAAAAGAAGTAAAAGACACTAAAAACCTTTCTCTTTTATAAGACAATTTTTTCGAATGTATCGTTTAACATATTTTCATAGATGTCTAGTTGTATTTTATAAAATCTATATACATTATATTTTATTAATTCATTAAAAAGTTTAGAATGAGAAATTACGTTATATATTGTATTTTAAAATTTTTATTCCCACAAAACTTCGAATATAAATTTTTCATTTCTTCATCTTTTATTAGATTTGAAGTCTATCAAATAATTTACTTTTAAAAGTTTTCATAATTAACATTTATATAAAACTTGGTCATTATGCATTTTCTAAATGAGCTACGTTATAACTCAGCATAAAAAAACAATTTATTTAATTGTTTTGTAATTGCATATATATTAAAAGAAAGATAATAAAATATTTCGATAAAATACGCGGTGAATTATTGTTATGATGACATGTTATTAATAAAAAAAAAAAAAATAATTGAAAGACAATTATCTATTGCGAGTAAAATAAAATAAATTGAATAATACATGTGTAATTATAGTAACAGATATATATATATATTACTATAATTCATTTATTACTTAAATTTTTAACACTTTCTTCTATTTTTCATCGTTTAACTTTCTCTATTTAACTTTTTAACTTTACAGTAGAATATGATATTATTGTTTGTTGTACCAGAGACAGTAATATTCTGGGAATTAATATTTATTTTATATATTAAATAACAATCGTTTAATATTACAGATACAAAATAGAATGAACAATGGAGCTATCAAGTCAATATAAAGCCACCCCAAAATGTGCCTTGATGTTCGTTGCTACGTAATACTTGTGTATCATAAATGAGACTAGTAACAGAACATATGCAGAGAATATATCCGCATCGATCTCGTTAAAACATTTATAGAAACTTCATATAACTAGAGTGTATCTCCATCGAATTTTCAACATTTTAGATTTATAAATTATCTTTTGTTTCATTATTAATTATGATTGTTTTCATTCAGTTTTTAAACCTTGTATATATTATTATTGTTTTACATTACAGGAAATTTTAAGTAAAATTTGTTTAAATCATTTTAAGAAATTAAATAATTAATGTCAAAACGGCCATTTAAATAAAATCTTATCCTATACATAAAATACTATTTAATTTTTAAAAGGTTTATGTTTTATTTTTCATTGCATAAATAAACTACAATTGACTAAAAAAATGCTTAAAATATTGTTATATTTTTTAATATATTAGTTCTACTTAATTTAATATTTATAAAAATTAATAATCAATAAATAATCAAAATAATTTTTTTCTACAAGCAATAAAAAATATATATAATTTACAAAAAATTAAATATATTTATTATAGATATTATAAAAATACTATATTGCATTGTTTTCAATTTATATTTATAGTACTGTATTTGAAAATAAAAATATCTTTTATTTTTTTAGTTATATGGAACATTCATTGAATTAATAAATTGATGGGATATAGTTTCAAAAAACATTTATAATATTTTAATTTTACTCTTTATATTTTTTAATAATTAAAAGAGCAATCAGATTAAATAAGTTTTATATGTAGTTACTGTATCGCTTCATGTATTTCAAATCAATACTATATTCATCTTGATTATTTAATATCTATCGAGGAGTACATTCATATTAGTTATTCATTGTTAGTTATTCATTATTCGTTATTTATTATCAATCGTTCATTATTCGACAATATTATATTAAAACTTCGTAGGCAAGTATTCAGCGTTATATAAATACTAGAATTTACAATAACTCTATATTATATTCATCAGACGATTTAACATAAAAATCTATAATATCTTATAAATTATAAATTACCTTTGTTATAATCAAATCGTATGATAATAATAAAGAAAATTACATCCGGAATAAAATTTTCTTATTTACGTACAAAAATTTGTATATGACGAATAAGTTGTCTAAAATTTTATATGAAGATCAATAAAAATGAATAATGTAAAAGGAATAAATTAATAAAAAATAATAAAAGTATCAGTAAATTAGGTAGGAAGAGAAAATTAAAAAATTAAATTGTAATATCTTGAAAAATGAAAAAATGTTCAATAAATTAAAATATAAAAGATAACCATTAATGATTTAACAACAATAATGATTATAGAGTACTAAAAAGAGAAGTCAAATTGATTTGAGAAAATGTACCTCAATAAGTGATTGCGATATCAAATATTGCACAAAAAATAATAAAATTATAATAAAAGGAATGAATATAATTAAATTGTATATTTATAGAGATGAAAGTTTATAAAGACACGTGAAATGAAAAATAAACCATTAAAAAAAAACAATATCGTCAAAAAAAAAAAATTGAAAATTAGTAAATATTACCCAGATAGAATAAGAAGAATAATAATGATCAGTAATAAAATATAAATAATAATAATGAATTTATAAATTAAACAAAATTAAAACCACAAGAATAGTAATTGAAAAATAAATAATCTAAAAGAACTGGTATCACGATAATATTAAACAGTCAATAATAAAAGTAAAAAAGTTGAAAATTAAACAAAAGAGAAAACTGTATAATTGACTATTTTTTATTAAAATATAATTTATTACAACAAATGAATAGTATAAAAATATTACAAAATTATATATTATAAAATTATTAAAAATAAAATTTATCAAAATTGTTATAATTTTTCTATGCAATAAATTTTTAAAGTTATAAAATTGAAGATTTTTATTTAAAATACATATCAGAAACAAAAATAAGAGAGGGAAATAGGTTAATAATAACAGGGCATTGAATTAGAGAAAAGTTACAATAAATTTAGAAAATGGGATAAAGAATAAAAATTAGATAAACAATAAAAATGGAATAATATTAAAAATTAGTAATAATTAATAGTAAAGCCAACACAATTTATACATCGATAAGATATACGTCGCCTCGTTAATAATTTAAATGGATGTAGATTTTACATTACTCATCTTAGATCATTTTAGTTCAATTTTTTAATTCATTTTAGATCAACCACACTCATGTTTTGATATTCTATGATATTAAGCACCGTTTATGAAACACAGCTTAAAGCAGGAGTTCTCGGCAATTTATCAAATTTTGTTGTTGCATCACTTTGATGATAAATTTCTTAGAGACTGTTTATCTCCTTGTTATGATAAATGAATTTCATTCTGTAGAAAATGAAATAATTTAAACCTACATTACTAACAATTCTCTCGAAGATGAATATTGGTCGGTTTTTTTCATAATTAGCTCTTATTCCCTTGATTCTTATCACTAATTTTTTTTTTACTGCACCTTGATATTTATATTATATGTTTTGCGAACTGCTTTTTTCAAATATTTTTTCATCTATTTTCCCTACGTGCATTTCTCATATCTAGCTCTCTTATTTATATATATTTGTTGATTTAATCAGCATTTTCTATTGCAGCGATAGTCTGTAACGATTATATGGTTCTTTACAAAGTAAACAATTATAACTTTACTCTATTATTGAATTGTATCTTTTACTCAGCCAATATTTTTCAAAATATAAAAGTTAATAGCTATTAACTAATTTTATTATATTTTCTATCCCGCCATAACTTTATCTGTCAATCTTGTTTTCTATATCATATTTTATTCCGCATAATTCCAACTAATAGAGTTTAAACCGAATCTTTTCATTTGAAAATCTATATAAAAATTTATTGTAATTTTAATTAATTTTTTCTATCCTCCATACCTACTATAATTTGCAAATAAAAACTAGGAGTAGGTATAGAATGGGTCCTATATGTTATTTCCTCAAGTCACATCAACTGTATTTTCATTCCTTTTTATAGTTTAATTTTTTCGAATTAGTAGCCAAATCTATGACATCAAAACGATCTATCATAAAAGCAAATCAGACGACCCAATCACATTTTGAATATTATTATTGCATTTATCTTTATTAAATTATATATAAAAAAAATAATAAAAATGAAAATTAGTTTAATAAAATAAAAAATAGAAGATAAAAGTGATTATAAATCACATTATTATTTGAATATATTTGATGATCACACTTCATAGTGATATAATAATATTATAACATTTGTAACATCTGTAACTTTATTTTTAGTAGATATTTAGAAAATCCTCTGTAAAAATTTATATGAATATTATATTTATTAGTTACTCTTAGTATCCAAGTTCCTAAATATATTAGTAATATAGCAATAATTTTTGTTGTGTTATTCGATTAGAATATGAATTTTTTATGAGTATAAAGGTGTTTTATGACTATCTTTAATTTAAATGTTTATATACCTCGAACTCGATATATTATTTTGAAACAATACATATATATGTAATAAAATTTCTTACTTATAAATACAATTAAGTTTTACTTTTTTGTCAATAATACATACAATTCAATATAAGGGAATGCCTTCATTTGAAAAATTAGAAAGTGCATAGAAAAATAATCCAATTTATATAGACAAAAATATTATTTTCTATTTGAACTCAGTGGTATATATATATATTGAATTGAAGATACCATAATGTTAGATAGATCATTAATTATAATTTATTTCGATATATTTAAGAGCAAATATATATTATATATTCTAATAACAAATAAAGAAATTCAATTGATTCTCAGATATCATAAATTATGCATATAACTTAAACAACTATTTAATCTTATAAATCACCGACAATTTCCCAATTCTGTTGGTTGCATTATATATTTGAATTAACGATAATACTATTTACATAAATGAATATTTACTATAATGGAAGCACTTCATTGCTATTATTATTATTCATTGTACCTATAAATCAGTATAAATAAATCAATATTTATTAGAACAATTTCTGATGCAAACATTTTAACTAAGGAATGATTATTTTCAAATAAAGGAATTGTGGAAGAATAATAACGTGAACGAATATGATATTATAATACAAATAAATAGGGCATACGTTAATAGCAAGGTTAGTACCTTGTAATAATAATAAAAAATAGAAAAATAAAAAAACTATAAGTTAATGCACAATATTGCTTTCTGTTTAGATAGCTACAAACAACAAAATTTTAATACTGAAACTGAAAAAGATTGTATAAGTTAAAAGACTATAAATGTAACTCAACTATCTATTTTCTATCATGATCCACAAGCGGCTCGACCTAGTTTTTCTAGTCGAAAATCCAAAATGTGGACATTAAAGAGAATTATACCATAAGCAATATTTGTACAAACATAGCTTTTTCCATGATAAATTTTTCATAGCTATTTGAAAAGTGTAATCTTTTCAGTTTAAGCTCTATTTCTTAAGTATTCAATTTGAAATTTGAATATAAAATAGATGCAACGACTCTACCTAAAAGACTTCAGATATCTATTTGTGATTTGGTATGTGCAATAGTAATCTACATACCTTTTTATCTATTTTTATTAGTTAAAGAATTAATATAGACTTATATTCATAACTTGCATATTCAAATCTATAAAAAATATTAATAATATTAGAATCAACATCAGTAATAAAAAATTTCTTTAATTTTATACGTAAAAATTGAATTACCTAAAATAAAATTTAATATTATCAAAAATACATATTAAATATAAAAGTCATTATATTGAATATAATAATGAATGCATTAAATTACATTCAATATTTACATGTAAAATTGATAATTTAAACGTTAAGCATGTAAATTTTCAGAGTAAGGCATTATTTCTATTCAACTTAATTTTTTATATTGCATACAATATGATTAAATTTAATGCTGAGATTATTAATATTTAGTTTTGGTGACTCGATGTTATAATATTGTTACAATGTTACGCGATGTTAATGTAATAATATAATTCACCTAATAAAGAAATATATGAAATTTAATCAAAGGTATTTATTTATTAAAAAATTATATTTTGTTGGTGTTAGCGTTAATATTACTGAAAGCAGATGAAATAAAAATATATTAAATTAATTTAAAAATTCTAAGGAACGCTGAAATTTCTATATCCTTAGAAAACTATTTAAATTTGTTTTTATAACACTGCAAATCAATATTAGTATTTTTAAGGCAGTGAAAAAGTACCTAGGAAATTATTTCTATAAATAATTTATAATTTACTTCTATAATAATAATTGAAACCATAATTTACATTAAAAACATTATTAAATTAAAGATTCATATTGGTATAACAGATATCATTTAATATTATACAATTTTTAAATAGAAAATAGAATCACATAATATTATAATAATGCAATATACTTTAAATGTAATGAAATAATTATAAAAATTCTGAAAACCTAAGATATAAAAGTGAGTCAATTATATTTTGAAATTTAATTCAACTTACTAATTTCGTATATCAACTATACTATTTTTTTTTATATAAATTATCTTAATTTATAATCATTTAAATTACTAATATATTAATATTAATATATTTAATTTAAACATATATTTAATGTACATAATGAAATCTAAAGCAGTTATACATTTTTTTTTGTTCTTCTTATACATATCCGTTTGTGCAAACTATTTATACTTTTATAAGTTCGATATATTATCATAATTCATAAAAGAAAGGTAAACAAGTTGAAGAAAAATGAGTACAAATAAAAAAACAGGTTTGGAGCAGCCGAAGTTTACTAAAAAAAGTGCAGAAAATTCCACGGATTGTATTTAAAAATATAAGAATAAACACTTAAATCGTCAGTAGTCCTATTTATCCCGCCCGTTAGGCCAAGGGAAAAGACACGTGCTTATAGCAGTAGAGGTTAAAGAAACTATAAATTTAAGGATATCGACCAGCAAGTAGGACCCATTGGCTCTCTTCTTTTTCCATCATAGAAGTTCTATCTTTCATCAACATAATTTATTATTTCGCCATCTCGAACGAATTTTCGGTATTATATTTTAACTGGCTATATGTGTCTTACCTAAGTATTTTAAAAATATTTATCTGAATAAAATGAAGTAAATAATATTGCATAAAAAACATTTATTCAAATTTTTGATTTTTAATAAATTAATTATTCAATTATTCAATTCAAGTACATACGAGAAAAGAGTGAGTAGAAGAAAAAAGCAATAATTCGAACATTTTTATTATAAAATTAAAAAAGATATAGTTGATATGTTTCATATTTATAAGCATAGCTACAAAAACAAGTATTAATATTCAAATGACACGTGATATAACGTATTCATTTGATATGAATTATACTACGATTATGAAACTTTTATAAACAAGCAATGAATTATGTTAGAAGTAAATCAAATACATATATTATAAATACATGTAGAATATATATATTCAAATTTTTAATAATATGGAAAGAAATTATATTAAATAAATAAATTATTATTAGAAATATTTAAACAACTTTATTATATATTAAATGAAGAAAATTGAAAGTTTGAAAATTAAAAATAAAAATTTGATTTTATAAATATTCATATATATAAAATAATGTTCACTCTCTATTTATTTTATAAAAAAAATATGTAAAATATTATCTATTTTTAAAGATTATATACTTTTGTTTTAATGTATTTGAATACATAGTAAAGTTTTTAAAAAAATAATCGTATATTTTTTATACAATTTGTATGATTTTAATGTTTAAATTTTAATAGATTTAATAATGTATTCATGTATTTTTTACTCCAATAAATTCTTAAATAGCCTTTTCAGTCTTTCTCATACTCTTTTAATCTGAATACTTAGAAAACTATTTACTATTTACACTGCTTTTGTTAAACACTTTTAAAACAAGACTCTTAATCTATTTTGCGACATGTGCACACTACAATTCAAATTCGCACGTATTAAATGCTTATTCGTGAAGCTCTGGATAAGCCATGGACGATATATATAAAAGGGGGTATTATCCCCTACACAATTTGATATCCTTTATTTTCGCCATTATAATATTTCTTTTGTCACGTACATTCATGTGTAGATATAAACACTGGGATCATGTAAGCTTAAATTATAAGCCGCTCAGTGAACATTTCAACAGTCAACGATTATAAGATTAACCTTCAAATGTGTAGGTGTGTAGGGATACGAATTTATGTAAGAATCTAATATTGACCCATTTTAAGCTCATGAAACTAAGAACACCTGCATAGTTATAGAACACGTGTGCCATACACTTGATCATATCAAATGGTATATTGTATAAAAGTATACTCACTTAAAATATTACAAAAAATAATAAAGATTAGATGAAAAAGTAATTAAAAAAAATATTTAAAGATTATATTAAAATAAATTTTTTTAAATACACATAACTCGAAACTTTTAAAAAGTTCATAATTTTGTCTCTTTTTGCAAATTCACATTTTTAAGAAGATACTTACCCAGTAAAAATATAAGTAAACATAAAAACGATGTTTTTATTATAGGATTAAATTCAAATAAAGTCTAATAAACAATTATATTTATAGATAAATTATAAAACTTATTATCCGAATTAAAATTTTAATGTAAAATCTAAAAAGTTTTAAACGAAACATGTTACAATAATTTGTCAAAATTTAAGTTTATATTTTTTATAAAAATAATAGTAATTTACACGTAAAGTTTAAAAGAATTGTTTTATTTTGACATGTAATATATATATATATATATATATATATATAGATGAGAATATATTCAGTTTATTACTAATGTATCTATAATAAATTAAAAATCTGTAGTATATTGTAACATTATTTCAAAATATTTTTCAGTTTATTATAATTGAATATAACCCAATTTTTAATTTTTTTAAAATAGAGTTTATACAACTAATATTTTCCATAATAAAAATAAAAATTTGATGAGTACTTAAAATGTTCATAGTTTTACAAATTTTGAGGATATTAAAACTAGATTATCTATAAAATTATATTTTTTAGACATGCATGTTTGAAATGAGAGTCCAAAAAAAATAGAAAATTGACATTAACTAAAATGTGTAAAGGAGGGGAAGGAAACTTCGACTGTAAATAATATAACGAGTCAAATGAGAATACAAAATATTTATACATGAAAATATTATGATTTTGAACAATACTAGAATAAAAAACTCATAGATTCTTATTAAATAGAAATTAACAGAAATTATAAAAGAAAGTGCTAAGATAACAGGTATTATCTTAAAAAATCAATCTGAGATATGGCAGACTAATCAATACAGTTTATATATTTTTATTCATAGATTTATATTATATACTATATATTTATGTAATCCATATTTAGTATAAACTACAATTTTATATAAGTTTTTAGTAATTTTCTATATCATTTTAATATAAGTTGAATTTATTTTCATTTATATTTATTGCAATTTTATTTATTTTATATAGTTATATATATTTATTTATTTATTAAAATGAAGTCTAATACACGTACTTCTTTTTTTTTCAATTATGGTTATATTGCCGCGATCTATAAACTAACGCAATCAATCGATTTATACATTGAAAAAAACACGGAAACCTAAAGTAATTAGGATACAACAGCAAATGTAATTTATCCATTATTTTTAAACTTAAATCTATTAACCCTTTTTTATATCAACAATCAACTTCTTTTTTTACATTTTATCGACTATGACATGTAACAGTATACGTATTCTTCTGCACCAATATTGCATATTATTATATTACCTGCAAATGTTACCGGGAATTGTTATAATTTTAAAGAAGATTTTATTTTATAATATGGATTTTAATTTTTACAATATATAGAAAACGTGTTTTTGGGATGTATAAAATTTGCTCGACGCTTGTCTATAGAAAATTAAATTTGGCTAGAGGAAAAATAATATTTATAAAAATAATATTACATAAATAAATTATTTTATAATATTGCATTAATCAAATCTGAAGTTATTATATTGGTAGGTATATAACTATGTTATACTAATCTTGTTCTCTACCAAATAGGAAAATGTTTGAATTTTCCTTATTTCTAAATCAAGTCGCTTCAATTTTTAATACTATATCAATAAATATATAAATGCAGTTCACACCTTATATTAAAGTACAGATTAATTTTAGACCATTGCAGGTATCGTATCTTCATTTACAATGTATATTGTGACTTTCTTGATAAATTAATTATACAAGTTTGGCTTCTATTATTATTACAATATAATTTACATATATTTTTAAATATTGTTCAAACTAAGCTCGTACTCAAACCATTTATTAAAAGTGATTTACCAACTATTAAAGAAACTCTATTTTGTGATAAAAAATTTGAACGTTTAAAATAATAAGATTTGAACAAATATAAAGAGAAATTTAGAGATATCAATGTCAAAGTAAATCTAATGCGTTAAAGTCAGTATGAAATACTTCTAATGAAAATATATAGCAATTATGTTAAAATGTAAACAAAAAAAATATTGCTCTTTATTTTCTTTTTTTATGTAAATAATATTTTTTTATTTATAAAGATATTATGTATTATATTATTGAACGATTTTAGACGCTTGTGATTTGAAAACTATTAAAATGATAATTTCGTTTTTTAACATATAGATTAGTTAATTTAGAAGAGCACTTATATAAGTAAAATGAAGAAATCCGCATTAATAATGTTTCGAGAATAATAAGGTACGGTTGATATAGTATTAAATTACAGATATACGAATTTCTGTTTAAATATTTATAGGTAATTTGTGCGAATAAATGATATGTGTTAGTTAATATTTTGTATTCATTAGAATTATTAAATTTAAATAATATATTTTTCAAAATATGGTTGTTTAAAGTAAATTATATTAAATACATTGAATATAAAATACTAAAATACATATTATTTTTGCATATTAAATTATTTATACAATTATAATAATTATTAAAAAATAAAATGTATTGAATTAATAATATGTAAAAATAGTAATTAATAATGAATAATAATCATAGATATTCTATTTACATGAAAATAATTATATTCATAATTATACTTGAAATGATTAGTGTATTTCCAGTGAAAACAATCTAGAGACAATATGAAGCATAGTCTAAATTATTCGAAAAAATTAATCTCATCTTTTAAAAGAGAATGAAAGTCGTATTAAAAATTGGTCATTTTGAACGAGTAAGGTAAATTTTCTCCATTTAAAGAAATTTCAAGTAAAGTAACTCATGTTAGTTAGAATAAAATTTGTCGCATTTTTTATCTTTATCATCAGCACAGAATTATTGAGAAAAATTATATATAAATAACTACGATCTTCACATATTTTTATTTACATGTAGATATATGTAATAAATTACAATCTTTTAGTAGCTAATTTTACAATACTTGCTATAGTTTACGAAATATTAAGTAAATAATAACAATTACACTTGTTAAATCCAGCATTGTATCGTATCTTTTTGGAATGGTATAATACAAAAACTATTCAAGAATGAAATCTACATGATTTGAGTAAACTAACTCGAAAAGTTTCTGAAGTATCTATTAATAAAAGTTCATGTCAAATAAATAACAAGAAGAGCACAAAGTAAAAAAAAATCTAAAATTAATATTAATTCATTGATGTTTGCAATGTTAACAAATATGGCTCTATATTATATTTTTAAAGATATCATGAATCTTTATTAAACAATTTAATGAAATAAGTTAAATGTCAAAATTTATTGTGATAAAAAAATTAGAAGAATATGGTTATTCTTTTATATAGATAAAAAATTAAATTTATTTTAATGACAAAGCTTTAAAGGGCTATTCCACTCCGTATACTCCACTATATATTTATTATTAGAAATATAGTCACGAATTTTACCTTAATTGTCAAGTTCAATATTTTCTCAATATAGTTAATTTTTAAAAGTAAAAAAATACGTTCTAAAAATAATATCTTATAATCAATAAAAGCACTCCTAAAAAGTTATATCAATGAATTCACAAAATTTTCATTTAATTTAAATTTACTGACTATTGTACTCACAGCATATTTCCAATATTATATTTTTAAAATAAATCAAACTAAAGAACTAAAAAATTAAAATGTGTTATACTATAGTCATACTAATATTGAATAATGATATTATAGCAGGATTATTAGTGGATTAAAACTACAAAAATAGATTTGTTTGAATTTGTACTATTTCTTCCTTTTTATAAAAAAGGAAACTATTACATTTGGCAAAATATTAATCTAACCAATCCCTTATTTTATAAAAAATATTACATTTTCAATGTGTGACAGGATACTTTAAGTTTAATTGAAAAACTTCAATTTCTATATGTAATCCGATTAAAAATTAATAAATGTAAAATGTTTACATTATTGATTAAAGTTATTGCTGAATAATATATATATATTAAAAATTAACTTCAATATTGAAATACAATTAAATAATTGCTTTTAAAATATAAGATAATTTATTAAAAAAGATACAATGATAAATAATAATTTCTATATTAAAAGATATTTTTAACGATACTAAAATAATTTGTTATGTCGCTATTAGTCCATAATATAATCTTAAAAATAGAAAAAAAATTAATAATGGGTAAAAAGTAACTTTAATATGTAACTTGTTAAATCAATAATATAAAAAAGTAATTACAAAAAAATAATTACAATTAAATTAGAATATATTTATTCGAATAATATAAAAGTATCTCAGAATATTTAGATTTGTCGTTATTACTTCAAATCATAAAATTATAAAACATGTAATGATTTCTAAATAAGTTTTTTCATCAATTATTAAAAGACGGTAACTTTTTGAAATAAAGTATTACAAACCATTATCATATACTATTGAAAAATTTATTATACATATATTATACAAATTAAAATATTAAGATAAATTCAACTAATACAATTATAATACAAATTTATAATACAATATCACATTTATATTCCTTAAAAAATAATTTTTTACGAAAAACAAACTTCTTTATTTATTATAAAAATGTTGGATTTTCATTATTTATAATTATTTATATATATTTATGATATTTATTTAATTAGTACAACTAAAAATAATTACTTACATTGTACATTGAAAATCAATAAATTTATTAAATGTTTTATTTAACTCAAAATGAATCTATAGGTAACTGATATAATAGAAATACGAAAAATGACTAAGTAAATATTACTGTATAATTTATATATTTTTTATTATGGAAATTACAATAATAACTAACATACCCCAATTTTTAACGTAGATAATAACAATTACCACAATTTAAAAGAGAAAATTGTACTTTTTTATATATCAAATAATAGATAATTTCTAAATCTTTCTATACTATAACAATATATCATCAATTCTTAAACTGATATAAGTTGTTTATAACTCTTCTTGAGGCATATAATTATTTCACTATATTAGAAATATTTTATATAATTCAGCTTTTCAGTATTATAAATTATTAAAATATGAAAATAGATGTAATAATTTATATAATTTAATAAATATAAACATCATACTAATAAATATTTGATAAATATTGTATTAGAAAAATGAGATTACCATACTATATCCATTTCAACCACACAGAATAATTTTTAATAATTTTATAGCTGCTATAAATTTATATAAAAAATATTTAATCCAATTAAATGTTGCCATAGAAATGATCAAATAATAATTAACTATTATAATTGCATACACCGTGTATTTATGTAAAATAATTTAAGAATAATAAGGAACTAATTGATATTACGAATATTTGAAAATCTTACCCTTATTTTATATGATGGAAAGATCGATTCTATTCTACTCATTGCAACATTATTTTTAAGTTTGAATGTGTACCAAACAATAAAAATAAAATAACAAATTCATAAGTAGAAGCATAGATAGATTCTGGGTGATCCATGAAGTACGTAAATATAATATAAAATTTTATAAATGTTATTTCATGATTACCTGCAAGTATTAATAATAATAACAATTATTCTGTATTACAGTCATAATTTATAAAAAATACAGTAATTAGCTTACCTAAAATAAAAATAATTATAATTCATTATAAATATTATCTTTTATTAATTTTATTATAAACTTTCAATATGAACCATCTCAGGTATTTGATATACTAAAGCTAATTACCTTAATATAATTTTTTTTTTAACTTTTTGTTGTTTATTTAAATTCTTAGTAAAATTAACACTCGATTAAAATTAACATTTGTTTACATATTTTTAATTATCGCATAAAGTCTGTAATGAAAAGTTAATCTTTCATAAAGAACTTAGCAAAATATGTATATAAAAAAATGAGAACATATAAATTTCAAAAAGATTTTTTCGTTAATTCTCTGCATGTTTATTAAGTAACTGTGAGTCTATACATTTTTTTTAATTATCAATTTTTTCTCCGTACATGACAATTATTATTCACAAAATCATAATAGTTTTGTTGGTTTCCCAAATTGTGGAAAATATTTATTTTTATTACTTTAAATGTGCATGAATATGAGTGATCCGTATTATCGTGTTTGTATCTACCGTTAGTTATTTTTGACTATCTAGAAATGTTAATTCATAGTTAAGATTCAAATAAGTAAAAGAATACTTAATCCAACTTCGTCACTTTAGTTACGAATTTGAAATCTAAATAATTAGAACTGTATCCTATAATTAAATACTGGCATACATTTCACTGACTCTGACTAAATATTATAGATTATACATTTGAATTTTTTTATAATTATTTTATATAGTACGTAGCTTCTTAAATCATGCTAAACTAATAAGAAAATTAATCGGTATAATTTTTTCGAGAATATTTACAGACTTGACAACAAACATTTTAATACATTACATTATGAATTAATATTACAGAGACTTTTTGAGAATTTTTGAAAGAGTTAAAATATAATTTTTCCTGACAGTTATTTAGACAAACCATTGGCAGTAGATACTTAAGTTTGTATTTCACAATAAAATTATAAAGTTCTAAACCTTCATATACTTTCTATACTCTTTGTTTTATTTAAAGAAAAATTTCAAAATAACTTAATTTGTAACTTGTATTCACGTCTACCCACTTTTAGTTATTGAATTAAAAAAAAAAACTACCCAGAATTGTCTGTTAATATCATCAATTTGAAGAAAAATTTAAAGTATATTGGTTTAAAAAAAAAGGTATATCAAATTCGTCCTTTATACACTTTCATTTCTGACATTTAGCTAATAGTGTATTTATTAGTTATTGAGTACGTGGCTATGTCAATTACAAGTAATTAATAAACATCATATTATAATTTCATTAGAAATGTAAATTTATTTAAATTTAAAATTAAACGAGTAAAGTTTTTATTATCTACAAAATAAGTCTTGTAATTTTCAATTTATAAAATTTTGATTTTATTTTTGGTAGCAAAAAGACATATTTTTGAGATCTTCAATATATTTTCAAAAATAATATGAAACATTTCTTCATTCTTTTATAAAACATTATTGATGAACTTCACAATCTTATTAAAAATTAGATTACATTCTTTTAAGTATAATAAAAAAGGAGAAATATAAAAATGAACATTTTCTAATTTGCTATAACTTTTAACTATAATATAATAAAACGAAATAATTTTGTTACCCTCTCCATAATTTATAAAAACTATAATTTAACTATAATTATACATAATTAAAATATAATTATACTATAATTAACTATAATTTATGAAAAAAGGTAATTTTTTACCTTGCAATAAGAATATATGCTCTGATTTAAGATAAACATGAAAAATAGCTAACCCACGATAAAAGTATAATGTTAAAAAAATAAAATCAAGATTCATAACATCTTTATCTTATATAAACTTATCATCTTTATCACATCTTTATCTTATATGCTTGGAGCTATCTATAGGTAATAAGATGTTTTATTCTAAAATGAGTGGAATTAATACACAATTAATTATATTATCAAACTAGATTCTTTGAAATATTAACAAAAATTAAAAATGAGACAGAGTATTAATTTCAAAACTTTATTATAGAGGTAACAATATTATGTACATATCAATTCGTTTTTAATAAAATTGGATATAATTGAAATGTATTAGTCTAATTGCTATATACATTATTAATTTTTTTTAGTTATATTTATTATAAAAACTGAATAATTTTTATTAAAGTAAGTACTAAATATTGTATGTGTATTTTTATCATCTATATATATATATATATATATATATATATATATATATATATATATATGTATACATATATACATAAATACATAAATAATTATCTGTTAATTTCCTATATTATTAAATAAACTTTAACATATTTAATGATATGACATAGATTTCATAAATATATGCAATATATGCTCAGTATACACAAATTCATTCTCCACATTCATGTATTCACACAATCGATATCCTTATATATAAAAATGCATAATTATATTTTTATATATACTAATTATTTTATTACTAAGTAATATTCTTTTAAATAATTATTCAGCTATTTATATAAATACGGAAACATTAAACCATATATAGACAAATAAAACGGCTTGAACATTCTCATATTTATATATGAATATTAACAATTTTAAAAGTTAAATGAAAGTAAGAATATTTAAAATTTATTTATAAGAAAATAAAAAAGAATTATTAAACAATAACAAAAAAATTTTATTGAATAGAATTTATATTTAGTCATTAATGTGTGCAATTTTAACTGTATTAGCTTAAAAATAAATTACACATTAAATAAAATTATATATTAATTATATAATAAATAAAAATTATGAATCTTTTGGAAATAATCATACCATTTTTATTCATTTCTGCTTCAAAACATTTTTTTAAACGACATGATCTGCACTTATTTCTAAGAGTTTTATCAATTGTGCAACAACCTTTTAATGGTCCATTACACGTGTAATGTCTGTTTCCATGAATGCTTCGTTTAAAGAATCCTGAACATCCTGTACAAAAATTATAAATATATATAAGAATGATGTTAATTATAAATTAAATTATTTTGATAGACAATTTGTTATAAATTTATAAGTATAATCAGTATATCTGAATTAGAATAAAAATTTTATAGTCTTTAAGATTACAATTCCGATTATGCAAGCAGAATCGGAAAACAGAAAAATCATCGATTTTAATGACAAAAAATGGAATTAGAAAAAATTTACTTGTGAAACACTTAAATTTAAAAATAATCGAACAACTAAAATTTAATACTTAGAAAAACGATGTGCAGATTATAATATACATAGTTATGAGCAGCATCTTTAAGGAAACATATATCCTCCATAACTTAATTACTAAATAAACTAAGATAAGGTCACAATTCATTTGACGAGGATTTCAACCGTATATTAGTAAAGCAGAAGAAATTTCAACAATTAAAAATTTATAAATAACATAAATATCAAATTTACCGTCACAACTGTAGACTCCATAATGTTTCCCTGAGCTTCGATCTCCACAGACACCGCAAAGTATATCAAGTAGTCTACTTCCTATAAATAGAATATAATATAATATTATTACATTTTTATTTCATTACAATAATATAACATTTATTTTAAAAACTGAATTCAATAAATAAATGTATGTTTATATATCTCCTTTGAAAATAAATTGTAATGATGATTATAATGATTATTGTTTTTATTTACTCAACATGTCTGAAAATAAATTCTACATCAATTTTAAGATTATATATCTTTCTCTTATACGAAACTATCTATACTCTTTATTCTTAAATTATAGTTCAAATTGTTTTAACCTTATCTTCATGTTAATAGAAAATTCAGTTTGTTTATTAACATAAAACTAAGAATAAATTAATTATTACTGCTGTGTTAATTTAATTTGAAATTTAATATAAACAAAATATATATTATTAATACATGATTTTATTAAGAAGGTATGAAGTTAAATTTTAAAATTTGTACCAAATCTAATTTTTTATTATTATTTATACTTATAAATGATTTAATTTATAATTTATTAAAAATTTTAAAATCTAATCAAGAATTTCAATTTTCATGAAAAGAATTATTTTGAGTTGATATTTAATTAAACTAATCTTTTTCACAAATGATTGTTTCACTAATAATATATACCTCGAATTCAAAAAAAATTATTGTATTTGTTTTATAAATACATTAACATAATTTGTGAAGTGTCCAATTATAGAAATCAATTTTTGACAATAAGCTATAATTTTTATTTTATAAAATTTTGATTAAAATTAAAACTTATGATTTTCTTAAAATTAACTGTATGCCTACTTTTTAAAATTTAATTTGCTATTTTTTTGATAATAATTAAATATCATAATTTATTAAAGCTAATAGAGCCATGATAATTGTTTTATCTGAAGTTAGTAAGATGTTTTTTTAGCGATAGCATTTTTGTATTTAAATCGGAAAAAGGTATATTATATATCCCAACGTAAAAATCCCTTGAATATGTATAATAAAATATTAAATATATTATTGACTGTAGCATACGATTGATAAGAAAGTTCTTATTAAGATTTAAAAATTTTTAAATGGATTCAACATTCATATTATAATACTTTAAATAAATATAACAATAATAAATAAATAGAAATACATGTATTATTACATCTTATATAGTAAAATAATATGTAATTAACCATGTAATAAATACCACAATAAATTCTGTGAACCCGATAATCAATATTATAGTATAAAATATTATAGAATGATTTCTTAAAAAATATAAAAATCAAGGTGATATATTAGCGATATATATGTATATAATATAACATAGCTTGTAATATAAATAATATGCTCAAAATCATACTACTATGATATCTTTAATAATCTGTAGGGGCCATAATTAAATTTAAATATATTATAAATATACATTATATTTAAATGAATTTTGAAATTCACACGTGAATGTAATAATCAATGAAATTCAATAATTCTCTCAATTATCATTTTATGAAATATTTCAGATATGTTGTTTTTTGAATAATCAATTTTCTTCCATATATTTGTAAATATAATCTTTCTATATTAAATTAAGAAAATGAATAATAAATTAAATGTGTTTCTATTCAAGTCATATGGTATAAATTATTTAGATATGGTTGAAAGAAAATAATGATAAAAAATACTTTGTAATATACTTATATCTATATTTTTAGAACATGCTAAACCAATTTTATATAATATATAACTAATGTAATGTACTTTAAAATTTCAACAATTTCCAAATAAATCTTGTAAAAATAGTTTCAAAAATAAAATATTGTTGATCATGTTTAAATATTTATATTATTATTTTCTTTAAATATCTTTTAACAAATAAAAAAAACTGAAAATAAATAAAATATCAATAAAATGAATGTCAAATGAAATGTCATATTTATTATTTATAGAAATTGGTATTTAATAACAACAGATTATTTAAATCAATAACTTGTGCATAAATAAAAAATTTTAACATAAAGCAAAACAGAAATAAATATTTTGAATAACGTAAATTATAATTAATAACAAGAAATTAAATATTTCTATCAATGTACTAAATATCCAGTAAACTATTACCGTTGCTTATAATGTACTATTTTCTATAAATTAAAAGAAAAATATATATTGTAAAAAATATTAATTTTATTAATTATAGTCCATTACGACTTTAATTTTATGAAATATTATAAAATTTTAGGAAAACTGAAAAATATAAGCAAAGAAACTTTATAAGTTATATAGAAAAATATGAGGTACTTTAACAATATATTATTACACAATATTTCTGAATACATTATTAAACTGAATTTCAAAAATAGTAATATAATGTCATATTAAATAATAAAGAAGATAAAATATACTATCAAATTACAAAACAATAAAATAGTATTAGTAGCATATTTATTATCATTAAACCGATTAAATATAATTTTATTAATATTTAATTCAAATTACATTTAATATCTATTAAGCTATTATTGACTAGAATTTTCTTTATTTTTTTTAATTTTTTTATTTATTCTTCTGAATGATTATTACAATTAAAAAATAAAATAGTTTTAATAGTTGAATGCATAAATGTAAAAATACTCATGTACTCACATATTATACTAAATATTTTATAAAATAAATTTATATGGAAATATTTTTTCAAATTTTAAATTTTAAAATAAATATTAATTTGATTTCAAATTACATAGTTTAATTATATACAATAATTATCATATCATAATAATAAGAAGTACTTTACCGATTTTTTTATTTAAATTATAAATATGTGTTAATAATAATTAAATTAATAAACTTTGTAACTAACCTGTACCCATTATATCAAATAATAAAAATTTACTTTTTTACTTTTATAATACTAAATAACTTTTAAAACTAATTAATATTAAAGAATTTTTATCAAATTCATTTTATTCCCTATAAGAATCACTTAATACCACTTTTTACTTAGTTATTTTACGAAACATATATTTTAATATTGAACAATATTTTTACACTTAAGTTAAAATAAATATGTGATGAAATACAACAACGTTTTCTATTATGTAATTTATAGTATTTTGTTTTAATCATTAAAATACAATATAAATAAACTAATGAGAACATTCACTATACTTTACAAAGTTACTGACTAACTGCATAGAATATTTCATCAACATAACGTCAGAAGAAAGAATTGTACACCTTAACCTTATGGGCGTTTCCAAAACTAGAATGTCAGTGAACCTCCTTCCGATCATCTAAAGTGTGTTATTGGGTAGCTCCTCCCACATAGATTCTTTAACCACTGTAATGTGCCACAGATGATCACTAGTTATATATTAGCCACGCCCAACAATCTCAATGCAAAACAAACAAAAATATGTAATAAAACTGAAAATCATTATAATAATATTCTTTGTCAGTATTTTATTAAATTATTATATTTATTTAATTTATTATAAGTTTAAATTGGTGCATGTAACAGATTGAATTTATTATTTAAAAGTAAATGATTAAATAATTAATATTAAAATACTATATATTTATTTAATATTGTAATATAATATGATAGCTTCAAAACAAATTATAAGATAGGAAAAGTATTTTCTATTATATGAAATAGAATTTCTTTTTTTAAAATCCTGAATTAATACAATATTGAACTTTAATGAATGCTTTATTTTTAATAATGCACTAAGCTTCTTGAATAATAATATGATATTATTAAAGAAATAATTAAATCCAAACATAAATAAATTAATATAAATAAAATAAATAAATATAATTATAAATAAATAATTAAATAAATAATTATAATTATTAATCATTTAAAAGTAATATAAAAATAATTTTACATTAATTATATGGATATTGTTAACATTTTTAAAATATAAATTGCATATCAAATATTAATCATAAAATAAATTTGTTCTCCTTTTTATTTATATTTTTTATAGATGATCTATAAATATATTTACTTTCAAAAAATAAAATCAATTATTAATTGTAAATAAAATTGTTGCTCCATTTAAAGTATGAGAAATTGTTAAATATAATTGCTAAAAACTATTTGAAATAAATAATTATTTATAATATATTGAAAGTATAATGATGATAATGATTAGATTCTTATAAAATTTTCTAATTACACATGCCGATGAATAAAAGCTACCAATCTTACAAAAAGTTATTAATCATTCTTTATTTATTCGTTCATAAATTATGATAGACTTGATAATTTATTAAACAAAAGAATACAATAAATATTTTATAACTATTATGAAACAATATTACTTTATATAGTTTACAATTAATAATTAAAAATAATCACTTATTAATTACACTATATATTCAAAATGAGATCTTGCCACACTGTAGTAACATTCAATATTATTAATATTATTTTCTTCAGAGTTAAAATAAACTCATTATAAACGACTTAGTATCTACGATTTCAATTATTATATTGATTGAAACTCCAGATTGATCTTATAAAAACTTTATTGTTTATTTATTAATATATTATTATTTATATCTACTAACAAGAAATATTATGTTACCATTTAAAAACACAGAAAAATTATTCTTAAATTTGGATAAAATTGTGTTCATAATTATAGTTTATAGTAGTAATTAAGTATACATTTTAATAGTTGTGAGTAACATGTTTATCAATTTCAACTTTATAATATGAATATAAATAAATTTATATATCCAAATTTATAATATGAAATAAATACTAATAATAGTTTATATATAGAGAATAAACAAGTTTTTAAATTTGTAATTTACAAAAATACATTATATTATACAAAATTTTATTATAAAATTTTTTGTGATTCTATTTTATTTTATAATATGATCTCTAAAAAGAATAATAAAATCAAATATTTAGATTAAAAATTCATATTATTTACATTCTTATGCTATATAAATTTCTTTACACATTTCCATAGATGTTCACGTGATGAAATATACACACAAATTGTTTGAATAATACATACATTGTCGTACAGATACAAATATATATATTAATATAAATTTATAATATTAATCATATTATTTAAATAATATTTATTAATAGTATTGTAAATATATACTTAATAATGATAATAATTATTATGACTTTTTTACTCAAAATGGTGTTTAAAGATGCTTAGAAAATAAAAAATTTTGAAATAATATCTATTTGTTTAAGATGAAATAAATAAATGAAAAAAATTATTTAATACATCTATAATAAATAAAATTATTAAATACATCTATAATTATAATTACTCCATGATTTACAATTAGTTTTACAATAATATTTCAAAATACACTTTAATTTATTATACAATAACATAATATTATATACAATGTTATCTTATATTATATAAATAACATACATATATGTTATATTACAAATTGAACTTTCATCAGTTTTATTAGCTTATATTTTAATTAATGTCGCAACTATGCAAAAAATCGGTTATAGTTCAAACAGTGGAAATCTTCAAATAAATTACACTTTAAACAAAAAATAAGAGAACAAAAGAGAATCATATTTTAAATACATCGAACATTGATATATATACATTTTGCTGTTACTTTCTGCGGAATTTTAAGTGTCGTGGCAATTTTAACAAATTTAATAAATTTTTTATTTTATTTATAATTGTATGAACTGTTTCTTTCTTACATTTTAAACACTATAATTGATAATATATTATAATAAACAAAATAAAATATTGTTTTTATTAATATTTGATAATCTTTTAAAAACCGGAAACAATGTAAGTACATGTATTATAACAATAATTATTAGTGACAATATAGATATTAGTGTACAACTACTTATCATGTGCAAATATATTAAAATTTATATTGCAAAAATTTACGCTATGATTTCACATACTTTTTCTAGAAATACATTACTAAAGATAAAACAAACTTTAATACAGTAATAACACACTTAACAAAAATATATCGAAAATTTAGTAAATATTTAAAAAAAATATGTTAAAGATTTAGTATTTAATTGTTTCAAATAATAATGTGAATATTTAGAATTAGAGATAATAAAATGCTTTAGTGATTTAAACGCATTTCTGTGTAAAAGTTAGTTTAGACCGAGGAATTTTAAAACGAAATTTATTCTAATTTTTTAATGATTCGATATTATAACTCAGCGAAATAAGCCGTATAAATGAGAGTAAAATGAAGAGTGAGAAAATATTTTTATGTGATGATAAATTATTAGAACAAAAAGAAAAATAAAGTTCGGTTACTAATATAAGATTGAAATTAAAAAAAAAATACAACTCATTCGATTAGTACATATAGATTTTAAAATTCTTATTCAATAATTATTTTTCCTGATTGTATGTAATTAATGACGTTACTTTGTTACAAAATAAATCTTTTATGTAGTCTTCTTCACGAATAAAGCATTAGCATAACAATTCTATTTTTCTTCAATTATTTTCTTAGTGCTTTGTATAATATTAAATGCAAATTTTTATTTAATTGTTTCTGCACTAAAAAAGCGTAAAATTTTAATTTAAAAAATAATAGTCTTATTGAATAGATATTTTTCTATTTCTTGCTCTATATCTAGTTGGAAACTAGATATTAAATTTTTTAAACTGTAATTTTTTACGTTTAACTAGATCCTATTTTTTAATGATTTTATCTTGGTTTCTTTTTAATTTGTTTACTTTATTAATATGGCTTAATGCTAGCAACTATGATGTATATACAACTTAATTTAGAGATTAATATAATTATAATGAATTATATTTTTATAGTTTTCAGTAATCAATATGATCATTACGTAAATCACAACGAATTTCAAATGACTAATGCTTTATAATTTCAGTAAATCTCAATTTTTATTTCTCAGTATTGATTAAGTATTAGAGTTCTAATAATACTTTCTTTCTTTTTCCAATCTTTCATAGTCATTTAGGTTATATTACTTAGCTGTTACAAATATATCATCATAAGAATATTTACTAATCAATTCAACACTTTTTGAATTTGAAAAATAATTTTAAATCCAAAAGCTCGAGGTACTAAGAAATCATTTAAGATTTATAGTATAATATATATATATATATATATATATATATATATATATATGTAAGATAATTATATAAATGCTAGGTATTTATAAAAATTAAATAATAGTAGATATAAACTTTCAAAAATAACATTAAGAACATCAATAACGTATTAAGTATTTTGCGATTGAATAAATTACCCAAAGGATATCTACAGTAAATTTGACAATATCCACACAATATCGAAAATTAATATTGAAAAACTATAGAAAAAATATAGATGTTATAAAAATGATTTTACAAATTTTATTAAATATTTTCATAATAATACTCTAAACCATATAAAATAAAAAAATATTATTTTATTTGGTTAGATGATAAAAATCATCTTTTATACTTTAATGAAATATTAGTTTTCTAAGAATTCTTTGTTATTAAATAAAATAATTATATAAAATAATGTCATAGTAAAAGTAAATAGTTTTTACTTCGATATGCAAAATTTTGGTAATACGATTTGTAATCTTTACAATGTTTTAAGTTTTATTCTTAAACCGGTTATATTTTTAATTTATAATGATTTATTGTAACTTTTGTATGTTTTACTTTTAATTATCTTTATCTAAAAGAATTGATAATTTTTTATAATTTTAATAATAATTTTTATTAATTTTCTTTAACATTATTAATAATTAATAATGCAGAATTATCAAGTATTATTTTATTCATTTATATGTTATTATTGTTATATAATATATCAATTATTTTTATAATTAGAAATATTTTTTCAAATTGTGCGCCATAACTTAGTTTTAGTTTCGATAATATTTTTCTACCTTCTACTCACATTTCTTATTTCGACGAAATTTTAAATATGAATATATGTAAATATTCTTTATAATTTATTTTTATGTATCATGAAAAAAAAATACATTTAATTGTATACATTGAATTTCCTGACCTATTGTCTTTCAATGTCAAACAATTTTTTCACTTATATATAACTTAAAATATAAATATAACTTATATGTGTAATGAAGTGAAATAAAATATCACCATATTATTTTATTCAAAATTTAATTTTTATATTTATTAAACTACTGTACTGCAATCTAAAATATTGCGATTCAAATGTATTTAATAAGAAATAAGAATATTAGGATTTAAATATTTATATTTAAATAAAAAATAGAAAAAAATACATACAACTCATAGATATATTCATATAACACGATTTTCATTTTGTTTTAATTAAGAAATATATAAAAAACACATTTTGATAAAATATTAATTTATGTATAAAATTATTATTGACCTTTGATAAAATAATAAATATACAATAATAAAATTATTTCAATTTATTATTATTCATAGATTAAATAGTACGTTATAATGTATTCTTTAAATAATGGATTACTATTATAAATACTTAATTAGTATACTATATTAGTCCGCATTCAAATTACGTGAATTTATAAGATCCAATAAGCTTTAATCTCTTTTACGCATGCCTTAAATCTGTGCCCTTTTTCTGCAATAGAAAAGTAAATGACTATTATAAATGTTTTAGTAGCAATTTATTTTATTTTATATGAATAAAAAATAGAAGAAAAATGTATGATTTACGATGTCTGGAAGAAAATGCAGTAAAAACTGCTACAAAACATGTAATAAATATGTTACAACGACCTGGACATTTAGAAAAGGTTGATCAATATAAACGTAGAATTGGACGAAAAAAATTTTCAGTAGAAACAATGTTAAAAACAGCTATGCAAAGTCAACTAGATGGTGTACAAGTTGGATTTGATCAGCTACAAAGCTCATTGTTAAGTATAAAATTAATTAAAGAAAAATTGGATTCAATTGGAGAGCTATTTACATTTGTACCTGCCCTTAATACTAAGTTACATGTAGTTCAATATGAAAATACACGTCATTCACAGTATGTCACTGCTAAAGAGAACTTGAAACACATATTTACAGTACCTGAAAGTGTTGAAAGAACAAAACAATGGATTAATGAAAGTAAACTTTTGCATGCTCATCAAAGTCTAATGGATCTTGAAAGTTCAAGAGATGATTTATTATATGAACTTTATAAATTACCAAATGAAAAACCAGTAGATAAAATTATGCTTAAAGCATACTTTGAGGATATTGGAGATCTCTCTCAACGAATGGAAAAACAAATAAAATTAGTTCTTAGTAGAACTCTTAATACAGTAAGAAAAGAACCTACAATTATAGTGACTGTTTTAAGAATTATTGAGCGAGAAGAAAAAGCAGATCATTATGCTTTACAAAGATATAAACAAAGCGGATTTATTCCTCCAGGAAGGCCAAAGCAATGGAAAGAGATTGCTTTTAAAGTATTAGAAAAATCTGTAAGTAATAGAATAGAAGGTACACATATTGACCAAAGAGCTGACAATAAAATGTGGTTAGTTAGATATCTTGAATTGACAAGACTTTTGTTTTTGGAAGATTTGCGTGTAATAAAAACATTATGTGTTCCATGTTTTCCTCCTTCATATGATATTGCTAATAAATTTGTCAAAATGTATCATATTAGTTTATCTCAACATCTTAAAGATATTATAAATGATGGTTTGGAAGGAAATGAATATGTATCATTACTATCTTGGATTATAAATACATACAATGGATCAGAAATGATGGGCCATCCAGAATTGAATATAAATTTATTGGAAATTGGATCGCTATTAAATAATGAAATTATAGATGAATTACAGAATAAATATTTAAATAATATGTCTCAAAATTATGAAGATTGGATGAAAAATACTCTTGAAACAGAAAAAATTGATTGGTCAAGAAAAATAATACCTGAAACTAATGAACATGAAATTTATTATCATACAGCAGCTCCAGTTATTATTTTTCAAATGATTAGTCAAAATTTACAAGTCACAAAAACTATTAGTAAAGATTTAACAGCAAAAGCTCTTATTTTGTGTATTGAACAAGTAATTAACTATGGATGTAAATATCGACAGGCAATTCTAGAATTTAAAAATAAGCATTTTGAAGATAGAAGCCAAGTGCCATATTTTACTCACCATATGATCACAATTGTTAATAATTGTTTACAATTCATTGAGTTAGCTCAACAAGTAAAACAACTTTATTGGGTACTAAATACTAATAAGAATATTGCTTCTAAATTTGAAGAACTTGTCGATAATTACCAAAAACTTCGTAATGAAGCTGCAGCGATTTTGCTAGAAGAATCTTTTTTAGACTTGGAATTACATTTTCATGATTTACTAACAATGAAATGGATATCATCGTGTATACCAGTAGAAACAATATGTGTCACATTGGAAGATTACTTCCAAGATTATAAACATCTATCACCTAAAAATTTTAACTACATTATTACAGAGGCACAAAATTTAATTGCTAAACGGTATATTTCAGCAATGTTACAGCGTAAAATATCATTAAAGAGTTATGATGAATGTTTGACATGTACATCAAAAATAATAAATGAAGCAAATCAATTAAAAACTTTTTTTTCAAAAATAGCACCAAAGATAGAGTTAGATTCTCCATTTGAAATAATTAAACGATTAGCGGAAGTACTACGTTGTGAAGATTCTGAAATACTTTCATTAGATTTACATTCACTAGTAGAAAAATACCCAGAAATAACTGATGATCAACTAGTTAGACTACTTGGTATTCGAGGTGATATATCAAAAAGTGAAGCTAAAGAAAAAGTGTCATATGTATTTGAAGTTCAACGTAATAGAAAAATATTACAGTCTGATCCTCATAGCATATTTAAACAAATTATTATTCAAGATAGCTTTTTGAATTGGAAATCTTGAATTTTTTACATATAAATCAGTTATTAGGTATATGCAGAAAGTGGATTAGGATATTAGACAAATTTTATTTAATAAATAATGAATAATACAAGCAAGTCCATGAAATAGATGGATTTATTATATTTCTTGTACTTTCCTTAATTTAATGAAAAATGTCATTCTAAAAAACATGTAAATTAAATAATTGAATGCTTTTTATATTAAAAATATTTAGAATAATACTTAATACATTTAGGAAGCTAATTTATATTAGATTTAATGAACAGAATAAAGTTTACTATTTTTTATGTATAAAGAGATGGCTTTTAATCATTTGTATATATAAATTTTTTAAATAATTTCTTCTTACATATTGGTTTTTCATTAAAAATTATTATATAAATAATATAGCTAAATTGGTGTGAAACAGAAAGATAGAGAACACATATTTGATCAATATACAATTTCGTTAAGACTTCTGAAGAAGACGTGAAGCCTCACTAACCTTTAAAAAGATTGTGGAGTCATCCCCAATAAACCAAATATGTAAATGACTGTTCATTGAATAAAATGCATGGTTATATTTATAGTATAACTAATTTTACACTTATTCTCTGTACACTTTCAATAAAAAAATAATTTAATTTAAAATTAAGTTAATGTACACAATTAGAACAATAAGGTTTTTCTAGAATATTACTTCAAAGAGAATAGAAATTATTGCAATAAATATTAGAGCCAATTCGTATTATGATAAAATGTAGTGGGTGATATATTTCAAAAGAGTTGTAGAAGTTCAGAGAGGATCATAGAAATAGTAAAAAGCAAATAAATAACTGGTAGACAATGCAGGGATTACTGACATCAATAATAATAAATACTTTAATTAAATAACTCATAATCCTTAAAAATTATTATATAACAATTTAGGATGTATTTTTTTATAAAAAATAAGTTTATGAATTTATAAATAAGGAAATAATTCTAAATTCGATTAAAAATAAATTCTCTAAAAGTGATTAGTGACATTTAAATACGTTTTACTTCACAATCTACCATGTATCATAGCAAATGCAATTCCAATAATTTATTACAATTATATTATTATAATTTTTTACACGTGATATTCGTTTGTCTATTAAATCTTTTCTGTTAAATAAATTTATTTAAATTAATTCAATTATCAGGATTTTTATTGTAATTATTATTAATGTTTCTTATTAATTACTATTAATATTAATTAGCCGTAAAACTAAGATCTCAAATTCTAATAAAATTAAAGTAAGATGCTCTTGCGATTGCTTCCAAAAATAAGCTATAATTAAAAAAAAGAATTTCTTACTACTTATCTTAGCATATTTGAAAAAGAACAGTAATGTACAGATGATATATATAACAGTGAAAAACTTTTACGCTTCTTTTTTCTCTATTAATATACGTAAAACTGTATTAAATAATTTTTTTAAGTACTCAGATTGGTGGAATAATAAAAAATCATACTGTTACCATTATAAATAAATTATAGTGAAGTTGGATCAGTATTCACTGATTTTCTAAAATGAATGATAAAATTATTCATATTTATATTCATATATTCAATATTAACAAGTATTGATATTTTTTATAACGACTAAATAATAATTTAAGATTTAATAAATTCAGTTTTCTTCAAATTTTCTACCTTAGTTAACGAGGGCAAATACCCAAATCATTATACCCGAAAGTAACTCGCAGTTACTAATAAATAGACTTGGGCTAAAACCTGTTTTACAATTAAATTAATTTGATGAATTATTATATACATTCTTTGCTTAATTTAGATTAACTAGTGATGCGAAGTTGTCTACTATAATTATTTAATACTAAAATAGCAATCTTTAATATTTTATCTATCTACATAAACTAATTTTAATCATTGTTTTAGTAACTATTAAATGTTGATTAATATATTCTTATTTTATACAATTATCTATGAAATATTTTAAGAAGTTTTTTTTACTATATTTATTAAAAAATATAAAATATAAACATTTATAAGTAAAACTTTATTTACACATAACTATTAAAAAGTTTAAGATTGATGGGAATGATATAATTCAAAACTTTTATATTTTAATAATAGTAACTTTAATGAATTTTTGGGTACACATAAAAAATGATTTAAAAAGTATATGAAAATTTAAATTACAAATTTTATTTGACTTTTCCTTTAATGCTAATTCCCAATTATCCAAGGCTTTTAATCTTCTTTTTTTCCTTATAGAGAGAACTACGTTGAACTGAAAAAAAATTATTTTAATGTAAAATTATAAAAACATAAATATATATAGTTTTACTGGATTAAAATTTATCAATGAATTTTTTAATTGATATCTTAACATTTATTTATTCAAGTTACACTTACATAATAAGTATAAACGATTAATATATTTTCAAGAATTTGTTTTAATAAATTTAAAATAATTTATTATTATTGATAAATATGAGTTCCAAACTTCATAGTAAACATGAAATGCTACTGTATAAAAAATTGATATTTTACAATATTTCAAATCATTGATATTCCACTTGAGAGTTTGGACGAAATAGCTACTAAAGGAAATTTTTATTTAACTACAAATGGACCATAACCAGTGATGCTCAGATTTTATAAAGGGATTTTATAAATTTTATATAAGATTATATAAAAACAATGTATCTATATAGAGTATAGGCTAAATGTCGTTGTCTATTACTATCGTTAATTAAAAAGAGATTTTCAACCAGGTCGATTTTACAAACCCTTTTTTATAAACTGATTGCAATTTAATTATAGATTTTCAACTTGATTATTCCAAGAAATAGTCCCAAAAATAAATACAAGGTGAGAAAGAATTTAAATCAATTATTTATGTGGCAAAAGTAAAACATATTTATAATAGAATACCAAAAATATGTTTGTAATAAATAAAAAATAAAATAATAGATTTGTTATAAACCAATTAAAATTCTCAAAACTGAATATATTTGATAATTGCTGTTTAAACATCAGTATTACATATAAGTAAAAAGATTTAGGATTTATTATTTTATAAGAATGGTAATAATTAATATTAAATTGGTACTCGTTCCTAATATAGTAAGATATTAAAAGAGTGGGTTTTTAGTATGATTATATGTTTAGAAATTATTATATTATGTCACTTTACTTACTGTATGGATCAAATTTAAAGAATTCTAATTTTTCAGCAAGTCTTGCACGAACACACAAAATTTTATGCTGGCTCGCAACACTTTCTAGTAAAACTAATATATTTCTGAAAAAGATAGAAAATATAATATTTAAGACAAATTACGGAAGAACAAAGAGTAGTTATAAAATTATATAAGTTTTAAAAACAAGTTAATTAGTTTTATTTTGCATAAAGTTTTCTATCTTACATTTCTTAATCTACCTTGTCTCATCTGATGTTAAAATATTTTCAGACAAAGCTAAACAATCTGTTTGATGCATTAATTTCATCAAACATTTCAGTCTGTGATCATACATTACCTAAATTAGCTAGTTTTTTTACCAAGTTTGATGAAAATATAAATGGATTTAATGAATTATTAAAAATAGTTTATATTCTCATAAGTTTTCAAAATATTTTCTAACTATTGAATTATACTGATAGAATTAAAGTTTTTGTGTGTAAGCAGACATAATATCAAAGAAATATATGATTTGATAATTTGTGTCAGAAAAATAGTAAAAATGAAGTATTCTGTAAATATTTCAATCCACATGGTTACCCTAACACTTTTATGGGATCAAACAAATGGCTGAATTCTAGTCTGATTTTACTGAACCTTCATGCCTTGCAGATGTATCTTACCCATTTTGCCACTTAAGGTATTTGTTAATTGTCTAGGATCAACATTCAGTAAATATATTTTGACCTTTTAAATATATACTATTTTAAACTTCTCTAACTATGTGATAAGTCATACTATAAAAAGTTTTATGTTGTTTCTGCATAATGACTCAACTCTGTCAGATATTTGTGATAAAAATTGTGTATGAATTATTTGATTTATGCCTTTTACATTGTTTATATACTTTAACAAGCTTAATTATATTTTAGATTATATTCTACTAATAATTAAATAAGATAACTATTGCAGACATTGTGACTATAATTAAAGCTTAATAATTTATTTAATGCTATACATTTTCTCATAATATAATACTAATAATCAGTCAAATTCTTCATTTACAAGAATAAGTGTATGTTATTAATTTTAAATTATTAATAAATATTAATATATGCAAATGTACATAATAAAATAAAATTATTTTGACGTAGTCTTGGGAATAGATAATCCACATTAAAAATTATTTATATTAAATCAACATGTATAGACAAAAAAATAATAATTACTCTGTTACATGTAGGTACACTCATATATCAAATGTATCATTTATATCAAAATCTATAATCAAAAGGATCGACAGTATAATTTTGTTTACATGTACATAAAGTATATATTATATATATAATTATCCTTTATTTTTGTAGGTAGATTTTATTATACTATAATTTTTTAAAATATGACTAAAAAATATAAATGATATCAGATTTAAAAATCTTTAAAAACTTTTATATTTTCTTGTATAACTGTTTATATACTATAATATAGTAATTAGGCAAAGCATTTATAAAATAGTATGAATTAAAAATTAATCCAAGTAAAAAAAATATAAAATGTATTTGCAAATTGCTAGAACCACTATAACATTACAAACCTTGGAAAGTATACAGTATTCATTGAGCTTTATAAGCCCGATAGTTTATAATTAATAATATAAATATGTTTATCAAATATTTAAAAAATTTATATAATTTAAAAATTTATATCTTTCAAATTTTAGATTTGAAATAAAATTATAAATTTATTTCATATATCTGTATTGTAATAATAAAGCTATTAAAATACAAAGAAATATTGATGAAAAAACTTTTGCACTAATTTAAAATGAAGCATTTATTTTTCTTTAGTTTAATTTCATTCATTTAAAATTGCAGAAATAATTACATATACAGTTACCAAATGTGCATAATTATTATTAATTAGTGATTAATTGTAAATACATACTAACCAACAATTTGTTATAATTATATAAATAAATATACTACTATATTATAATCAATATTGCTAATATACTTAAATATAATTGAAGTAGAGGTCTTCGACTGTGTTGACCGATTTGTTTTTGATTTTACACATTTTTATTCAAAAAGTTTATACAATTTCTACTTAAATAAATAAAATTATATAAATTTTTTAAATGCTTTTAATTATTGAAGATAGATATGTCAGCACATATTTTTTTTTTAGAAAACATTAATGAAAGTTCATATAATGAATCTCATAATGAAAGCATTTTTATACACGATTTATTATAAGAAATTATTTATAACTGATTAAAAATCTTTTTTTACTATGATTATGTTCAGATTATTTAATATCAGATTTATATATTATTTTTAAAATTACAAATAATTAATTAACGTACTTAGCTTTTGCTTTTTTTAATAGTATAGCTGATAAAATCATTTTAATATCTTTTAATTATACTAAAAAATAAATATTTTATTGATTAATTAAAAATTACAGAATTAAAATCAGAGAAAAAGCAATCATCTTGAACAAACCAGGAAACTTAGTAGAAATTATATAGTAAAATACTGTCACAATGAAATTAATATAGTACTAACATCCTACAAGTGTACCGTAAGTGTAATTAACCTATGGGTACTAAAATAAGCGCACAATATAAATATCAATCTTTACAGAACATTCAATGCGTATCAATAATATTGAAAATTTTGTTGATTTCCTTTCAAAATAAATTATTATTATTAATTATTTATGAACGCATTATACATATAAATTGAAATAATATAATAATTTTAACAAATAAATAGCAAAGTAAATTTAGAATTAATAATGTATTTAATAATTTTTGTTTACTAAATATATTAAATATTAGTTTCAACATATGTAAAAATTATATATTCATAATTATTACTTAATTGAAGTAGAGATAGTATATAAAACAAATTAATTACATAAATATCTATATTTTAATTATACTTATTTTGTATATATATGTGTTCACTTATTTTTAATATTTATTTATTAATATATATTTTATAGTAATATAAGTTTTAACAATTACAATTATATTTAGAATTATTTCTTTATTATTACAAACATACCCTGACATTTTATGTACTAGAAATAATAGAAAATTATTTTTAATGCAAAATATATAAAAATCAGCAACGTCTGAAAGCTTATTCTGGGATAGGAGTATAGAAAACATTTATAGATATTATAAATAAATTGTATTGTCAACATTATTTGAACATGCATATAATGCATGTGTATTTATTTTAATATTTACAATAATAAAACTAAAATAATTAAAAAATTTAGAAATGGTAATAATCCTATATAGATATTTGTATAAAACATTGTATTATTGTCTTTTTGTTAAATAAATACATTTTTTCTTATTTAGTGAAAAAAATAATATATAATATTATTTGTTATAAATTACAATTTAATATTCAAGAAAATTAGTCATTTTGATATTAAGTACACAAAATGTATAGTAGTACATTATTGACTGAAAAATTGTTGCAAGAGATGTAGTCACAATTGAAAATGGAATAGTTATCGAATCTCAAAAGTGCCGTAATTGTGAGGAGCAGATGATCGTATCGAGCATAAAAAAGTGGCAAGTGGTCAAATAAGATATCAAACACCGCGCTGTTGACTTCAACCAATAATTGTTCAAGATTACAAGAGACAGCAATTGCAAATTTATACAAGATTTATATAAGTTAACAATTATAATATGCGCATCGAATATGCAGTGCATTCATGTGCCCTCAAAATTGAAATTCAGATAACCAGCAGTAGACAATGAAATATGCACTTTAAATTGTATGTGATGCACCGGAATTATCTTCTTCAAACAGCCAACGCCCTTTGCTGGTATTACTTAATTGTAAATTCTAATTTACAAATTTATACTTTTATACAATTAAATTTAAATTCTTTATTTTTAAAGTTATTTATATAATTAAGTATATATATATATATATAGAGAGAGAGAGAGAGAGAGAGACAGACAGACAAACAGACAGAACTAAAAAAACTAAAAAAGAATTTAAATTTAATATATATATGCATATTCAATTTTTAAAAAGCGAGAATATTTTAACAAATTCATTGAATTCATCCATACTTCCTCTGATAATTTAAATTACATAAATGTATCGGACATATATAAATAGCCTAGAAAGAATATTTATTGAAAAAATATTTAACAATGTAATCTAATTTATTCCTATTAATACTAAGTATTAAAATATTAATATTATTCTTCTTCTATGTTTTAGTCTCAGAAATTTTTCTTTTTACTGATATTGAATTCTATATTTTAATCACTTATAGGAATAAATAAGATTATATATACAAGCATATATGTACACACATAATAATCCTAAGATGATACTAAGCAAGAACATATAAGGCCTGAAAATCCTCTATTCATCAGTTTCAAATTGTAAGCGAAATAATAAGAAATATATGAGAAAAACGAATTAGTAAATAAATATGTATTTTAATATATTATTTTAAAAACTTATAATACAAAATAAGGCAAGATAAAACAAATAATTAAAAATGTATCAATAAAGATATGGTAAACTAAATTAAAAATTGTAGTGAAACTATAATGAATTCTGAAATGTAATGCAATTTATATTAGAAGTTACTTACTGCGACTTAAATTATTAAATGAACTTGTAGAAAATAATCTAAATATACTTATTTGTATGATTAACTGTAATTATTTTATATTTGTTATTTTCGAATTTATAATTATCTTCATTTAGCTATCTCTGATTGAATATAATCATTAGACAAAGAAATTAATTTTGTTAATTTTTTCAATGAAACTTTTTTATTTATAAAATTAATTTATAATAAATTACGTTTTAGTGGACGTTTTAAAATGCTCTTTTCAATTGGAAAAATAGTATATAATTACTGTCTGCTTAAAATTTATGTATTTATATATGTATAGATAATAGATAAGCCATTGAAAGAACAATTGAAAGTTACATGCTCCATATATATAAAATTTATACATGAATCATTCACGTTACTTCTTTCTAGAAATTTTAAATAAAGATTTACTATTTAAAAGAAATTGTTTGAAATTCATTCCTTCATATAATCTCGCATTGTCAATCAAAATTATTAATAGTATGCAACGACTGACAAAACCTTATACGTTTGTTAATTTAATAAATACTTTAAAAGAATTTTAATAAATTAATAAAATTATATTTACAGATATTTATTTTTGTTAATATGAATTTACTACATTTTGTATAATCTTGTATATGTAACAGAATAACAATATAATTTAAAATAGTTATTGAGAAAATAATGACAACTCGAATAAAGAAGTATAAAAAAATAGTTAATTTAATTACAACAAAGTTCGGCACAAAAATGGAAGTCTTAATTCGATTTTGAGCAGAGTAAAGCAGTTTCTTTTAAGTTTTTTAAAAGTTTTTTTTTACAAAAAAATTAATATATTTATGTATACAGTCAATTTTTAAATTTATTCATTTATTTTGTCATATTTTTATCTATTCCTTCCCATTATTTTTCTTATTGAAAAAGATGAAGTTTTTAATTTAAAATATAAACAGATTTCGAAGTTATTGCAGGATCTATTTTAAATTTATAATGAATTAATTTAATATTAAAACAAATTAAAATATACATTTAATGAATTTCATTTTGTAAAATCAAATTCTAAATGCTTAATATTAAAAAACAAACTATTTTATAATAATATTCTATTCTACTTTATAAATAAGTTTCTAAATATTCGAAAAAATGTACATGGAATATATGTTAATTATAAAAAATATTTTAAATGTTCCACATTTTTCTTGAATATTTTAAGAATTTATGGAGAATTTAATCTATATTTTCATGTCTGCTTTTAAATATTCATTAATAACAAATTTTGAAATTTCTTTATAATTCAGTTTAAAGAATAATAGAATTTTTAATAGAATTAATAGAATTTTTTATTAATGCCTGAGGTATTATGAGAATTAAGTTATTTATATAATTAATGTATATAAATGGAACTGAATTTATATTTGAAATGTTATACGTTAAAGAATTTTTACATATACAACATTTTTACTAAAATATTTATATTTTATCTGCTTAATATCATAGCAATGACTTTTACAGTGTTTGAACAGTTAGAATATGTTTCTTTCAAAAACGAAATATTGTTTTTAAAAAATTAATAAATTCAAACAAAAACTGATGTTTTTCAGAAACCGATTTTAAATAAAACTTCCTTGATTAATAAAAATACTGAGTTACTAATTCAATTTAAGTGAAATTAGATTTATATTAATGACTCATTAAATTAGATATGCTATTCGATAATTAATCTTTTACTTTTTAATGATTATTAAATTTGATTATTATGTATTTTTCATTGAAATATTTCATTCTCTATGCTCAATTCATTTTTTTTTTAATATTTTTACTACCAAAAATAAAAAAATTTTGAACATATTATTTTTTTCAATTTTATAAATATATTCTGTAGATAATATATATTAAGCGATAAGCCTTAATTAATTATATATTTTACCCAATTAATATTTCCAAATACTTTAAAATCTATATATATATATATATATATATATATATATATAATACAAGTAAAAATAATGTAAAAAAATTAATTTTTGCACTTTTAAAAAGCACAATATTGAAAATATAATTTGAAGAAATATATATGAAACAATTATAATAGTATATATATGAAAAATTGAGCAAATGCAAGCATCTTTTTGTAACCAGTTTTAGAAGTCTATGACTCGTTTTGTAAAAAAAGAAAACATTATATAAAAACTTAAAATATTTGTACATAAAAGCTTCTTGATATATTAATTGTGACCAATCAAATTTATTATCTAGTAAGATATTGATTTTAATTAAAGGAAATTGTATTATAATCTTTTAAAAACAAATTAAGTTTGTCAACATATACAATATTTTTTTACCAATAAATTAATAAATTACGATATTGAAAGGTGTTGCCATTTTCAGTAGTTCAAATAATATAGAATTTAAATTATATACATAAATATATTTTCTATTATAATACGAGAATTTGCGAGCAGCAAGAAAAAGTAATTATTTGAATATAAAATACTTTATACGCCATAATATATTGGCTTGTAATCAAATAAAAAATTTAATAAACTGATGCGTAACAGAAAGTACAAACTTTTTTTATACCTCTGCAATTATTTTTCATCTTCATATCAAACCTGAAAGTTTCTTAATTAAATACATTTATAATTGTATTTTTTTACACTTTAAATTTGGATATTTTATAAGTTTTAATAGTCTGTCCAGATTAAATACTTTATAAATAACTTTAGTGATTAAACATTTTTTAAAACGATATTCCAGTGTAATATTAAAAATCATTAATATAATAATATTCATATTGTAATACTAATTCTCACGAGTACTAAACAAAATGGAACATACTAATATATTTAGTCAGGAAATTTACATATAGTCCAAATATATGTTTAATATTACGATTAATTAACAAACAAAATATTTTTTAATTCTATCATGTTATATATTATAGCTGATTTTCGATAAAAATAATTGATAAGTACTGATTTTATACAAGCAATATATAATATTATATAATATTTACTTCAAAATTGTATCAATTTTTTGTTTTATCATGTATATATCGTAATGTATCCTGTATAAGCAAAATAAGTTTATCAGTAAGTTACTTAGAAAAACATTCGTTGTAATAATGGAATACTTCAGTTGTACAAGCCGGTAAAATTGCATATTATTTTTTTTTGTTTGTTTTGAGTCTTTATTCATTTACTTAGAAATTTATTTGTTTTGTTTTCAGTCCTTAAAATATATTTTATCTGTATTCAATTATTGAAAAAAATCTTTTTAAATGAAAAATCACAAAGATAGTATTTTAAGTTTTTATTTTTTTAAATTTGCTGCAAATAAATAGCAAAAATTAATTTTTTTTATTAATTTCGTAAATATTATTTGTTGAGTATTAATACAATAACAGTTATGAAAAGAATCTTCTAATTTCCCATATAGCAAAACTTAAAAGTTAATTTATGGTATATATTTTTTAATTTAATAAATGCAAAATGAACTGCTAACTTGTGTTTAGTACGCTTAACAAATATATATGTATTTTTTAATGTTCACATACGCACAGGCATTCCTTTGATACACAGATATATTTTGACACAATTACACCAAATATTTTGTAATCAAAATTTAAACTTTCAAAAAAATTTGTATGAAATTGAAACGTATTTAAATATGTATGCAAATATTTATCATCAGTGACTGATCTTCCGTTTAAAGATTTTTATCGACAAGTAATAATGTAGAACAAAGAATAAAAAACAATTAATACTCAATGGAAGTATTTTATCTACAAAATATGTTTAGTTATTCGCTAATTACAGCACATAAACATGCAAATATAAAAATTTGCATTACATTATTATTACATTACATTATATTTATATATAATTTTCACCAAACATTATTTAATAACACACCAGCGGTTTGTGAAGCCAATTTAAAATTTTAAACTTAATATTATGCAGCTGTAATGTATGCACGAATAAATGTCTGTATCTGAAGAAACGTGTCTATGTGTGAGTAGGACAGTCTTAAACGTATTCTACGTGTACATACCATTTTTAATGTTATAATATTTCATTTTTAAGTTCATTTATTTCTTTCAGTATTCTGTAATATTTGTAATTGCTTTGTTAATATTTCGATTATTTTGCGACAACTAAATAAAATATTTTACATATCAATATTTATTATTTTCATTCACAAATAATAGGTACTGCACAGAGCGCGAATAAGACAGTCACTACTGATAATCGCCGTTGTACGCACCTATAAACTAACACCAATAAGTATTTTTCATTTTAATTTGCTCAATATAAAACTACAACCACATCGCATGAGTCATTTTATCTCACTTATTATAACTCAATTAAGTTTTAAGCGTCACTGAACTGTTTTTGCTCGTGTGTCTGTGTGTGTGTGTTTGTTTGTGTGCGCGTGTGTGTGTGCGCGCGCACGCATGTATGCGTGTATTTCATATAGTAGAGACGATTACGTAGTTCCACGGGAACATTGAAAAAGCACTCGCGCCACTATAGCAGCTACTTGTTGATCTAAAATTTGACTCATAACAAGCGCTAGCAGGCGAGATTCATGCTGTAGTAGTAAAGTTCTATTGTCTGGATGCCTGGACAGATTTAAAAGAGTACCAGCAGCTCTACGTAACATATCTAAACTGGTACCCATAGATTCAGGATTATCACGAAGAGCTGCTATACCAAGTTGATTAGCTACACCTAGAGCACTATTTTCGGCCTGCTCAATGAATGCAACTAATAAAGCAACACAAGGTGTCTGCAGTGCAATAGTACGAGCTACTCCACTATCCGCTGCTGAAAGGAAATGTAATAAATTTACGCCAAATTCACGTAACACTTGTTCTTCGCTTCGACAAAGAAGGCGCGACAATACTGAACATAATTTCTGAAGCCGAGAATATGGTGGTGTAGCAACTACAAGATCTACATTACTTTCAGTAACACAAAGTTTACACAGCGCTTCAAGAGCTAATCTTTGAGGAGATAAAGATGAATTTAAACTGACTGTTGGGAAAGGATCTTGACCATGTGCAGCAGGGCAAACAGCCCAATGAAGAAGTCCGTCTAAAACTGGCCTTGAAATTTCTTCTGGATATTGACTTAAATCCATATGACCAGCAATATTAGCTGCCATTACTAAAACATTCTCACGTATGTGATACAAAAAATCCCACCACCATTCATTTTCACCTTGCAAACTACTACATGAGTCTGCGAAATCAGCATCCTCTTCGCGATCATAATTACGAGTTTTCTGTGCACGAGTTGGATGTTCATGGTGTAGTAATAATAATTTTCCTAATAAACTTAAAAATGTTACATTTCGTGCAAATTCTATTTCATTTCCTGGAATAAAGGTTAAATTTCTTAATATTGTTGAAAGACAAACACATCTTCTTGCTAAATTATCCTGCGTTTCAGTAACAAGGTATAAACTTGCTTCATCTCTAGAATAGCTTTCATCTTCATAATCGCTTATTCTTCTTCTTTTAAGTGTACCAGCAGGATCCCGTATTTTTAATTTTGGTCTTATTTCTTCTTCTAACGAGTAAAATTTTCTATTTTCTTTTTCTTCTTCACCTTGATTTCCTTTTTCACTTGTAGAATGCATTTGAAATATTTCACTTTTTTGTTCAATAGTCGAAGTAACAGACGTGGATAATGTTGTACTATTGAAACCGCTTAAACCGTTTTGTTGTTTAGAATTTAACGAAACATTACTTTTTAATATTTCTGCATCAAAGTAATCAGTATTCACACTTTTTAAATCCGTTTCATTGTCTTTTTTAGAACCATCATTTTTTTTTTCAAATAGTTCTCGAGTTAGATCATTCATTTCAATGGGTTCTTTCTTTATTCTGGAAAGTACATCACTTAAGGTTTTCGTTTTTTTCTTTTTATCCTGTTGTTGTTGTTGTTGTTGTTGTTGTTGTTGTTGTTGTTGTTGTTGTTGTTGTTGTTGTTGTTGTTGTTGTTGTTGTTGTTGTTGTTGTTGTTGTTGTTGTTGTTGTTGTTGTTGTTGTTGTTGTTGTTGTTGTTGTTGTTGTTGTTGTTGTTGTTGTTGTTGTTGTTGTTGTTGTTGTTGTTGTTGTTGTTGTTGTTGTTGTTGTTGTTGTTGTTGTTGTTGCTGTTGTTGCTGTTGTTGTTGTTGTTGTTGATGTTTCGGTTCAATATTAATTTCTTTTTGTTCTCTAAAAGAATTATATTTATTTGATTTATTATTTAAATTATCATTTGACTTTTTAAGGCTATAACAATTTAACTCATCTTTTGAGTTTAAGCCTTCTAAATCCTTTTGAAATAATAATTTTTCATTTTTTAAATGACTTGCAAATGAAACATCACTGACTTGGGATTCAAAACATGTAACAATATAATTAATTGAATTGCCGTCAACATGCCAAGGTTCAATTTCTGTCTCATTATCTTGATAATCCCAAGATCGTCGATTATCTAAAATAAAAATATCATCATCTCTAGGTACAATTTTTACTGGTTTACCACGCCTTGATAAAAATGTATAATTTGATGAAGAAAGAAGTTTTGTACGATCTTCAGGATCAATTGGTCTAATTACTGCGCCAAGATCAATATCTCTATCAAGAAAATTACGTTGATAGTAACAACTATCTTCATTAATAAGTGAAGAATCAAACATATCAGATAGCGAACGAGAAAAATGCTCTAATAAAACATCTAACAATCCTGGTAAATGTGCTAATCCAAAAAAATGGACAGTAGAATCATCAAATAAAAGAATATTTAAAACATCTAAAGCCCAACAACTTTCAGCTAATAAACCAGATCTTAATGCCATCATAATTCTCCAAGCTTCTACAGGAGCAATATCTGTACGAGTTAATTTTCTTCGTTTATACAGTAATGGTGTTACTGCTTCAACACTATCTATTGGAAATGTCATCTCTCTTTTTGTAATGGATTGTTGACTAATTACTGGGCTCATGCCAAGCTGATTCTAGAACAAAAAATATTATGTTGATTATTTTATTCATAAAAAGAAAACATTTAATTAGAAATAATTCAATTTATTTCATTTCTATCTACTTGATTTTTCTTTCTAATAATTTTACATTTTAGTATTTAAACGCTTTATGTTTTATGGCGTTTAAAAATATTATAATGAACAGGTAAGTGAATAATACCTTTTTCACTTACCCGTTCAACAAAACTATGAGGAAGACAACGCATACTGTTACTATGAAACGTAAATTTCAAAAATATTTAATTCCAGACATTCGTTATTAAATTTGATGGATAAATTTGCTCATACTTAGTAATTTACTTCTTATTGTTATTGAATAAAAAAAAATAATGAAAAGGAATTATAAAATAAAAAATAAGTAGATTTACAAAAATATATGGATATTGCATAGCAATTAAAAAATAATAACGAGTAATATTCAAAATAAAATTAGGCAATTACCAAAAACAGATTATATAAGACTATAGCAGAATAACAGAAAATTTAGATACTTAATATATGCATCAAAATCGAATTCAATGTAATTAAGAAAAAAGTTTAGAACGAACTAAAATTTTTAAGCATTTTTATCAATTCTATTATTCCACTCATTTAATTGTATTCTAAGATTTATATTTGATATGATAATATTTATCAGATTGGTTTAAAACAGAAGTCAATATAAGAACTTTATATAACAAACAATTTCTAAAAGATTTTAAAAATCATTTTACAGATTTCTGAACATACGTTTCATGATTTTGATCAAGTTTGATACATTTTTTGGACTAAATAATAGCAAAAAATTATCAAGATAATTTTATCAAAATAAAAAATAATTAAATTAAACCTTTTTCCTGAAGTAAAAAGTTTAATGAAATAATCGTATAATTTAATTAACTATCAGAGAGTTTAGATAATTTACATTTAATATTCATAAATAGTAATACAGGATATCTTTAATAATTTATATTTTTCAAAATAAATAAGAAAATCTATAATAAATGAATTGTCATATTCAAAACAATTCAATTAAATTAATACATTGTAGTCTTTTAAATTTGCAAATATGTTTAGTAACAAATTCTTAAGAAAAGATCATAGCTTGAAATAATTAATAAATTAATAAATAGTCATATTTATTAATATTGCCAAAAATTGCTATAAATTATCAGAGAATATAATGTTAAAAATACTTTCAAAATCTTTAATGAAATTAAATTCATTTTAAAAAAATTAATTTTGAAAAAATCTTTTGGAATAATATTTAATTCTTATTTTTTAATCTTAAAATTTTTATTTTAAAATTTTAATTTTCATTTGTGCTCTAGAACTATATTGATAATTTTATGTACTAATATAATCATTTTAATTTTTTTTGCATTATATATGTAAAAATTATTATTCCATTTGGAATTTATTGTATATAATAATTGTAGTAGGTTCGTCCAATAGATATGACTAATAATTTTATTAGTCGTATAACGATGCAAGTCATTGAACAGCTGTAATATTAACTATTATTTCAACTCTATATTTTTAATTGCTTGAAGAAATCTTAGATAATCATTAAAAAAGACTATATTTAATCTTTCAACATTGTTTTTTTTAACACTTTTAAAAAGTAAGTAATTTTACTTCCTTTTATGAAATAATTATTAAAATTAATTGTATTAAAAATGTTTATAAGGTAGTAAATGGTTTTTATTTTGATTTCGCTATTAAGTATTTTTCTATTTTCTGTTTTTTATTTTTAATGTTCCAGTTATATTTCTAATCACTTCATTGATAAATGCATTTCTTTTTTATCTATAATGTCATTATAACAAATATCTTTGAATACTTAACTATTACCATTAACGATAGAATTTAAATAACCAATATTATATAAATTTGATAATTATTTAAACAAATGTACTTCATCGACCGCTATTTTATTTTATAATATTGTTTTATAATATTCTTTTATAGGCTTCAAAAAAACTTTACTTGCACCATATCCCATGTTTGAGAATAGTTACATCATCAAGAAGCCTTTATAAAGCACAAAATACCTCTAAATGTGCAAAGTTATATTATATTTTTTAAACTAAAATCAAACAATTAGATTTGCTTGTTAGAAATTTTAAACCTGTTATAACATATACAAAAATTGCAATTTTAAATTAAATGCCATTAGTCCTAATTTGCATTAATCTTTATTTCATCTATGTGTCTTATACACTTTTTTAAAGAACACGTATAATTAATTAAATAGCAATATATGGCAATAAAATTCACGGATTTATTTTATATTACATCAATTTTCGGAATAATTTGAATTTTTATAAGTACTATCAAACCTTCAGTGTACAATTCCGATACATACGATAGTTGATTATTTTCTAACCCATTATTGATTTCCACTTTATATAGTTCGATGTTTTTAAAAATAATACAATACATTTATATTAATCATAATATAAATAATTTATAAAAATAAATAAAACTATAAAAAATTAATTAAATTAATTAAAAATTGTATGTTAAAAAACCATTTTTATTTATTATAGCATATCCTTTTAGTACTCGGTTATCCTTCTTCGTTCATAATTATACAATGTATATTTATCTAAATCGCGAATTTTTTTTATGACATTTTATAAATAATTTCACGTAAATTTTGGTATCGCTTCATTTACTTTTCCAGTAAATGTTTTATTCCAAAAAAATTTTTATACAGCTTTATATTTAAAATATAAAATATCAATTATAAGTTGAAACCAAGATTCGAAAAATTATATATAAATTATATATAAATTTCAAATTTGGAAGACATATATATATGTAATTATGAATTATTAATTATTAATTATTGTATAACACTTCCTTATTTATTTAATATTTTTAGGTATAAATGATTTCAATTTTGATAGTTTGTAAAGTAATTGAATTAATCATGAATTGTTGTGCCTATATATATATGCATTTATGGCCGCGCGCTTAGAGTATTTAACACAATACTCAAAATGTAAGGTAAAGAGCTTGCAAAATATATACAGTTAGCAACCGAAAATATATAGCGTTCAATGATCTGTAAATTAATTCTTACTCATACATTAAAATGGAGGATAATATAGAGCATAGTTAAATATTTCTGATCATATAACTTAAATGTATTATTTACTACTAAAAATCCTATTTTTACGTTATTGGGTAAAATTTATAGTCTTTCATTTCTGTTAGGGCATCGTTAAAGCATTGCAACTTTCAAATTTAATATCGTATAGCTATGAAAACACTATATACGGATTATGAAAGAATGTAATTACTTTTTCTTATAAAGCTTGAAACCAAAGTGTGAGTATAGTATTTAAAAATAAACGTATTATTTATCAATAATTAATAATAATCAATATTTTTAAATTTATATTATAAAAGATATTTGCATAATTATGTGTAATGCAGAAAATAGCAATTTTTTAAAATTTAAATACAGATTTATATTTATTATACTTTATATATTTGGAATGTATTTTATTTATTTATTTCATTTTATTTTTTAATCCAAATCGATTATCTAATTCCTAAGTTGAAACATGAGAAAGAAGATAAAGAAACTATAACGCACGACTTAAGTAAATGTTTCGATAAATATAATAAAGATAATATTCATTAAAAATAATATAAATAATAAAATGTTAATGATAAATGAAATTTTATTTTTTATTTTTGTATAGGTATAATTGAATAAACTCCATTTATGCCATGTCCATTCTTTTAGGGAAATTATTGTAATTTACATATTTTTTAATTGCTTAAATTGCTAGAAAAAAATTGTAGAGGTTACCTGGTGAGAAACAGGAGCTGGATATAATGATGAACCATGACTGTATCTATGATCCCATGGCGATGGTGCATGAACTAAGGTATTCATACTAGTTTGTGTAGACGATCTAGTATTTTGCTGATTACTCCATTGTTGTACATTGCTTATACCAATTGTTGATGATACAGATGTACCACCAGTTGCTTGAGTTTGTTGAGTTTGCTGATGTTGTTGAGTTGATGTTGATGGATGTGGATTTGGATATTGCATTCTAACACCAGCTCCACTACTATATTGATTAGTAGTTCCGACTGACCAACCTACAATTCACATTTATTAATTTAAAGACAAATATATCTAATTTTAAATATAAAAATGAAATTAAGTACCTGGATATGTTGTTCTTTGTTGATTATATGTTGAATATTGTTGTTCCTTAACAAAATCTGGATGTCGTCGGGGTTGTTGTGGTCCTGGTGGAGGAGGAGGCATATTTTTATTTGCTGCTCCAGGATTAGGATATATTTGGCCTCCAATTGAAGTTCCATAGGTACCCTAAACAAATAATACATATTTTTTGCATGTTTTTATAATTTATCATCTTAGAAAATCAACTAAACTTTAAAGCAAACTCATTTAAAGTTATATATAATAATAAATATATATATATATAATATATATAATAATAAATAAAATCATATATAACAATAAAAAATGATTAAATGCAAAATTTGTAATTAAATGACAAATCATTATAATTATATAATTTAAATACTTATATTTTGAATATATTTAAATATATTTAAATATTCGTATATTAACTTTATCATTGAGGAAAAATCTTTTGCTTCTTTGACTATAATTAATGACAATTTAATGATCAAGGGTTTCTTTTGAGCCAAACTTAAATAGATACAATATATATGTTTTAACTGTATTAATTACGATCAATTTGTATAAAAAAATTAGTGGTATTAAGATTTTTAACGTTTTGATACGCGTACTTAAATTAATATTGGGTAAATATTCTTGAAACCCAACTTTTAATCACTAGACATTTTATTGTATAATTAAAAATCCCTTTTTAAGTTTCCATCATTGATTCATAATTTGTCATATTGTCTTTCTTTTGTAATATTGTCTTATCTTTCATTTCTCATTTGGACTTTTATCTCTTTTGTTTTAATCATCGATATTTCTCTTTTTTAAGTTCCTAGGTTTATATTTTTCTTTTAACTTAATATTTTTTCAATTATTCTACTTTATCTACAAATAAGTCTAGATCATTTGCACATTTTTCAACAATGTATAACAAAAAAACATTTTCCATTATAAATATACAATAATTTTAAAAATATATTTATAATTATTTATCCTATTAATTATTGAACTAATTTATTTTTAATACAGATATCAAATTACTTCATAATTAAATATTTAATTTAAAAGTAATGTACCTGATCTTGTCGATAATAATCTTGAGGACATGCATATGTTGTTCCTCCACTTGATTGTGGTTGTGAAGTATTTTGTTGAGTTGCAACTGTTTGTTGTTGTGTATTTGTAGAGTGACCTTGTGATGCTATAGAATATGTACTTCTATTTGCAGATGGTGTTCCACTTGAATAACTACCACTTTGTTGACTTCCACTGTACCTATTGTATAAATCTTGACCACTACTATTACTTGGTGTTAAATTTCCTCCTGTGTAATTTCTAAATAAATAATAAATTTGTTATTAAACTAATATAAAATTTTAGAAATGCAATTGTAATTTTCTTTAGACATTTACCTATCAACATCTGCAACATAAGGAGGATAATGTGTACGAGTTGAATAAGGTTGATTAAATTCATTTTGTTGTGTTATTACACTTGTTTGTGGTCGAATATATTGATCCTGTGAATAACTTTGAAAAGATGAAGGATTTTGATAATTACCTTGCTGCATACCTATAAATAATTTAGTATATTCAATACAGTTATAACACATCTAATTATTTTATAAAATATATTCAGTTATACAGAATAAAGATTATTACATCGATTTCGCACCATTTTCTGTATGGAACAATATCAGAAACAATAAAAAATTTAATTTCTATAAATGTAAAAATGTGATATATAAATTAAACATTTATAAATTGAAAACATTATTAGTCATTTATTTTAAAAGCAATAATTTTTAAGAAGAATTAAAATTAACTATATAATTTTTTATTTACTTTGATGCGTAGTTGTATTACTTTGACTTGGAGGTCGAGGTGGAGGAGGATTATAATCTCCTGATGATCCTGTTACTGTATTTCCAGAATAGTTACTTTGATAATTTCCATAACTATCAATAGATGTATTGTTTGATCCACCTGCTGGAAAAGAATCTTGAGAATTTGATGATCCTAAAAAAGAAAACAAATTATAAGTACATAAGTATATAAAATAATGTGTATGTATATTTACATTTGAACATATGCTAATGAGCTGAAATGCTTGTGTAAAATTTAATAGCATATAACAAATATATTTTATTAATTCTATTTTCAACGTAACATATTTTTAAATTTTTATTTAAACAATAAAAATATCTTATATTCTATAATTATTTAAAACTATATCTTTACTATATATTATTACTAGTATTATCATCTTTACCAGGAGTTTATTTTGTAAAATAACATAAGTTATATTGTAATTATAATTAATTAAATAAAAATAATACATTAAATAAACAATGTAAATTGTTAATTGATTTATATACAATCACAATAATATTTTAACTATTTTACTATACTACTTTAATTATTTAAATTCTTAATCGACTTTAACCCATCATTAAAAAGAAACTTCCACTTTCACTTTATAAATTAGTTAAATTTTAACTAGTTGCAAAGTAGTTTGAAAAATGTATATTTTAATGGAAAAATGTTACTAACAAATTAATAAAATTATAACAAACATATTGATCTTATTATTACTATGTAACTTAACAATAAAAAATAGTGTAAGTAAATTCAATTATAAAAATACTTTTTTCTTATTAAATTTATCATTTTAGTTTTATATTAAGTAAGTAATTGTTATTATATATGTATATAAATATGTAGTCATAAAGTAAAAAAATATATAATTTTAATTACAATTAGATTGTTTCAATTCTTATTAAATAAATACTAAGATAACTATTTAAATATATGTAAATTACTAGCCAAGATTTCAAAATAATAATTACGTTATAGATTTAAATGTTATTCATATTCTAAAAATTAGTAGTAAGCATTTAATTTCCAACTTTGTATTAATAAATGTTATCAAAATTTCACAACGTATCTTTATATATGAAATCTTTAACTGCCTTTTTTTCGTTATTAAATATTAACATACCTGGTGAAGGTACAGATGATGTACCTTTGGATACTTTTTTCTTTGAGCCAGCTTCAACTTGATTAATTATTGGTTGTGGATCAACGCCACCACGATCAAAATGACATTCATAAGCTAATAAATGTTTAGTGTAATGTTTGCGCAACGTATAAGCTGCGCTACTACTGGCACCAATACCCAGAAGTCCAGCGATATCTTTCCACGTTTTATTTTTAGTAACCTGTAAACATATATATTAACTAATAATTTTCTAAATACTATTCATTTTTGATACAGTAACATAATATTTTCAAAATTCTTTTATTTTCAAAAATCTAGAATTTCATGCTTACATTTTTATATATTTTTTTAATCTAACACTAAAAATATAGTATAAATTTACAATAAAAAAATTGAAGCTTTATATATTGAAATTTAATAAATAAAAAATCTAAGTAATTGAAAAAAACATACTAAAATTAACATCAATTTACAAATAAATACATATTGAAAATGCCATTCACCAACTATAATAAATGATCATGCAATTCATGAAATAGTTTTCTATATGATTAATTAAAATTTCATAATTATTACAATTTTTTAATACTTTATAAAATTAGTTATTAGTTATTTTGAATATTAAATGACAAAATGAAAAAATATAAACTTAATAATTTGTTTATATAAGAGGAATAAGATAGTTAAGATCGTGTAAGATCAAGTAAGTTAATGTAAGATCATCCAGAGTTCAACACTAATTATTTTTTATATCTGACATTAATTTATTTACAATTATATTAATATTCTGCCGAACTAAAATAGCAAGATTATTTTGTTAAGATATCATAATGATAGTTAGTAAACGGAAATGGAGATATAATTTTATTTGTGCCATAATGTTATTACCTTTCGATGCCATCGATTTTTTTCTTTATTTTTTATTCCTTTCTTTTCTTTAAAATGAATTGTGTAACAAAAAACCTTATAGAAATATGTATTCTCAAATCAAATAATGAATATTGAAAACAAAGATAAAATAAATATATTCAGACCTAAACATTTCTAGTAACCGCCGATATATTAAATTTATTTAAAGACGGTAATACATAAAGGTTTCGAACAAATTTCATAAAATTTTCAGCTACATTTTTTACTCTTTATAATCGTGATACAATTGTTAACTATTGAGTAAAACAATATATACATTATTCAGCGTGTAATAAATAGATTTTCGTGCTGATTCATAGCAATGGATAAAATATAGATTCAGCATTACTCCTTTAATTTAATAATTAAAAAATGCCATAAATAATGTTTTTAGTATGTACAAGAAATATCTCAAGTTTAAAATTTTTCTTTTCATGGAAAGACTTTTATGTAAAATGAGGATATTACATGCAAAATAAATACAAATTTCAAAAGTTATTACGTACTATATTATAAGTACAAAATATATCTAAATGTGTTGTGTGGATGTGGTGTATACATGTAAATACGCGTGTTATATATTTCTTTTTCCGTCACTTTCTTTTCCTATAAAATTAATTTAACAATATATAATCGACAAACTTCATTTTCATTACATATGTATTAAAAAAAAATAATAATAAAATGATAAATTAATTTTCTAAAGTTTTATAATATATTATTATGATATTATAAATTATTTCATTATATACAACGATAATTTCCACATAAATTATTATGTTTTTGTGAATTACAACTTTGAAAACAAAAAACCTAAATATGTAATGCTTTTAATAATTTTTTATGGTTGACTTTAACTAAAATTTGATATATATTAAAATTTACCATTTGCTATCTATGATATAGGCAATGCTCTTGGTTAATATAATAAGATAATAAATGGACAAGAAACATATTGGTGACATAAGTTTTCATTCTATTTGCACGATTATAAAATGTACTAATAATTTTATACTCGAAACATAGAAAATCATTTTTTTTATTATTTTCAACAATTTTTACATTTTACATTGTAATGATTCCACGAATTATTTCCATGCAAACAGATTAAAGAAAAAGATTGCATATTTACGAAATCAATCATTTTTACATTAAATTAAAATAACAATCATAATCGTATAATTTCAAATAATGTATTTACCATGAATTGATATGTATTTATAATTTAATAACTGATTTCAATGCTATCATAAAAATTTAATATAAATAACGTTAATTTAACATAAAATTAATTTTGTGCAATATATATGCAACCGTGTACAATGATGATACTATATTTATTATGTATATCTTTTAATAATTTATACTTTTGTAAACTTGTTTCCAAATTTTCTTTCCTGTCTTTATTTATAGGAACTTTATTATTTAATTATGAAACCCAATTTTCTCAATAGTATTGATACATATTAAATAACTAAAATTGTGTCCTTAATTGATTTGTTTTGCCTGGCTGTGTATGTGTATAGTAAAAACTATGTTTCTATTAACAAATATTTCTCAATTGTTTTATTAGATTACTTGATAATTAAAAACATTTATTTTCGAAGATTTGACAAAATTATTGAATATTTGATGTTTGAAATATGTTTTTGATATTAATTCTGAAAAATTAAACAAATAACGCACCTGCATAACTAATATAAGAATTGCTGTTAAAAATGAATATAATATTATATTACATAAGTATTTATACATATATATATATATATATGTTTATATTTTTCAATAACTAATCATTTCAAAGAATTTTATCTATACTATTGGTACAGTTGATTTTTATCTAACTCATTGAAAGTATAATTAATTAAAAAAAATAAGCATAAATTTTGAATTCTGCTATAGTACAAACATTGCAAGTTCTATATTTGAACAATCTATTAAATAAAAACAAAAAAATTTTATTTTATGATCGGAAATCAGTCTAATATTATCTCTGTAAAATCTAAAAAATTTTACTTTAGACTACATATATTACATGTGTCGCTTATACGTTCTTAATCATTATATTAATATTATTTTATGAAAGATTAATCAAAAAATAAAATAAAGAGCCTGTTTATATTGTATAATTTTTTTTATTTAATTAAAACTTTTTATGGTTATATTTTTATTCTAGAATTTTTATTAAAATCTAAATTAATATAAAAGTCTTCATTCAAATTGTTTTATTCAAATTTTAAATTAAATGATATCGTGCAATTGGTAATAGTATTAAATATTAAATCAAATAACAAAAATCACATTACAATGAAAAATTATAATCATTAATACTTTACGTTTATTTTATAATTCAATCCAATATATTATTTAAGTTTAAGGACTGAAAAGTGTAAATATTTCAATTTAATTTAATCACATATTTTAATTTAGTTACAGAATATTTTTTTTAATAATTTAATATTACTATTTAATTCATATTTATTGTTAAAATCAAAATTTTAAATATTATAAATACATATTCAATAAATTCAATCTATCTAGTAAAATAATATTTTGCTTCTATTATATCGAAATATTATTTTATTTTATAATCAACAATTTATGACACAATTTCATAAATAATACCTTAAGTTTTTAGAATACGGTATTAATTTTATAAAACAAATTCTTTGTTAGAATAAATAAGGATAATAAATTCATCGATCTAACTTTTAAAATTTAAATTATATCCATAAATATTTCTATAATAGAACCTTACGAAATATATGTATATACACGTACACACACAAGCACACACAGCCACATTTATATATACACACGAAATATATGTATATACATATATAATGGCATTTATTTATTATTCACTAATTACATAAAAATTAAATGTACATGCAAAATACTTTATTAGTTCTGATGCTACTTATTTGAATTTTTGTCGATAAATACAAGCATTCATAAAACCACATTAAATAATCCGATTTTAATTTGAAATGCCTTAAAACAAAATTGTAATGAAATAAGATAAATAAAACATAGAATAATTCCATATAGCACCAGGGTTCATCGTAAAATAATTAAGACAATTATTTATAAATGGGAATTTGTCATAATATTAATATTCCTCAACCATTAAAATCCATAGCTAGTCCAACTAAAATAGCTAATAACTATTAAATATACTGGATATATGTAAGAATATAGCAAATTATATTGAAACACCAGCATTTCTTTAAAACAATCTTTAAATTCTTTAAAAAAATTGTTCATCGCATATTTCAATTCAATAAAATTGAAATTATACATAAAATATAAATATTCTAACTTAGTTAAATACGTGCATGTACAAGGTTTATATAATGATGAATGTTAAATTTAAGTAATTCATTATTTTTTACACAAAATATAGATATAAATTAACATAGATCTAATCTTGTTATGAACTTTTTTAACGTGATGGTTTCTAATTCAATGCAATCATTTCAATAAATAATTGAAAATCATTATTTTTATTGTAACCAATCAATTAAACATCGACTTTAGTTAATAAAATCTGATGTTAGTTCATCACATTACAATCAATTACATTGAGAGAAAAAAAATTCCATATCATTAAATATCATTGACATATATTAGTTAAAAGTTTGTTATTTACAAAAATTAAGTTATGATTTATCCTTTATACAATCATGGTGCATAGAAAAAAGTTAAAGCTATCCAAGTTTCAAACAAAATAATTAAGCCTTTATTTCTCTACACAGCAGGAAATTTCAAAGCATATTTTTATTAACTAAAATAGTTGAACAAGGTTTATTATATTGGATGTGTAATTAACGAAATATTTCTGTTCTTATCAAATTTTAATTTTATATATTATTTCAGGAAATTATAATTTTATATATTGTAATTTTATATAAAAAACAGAAAATAATAATTAATTTTTATTTAATTCTTTTTTAAATTTGTACCATAAATTTGTTATTTTACATATTTTTTTTGTATGCAATAAATAATCAATTTATATAATTTCAAGAAAATGATAACTTAGCTTAAACCTCTTCCTATATATTGTTTCTATTAATATTTATGTATAAATTTTAAATTCATTTTATTTCAATTAAAATTAAAAATTTGTATTAAAAATTAAAAAAAATGTCTTTCGGAATACTGTTTTAATTTTATATACAGAACTTTTAAAACGTTAAAAAAATCTGTTGAAAAAAATCGTTGAAAAAAATCTTAAGATTATCTCAATACATATTTATATATTTTAATATCTATTTATTAAATAATAAATACAAAGAAGTAAACTGTTTCAATGAATTTCGTCGATAAGATTAAAGATTTGATTGTACATAAGATTATCTATAATCTTTACAAAATAAATTTACTTAAAATGAATTCTATTATACCTGTTCTTATTATTAAATAGCTAATTGGAGAATATTGATTTCGTAATTATGTCAGCTATGGTTTCTAATGGTCTCTGAACAAATAAATAAAAATAAATTGGTAATAAAATTTGGTTATACATGCACAATTGTATAAGATGAAAGAAAAATTAGTAAGACTTAATTACTTTATATAAATTGAAAGTGCTATTAATAAATAATATTATATAAGAAATACAAAAAGATTAAATACATAACACAGAGAAAAATAAAAATTTTAGTACACCGAGGGCTAAATGGAACTACACTGCACCTTGCATACCTCCATGAAGCCCCCTCTCTCCTTGACGTAGAGATATAATCGAAACAAATCGAGGGGGTTCTTGGAGATGGTGGGACAACTTGTTATTGGTGTTCTTCGCTCCTCCATAAAGCCTACAAGTTTATCCAGCCAAGATCGTCGTTCTATTGAATCATCCATTTCATATAGTTTAGACAAACTATCAGACTTCTAAAAAAATTTATTCCAATTAAAAAAAATTCTTATATAAAGCTAGTAATGCTAATAATTCATTCAAATTTATAACAAATAGACAACCTTAGACCGATATGGATCTTGAGACACGTGACTGTTATATACCTACAAAATAAGAAATAAATGTTTATTTAAAATACACATATCATTTTAGGAGATAATATATTAATAATTTTAATTAATCGAAATTATGTATGTAAACGTATTTAAAAAAAAAAAATTTTCTCAACCAGCATAATATATTTTCGACGTACAATAAACAAAAAATTATATTTTGAATTTAACTGTTGCATGACATTAAATTTAAGTCATTTTAATAATAAAATGTATGCGTTGTCTTAAAAATTTTACTTACTAAAGAAACCTAAAGATATTGCATTTTTAATAGTTTCATAACAAAAATTAACAGGTAAATATTTTGGGGATGTAGTCAACATTGATCTATATATTGTTATAAATAGTTACTTCATTTTGTTTACTTGTAACTTGCCTTTAACTTTGAATTTTTTAATATATGAACATAATATTAACATACGTTCACTATGAAAATACATATCTATAGTTAAAGCAGTTTATAGTTATAGCAGTATCTGTATAAGCGTGTGACTGTTTTAAGCCCTTCGTTATGGTTCTTTTTACTTAAAATTTCAAAACAATTACAGCGAGTTACACTTTTAATATTTAATTAGATAAATATTGATCAAAGCAGTAAAAATGTTTATTTATGTGAGAAATTATTTACTCCTCTATTTATAATTATAAAATTAAATATCTACAAAAATATGTCTTCATTTTTACTCTGAAATCTATAATAAATAATTCAATATACAAAATGCTTCAATATTATTATGTAGTTAACCTTAGACTACGGTATTCAATAATCAATTGTTATGATTCGATAAAAAAATAATAATAATAAACGTCCATTTCTAGAAAATGTTGAACTTTACTTTTAACATTTCAAAACCATATATTCATAGCATATACAAAAAAAAGTTTCATAGTATAAATCACGCTGTTTTTTATCATTTCTCTATGATTTGCAATGATATAAAAGCATTGTAGCATAGAGAATGAACATATAGATATAGCAAATTATTAGTTAAAAAATTATTTATTAAATAATCAACCAAAATTTAAATAATATAAATTACAATATTCTAATTATTATTAAATTAAGCTATTTAAAAATCAAGTTCGTAAAAAACAACGGTCAATGTAGTGCCATTTTATATTTTATATATAGACATATAAATGGTCAGGAATTGACTGTTAATCTTTTCTTTGTAATATGTAAAACTAAATATTTTAAATATTAAATTATATTAATAGAACAATGATTCCTTGTCGATTAACATCAACTAGAAAAATAAATTACAGATTAATGTTAATTTTCAGCTCATGTAAATTTTCTTTCTTAAACAGTACACTTAAATATCTACCTAAAAACAATTAAGAATCTCTGTGAGTTATTTCTAAACAAAAAAATGCAATAAATACTTCTCCAATATTTATAAGTATAGTATTTTAGTCTTTTAAGAACAATTTACTTTCTCTGATGAAGGAAATATATCAACCGATGAATAAAACTGTCATCTATAACTAATATTACAAAAGTATTATCATCATCAATCTGTTTTAAAATAACAAATTATTAATATATAGATCGAAGTGTCAGCCTTATATTCGTAATTCGACCTGTAAAAACGAAATTTGCTTGCCCTCTTCTAATATTTGGATGCAACGCGAAAGGTATCAATGTAATGGTAGCATCACTCTTTCTTACTCCTAAAACTAAAATATAAAGTACATCGACTACTCATTTGTTATATATATTGCATTTTATCTTTATTTAATCCTAAGTACTTAATTTAATGAAAAAAAATATAGCATAAAAATTTTAAACAAATGAATATTGGCTTATTCTCTTTGGAGCAAGTTAAAAAATATTGAAAAAAATTAAAAATAAAAGACGTGATAGATTGAATTGCTTAAAAAGGACTAGAAAGCTTCCTTATACCTCTTAAAAGATCAACAATAATATTGTAACAGTGATAAAAAAAATATGAAAACAATCCTCGAATATTGATTTTGAATATAATAAATAAAATATTTTTAATACAAAATATTAACTAACAAAGTGAAACATAAAAAGTTAAATAGAAGCTTCAACATATTAAAATAAAATGTTAATTGGTTCTATGAGCTGTAAATATTAATTAAAGATTCAGTTTACAGCAGCATTATTTATTTAGAGAAGTATTAGAGCAGTAACAATGAATAGAAGGTATTTTGAAACAATCATAGAAAAACTTCATCAAAATATATGAAGATTATAACACAACGATATGATAATCCAGTACTTGAAGAAGTAGTACAGAAAATAAAAGAAAAATTCTACAATTTATCGGATTTTTTTTAACTAATAAAATATTCACAGAATTTATTTAACTTATTTCATAAAATATGCAAATAAATTAAATGTGATTTTTATAAGATTGTCGAGTTATAAATAATATTTAATATTAAAATTAAAGTAAAAAGATAAACGCATTTTTCCAGAAAAGAAATGAAATGAAAGAAACTAAATGAAAAATTTTAGAATCCATGATAAAATATATTTTAGGAAAGATATTCAAAATAAAGAGACCATTATTGAGAATAAAATTACATTTATTCGCAATGTAAAAATCAAATTCAATATTTTTATTGTGATTGTTTTTATTGTGATTGTTAAATACCTAGTATATAAAATGATATAGACCTAATATATAAGAATTTATACATTTACTGTATGAATTAAAATGAAAATATATAATAATCAAAAAAATATTCTTAAAAGTAATGTAATGAAATTTAAAAGTAAAACTTACAATTTTCAAAACAACTTCAAAATATTAAATTACTTACAGGACTTGCCGGAGTTCGTGGCCAACCTGGACTATTTATATCAGGGTAATCTTCATGAACAGAATTAATACTTGTAGCACCTGGTGAAGGAACTGTACTTTGCGGTGTTGTGGGATGGCTATGATAACCCATTAATTCTTTCCGAACCTTAGGTGTAAATGCTGAATCTTCACCAGAAGCTGTTAAAATAATAATAATATATACACGTTTCCAATACAATGCGATAACCAAAATAGAACGATAAACAATGATAGAAAAATACAAATATTTTTTAAAAGTAAAAATATCGGCATTATATAAAAAAATTTTTTTATATATTGGTCCACATGCATATTACTATTTTAAAAATAAATGTTTTCATCATATAGTAATAAACCTATAAATATATTTCTAATTTTCTTAAATTTAAATTTTATGGATTTATTCTAAAAAACAATATAATAATTATATTATATTATAATAATTAAATTCTTTACTGATTTATTAAAAATATTTTATATAAATTTTGAAATTACTGAAATCGTCAATGTTTATACTACGGCATTAGAGTATAATAATGCATCAATACAAAACACAATAAAACGATAATGCACTCACTGAATGTAAAGAGCACGGAGATAATTATAAATACTCTGTTTTTTTTTATAGATAGTATTTATATAAAATAGTTTTTAACATTTTTGAAATTAATAACTATATCAAAATCTTCCTGAAAAGACATCTATTTGGAGAGAGCAATCGTTCAAAGAAAAAATGTTAGGATATATTTGCAAAGAGTCTCACAAAATTAAATCAATACTTTGATTCGGATTATTTTACTTTATAAGGCAAATTAAATTGCATATTTATCCTTATTCAATTTATACACACATTATCCTAATCTGTGTATTAATAAACACTTAATTATTTTGTTAATTTCGTGGTTTTCAAATATATAAATATATTTTTATAAATCTATTTCTTATAATTTAATAAAATCTATTTCTTATATCTTATTTTAATATAAATATTTTTACTAACAAAATGTGATATATATCTAGAAAAAAAATTGGAAGTCCAAAAGATCATATTATTTAATACCTTTGATCACAAAACATCAGTCAGCGATACGTATTAAAATTTATTGAATTTTTAGAAAAACTTTTTGTTAATTAATATGATAAATTCATATTTAATTTTTAATATAGAAAAATGTTTCAAATACTTATTAAAACTGTATTTTATGTTTCTCTTTAAAGAATCATGGTTAACAGATATTTTACAATATTTTTCCCACTATATGAAAATTTTATAATATACACAAAAAATTACTTTTAAAATAAAATGTTGTTTTATTTTAAATTATTCTAAATATCCTATTTTTAAACTAAAAATTAATAATACTGATAGAAATTTGGTTCATCCCGTCTTAAATATTCAATACGCAAAATGTTAATGAATACATATTTTAAAAAATGAAGTTTTCTTCATTTACACAATAAAAGTAATAAAACAATTCATTATTGTATTTCTATCCTACAATGATTACTATAAATATATATATATATATAACAAAATTAAAAATTAAATAAATCAATTAAAATACAAAATCAATTTTAAGATCAGTTAATTGCTTAAATTAAAATTATAAAAAATCAAAATACATGTATATTAATAGGATAATACGCTTATTCCAAATATATAGTATTTCAAAAGAATTATAATATGTCTTAAATATATTATATTAAAAAATGGTACGGTAAAAACGTATGTCGTCAACAGATACATAAAATAATTATTTTCTACTTTCATTAAGCAGCTAAAATTTTAAATATATTATATAAACAAATGTTTTTTATAATAAATTGGTAATAAAAATAAATAAATAAGAAATGGTCGTAAATTTTCTATAAATTATAATTCATAATAATTTATATTGAAAATGCTTTAGATTTTTTAATTTTTTGTTAATTATTTATGCTAAAAATACAAGCTACAAAACGAGTAATATGAGAAATGGCAATGATTATATTGAAAAAAATGTTATAATCCGAAACATTACTTCGATCTATAGTATAGCAATACTTATAGCATAATACTATGTTGAAGTAGCATAAATTATTTTTTAATGTACATACCACCAAATTTGAATTACGTCTATAAAGAAAACGAGGCAAGAATAAAGAGTATTGCATCAATATTTTATGAACTACAAAGGGTTAACTGACAAAAAAATTAGCATGAGAACGTTTGTGAAATTCAAGATAAAATTTAATGTTAAATATACTATATTCGAGACAAAAATTCAAAAATATTTTCTAATAAATTAAAAAAATTCACATTCTAATTATTATATAAAAAGGCAAATACATTGAGTCTATCAAGAAATAAATGAACATAAGTTTTTATATTAATAATAAAAAAAATAAGCCAAAGAAAATATCTAGTTAATATTTTTTTTAAATATTGTCGAAATAAAAGTCATTATAGTAACTATTCATCACTATTGTTCTACAAATGAAATTCTTCTGTAAGTTATAGTAGTAAATGTAATTGAAGATAGGTCACAAAAAATTTCTTTCAATTTATGAAGATTTTTTTATCCAAGATTTTGTAATTAAACGTTTACATAAATTTCAATATACGATAATATAATTTATATAATAAAACGTGATTCATTTAAAACAGATTATATATTTCAATATTTCTAATTCTCATGTTAAATACAATAAATAAAGCATCTATTATCCTTTCTAAATAATCTTAAATTTATTAATTGCTTAAATTGTAAGTTTTTCAAAGTCATGCCATTTTTAATTAAGAAGAAAATATTTTAACTATTTCCATATTTTTAATCTAATTTTTCATGTAAAAGAATTAGTCAGTTAGATATTATCGTTAAAACGTAATAAAAATAAAATTTTCATATATTTTATTTTGTACTAAATTTAAGAAAAAATATTCTACTTAGTCAAAAGTATTTATTAAAAATTTAGTAAATTTTTTTATTATTATATTAAGTACTACTAATGAAAGAACTAATTTTAAATACAAGTATTAATAATAGAATGAATATAACTTAAAACTTACCAGCTGAAGCATTAGATAAAGTAGATTGTTGAGATCCTTCATCTAAGGATGTTCCATCAGGACCAGTTGTAATGACAGAAGTAACTGTATTGCTTGATGTTGTTACAGTTACAATTGTTGAAACAGGTACATTACTTATTATACTTGTATCATTTACTGATTCTGCGTGAGTAGTAGATTCTATAGGATTGTGACTACTTGATGTTGATCCACATGTAGAATGAGAATTTGGTGTAGTACTCGGTGGTGGCATAGGACTACCTTCAGAATTTAATGATGGGTTAGTATTCTGAATATGCATCACAGATGGAGATCCACTTGAATGTTGATTACTTAGGTGGTTCGGAGATGAAGGTGGGGGACCCATAGAACCTGTTGGAGGACCCATATTACTCATTCCAGGGATTGTTGAAGTACCCGTTGAAACAATATTAGATGAACTACCACTGGCATTAT
>NW_011948414.1:13037747-13357410 GCF_000503995.2 Ceratosolen solmsi marchali
CGATGGCAGTCCTGTTGGTAAATTGTTGAAGCCCACTTTATGCTACAAAAAAAGAAAAATATTTTTAAATAAGTATAATTAAAAAAATATAAATGTAAACAGAATTACTTACTGTATATGAAGAATATTGCACCATATTATTAGATCTACTTGTTTGATATTGATTATTGGTTGGTGTTTGTGAATTGTTTCCAGCTGGATACGTTTGTGAAAATTGTAAGTGAGGACGGGTCGTCGGATAATTTCCTTGAGATGAATATCCAACTGTCTGATTTGTACCAGTATTCACATATCCCATTCCTCCCGTTATTGAACTTATATTACTAAGGTTTGGACCAGAACTTGACTGAGCTGCATTTTGACCACTGTTGTTTGTCTTATAATTATGCACATGCGGCGGTGGACCTAAAGTTTTTTCATAATCTGTATTTTATACATAAATTTTCATAATTTTATTACTCCAATTCAAATTAACATTTTTTGTTAAAAATGAAAAAATCAATTTATACTCGAATTTTATATTGATTTCATTACATTATATATTAATATTGATGAAATGTTTTAGTATACATAAGGATTAACATTGATTGTTATTCTAATCCAGATTGCAATTGTAACTAGTCCTTAATAAAATTAAGTATTCAGTAAAAACAATAGTTTAAATAACTATCTAATAGTAAATGATATTCTTAGTAAACAAGTGATTAAGCAAATTATACTTATTCATTTATGGGGCTCCTATATAGAATTCAACAAATAAATTTTCTAACATTTTCTATATTCTATAAAAATGTATATTCTTATTACCTCAACATTAATTAATATTGTTATTATTTTATTGATAATAACACCAATATGTAAATAATAAATATTTCAATAATATATTAAATGTAATAGTCATATATAACATAAATTGTAACAAACTATTATATATATTATTTAAAAAATTTAATACATTTTTATTTATGATTTTATGCATAAATTATTCAAGAATACAAAATGTATTCTTATTTGTATATAATGTAATTCGATTATCATAATTTCTGTATTTATAATATTTATTTTTGCATACTGACTATTTTGTTTAAGTAAAATAACTCACAACCATGTACGATGTAAGAACATTTTGAAAAAATACTGTATTATTTGATTACATTAAAACATACTTAGAATACAATAACGATATGCATATTATGCAATGAGTTGTTTTCTATCGCATTGAAATGCAAGTTTGAGAATACAGTAGATATTAAAAGACATCTTTAGGGAAGTTTTTTTATTATGTAAGTGTTTTATAATAGAAGATGAACTTATTTTTTAATACTGATGAATGGTAAAAGTAAATAGTAAATGAATATTAAATATGTACATAATACTAAAAATTATATTCTAAATAGTAACAAGTATTAATATCAAGGATTAAGTATTCAAGTGCAAGTTTCAACTATATTATTTTACAAATTTATATTTCTGAATTTAATATTATATTATATCTTTTTTAGCATCTTCAGCATTTTTTTTTTTTTTTATAAAAATATTGTAACTGCTATTTATTAGTGCTGCTATGATTCATCTACGTTTTGCTTATATTGTAATATATATTCATTTATTCTCCATTTGCATTATATTTCATTATGATCATTATTATGATTATTTTTATTATCATCGTTGTCATTGTATTTGTAGAAAATATATTTACGTAAATTATAATTTTAATATGTAAAGCAATTAACATAATTCAAAATATACTTATGATTCTATTTATTTTCTTTTAAACTTGAATTACCTTTATTAAATAAATTACGCACATTCGCTTACATCATATTTATCAATGAATCACTTCATTACTCGCAATATGATTTACAAAGTGGATTCTGCTTTACTACACTTTTATTACATTATTATCCTCATTACAATATATAATACTATGAATATTTTTAATGGTTGCTCTTAAGAGATGATATATCTTTCTCTATTGAAGCTTTTATTTCATTATATATTGAATGTAGTCCTTTAATCACCTATCAAACATTTGTATTGCGGATTACTTTGCTAAGCTTTTTTTACTATATATGTTATTGTACTATATACTGTTAACTATTTAAAGTATCACTTAATCATTCATTTAATCTTTCTAATGTTTTGCAAAAACAATCTCTTGATACTGATTTGATATTGACATATCAAAATAATTGAAAACTACATTTTTCTCAAAGAATGCGAATTTATTGTGACCAATTTTCACAGATAATTTGTGACTAACTGGTTGGTTCTGGGCATGTTATAAATTATTATATACCTAGCAAACATAATTTCAAAAGTGTTTATTGTATATTTATGTAAACTATTACATGTTTTATTTTATTTTTTTTTATTTTTTTTTATATTAGTAAGTAAATTTATAATATTTAATACTTATCCTTTATGTATATAAGAATAGATTGTGTAATAAAACTCCTTTTATAGATACATTATTATCTGTACTTTTTTTGTTACTTCTCTTTCAACAGTTTATTAAACTGATCAATATTTTAGTTTGGAATTTTTTTCCGTGGTAAGAATATACAATAAAGCTCGAAAAAAATCACACGATCACTTGAAGATTGTTTTCTACATTTTTAATTAATTGTACTTTGTTGTAGTCTGTTAACAGCATGTAAAACTCTTATTACACTACATGTATTTTCATAAACTATATAATATTTAATATATTCATTCTAATAAGCAAAGTATTAAAATATTTTATTTTTTCCTTCACCACTTATATAAGAACCTTAATTCCACTAATAAATTGTTGTATCATTACTGTTAAAAGAAATATTGATATATTTTTAAAAAATATACAATTAATTAATATTTTTTATGTATGCATAAAATATTAGATGCTTATCAACATAAGATCATTCTAAAATAAAATAAAAATTTTATAAAATAAATATTTTCGAACTGATATTTAGATAAATTCATACTTCATTTTTTTCATTAAAACAATGACAAGCGATTATTTATTAATTTGAATAAACTATTTCAAAACTCATTTTATGAATACTATCACACCAAACCATTGTTGTATATGTAAAAAGTTATTTTCAATAATGGTCTCAATAATTTTTTTTAATGTAATGATATTGTATTTTAACAGTGTTTGATTATAATATTGTAAAAGTTTGATATATTTTCTTCAAACCACTTTCTTTAAGGTTGTAAATATTAATTTTTCATATCAAGAATGAACATAGGGAGGGAAGATACTATCAGTTTTTCTATTGTACATTTAGCACACTCTTAAAGCTTGTTTATGAGAAATTAAATAAAAATCCATTTTAAATAGATATGAAGATATACATTTATTATTAACTCAAATCATTTTTATTGCAATGCAATGAAGATTTATCTAAGTCATACAGAAAAAAATTAATGTAGAATTTTAACATATATTTAAAAATATATTTTCAGTATTTATGTAATCTTTTCTTTAATGCTTCCATCTTATTAGATAATAAAATAAATTTAAGAGAGTTGAGATGCAAAAAAGTAGCTAAGAAAAATATGTATTAAATATGTTCATAGAAATTTTAATAAAATATAATTTTTTTAAAAAATGCCAAGTTTGTTATATATCAATAAATAAAATAACTACTATTCAAAAATAAATAAACAGAAGCAAGATGTGCCCCAAGAAGATAATATCAAATATTTAAACTTTCTGAAATATAAACAACTTGACAAGGATATCTTATTTCAATCACCAATGATTTATATAATATATTATATAATTTAATGAAATAAAATAAATCAATATTTTATATTAGCAAATAAAATATAAAACATTCACTTGAAATTGCATAAAAATTTTTAAACATTTTTTCAATATTGTCATATACTTTACTCTATTTTTAATTAAAAAAATATCTTTTAAAAGGAAAATAGGATAACCAATACAAATGCTAATTAAAATTAAGCACTATCTGGAACATAATAATAGTATAAATACATATATGTATTCCAAATTTCTTTATTATCTTATATATATGTATATATATATATATATATATATATATATATATATATATATATATATTTATTGACAAAATAGTTGATATATCGTTAAATGCACTTACTGTAAAATATATGAGCAATAAATAATTTTAATGATTTCAAATCCACCCTTTTCTCTATTTTCTTTTAGTACTTCCTTAATACTACAATAACCAAATTCAATATTATTTTATGAAAGTAAAAAATATTTAAATTATATAAATTTGTAATTAACAAAAAATGAATTTCAAATATGTCCTTAAATATAGGTTATAATACCTTAACTTAAAAAATATCAGTAATATTTATGTTACTTTACTTTTATAAAAATTTATTTTAGATTAATATAAGTATAAAATATATAGTGGTTTTAAAACTAATTTGATATACCATACACTATTTCAGATATATTGTCTTGTCAAACAATTATCAATATATAAAATAATCAATTTTGTTAAACCTTTCTAAACAAAATAATTATATTACTTTCTCACCTTGTGTAGCTAAAGGAGAAAGACTCATTCGAGCAGGACCACTACTATCTGATTGACCACTTGACGGCCTAGGTGGCATTTGTACATTTTGCTGTCCTATTATAAATGAAGAATTGTTACATTAATAAATAATAATAATATACTTGTTAATGTTTTAATATATTAATAAACATACCCACTGCTGGTGACATTGATCGAGAACCAGTTGAACCAGTAGGTGAAGGAGTTGGTCTCATTCCTTGAGAATTTGGAGTAGTTGGACCAGCTGGTCCATTTGAACTATCATTGCTATTTTGTCCAGATAACTCCTGTAAAAAAGTAGCTTTAATATTAGACAGATTATATTAATAAATTCTCTATGTTTATAATTATATCAATCATTTTTAAGGTGAGTGAAGTAACTTATTATATGCTTATAGTCTATTTTAAAAATATATATTTTCATTTAATGTACATATTTTTTACAGTTATGTAGTTATATCTATCTTAGTTCATTTCTTCTAACTGTCTCAATTTGTTTAAAAATATTAAATATGCAAATTAAATAAAAAATGTAATTTATTTTTTGATAAATTTTTATTTAAGAATTTAATTACTAAAATTATATATTATTAATGTATTGTTAATGTAATGTTAATAAATGATGTAATATAATCAAATTTGATAAATTAAAAATTTAATGAATTTAATAATGAATTAGATATATGAAAATATTATATGAAAATAAAGGAAAAATTATCAAAATTAGTTCTCTCGTTTTTATATTTATTTCATTTACCATGTCAATGTGATGCAAATTTAATACTAATACATTGATTAATTGAATAATCTTATTTATATAATACTTATAAAAATGAACACCTACCCCTGAATCAATTCCTTGTGTATTTGGAGTTGTAGATCTTTGTTGCATACTGTGAAAACTCTGAAATGAAAAACACAATATTTATAAAAGTACTAATTAAAATTAAACATTCTAATTATGAACTTTTTTAATTATAAACAAACTTGTGATTGATTGGAAGTTTGTGGTTGAGGAGATGCAGAAGGTGGTGGAGCAGGCGACTGCGACAATGCACGTTGAGGAGATTGACTGGAAGAGTTAACTTGATTTGTTGGTGGTGGTACTGGTGGATTTGATGGAGGGGTTTGATTCCAACCTCTTTGATCTGCATACAAGTTTGATGGATGGCTAGCTGGTACAGCATATGAATTTAACTAAAAAATGATAAAATTATGTAAGAAATGAACTCTTGTTCTAAAATAAAAAAATTTTTGTATTAAAGTATATGTAAAAAATTTTCAAACAAAATTCAATGTTAAATATCATTTATATTATATATTTATTATTATATTGTTAATAATTTTCATTGTTTATATCTTAAAACATTGTTAAGAAAATAAAAGTTTATGATGAAGAAAATATATGAAATATTATATTCTGATTCTTAAGTGTAAAACATCCTCAATAAGATTGTAAAGTATACATAATTAACCTGATGATGACTATATGGCGAATGGGACCTTGCAGGTGAAGTAAAGCGTTGACTATATGATTGATAAGGCAAAGAGGTAGGAGAACTTGAGCCTCCAGGACCATGATGTAATCGTGGTGAGCTCTATAAAATTATAGAATATAAATAAAAAAATATATATTTTATATATACAATTCATATTACGTTTTATATAACACTTGTTTTATTATTATACTAACTTGATATTGTTTATTTAAATGTTAATGAAAACATTAAAATCTTAATCTTCTTAAATAATTAAAATTTTATAATTGAAAAAATTTCTTAAAAATAAAATTATTTTTTAATGTTAAATATATTTTTTTTAATATTTATTTTATCTTATAAAATTTAGAAAACTGATATTACTATTTCTATATTTTTAACTTCTACATTTAAAATTTTAATTTATTATACCATTATTTTTGAATTTACAAAAATATAAATCCTTTAACATCTAATATTGATTATATAGTTTTATAAATACAAAATATTAATGTTTTTTATAAAATTCAATGATTTTTTGTTCATTTGTTATAAAGACATAATAAATATATTTACAAAAATAAAACAAATATATTTACAAAAAAATACAAATATGATTATCTAATTTATAATGGCTATTTATAAGAAATAAACTATGTAAATTAATATGTCTAATATAACTATTTACTTTTATTTTTCTTTAAATTTATAAATTATTCGTAATATAATAAATAACATTATATACTACATATTTTTAAAATAATAGCAATATATATAGACTCAAAATAAGATATTAACGTTAATTTAAAAAGGAAACCTAAATTATTATCCTACTTAAAAAGAATATAGTAAGCTTAATAATCTTATTAAAAGAAACTTAAAAACTTAATTTTGTATTTACATAGTAAAAATAAAAACTATATAGTGTATTTTATATATAATTTGTTTCTAATAATTGATATTGTGAAAGCCTTTATATAATAGAATTTTATATATAAGTTAAATTAATCATAAATTTAATAATTAAAAATCAATACTGTTTGAGGTGGTCTTTGACTTGGTTGTGGATATACTGGTGGTACAACAGAAGGCCTTTGCATTGGCCATTGTTGTTGATAAGATTCTGGTCCAATGGAAGAATAACTACTATGAAATCGATGAACCGGGCTGGATGCTTGAAGCAACTGATTTAATGTAGGAGTTGGTCCAGTCGTTTGTGATATACTTTGCCCAGACAAAAATCTTGGTTGCCCTGGAAATGGTACTGAGCCAGGAGCCGAGTGACTATGTCTGGATTCCATTTTTGAAACAGCATAATTATCATCTACATCACTTTGATGAACTCTATCAGTATCACCATGTAATTGCTTAGTATGATATGCTTCAAGTTGTTTAGAAGCAGAAAATTCTGTAACAGGTTTTGAAGAATACTCAGAACCTGCTTGTTTACTAACCGAGTATTCATTAGATAAAGACTTAGCCGCATATTCTTCAGAGTAATCTGAACGAACTTGATTTGACGTGAAAGAATGTGAAGAATGCGTAGATATATCCAGCGATTCCGATTTAGCTATAGAATCCTGATGAAGCTCGCGAGATGATTTTACTTCACCGGCAGAGTGTCCGCTAATGTCTTCGGTACGATATTGACTCATCTCTAATGTTAAATCACGATTCACATATTTAAAATATTGAACAGTATTTCGATTTGTCTCTTCAGTTGATTCGGAACCTATCTGTTGTTTTACAGTAACGCCAATACTACTTCCACTAGAAGACGAATGTTTTTGCGCGCATATCACAGATTCATTGGATCTCACATCGTTCTGTTGGCTCTCGGCTTGCTTTGCAGCCATATTCTATTAATTATGTAGCCATCTTCGTTTCATACAGCAACCAATAGAATCATTCGAAAGGTGCGATGCAGTGTTAAGCAGCGTTGCAATCTTTTTTCAATGAATTGGTTCTTTTCATTGGTCCTTGTTCTTACCTATATAATTTTGAAGTCTCATGTTCTCAATTACAAATGAATATCGGTACCCAACATCCTACCACCAAGCTATTGGATTTCTGAATTATAGAAACAAAATACAGATAGATGATTTGTGCAGTTTAAATTGTCCCTTTACAATTTTTTTAAAAGAAACTATATTTTAGAGTAAAAGAACCGTGTACAAGTATCTTAGTTACAATTTCGAACATTAAAATGTTATGACTGTATTACTAGATAAAACTATAAAAAAATTTTCCCATGAGAGAAATTAATATAGCTCATTAAAAATATGTTAAAAAATTTAATTTGGACCAAAAAAAACATCTAAAGAGCAAACATTTTACGCATGCGTAAATAAACACAAAATCAAGATAAAAAATTTCTTAATTTGTAATCTTAAATTTTTTAAATTAATTTATAATTTATAAAAATATTTATATGAATTTAAAAAATATTATATATCATATCGATATTATATATCATATTTATAATCATATATAAAAGCATATTCATATCATTTTTAAACAAAAAAGGCGCGAAATACAAAATATTAATTAAAATAAATTAATATAATTTAAATTCAAAGTCGTAATACTATTATATAATTTGTTCTTTAGAAATACTTTGAAAACACTTACTAAATTCATGTATTTAATTATTATTATTAATTTATTATATTAAAAAAATCTTATTCAATAAAAATATAATTTATTATCATGACTGTAGAAAGAATGATTAGTAAACGCACATGTCAATTATAAATAAAATCCATGATATGTCAATATTAATATAAAATGTGTTAGATCGACTGTTGCTTTGGCCTAAGTGTCACCATAAAAAATTATTTTATAGATTTATTTAATAACAACCATTACAGAAATTTCATTTTTATATTATTTTATAAATATCAAAATACTTTATTTTCTTTAAACAGTTTTTTCAATAATTTGAATAGCTATTTTATTTCTTAATAATTATTCTAAAACGAAAGTATATACAGAATAATCAGATAATTATATTATTATGAAATTACTGAATATAAATATGTGCGGTATTATCAGAATATATTAGTGTAGGTTAGTTGAATAGTTGAAAAGATCATAATATGCATTATAAACATTAGTAACTAAAATATAATTTTAAGACATATTATTTTAAAAATTTTATACTACAATTTTACAGACTTATATACATAAAAATATAATACATTCATATAGAATATATAAATTAATATCGAAACTTTAATAACTGGTTCTAACCATTAAAAAATATTAAAATTACAAAATTTGCTCCAAAAATAGTAAAAGTTGTCAATAAATCGTTTAAAAAAAATATTACAAATACCTATAAAATTTGCATTAAATTTTGAAATAGAGTATTTTGTTACTATTTTTTCATCCATCGTTCATTCTATTATTGTAAACAATAATTTATTAGAAAATTATCAATTTCCATGTAAGGCTATATTAGTATCGATAATTACTAATGATATATTAGTATCCAAAGGCCATAGTTTATATTCTATTCCTATTTAAAAGAGATCATTAAACTGTTAATAAATTAGTATACTACACTGTCGGAAATAAAAATCCAAATCCAAAACTGTATATAATTAAATTCAAATAATTCATATATTGTATTTTGCTAAAATACTACTATTATATTTATATGTAATTTATAAAATAAAATTAATTTTAGTAATAATAAATAAATATTGTTCATAAAAATAATTATAAAACATATATTAAAAAAATTAAGATATTTATAAAAAATTGTAATGTACTAATGTGTATTGTAGTCCAAACATTGCAATAAAGACATTCGGTTACTATTAAATTATATTAATAATATTTATTAAAAAAAAACTTTATTTTATTAAATATTTTTTATAATATATAATCAAATATATTCTATTATAATTAACAAATATCAAAAAACTGTTGAACCATTTATAAATGTTATATACAAATAAAGTAACTGTGCATCTATTATCTTTAACAAAAACTTTTTAATTTTACAAAATAAGAAAAAAGATTTGCTATTATTTTAACGAAGTAAATTTGATTCAAGTACTACAGTAAATTATTTAGTGTAGACTTCATATTTTTAACCAGAACCTAAAAAACATTAACTATTCGTTTATCCTTCAATTTAATAAAGAGAAATTAAAATAATTTTTATTCAAACTTTTCTATAATTAATCAGAAAAATTTACTTTAACTTTCCTTTTAAATTGTAAATCCTCATTCAAATAGTAAAGTTTATGTTAATTATACATATGTGTCTATATCTATATATATATTCTTTAACATGTAATTTACAATATTTAATAATTTGTTTTCTTTTTACATTATTAATTAAGCTTTTATGTCTAGCCTTTAAGATAATATGTATTATATGTTACTTAATCATTACATCATACAAACGTATATTAAAATTAATATTCAACATTCAAAGTTTATAGCAACCATTCTTGTTAGAAAAGAAAATTTATAACTAAAACAGAACAACCAATAACTGAATTATTGATATATATTTGCATCAAAATATCCACAAAACACACATATTTAGTAAAAAAATGTCGTTATATGTATATCAGAAATTGAATTTGTATTTATATTTAAATTAGGATAAATGTTAAATTATGAGAAAAATTATTCAACTACTACGTATGGCTCTATTGTATAAGATTCAACTACGATGGATATATAAACGATAAATACCTATAATATATATTTTGGCAATAGCTCAATAGTGGATTATAGCGAATATGAATAAAAAAAATAAAATAACCGAAACCAAACACAATTCAGAGATTGGAAAGTTACAAATAACATAATTTAACAATTGAGGAATTGAGGATGAAATCAACATACAACAAATTAGAGCAAAAGTCTTTTCAAATTACTTTAAAAATATAATGAAATTAAACATAATTTTTTTTTTATTTTTTTTATATTTTTTCTATTTTTCAAAAAATATATTAATAACAATTTTAAGAAAATTTTTATACATATTTAAATACGAGAATTAATTTTCATACATCAATTTTCATATTTCATTTTTCAAATGATCAAATTAATATTTCTCCTATCAACATAGAGTATCTTTATATTAAATTTTGTATAGATTTCATAACGTAATGTAGTAAAAGTTAAAAAATATATATAATAACAAATTTTCACAATCAACTAATCTTATTCTTAAATTCAAAATACGCGCGTACACTACTACCAATCAGCATAATGTTTTACTAAATAAATGAAATTTTTGTTATTACATCATAGAATTCCTCACCCTAAATTTATATATAGGTTGTACTTACTGCATACTTTCTTTATCAATATTACTTTTAAATATATTTTTAACTAGTGTATATATTTTTATATACATGGGTGTGCGTGCGAGTGTGTATATGCATTTAATTCGCGCATCTAATTTATTATATTGAAACGTAAATTATTAATTATAACTATTATATTATATTTTTAATATTTAAATTTGTAATAAATATTTTGAAAATGGGTGATGAAAATTCTACAAGTTCTGATAAGTCAAATGCAGTTAAACCAAAATTTTTGCATAATCTAGTAGAATTCTATGTACCTTTAACTGGAGTTATTTCGTATACTACACTTTCTGTAAATATTATGAATCCTAATCTTAGGTATGTCAAATGATATATTAATAGTAATTGAAAGATGATTTAACAAATAGCAAAAATCATTGTCAAACCAAAATGTTTGTTTTATTATATCTAACATCTAAATTTAATTAATATTTTAATTTAATAGTAAATATATTTTTAATAATTCAAATTATTAAGGTAATTATATTTTATATAAATTAAAATATTAATTTTATTACATTAATACTCTATGATTGTTAACTTTTTAAAACTAAACATAAAATGATTTTTTCCTAATATTTTATATTTTATATATATATTATATTACAGATTATTATAATTTAATATTATATCATTTAATTGTTTACTTGTAGTAAATTTTTCTTTTTATTAAAAATTTTTTACAATGTTTTTGGTAATATTTTTTATAAAATATGTAATAAACATAATAGATACAAATATACAAGAATTTTCTAATAGAAAATGTAAGTAATTCAATATTCATATAAATAATTTTTTGTATCTAGTTTCAAATTTAGATTTGAAATATTTCTATTTATATGTTTTACAATTTATCAGTTAAATGAAAATAATTATTCAATAGTCAAGTATAATGTTATATGAAAAAATAATCACCTATATATTCTTTAATCTGATAATACCATAAAAATAAAAATAAAATATTTATAAGTCAAATTATTATATTAAAACATGTATTACTTTGAAATAAATTAATCTAGGCCATTGAAATATTTGTAAGAGCTTTATTTAGAACAGCTACCATTACTTTGATAACTCTATTAAGAACACAGATGAAAAAAATTTTATTTAAATTTAGACATAGTCCTGAATATAAGTAATCCTCTTCTATAATTACTCCTATAGTTTCAAATATGACCTGGTATTACTTTTCAATTGAAGGAATTGACCCAAATTTTACAGTGAATGTTTATACAACAATAAATTACAATACATTTTGTATGTGTATCCTTGCAGTTTTTTATAAAATCTAACAAATAATCAAGTAATTATAGTATTAATTTATCATATAAAGTTTTTTAAAAGTTCTGTATTAGAAAACTTTTGTGATTTAAATTAGAAACTGCAATTCAAGCAACTATAGTATTATAGATTACAAATTAAAATTTTGTTGAGTTATTGCTTGCCTAATGAAATACTTGATGAAAACTCATGAGAACTAAACCAAGATAGCAAATAAATAAAATTAAATACATCGGAATATTATATATGAATTAAAGAATTTTATATAATTTATCATAATTCATTTATAAAGATTAAAAAAATTATTCAGCATTCAGATTAATTTTGTTATTATAACAGTTATTATACAAATATCAAATAATTTAATCATGTTTAATCTAGTCATTTGGTAATATAGTACAATTTTGATTTTAACAGGTTGTAAAATCAAAACAGATTTGTAAATAGTATTTTATTATGTAATATACATCAATAAATGGTTTGTTTGAATTGAAATGAAAAAAATTAATTTTATTGTACTACTGTAAAATATAATGAACTACAGTTAAATAAATAATTTATTAAAAGGCAAGCAAGTTAATAATTTAATGATGAAATTTAGGTATTTAAAATGTCGAAACCTTATTTATGATGAGTATTAAATATAATATATAATTATTGCATTGGCAATCAAAAGTTGAACCCCTAATGATATGTAATCATAAAATTAAAATTTCAATAATGGTTGTAATGATCACTCAATACTTTTTCGTTTCTTTAATTTCTGTAATTTTTGGAGAAATTAATTTTTATAAAAGAATTTCCAAACTATTTTATTCCAATTGAAGTAGATATACATCCAAGTAAATGTATTATACTAATTAAATTCCTGAACTAGGCAATACATGTTCACAATATTTTCACGGAACAAATAAAAATAGAAGACTAAGTAAAGAATGACTATGATATTTTTAATGTTTATTAATTTCAATAAATTAAAAATTATCTGAAGTTCTTTACTCTCAATCTCCAAATCAATATGCAATCTAAATCCAACTACATTATATCAGTATTCGTATTCCAGATGCTTTTATAGTATACACAAATATAAATGTAAAGAATATTTACTTAATTATTAATCTCCTGAAAAAATAAATATTAAATATTTTTAAGTGGCTATATTATAACGTTCTAGTTATTTTTAAATAATTGAATTATAAAGTTGAAGTATAAATTTTTCTTTACCAGAAAATTAATTTGAATGCATGATTGATTAACAGGGCACCAATGATATAATAGAATTATTTGAATTAGCATCTATTTTGAAAACTGCTAAAAAGTTATAGTTCATTCAGAAAATATAGCATCTTGTTCTTTATCTGTACCAAATTATCAAGGCTAAAAAGAAATATATCAAATTATTAAATATGTCAATACATTAATCAAGATTGAGAGTTATATAAATGATATTTATTTTGAAAATTGATGATTTTATTAATTTCCTAAAAATATATTGCTAATAATAAAATATTTATATAAAGTAAGATTAAGTTAATAATTTTTATTAACATTAATCCATTATGTATAAGGAATTCTTTCTTCTTATATGAACAAAGATACGAAAAAAAAATAATGAAACTGATTTCTGAATATTTCATCAAATTTTTAATTTGTTTGAATAAAAATAATGTTATATAGTCAAATAATATTACTAAATTTTTAATATTTGATTTATAAAATAATTTTAACTATAAATATTTTTCAGAATATTTGCAGACAAGGATATTTCAAATTTTTTATTATTAAATTCATTATTTGGAACAGGCACATATATTTTTACTAGAGAACATATTAAGAAAGCTCCATCGAATTATAGATTTTTTTATAGGTGAGTATATTGTATAACGAACAATTTTATTTAAATAATTTTCTAATAAACCAATTTGTATAAAAGTTTTACTTTTTATACAAAAATAATAACTTTCGATTTATTATTATTAATATGATAACAATTTGTAACCAAGATTTAAGTTTAATGTTATACTCTATTAAAAACACGAATTGATCTATAAAACAGGAAGCAATAATTTATGGTATTTGAATATGTATTATGAGAAAAATTGAGTGAATAATAGAAACAAGAATATATTATAACAATTTAATCATCAATCAATTACTTCCATATTTTCTAAGTAAAATTTAAGTATAATTAATGATGTGGCACTAAAATTTATAAGATATATTTCAACAAAATCCATGTTTTATCTTTTACATCGTTTTTCATTCCGAAATACAATCTTGCAGTGAAAGTAAAATTAATGTTGAATTTAGCATACAAACTATGTTCTAAGAGAAGTATTAAACAGATAAGAAGTAAATAATGGTCTCGTCCAATAAAGTGGTTATCGATGTTCTAGATACTATATATAGATAGATTATTTTAAATATAACATAAAAAAATAATGTATAAATCGGCTTTTGTTACAATTCTCATACTTCATCAATTAATCTCAATTAACTTATTTTAGATATATTATAGATTTTTTAAATAATCAAATTTTTTAATAAATATAGTTAATTTTTTTTTAATAATTAAGGAAGAAAAATATATCTATATATATAATTAATAACATAATCTAATATATTTAATTAATTCAAACATAATTCAAAGTAAAATCTCTTAAAGTGTTTCATACAATCAGTGTTAAATGAACAGTTGATAATTACGGGTACATTAGAAAATATGTCTCGTATAATAAAGTTATTATCTTCATGTATAATTATTTATTACAATGAAAAGTTGTTATTTAAAATAATTAAATATCTATTAATAATTTTATAAATACTACAAACTAGACACGTGTACGCTAGATATGTAAATATATTCTATTACTAAAATGTTCGTTTTATATTATATTTTATGTTTTTTACTTCGTATTTTAAATAGTTATCAATTATCCATCTATAAATATGTTCTGTTTAATAAAGTGTTATTGCTATATTACTAGAACAAATGGAAAACTTATCAGAATTTTTTAATATTTAAGTTTGTAATTATATCCAAAATACTATTTAATCAAACAACTGATAGTCTTCATATTGAATAATTATTAAATTTTCATTTAAAATTCCCGATTAATTGCTTTATATAAAAACTTACAATACGTATTCGTATTTCTTATTGTAACATACGCATTTTATTTAATCCAAACAATAGCTATTAGTAATTCTATTTATTAATTGAAAATTTATATTTTCGTTAAGTCATTGCTCTTTCTATTTCAGATATTTTATAATTTTCGAGAAATCATGTAGAAGATTGAAGTTAAAAAATTTTTTATTGCTTTATATATTTTTGAAATTAAATTGTATCTAATCTCACATCCAAAAGATAAGTACTAAATTAATATCCATAACATTGTTAATTAATTCCATAAAAATTTTTAACCCTCTTCCTTTGTGGTTTATAAAGGTAGATAATAATTAAAACTGTGATTTATGATACATTGTATTAGCATAAATAATAATTAACTATTAATATTTAAACAATATTTGCGTTAAATTTAAATTTTTTGTATAACGACGATGTTAGAATCAAATTTATAATTTTAATAAGAGTTTTAGAAAATGTATAAAACCGAATATTTAAAAAATTCTACATTGAATAATTATTCCATGAATTATAATAAAATTTAAGGAAAATCTGCATATCGTTATGCCTTTACTGATATCTTGACAATATAGTTATAGCCCTTAAATAACGATGAAATAACTATGATTTTTAATCAATCATTTTAATCATAAAGGGATTCTATCATAGAGAAAACAGATCTCTACATTTTATGAACTAGTAATTATAGTACAATACTTAAAATTATCTTAAATTTCATTACAATTTGAATGAATCCGATGGAAATTCTTTTTCATAATAGTCGCTCGTTGGAGTGGTATAATTCATGTTAAATTTATCTGTTTCTATGTTGGCTTATTAAAATATATAAATTTAATTTAATTAATTTTGTGAAGGAAATCTGCAAAAGAATAATTAACATTTATGACAATTTTATACTAGCAGAGATATACTACTCTAATATCAAATTTAAAAAAAAAACAGAAAATAGGAATTTCACATATTGTAACGTTTTTTAATTTTTTATCAATTTTTCATATAAAAGTCATAGATTCGTCTAAGCTTCATAAAATAACATTTACATGTGAATAATTAAAAATTAGACTACTCATAATTTCTAATACTTTTTTACTTATTTTATATAAGATATTACTACTTTGTTATTAATTTTTAATTAAAATCATTTTTTAATAACTTATATCCCAAAAATAGAATATGCACATATGCACTCAAAAATAATGGTTTCAATGGAAAATGGGTTTAGTAATGAAGGATAACACATTATTACAAAAGTTAACAATTCTATGTGTAAAAAAAGATATGTCGCTTTAATTCGCAACATAACTAAACTTAAATTATCAAATCCTGTTCACATTATATCAATTATTAATATATATATATATATATATATATATATATATATATATATATATAAATTAACATTATAACATTATATCTTTTGATCATTGGTACTGCGTTTGCTTCTATTATTTTTGTTACTGTCTTATATACTGGCTAATATTTTCTTTTTTATTTAATCCTTTCTCCTTCTTTTTTCTGTACCATTTCACATTTTTTCTTTGAAGATTTACATCTCGAATTTTCTTTTTATATTTTTTCACAATTTTAACTTCGTTTTTCTCGATTAATTCGATTCACCTTTCTGTAATAGTTTAATTAAGTCGCCCTTTGTCTCTATATTTATTTTATCCAACAATCTATTGATTGCTATGGATTTATTTAGTTTTTTTATACATCCAAGAAATATATGATATGCTAAGTTAATAGTAAAAATATTAACTTTTATTAAATATTGATCTACAAAGATAAAAATTTATATCATTTTATTATAGATTCTAATTTTAAAAATTGAAAAAATATTCACATTAATTATTTAATTATTAAACGCATTTAATAAACGAATATTTTCTGGTGATATTTTATAAATTCTACAAAATTTAACTTGCATATTAAATATGTGATTTTTTATTTATTTATATATTTCAATTTTTATGTATTTTAGTGTTGCAGGTGCTCTCCTGCTTAGTTTCGGATCAGTTTTAATATGGTCAGTCTTACGATCTGTAATACCATCAAATTCAACACTTTTTACTATTACAGGAATAGGTAGTAGCCTATCGTTTATTACTATTGGACAGAAATATTTAACACATGTTGATAAATTAACAAAAGATAAAAAAAAATAACTACATGTACTAAGTAAATATATATAATATTAATAATGTATTTGATTTTTGAGTAAATAAAAGTAAATTGAAGATGTAAATGCTTGAATTATGGTATTAAGTATAAATTTACCTGACAGAAATACAAATACTAATTAAGCGAGAAATCATTAATGTCTTCGACTGTAAATTGCAAGTATTTTCTCTTTAATATTTCAATATATCTAAGACTATAAGCAAATATTAACAAGTAGAAAAAATTTATTTAACAGTATTTATATTGTAAAGATTGAGTACAAAATAAGTGGTAAAGTAAAAGTAAAAAATAAAAAATAAATAAAAAAATCATGATTAAATAAAAACAAAAATTTTATATTTATATAAGTTTGGCTAATATTCTAGGTACCAAAGGCTATTACATAAAATATAACTTGTATAAATGCTACGATTTGGTTATTGGAAGATAAAAAGAAAATACAGCTGAATACAAGGTGGAATTTATCAACGTTTTAGTTAATTCCGTGACTAACAAAATGGAAAATGTTTAACGCGTTACACATTACAGCATAAAATTTCAAATTTCTATGATAAATATAAAGTAAAAAGAATAAAACGTGAAACTTTAAATAATAGGATATTTAATTAACAAGTGACCTTAAACAAAGTAACTGAATATTTTTTAATTAACCGAGTTCAAATATTTGCTAGAAATTATGGCATTGATTGACAGTTTCTTATTAATATATAAATAATATTGTATGTGTCATTAGCAATTTTAAATGAGTTATGGCTTGTGTCAGTCTGTTTTATAATGAATATTAGACTCGACGCATACAATAATTTCTTACAGAAATCTGCATATTGCTATTAAAGTATGAAATCTTTTTTAAACTTCATATTTAAATGTCTCAAATAAAGATGTTTTTTTTTAACAAATTATTGTCATTCCTGAAAATCAACAAGAGTTTATGCATTCCTTTTAAACAAATTAATTCAAGCGATAAGTCTTAAAAGTCAACAGAATATACGCTTGCTTAACTGTATTTCGACCCAGTGAAATCTAGATGTTAAGTAAAACATAGCCTTAATTGTTAAATAGCTTTTATGAACTCCATTATATATTAATTATAATAATATTACATAATTAAGAGGCACTATAATACCATAAGAAAAAAAATTTATTTAAGTTAGCTACACAATACAGTAGTCTTTTTTAAATAGAAAAACCACTTGATGTTGAACTACTAATGTTCCTACCTCTTACTTTTAGAATTCAAATTATACTAATGTAATTTATATTGTTTGGCATTAAAAACTATTGTATTTTTTATAGCAATATTTTTATGTAATTTATCATATTTTCATCGAAGCTGGACAAAATAACATCGAATATTTAATAAATCTCAAGTCTTCTTTCAGCGATATATCAGCAGAAATATATAACTAATTTGCTTAAGAAAGGAACAACAAATCAAATTAAGCACAAATAACTAATTATAATGTTAGTTTTATCTGCCATTGTTATTTCTTTACGCATCTATCGTGACAGTTAATACATTGATAGTCTATAACATCATTATGTTTCGGTATTTAAATGAATGATTTGAATTCAAATCCTATTACAAAATTATAATAATCTTGAACAATACTAGTCTTATTACTTTTCACCTGCAATTGGACCTAAGATTTTTCTCTAATAAATATCGCAAATTTTTAAACGTAAATCTTCAGTAATTAATAATTCGAATAAATCATCTAAAAAATCAAAATATATTTCAATCCATATAAGTCTAAGAAATACTACTTCAGGTGGTAATTAAATTTTTGAATAAAAAACGCGATTAAGTGAAATTCGTATTACCACCATATTCGATCTAAAAATATAATTTACAGTACAAAGTATTAATTTCATTCTGAATTAATAAAATCACGTATTACGTATTATAAAATAATTAAACCATAAAGAATACATCAGTAATTGATTTTGCAGATTAATTTGACAAAATGTTCATCAAATCAATTTTTAATTAAAAATATATTTCTAGAAAATTATTTAAAAATGGATTGTAATTATAATTAAGTTTATATCGTTTTAGTTATACTAATTATTTATATTTAGTTTATAAATTTAAACTATATAAAAAAATATATATATATACTGGTGGAAAAAGGTATTTTGTAACAAAAAATTAAAATAAAAAAAATTGATATGCATTACAAAAATACTACAAGACTCAACATATTCTTGATAGTAAATCGCCACAGAATTCTATGTAATATAAACAATAAATATCCTTAAAATAATTCTAATTATATAAAATATTATCTTTTTACTGTTCTGGAATTAAAAGCTAAAAACTTTTAAATGATCATTTATACAGATATACAAGTAATCCTACTCCAAAATATTAATACCAATATATATTAAAAACATTGGACTAAAAATGATATTGGAGTTTCCCCTTCTTACAATATAAGTTAGTAATAAACATTTAAAAGTAAGCAGAACTGCGCATTAAGAAATATTTGTATTTCCGTCGATACTAGGTTGCATAGGTAAACCTAAGTAATATATACTGCTACATTAAATAAAATTGATAATAAAATATATTTATTAATTTTAACGTTACATTTTTAATTAATTAAAAATATTTACTATGATAATATTGTTTATGAAATGCTTACTAAAAAGAAATAATTTACATTTTACTAATTCAAAATCTGATAAATGCTAACATACGTTGCATAATTATAAAATATTATTTTGTAGCTGTTTCCAATATCCTAATGTAATATTTTTCTAATTCCTATTTTTTGTTTTTTTTTTTTAATAACGGTATTGTCTAAATTTAAGTGTTATGCAAAAAATTAACATCAATGCATTGTTTTACTTTATAATTCAAATATTTATTTATTATAGCCGTTACTCTATATAGTTTAAAATTTTATAGCAAAAATATTGTTATATTAATTTTTTTAAATAATTAAATCATTTTTCTAACAACTTTTTCGCATGACATTTATAAAATATTTCACATTACTTATCTATAGCTTAATTTTTCGTTTAATATTAAATATTTATTTTGTTTGTATGACCGAATCTTTATGTACGAATGAAACTAATGCCATGCCCATATATACCAGAAATTTTTATTAAATTTAATTTTCAATAAGTATTATATACAAAAGTTTTCATATTGTTCATGTATAGGATAGAATAAATTTTATAGTTAATCAAGCATATAATAAATTTTGACAGGTAATGCTATCCATTAAATTACAAATGAAAAATTTAATTATTAAAAACAATAATTATTTACTATCCTTTTACCTAATACTTATTCGATTATTAACAAATCTATTTTTAAAATTTTTAATGTGGATGATTTTGACAAGATTTTAAATAATTTAACGTTAGAACAAATATTTCTCAATTATTCGCGCTTGTGGTTCTATAAAAAATTTTTTCTTATACTTTTTCTTTAACAATTCTACATATTTCTTCTGTTTGTAATACGAAAATAAATCATTACAACACTACATGCATTTATAATTTTAAATAAACATGTAACCGATCAATGTTTAAAAGATATCTATAATTAGAGAAGCTAAAAAGTACTATTTACTTGTGCTTCGTTGTAGTAAAATGATCAGAATCATTTAAATCACAAACCAGTTTAAACCCCAATATTTATTATAAAATAAATTACCTTCCATCATTAAGGTAATGACGTTAAAAGGTTCATTAACACTAATAAATATGCATATAAAAGATATATAAAGTTTGTGTTTTTAATCTTGTTAGCTTTGATAACCATTTATATTATTACGATGTTTCAAAAATGTTATATTAAAGATATTGATAATCATAAAAGATCTCATAGTTTAATAAATTTGGAAAATTATGCAAATAATGTTATGAAATATCCAGAACAAACTGTTTTCAAAATTTTTTGTAATAAGTTAATTATGACAACTAACCGTTTAAATAATTATTTGTCGTAGATAAAGTCCAAGTTTTATTAATATGAAATACTTTAATCTACCATCATTATTTGTGAAGGATAAACATCCATTTAATCTATATTTTTCTGTATATAAACAACTTTTTTTGATCATTTATAATATAATTAAATATATTTTTATACTTAAAAATAAGCAGTTTTGAATATATACTATGTTTTTCTATTCAAGATCTAATTATTTTTCCACTTCCAATCCAATTACGTTATCTTATTCATTATTATAAAGGCCTGATAGAATCCTATTTAATCAATTGTCTATTCTTTATTGTTTACTATAATTACATAAACTATTTACTTATTAAAATACCTACCACATAAAATCCACGTCAATATACCGCCCAATAATCTACTTCAGTTATGTTAAAGATTTCAAATTTCGAAGATAAATCCTTTACTTGCACATATTGACTTAATTATTCTGCTCAATAAATCCTGACAATATTTGCATAACTCATATATTGATACACATTCTATTTCTCGTCTATACTTTGAATAGTAGACAAAAATGTCCTTTAAAGGTTTCCTGGGGCCAAAGTTAAAAAAGCAGACCTGTCATATTTTAAGTTACTACTATTTATATTCAAACCTTGCAGAATCTTTAAGAAAGTTTTATGTATCGATTATATGAGTATGTTAATTTTTCGAATATTATAATATACATACATTTCAATAAACTAAGAACTATTTATATATAGAAAACGAAACGAAGAACTATTTATATATTTATTGTATGAGCTATACAGTCCTAAACTCTATCATTTGCCTTACCATTTCATCCTTAGCTATAAACTTAGATTCTTGAAATTTTTCCCGTTAAGAATTTGTTGAATACCTTCATTCAAATATAATAATTTGCTCGATGTTTTGAAATTCGCCAAGGGATTTTTACTTTTTCTACAACTTATAAATTTTCACGATAGTTACCAATATTATATTTGCATATCAATTTTTTTAATCTACTTTATCTTGTTTCATCATCTATTTATTCACATTAACATTATAAAATTCAAATTCGCATATTCTTTCATCGGTTCCTGTAACATTTTCCTTTTATTATAATCTATTTCTTGTTAACCACTCAGTTTCACTAAAAAACATATTTCATGGTCTATCGTAAAATAGCTAAACCTATTCTATTATTCTTAATCTGTTATTCACTGTTCTTACATTCTTTCATGAGACATTCATTTACTTTATATTCGTTATCATGACGATACCAAGTTAGTCCTGCAATTATAAATATATAGCGGTGCTATTATTATACACGAATAACTTGCTAATAAAAAATAAAAATATAAATATTTATAGCTTATTGAAATTACTTCAATCCACTTTTGAGTCTTACATTATTTATCAAAGAATCATAAAAACATGTTACTATCACAAAATACAAGTCGCATATTTTATTCTGAAATATATTTAATCATATCATTTATTTTCATTATGACAAGAAAATTTTTATTTTAAGATTATATATTATAATAAATTGTATTAAACTACGTACTTAAAAATAAAAATTATTATATTTAAGGTTTATAGAAAACTATAAGCTTTAAGATGAATTAACTTTTTAAACAAATGACCATATACAATACTCTCTCTACAATTAATTTTTTATTACAATTATTTATTTTAATTTAGATTATTTTTCTTTAATTATGTCAAAATTGTATATGAAAATAAAATCTAAAAAAATTTATAATAACTTAATTATTGTATAATATTTCTAGCACAAATACTAATAAATGGTCGAAGTTCTTGTTGAACATAATCCTCTGGTAAAGGCAACTGAGAAATTAAATTAACAAAAAAATTACTAGTGTTATCTTCATTGGATTGCAATATTAATAAGCTCCTTGCTAACTGCAATGTTCGCTTTGCCATTTCAGCTTGACAAAGTCTATAAATAACAAGTTGTATTTATATAAAATAAGAAAATTATAATATAAAAATAAAATATTATTTAAATTATACCTGTGTTTTGTCGTGGGGCATGGAAATGCTGTTATTTTGGTACAGAGAGAAGTTAATTGTGGTTGTAATAATTCTAGTTTATAACCTATATCTGAAATATTTCCATTATTCAATAACTCTGTTACTTCGGTAGTTATTATTAAATAATCCAAAAGTAATTGACCTTGATGAGCCCACCCACTTATTGAATTGTAACAATTAGTATTTAGCAATAGGTTTAATAAAGATTGTAAATATTCGTGATTTTCTGTAACATGATTTTTTATGCTACTGTATAAAAAATGTATATAATAAAATTATACTTAATATTATAGATAGTACGCTAAACATTTTATTTAAAACAAATATTTAATATTGTTACATAACATTACATATTACATATTAAATATTTTACAATAATTTTCAATAAAAAGGGTCATATGCACTTAAAATATAGGTTCCGTTTTATTATTTTTCTTTCATTATTTGTAATCAAGCTCCTTTATTTTATCACTGTAGAATTTATAAATTCATCAATTTATTATATATAATATAAATATTTTTCAATACTGTTTCCTTCAAAGCTATATAATAGTATGATTATTATAAAATATTTTAACATAAATATAAAGAATGGATTGTATACAAAATACTTTTTTAAATAAAAATATCTGTAATTTTATATGTAAAATTTATACTATAGTCTTTTTTGTTTTCAGTGAATTCTTGTGAAATTCAGTGAATTGTAAATGAAAGTTATATAATATGTTAATTATATTAGTATTGTTTAGTTATAAGTTTCCACATTCATGCTATAATAATTAATTACTTATTACTATGAATATAATGAAAATAATAATGATATAATCTACTATAAATTTATATAATATTTTCAACTTTTTCATGAACGTGTTATTCATTCTAATATTTTTGACATAAATTCAAAGAATGACATAAAATTAAAAAAGGTTTAAGTTTAAGGTAATATTTATTTTCAGAAATTTAGAATTATAAAAGTATGACAATTTTTAAAAATTAAAGAAGTATAACGTGTGATACACAAAACCCATATACGAGATTTAAATAGATTTATTCATTATATATACAAAACTATTGCACCCAGTACATTTCACATGGATAAGTAATATATTGTTTACGTTTAATAAATTTTGGATTAACTCATTAGAGATAATTCTTATATATATATAATTTCAATTAATTTAATATAATATTAATTAAATAAGGGTCAATATTGAATGATAATTATAAGAAATTTTGAAGTTCTATGAAATATGCATCTTTTTTTCTATACCGAATTATTGAAATTAATTTTTTACATAATATTAAATTTTAATAACATTTTATATAATATGGCGTCTATTTCTCTATATATTTCTCAAGTATGATATTTGCATTGAAAACAATTTTTAAATTTTTAAACTTTTTAAAATTAGAACCATTTCTTATCTTATCATAAATATTTATATAAAATGATTATGTTATACTTTTTATATTTATTTTTTCAGAATTTTAGCACTCTAATTTATATAATTGTATTAATTGACACGATAATCATATGCTACATTCTCGTATACGTTTTATTGTATTGAACTACGATATATAGTGTATATGCATCATTATTATGGTATTGATTCAAAAAGTGAAAATAAATAAATAAAAAATGTTATTTTTAACTATTTCAGCACGTCCATATTTTTATGCGACTTTACTTTTATTTTTATTTATTAATAGTTTCAATCATTTTCTTAATGATAATAATATAAAATAACTATATTGAAGAAATTAATAATCAAGGAATAATATTTACCGTTAATGATAGCTTCAGTAGCTAGATGTTCCATAATAATTTCATGGGCTTTATTCCAATTCTGAGCATGAATAAAATACCACGCGGCTTCTCCATACCTGAAATAAAAATATATGATTTTATATATTACCAATTCTTCATCTTCTATAATAAAGAATAATTATTTAGTTATCGTGCGTATCTTTGCATGTAAAATATGTAATATATATAATATAATTATTATGTGTATCATTCCTTATTTTAATTCAAAATAGATAAAAACCAATTTTCAAAAAGAAATTTCAATTTTAATTATGATATACATGATGATGATATGATTTATTGCAATTGATTGACTGTCGTAATAATGTTATTATGTAATTTATACGTAATTCAATAAATGTTTTCTACATTTGACAAGCGCATATCCTTTTCATAAAATATTATTCTCACGATCTATTGAATTTTTGACAGACTACCCTTCTGATTTTTTTCTGCACGAGTCGCTTAGATTCAAATTCTCAAATTTTCTCATTTATTTATTCTACTTCTTAACGATAGAGTAACCATAATCTTCAATAAATTTTGTTTTTGATATTGATAGTAATGATGTAAGATTACTATGTATTCATTTTATTAGATGCACAAAATTTAAATCTATCTTACGCTTCATTATTTGCTGTATATAATATTATTTTGACTATCTAAAGCTCATTTAAATTAAATTATTATGTTTGGAAACTGACTTTTAATTTGGGTGAAATATAGAACTTCTTGTATGATTAGAAATAGTTTTATCCTTTTGCTTTTATATTTTATACGAAGTGATTTAGGAATTTTAATGAATATTTAACGAATTCAACATTTATTAATTATATTTTGTTCTTTTATATATCGAGCTTTTCTTATATATTCGTGAAGAATTGTATTGTTACACAACTTTTACCACACTTTCAACAATTTGTTTTTATAATACGGACTTTACTTTTGTATACTTATTTTATTATCAATTTTTCTACTTTGATTATTTCTATAATTTAGGTATTTAATTCTAACCAATAAAGTACTGAACTCAAGAAGGAATTTTATGAATTATTAGCTACTTCAAAATATTATCATTTGAGATTTTCTCAATTACTTTTTTTGAATTTACATATTATTTGAATCATGAATATATATATATATTTCCTATTATTTTAATATTGTAAGATTACGTCTATTATTATCGTGTATTGAATTTAGTAATTGAGCAGTTCTCTAATACATTATATACGAATAAATATTAATTTTTTATTTCTTTTTATCTTCATAAAGTTTCAAAATAAAATTAGATTCTTTTAATAATCTTATACGTTTTTGTTAGCTTTAATAGATAAATAAACTATTTTTTCTAAAGCATAAAGTGAATATAATAACTTTATTTTAATTATAGTATATATACTTATATATGTAACATATCTAATTTGTATTTTTGATCTCACTATAATATCATTAGCTAAGAAATTATTTGTTTCTTTATTACTGCAATCGTACTAATTACTAATTTATATCAAATAAGTTTAGATATATGTTACTTTTATACAATCTTATCAGCCTTTTCATTTTTCAATTTTTTCAATTTCCCAAATACATAATATAATATATATTCTAAAATATTGTCCAGGTATTTTACATTTTATAAAATTTTCTATTTTTACTCTTAATTTGAGATAAATCATTCATTCTTATATTAAAGATTATACTGAAATTAGATTAATGTTTTAGCTCAAATAATTGGTGTATTTATTAAATTAATATTGTTAGATACTTTTTAAAAAAGAGAAGATTGTATTATTAAAATAACCCTTATTCTCTTATTTTTTTAAATGAAAACATATAGATACACATGTTTTATTATTATGTCTTATACTTTGAATAAAAATATTGAAAAACTCATTTGTTTTACATAGTTTACAATTATTCTATAGCACGTAATCTATAACGAATATAAATTCAGAAACGAATTTTTATTAAAAATTACCATCTTTTTTCAATTTCGGTTTTGATATTATTCCTAAGATATTTTGTTGGTTGATTTGCTGCTCAAAATCAATATTTATTTTATTTTAAATGTTTTGAAGCAAGATAACAGATAAGATTATTATTTTTTATCTCATATTTTTTACATTAGTAACTATTTTTCCAATCATAATTTATAGTAAATAATAATCAATATTATCCATTGATTTCAGTTTTATACCATTTATATTATTTTTTCCACATAAATATATCATATTGTGTTTGTCATTAATCAAGTTTTTATAATAAAATTAGACTTATGTATATTTTCATCTTTTATAGAATTAAAAATTTGTCTTATTTTTCATTATAAATTTAATAATTTTTATGATCAATTTATAACAATTAATAAATAACAAGTTTTAATATTTTTTTGTATAAGTAATCAAATTTTTAAAAATTCTAATGAATTTTGAGTTATTCGTTAATTTTTTATTTTTTATTTTAATTTAAATTTCTACGTTTTTTTTAAATTGATATTTAATTAAATTGCAATTTTATAACTGATTTTCAGATTAATAAGATTATATAAATTTTTCATTTATAAATTGAAGTGATAATGAACTGAAAGTCAAGCAGCCCAGTAAAATAATTTTTAACATATATTAACCGATTTGACATACAACATAAGTATTCGTATCATTTTAAATATAAGAGATCCATAATAATTTAGTGAGATATAAAGTAAACATTTTTTTAAAACAGTGATTTATAATTTGAACATAATTGTCAAAAACAATCATTTATGAATATCTTACAATTAACTGTAATAAAGAACTGGATTAAACAAAATTATTATTACATATTTCGAAATATAAATTTTTTTTCAATTTTATGATCGAGTATTCTTTTAAAATTCTAACACGATATTTTCTATAATAATTTTCATTACAATTATATTATAATTAGTATTAAATATAATAATATATCCACCTCTTCATTGAGCAAGCTTTAATAGCTTTGGCATGATTTATCCACTTCAATGGTACTTTTAATTTTGTTTTTAAAAAAGTTTCGCGTTCAATATAGTCAGGCGTTTTTTCCAATTTTACATTACGGAGAAGTAAATCTATTACAGCTTTATATCTTACATCAGGATTTTTAAAATGTAAAACAACAAAAACAGCCCAATGCCAGAGATCAAATGTTTCTAATTGTGTTGCAAAATTAGCATGTATTAGATCAACAACGTGTTCAGATATATGCATATATCCTAATGCATTTAGTGATTGTAATAATAACCAACTAAAAAAACAAGTAACAAAAAATTATATATTATTCACAATAATTATTTATGAAATAAAGTTACCTTAATCTATAATCAAGGGGATCATGTGTATAAGTTTGAGGATTTAATATTGCTTCCAATGAATAATTTCCTGTACAATAAAGTTTCAATAAATGATAGCATAAATCATATATTTTTTTGCCATTGATATTTTCAGTTTTAAATTCATTCTCAAAATATTCGGGTCGAGGAGTTTTAGTATATTTCGTTGTTGGTGTTGCTAAAAATGAAGCTTCATAAAGATCTAAAACATCCGTGATAGAAGCTGTGGGATGAGAAATGTACCTAAAATTAAATTTATTGATTTTTAAAATTTATGCAATATATTTATGTAAAAAATAAATAACCTGAATTTATAACAAACCATAAATGAATTGCCATAGAACGTTTCCAATCCAAATTTTCACAAACATTAATGGTTTCATTATTACTACAAATAATAGGTATGCCAGCTACTAACATAAACAATTTCAATCGATGTGTTGTAAGATTTCTATCAACATTAGTATTTTGCCAAAGTTTTATTTGCTGTTTAATTAATTCACGTGTTGCTAGATTTCCACTTAATTGAGATAACAGAAGTGCAAGGCAATGATCACCTACTTTTAATGCTTCATTACAAGCTTCCTTTAATTTATTTGCTATTATAAATTAAAAAAAATATGTATATTATAGATAACAATGATATAGCATATTTTTGAATAATATTAATTAAAAGAAAAATGTTAATAAATGTTTACTAATATATATTTTGAACTATAAAAACAAGGAAATTTATTTAAGATATTATACATTTAGTCTTAGAGTTGATAAAAAACTGAATGAATATTTATATTGAGCAAGGAATTTGCAATTTTGCCAGTTATCCGTTAATCTTAAATATGTAAAATTAATTTAATATTTAACAGTTGCAATATTTCACAAACAATCTTAATAATTTAAAATTAAAATTAAGAGATCTTTAATGAGTACAACAAATATTCATTCATGGGATTTGAATGTTGTTAGACTATTCAACATTCACCCTAATGACACCACTGAAAAAAAATATTGAATGTTTGATGTGATTGTAAATAAAAATAAATATTTATAAATAATTTTTGTAAATAAATAATAATAATAATATTTATAAATAATATTTGTAAATAAATAAAATCATATTTGGTTTATTTTATATTTTCTATCGTAGTGAATTAAAATACCCCTACATATGTATATGAACTAAAGTATTAAAATTAGAATAAGAAAATATCGACTGCAGTACTTTTAGGGAATTATGGTAGGTATTTAATGAAAATGTCACAATATATAATTTATAAGAATTATAGATAATGATCCAGTTGTTAAGATGAAATTGATTCATCTGAGATTTGGTTAAATGCATATACATCAATGTTAGATCATGATAGATAAATGAATAATAGAATACCCAATTGCAAAGGTCTCAAATATTATATTATATTTAAACTTTAATGTTTATAAAATGTAATAACGCTTTTTATTTATTTACTGTATATAGTAATAAAATTATAAGAAAAAAATAATTAAAGAAAGATTTGAAAATATATTTTTCAATTTATAGTAATAGTTTCGTAAATTAATATTTTTTCAAATATAAGTATTTTTTATTATTCTTTAAATGTCTTAATTAAAAATATGTATTAAATTTTAAATTAACATATTACTACGTATAATGAGAATCGCATTTAGAAGTTTGTATTTTTTAGATTTTATGATTCAAATACATTCCGTATTCGAAACAAACGCAAATTGACAAACCTTTTTTTAAACCTTTTATATAATTTCAATGTCAAATAGATATATTTATAAATATAATAAATAGACTTATAGCTTTATCATATACTTACAAACTCTATCGTAATTATTATGCTTACCTACGTTCATAAAGTAGTATCAATAAAAAATAAGTATACAATTAAAAGATGCAACAATACCTGTGGTAAATAAGATAATAAAGCAATAACAAATAAAGTTGTAAGAGACACGTGTATTTAAGAAATTTAACAACTCCAGTAAATAAAGTATAAAATTAAAAAATAATACGTAATCGTAAGCATTTGTTGCAACTATATTTGAAAGAAAAATACGATTACTGGTTCTTTGTATAAATTCGAGAATGCAATAACATTAAAAATATTAAAATTATGTTTAAAAACAATAATTTGAATTTTATTTTTTAGCAATACCCTTAAATCAATTGTTTTAATTATAGTAAAAAGTAAAAAATTAATCAATGCATTATAAATAAATAATTAAAATGCACTGTATATAAATGTGGAATGTATAAAAATTATTATATACGTACCGCTTAGTAATGAAAAAATTATTTGATCATTTGTTTCCATTGTTGCCATTTCTCGTTGGACAATTTTTCCTGTTACAAGTTTTAACCATTCACTAAAAGCGTCTTTTCGTAACATTACTATTTCATGGCTATTATCTGTATCATTATGAAATTAAAAATTTTGATAACATTTAATATTTATAAAAAAATTAATGAAATAAACATACTGTCAAAATGGTGAGAATCTGTCAATTTGCCCCATAACGATTCACAGAGACACAACACATCACAAAAGTATCCTATTAATGAATCTGATTTTAAATGACTTGCAATATTTTGGGAAAGAGATTTATGAGCATTTAGAGCAAATGTACTTGATTCGCCTGTAGCTGCTGTTATGATTGGAATACCTTGAAATTCTTCAATATTTGAATATTGAAGTTGAATATCCAAGTGCCCTTCTATAGTTGCCTTTTGTTGTGATATAAAATAATTTTAAATTATATTAAAAGTATTATTCAGTATAGTTTGAAGCACAAAAGATAAAAATATGAACCTTAAACGCCTGAATATAATTATTTTCCAAATTACTACCTCCAAGTATTTGAAGGCGCTGTACAATAGTCGTTGACGTAAAATCATCAAATTGACGACCATTTATGTATGATCCTAACTGATCAACTGTATTATACAGACAAATTTTTGCAGCATGTTGTTGTGTACTTAATGATATTAACGTTAATTGCGGTCCCCAACTGGGTCTAAAAATATTACCCATTTGAATACCTGAAATACATTTTATGTACATTAGTCTTATAATCGATATTAACTTTAATTATAAATTCATTACAATTTGGCAAATATTTTATCGTTTAAATATTTTACAATGAAAAACGATAAAACTGTAATATTCATGTATTTACATGCACGTATGCACGCGTATGCATCATAATGAGATAAAATCATCACATTAATATTATTACATGCCTTAGGTAAAACAATAATAGTTTAATGCAGAAAAGACCGTTCTGATATCCAATAAAAACGAAAGAACAATTACATACAAATGACGAAATATGATCAAATATGTATTAGAAATTAATTCTTTTAATTATTTATATCAAATTTACATGCACTGCAATTACTAATTGCTATTCCTCGTTCCTTTGAGATGCAGTAAATATAAAACAAATTAATTAGTTAATTGGTGATCTTATATCTACAGTTAAACAAGGATTTTAATTTATAGAAACAAAATTCAGGATTTTACTTTAACTTCAGATAATTTAACATATTATTCTGACTTGATTAATGTATTATTCCCATATTATAATACTTTTTTGTAGATTTTGGGTACACCAATATTTATTTATACAAGAATTATAGTTTATAAGTAAATCAATATGTACAGAAATTAAAGTATATATTTTTTAAACTCTATAAAATTCTTTATTTTTAATAAACATAGGTTGGAGCATTTTTAAATAAGATTTATTGCACGGTAATAAAATGTTAAAATTAAATCTATTAAAAAATAGCCAATTTTTTTTGTGTTTTAGTTAATATTTATTTTAATATTCAGTTTGGAATTGGATATTTACAAGATATATATTATAAATATTCTGGTTATATCTGATTTAAAAACTTACCAATATCAGCTATACACTTAAATCGATTCTCGTTTTTTAAAAAACGATTGAAGGGTGTAATTCCCGGTCGATATTTTAAAACAGTAACTTTAGGACACACGTTAGGTATAACTAATAGCTTTTTGGATTTTATTTCTTCGTTCAAATTGTTTAAATCTCTATTTAATTCAAACTTTTTATTTATTAAGGATTTAGAATTTGAATGATTAAATGGCCGTGCTATTGATTGAAGAACGGAACAATTTATAGTATTTTCTTGAAATTCAATATCATTGTCATTGTTTCCAGTACTTTGTTTATTCTGTCCAATAAACCATTTCTTGTTTTCATGGTCAAGTTCATCTAAAAATTATAATAGTATTTAAACAAAAATATATACTAAATCATTTTTAAATTTACCTTCAACTAAGTCATCATGAACTAATTCAAAAAAACTGGCTTTCATTAATTGCAATTTATGACTCTCGGTACCCACAAGATGAGCATGTACTGTAGTAGGACTACAGAATGATTGTTTTTCGGAATCATCTAGAGAAAAATTAATAATTTATTTTATAAACTATAGAATTATAAAATACATGAAGTTTTATATTTTTATTTAAAAAATATATATAGTATTTATAACAATCTATTTTGGGTGTTCACTCGCAATAGAATTAAATTGAATAATTTTTATTAATAAATATTTTGAATCGCATTACACTTCAGCAAAAATTTAGGAGGCATTATATTTCTTTTATTTAAATGAATTTGGCTTTAATAATTTACAATATAAGATACCATTTATATTTCTATTTCAAACAGTAATCATGATTATGTTATAATTCTCAAAAATAATCTTTTTTATCAATTAGCGGATGTGGTTGGCTTAGTAAAACTCCAAAAATTATTTTGGTACTGAGTATTCAGCTAGTTTTCATCCAATTATTGACTGCAGCATAATGCGAGTAAGTTAATAATGGTATTAGATAGAATAATAAGGGGTGAACATATAAAATAGAAGTTATTAAGTAATTTTATTGTTCTTATTTTTTACGGTATCAGTCAGTTTTGGTTAGTTTATGCTTGTCACTGTCATGTAGCGAGACGATTTGGAGTTTAGTTATCTATTCAACCTTACTTGTGAAGCATGTCTACAACGTGATTTTATATCATGCGTGTAATGCTTTTCAACGTTACATTCTGTTTAATGTACAAATACATAGGCTTTAGTTTTGGGTTTCTTAATTTTGATCATATTTGGAAATTATTTTAAATAATTTCTGAGAAATTTTAATGCAATTTTCATTATATAAAATAACATCATATCGAGGCTATACTGTAATTTCTCAATTTGACACTATTGGTATAAGAAACAATTTTCTACATATTTAATAATATTCTTATATGTTGGTTTTTCAGGATAATCGTTTCAATATTATCTCTTAATATGATGGGGCTTTTGCTTTAATATTTTTTGTACACAAAATACTTTCGTTTCAACTATTTAATTTTAAATATTGATTTAAATAAAATTTATGAACTGCTACTGATTAATTAATGAAATTATCGTTTATATCGTTAAGGAATAAAAGTGAGTTAATGCAGATAAAAAAGGAAAATTATTTATTACAGATAAAATACATGTTTTTCATTTTGTAACATTTCCACGGTATTATAATGATAGAGAAAATATATTATACACTATAGTCTGAAATTGAAAGAATAGTAATAACTAGGTTATAGGTTTTAGATTTAAGATAGATTTAAGATTCTCATGCAGTATACTAGATGCACATTATCGATCATTATATATTTTATTAATGATTATTTTTCTTGTCTAAACATGAATTCTACCATACAGGACACAATTGACATCTTTTACAATAATTCTCTTAATTGTCTCTTCTTTCTATACAATCACTACATTTTTATTATAAATAATATAAATTTTAAAGAAAAAATAACATTGCTTATTAAATGTTATATAGTTATATTACTAAATATATCAACTTACCATTAGACTGTCGTAGCATAAAATTACATGAAATAATTTCATTATCTAAATTTTGTACATCTGATTCTACATATTGAATATTTTCAGTAGTATTTTTGCCACATAATTTATCATTACTTTTATAATCATTTTTTATTTTCTTTAAATCCGGATTCATTTCAAGAGTAGGTTCATCATCGTCAGAATCGCTTAAACCATATTTAGAAAAATGATCTACTTTGAAAACCCATGAACCTGTTTCAGGTCTATATTCTAAAAATCTTGTATCATGCTTAGCAGAAACCCTTCTTAATTTTCCTTCATAATCCATTTCAATTAAACGTTTTGGATCAGTAATAGGTTCGTGACAAGATTTATCATGAGGCCAAACACGATCCAATGTTACTTGAGCCTTTCGGTTCAATCCTTGTCCAATAGGAGGTTTCACATTATCATCTGGGTAAATTATAACTTCTTTATGCCTGAAGTGAACTAAAATATTTATTTTTTTAATGAAATTTTTTAAATTTTAATTTAAAAGTTAATATTCATAATATATAAATAATTTTAATTAAGTTAAATAATTACATTTATTTCCTATATATTAATATAATAATACATTTATTTTCAATTATGTAATAATTTATATAAGTTAATTATACAGGCGTGGGGAATTATTATTAATTATTTTTCATAAGTATATGTTTTATTTATTATAAATTAAGAATAATTCAGAAAATAATAAAATCTTAATTAACTCGTACTTTCATTTTTATACATGTTTTTCTATTTAACTCTTCCATCCTTCTATTTCATACGAAATTCTTTGTTTTTTAGTCCAACTTTCATATCGCTATCTATATCAAATTTTTGCGTAGTATTTTAATATGTATCGAATATTATAATAATAGATCATTCAACCAATGTAAGTCTACATATTTTACTGTTAATTATATACATTAATTAGAGATTTTTAGTATAGAAATATGTACAAAGTATAATTAAAATACGTCGCCGTTAATAAGGAATTATGACAAAATGGGGATTAAATAATTGAAGTTAAACGTATTCTGGAGTATATAGTATCAATGCTATTATTATCGTATGAAATTATCACCTTTGTAGTACAATCTGCCATAAAAATGTAGCTATTTTTTCAAGAAAGGGTACACTCGCGTTAAGTAGTAGATGATAAAAGATGAAGCAACATCAAATTATGTACAATCAAGGTTTGTATAAATTATAGTTATATTATCGTAGTTCCATAGCTAAGTTCTAAATTCTTAGAAATATGGATTTTTATTTTACTATTTCAATATAATGACGATTTAATTTGATTTAAGTTACATTTTTTAAATTGATTTATTATTATTAATTCAGATTATATGAATATTTATGAAACCATTATGAAAATACTATTTCTATATGATTTTTTTTTATTTATATTATTATTTGATTATTGAAAGACGCATATTGAGCAATTTTTTTTTTTATATAAAATAATATTAAAAAATATTTCTGAAATATTGTATAATTCATTAAATTAAATTACATATAAAACTAAATTAGTAATACTGATAGAAATTGTTTAGTTACATCATACAGCTCTTTGCCATATTAACTAAATATATAATTATTAATTATTGAATTCGTGTTAATTATTTTCATGTAACATAATATATATTAAAAGACAATTCAGTTTTCAAATAAGCTATAATAAAATAGTAACAATATCAATTATACGATTGTATTTACTATTATCGTATTAAAATCGTTTATTAAGTCAGTTTGAATATTATTATGATGTACTAATTCATAAACGAATGATAATAATTTTTACAGAATTATTTACATTACATAAGAAATTTAGTTAAAAAATAAATATTTAGAAATATTTATATTTGAAAATATGATTAGGAAACAAGTTTACTATCAATAATGTTAGACAGAAAAATTCTTTAAAAATGCATTCTTAAATATACTGATTGATTGTAATTTGATAAATTTATTTCTTGAAATCAATGTACTTCTAATATGTATAAAAAGACTAAGTTTATAATTGAAACTCTGAAAGTTATTCAATATCAATATGTATTCATATTCTAAAAATATTTAAATATATATTATTTAAACAATAGCTATTGGTTAAAAGCGTGAAATTTTAACGTAAATATTGTTTTATGCCTTACCTATTTCGTCTAAGTTTAATCCATAAATATCAAAAGAATCTGGAAAATAAACATTACCGTAGCCTTTACGACCAATTGTAAAATGAGGTACAATACAAGTTTTATCATTAGCATATTTGTATAAGATATCGAGAGATGGAATTGTGTAATATCCATAACGTTGAAGTTTTATGTTAGCTTTATTCGTTGACTCATCTAGCTGTATCAAGTTTGATATTTCATCAGTTTCAGATGCTTGACTTTCATAAATGCTTGAATCATGACTACTTTTATCTGTAGCAGTATTAAATTCTGCTATCCCTGTTATTGGTAAATTATTTAGTATATTTGATTCATTTTCAGATCTTATTGCTGATCGTAGTTCTGTAACTGTATTTTCCAATTCTATTGCTGCTGTTGGTAATTCAGATGTAGATGAATATCCAGTTAGTTGATCAGAGAATTCTTCATCGATAATTTTGGATTTTCGCGGAAAACTAGTTTTTAACCAAGAATTAGAAGATCGTCGATCACTTGGAAGTCTATTAGTTTCTTCAATTTTATTTTCTTTATCAGTTTGTTGATTAACAGGAGCTAAATTATTTTTACAATCAGTTTTCGAACTTTTATCAGATTGATCAATTAACGTGTTTAATTTTGGCCTCAACACTAAACGCTTTGTATTTGGTCGAGGTTGAAATGCCTCTAATAATGGATCTTCATCCTCAAGTCCATCGAAAACAGATTTCTGAAAAGAAGATTTATTTAAATAACGACCTTAATTATGGCATGTTTTAGACTATTATTTTTTATTAACACTATATAGAACATATGTATAGTTTATGCCTTGTACGAACTTTGCGATAGTACTAATGTAAGAAAATGTTTGCACGATCATTTACGATACATATGATTTAAAGTACTTAAACAAAGTCAACTAAAATACGTCTTTCGTCAGTATATATAAAAAAGACAAAATATTTTTTGTCATCGAATAATATAACACTATTTATTTGTATACTGCAGTACGAGCTATATTTAATTGGATTTTGTGAGAGAATTAAAGAAATAATTTAACTTACCATCAAAGCATAATAGCAATTTTACATATCTTAACACAATTAATAAATATTTAGGAATCAATTCAAATAGTTAATTACCAACTAATAAATTAACGATTTATTTATTTTTATAGCGATTTGATGATTGAGAAGACCAATTTAGCATGGAATATATATTTACTCGAAATTCTCACGCTGTAATAAGTAATGACAGAAAAACAAAATATGAAATGTAACTTATTTAATTAGTAAATAATTGTTTAAAAATTCAATTGTTGTCAATTGGTTCCCAGAAAATACAATTGAGGAACATGCTGATATTAGATAATCAAAGGATACATATTTAAATAAAAATTTATCTTTGCTTTATTTGTAAAAAATTAATTTTAGATATAAAATTTAATTTGAACGAAATTGTTTGATATATATATATCTTAAATACTGATTTTCACTGCTCCTACTTTCATTTCAAATCTACGATTGTCGATATGATTTTGTTCAAACCATATGAATGATCATATACAAATTGGTCGACTTAAACACAAATAATTTAATTGATACAACGATATTCTATAGAAAATATAAAACATTTTATATAACCTATTTTATGATATTTTTAATTAATCATAAATCGAAAAATTAATACTATTATATTTTATTTAAAATTAAAGTAATTACATTCATACAGTGATCTAGTCAATTCTAGTGATAAATTTTGTTCTTTCAGAAGTTAATCATGAGATAATATTAAAATATGTGATTCCGGAACTAATCAAAACCAATCTTTAATGCTCAGAGATAAATTCGCTAGAAATTATTTTTTAAGTTAATTTTTAATAAATATTTAATTACAAGCAATTTTCTGATCAATCTTTTTTTTGGGACTTCAATTGATATATTAATACAATTTTTATTGATTCCTTTTAAAAGTAAATTATTAAATAAATATACTATGATTTTAAAAATTTATGGAAAAATTTATTTATTGGCTAAATAAAATACTCTGTTAATATTTGTTAATTTTATTTTGTAAAACATTTACTATATGGTTTTTGTTTTGTTAAGTTTCGTCAAAAATTAAAATGATTTTAATCTAAAGTCATTAACAAATTATTTTATGTAATATAAATTTTAATTTTTATATTTTCATTAAATCCAATTTATTAATTTATTTATTTTATTCTAATTACTTAATGTATAATATGAACTAAATTTAAATCATATGGTTAACATTTTTTTTGTATGTATTTCATTACAAAATTCAATTTTGTCCATTAAATATTTTAATTAAGATTGATTTTTGTATAATATAACGATACCCTTCATAGCCAATATAGTTATGTACTGTATATTCTAGTGTTGTTACATTTATAATAATGTAGCAAATATTATATTATAGTACAAAATAGTAATTTATTTGTTAAGTAAAATATATCCTGATGATGATAAAAGCAGTATAAACTGTTTAATACCAATTCTTATGGGATTTATACTTACAGAAATTATTTTCATATAATATAAAAATATCTAAAAGTTCTTTAGTAGTTAATTATCATTATTCTTGGAACTAACCAGATGAATAAACTATACACGAAATTTGACGATTTGAAAATTTCAACGGTTTATAGGATTTGTGTAAATTTTTTTATGTGCCATAATTAATTTTATTAAATTTATTAAGGTTATTTAATAGAATAATATGAATTTGTACATAATAATTATTTAGAAATTGGATTCATTATTTTATTATATTTGAAATATTTTAAAAATATTACAATTAAATGTGTTAAGAATGAAAAGTAACTATATTAACTTATTTAAAATATATAATCATATAGTATATCATATAGTACTAGATATTCTATCTAGACAAATGTTAATAAAGAAATGTATAATATTCTATTAAATTATTTTTATTTATTCTTAATTGAAATTATTAAAGAAATATACCTTTGACAAAGGAACACATGTAACAAGTTTAGGTTTCAATTTTGTAGCATTGTTATTTGTTATTATCTTGTAATGTGGATTGTTTAAGGCTTTAGTCACAGTATTTGATGGTTTTAAAAACTGCTCACTTTTTCCTGATGCCTGGAAGATGAAAATATAATGCCATATGTAATATTATAAATTTATAATAAATATAATAAATAAGATATAATATAATAAATATGATTATATTATTTTATAGTATACAGTAAAAATAGGCTTAGCTATGCTTTTTGTGGCATCAACTATATGGGATATGCTTTATAATACATATTAATTATTAAATGAGAACTTAGAATATTTTATATTCATAATATTTATATTATTGTATAAAAATGATAATTTATATCTATACCAAATGCTTTTAGTTGTACATTTACGATAATTGCCTAATAATGCAAATATCTTAATGTTGATAACTTGTATCTCTAATATTAGAAAAAATATCAATAGCAACTATGTTTGCTATTTAAATGATAAATTATTTATTATTCAATTAAAAAATGCCTTTATAAGGCATTAATTTACACAAATATAAATAAATTTTAATTCAATTTAATAAAATATAAACAAAATATTATAATTACAGTTACTTCATGTTGTTATAAAAACATTTATCCTTTAAATTAATTAATGCAAAAAAAATATATTGTACACACTATTAAGCTTAAATAAATGAATAAATAGAAATTTAATATTTCAAACGTTAATATTTGTTTAAACAAATTTATTAACTATCATTTAAATTGTTAGATTATTCGTTTTTACTTATATTAATTTTTGCTTTTTATAACTTATATTATTTTAATATCTAGTATATTATAAAAAAGAAACTTTGTTGAAATTTGAATTATTTTTAATTTAAGTAGCTTGATTAATGCTTTTATGTATTATTATATACAAAGTTTTATATAATTCATACATTGCTTGATTATATAAAGTATATTTGTAAAAATTGAAAATTCTTTACAAAAAATAAACAAAATAGAAAATTATTTTGTATACATACAGGTAACAGATTTTTTAATAAAGGCGAATCTCCAAATGGTGCTGAAACCAATGCTAAAATTTGTTGGTGAACAGGTACTGGACCAGTGTTATGGTGAACATTATTAATGCACATTCTATTAAAATAATTCAATGTAAGATATCTCAAATTAAATATGATTATTTTATCAAAGTTCTCACCCAGGTGCAAATAAATTTGTACCAAGTCCTGAAACTGTGCTACCAGCAGATCCAAAGTTTTGTAAGGATCCAAAGGTTCCTGTAGTATTAAAACTTGTAGTAGTACCAGCATTACCAAAAAGATTGGGTTTAGTTGAAGTATTAAACAATGAAGTTCCAGAAGAGCCTAAGATCAAAGGTTTTTCTTAATTAAAGGTTGGGTATTTGTTAAAACATTTAATTGAATTCATAGTAAGCAATAAAACTTTTATTAATCAATATTGATAAATAAGTCTTCATAATTATAAGAACTTTAAATATAAAGTTAATTTTACATTTATATTTAAAAGTAACTTACTAATTCTGTCATTAATCTAATAAAATGTCTTTTAAAAAATGTATTATTCTATTTCTTTTATTTTTTAATTTATTAATTTTACTTCTTACATTTTACATTTGATTTTAATATAAAAAAACTGTTTATTAATTACAAGTAAATATTCAAGAAATGAAAGTTGAATTATATGGCATGAATGGCACAGTAGAAATAGAGAAAGTGAAAAAAGAAGAAAAATAAAGAGTAGAAAACTGCAGTACTAGGTTTAAGATCAATAACAAAAATTAAATAAAATCCACTGATTAAGTTTCTTAAATAAAAAATATTTATTGTATGTAAATTAAAAATCTTGTTCAACATCTTTAATTTCTTTTATCTATTTACCAGTGTACAGTAGACTCCTGAATTTTTTATTAAGCTAAAATTTTACTTAGTGCATATGAGTAGATATTTGTGAAATTTATTCTCAACTTCGAGCTTTAAATTCAACAATATGTTAAACTTATTGTAATAATTATTATAAAAATTATTTGATTTGAAGAAAATAGAAATTTTAAGTTTGACATGTTAAAATATTCGTAATTACAAAATTCAAAAGTAAATAAAAAATTAATAAACTAGTTTATTGTTCAAAAATATAAATAATATAATGGGAATACAAATTAAAAATCATATTTACCTAATCCTGTAGAAGCAATGCTCGAAGCGTTACCGAAAGTAAAACCGGCTGATTGCCCTGCAGGCTTAAAAGAATTAGTAAAAAGTGATGGATTTGAGTTTGATACAGATCCAAACCCTGTATTTCCACCCTGTAGTGGAGAAGTTACTGTGCCACCAAAAGCTGTTCCAAAGCCAGTTCCAATTGGTTTTGTGCCAAATAAGTTGGTAGTGTTTGTTGTTGATGATTGACCAAATGCAAAATTTGATGAAGTTGATAACGGCATATTAAAAGCAGGTTTATTTTGAGCGTATAATCCTATACTCTAAAAATAAAGAATTTTAATACATTTTCAATAGTTAATTTATATACAGATAATATAAGCTAATTTAATTTGAGTTACATACTTGATTTGGTTGACCAGAGCTAAAAGTTGTGCCAAATCCAGTATTCTGAGTATTTATATTTCCAAAGGCACTTCCTGGTGTGGAGGTTGTATTATTAGCTGCAAACAAAGGTGTTGCTGCTGTAGCTCCAAATGGCTTAGATTGAGCATTAAAGAGACTTGAAGACGTTGTTGAATTAAAGGCAAAAGCACTTGAAGTAGTAGAAGGAACACCAAAACTTGCTATAGGTTTAGAAAATAGTCCAGTATTACCGGATTGATTTGCATTACCAAATCCACCTGTTATTGCTCCAAATCCTAAAAATGAATAGATTTTTCATTTAAAATTCATGGACTTGAATTATATCGTTTGATTATACAAAATATAATATAACCAGAGTTTGCAATATTACTATTAGATCCGACATTGCCAAATGGAGATCCCTGTGTAGCTGTACCAAATATTGTATGAGATTGTCCTAAAATAGAAATAAAATAGAATATGATGATGACTATAATAAAAATTTATTTACCTTGTGTGACACCTTTGCGTCCAGCCGTATAATCTTCTAAACGTAATTCTTCCAAAGATTTTGATTCATATTCATTCATGCATGTTATACAGTGATGTCGTGTAGAGATAGTTTGCGTTACTCCATTTTTAACCATTGTATCAGTACCAGTGACAGGGCTAAACTTGACTAATGTTCCAGAAATTCCAGTAACATTATTTGCAGTACCAAATCCTACAAAATATATTACAAATATACATGACAAAATATAATAAAAAATATAGAGGAAAATAAAACAGTCAGTAAATATTTTACAATATAATATATATTATGTAGATATCCAGTTATTTTTAAAATTTTATGTTTATTAAGACATTCTCAAATGTCTTAATATTATAAATTATGAGTTTTATTTGCAATAAATGCATAATATAGGTATGTTTTAAAATTTTATTTTCATTTGAATTCCACAGCAGAAACTCTTCAGAATAGTTAACTTATACTTAAATACATTCTATAACTTCTATTCAATTTAATCTGTAAGTTTAAAACTAGTTGCTGAGCAACATTATAAATTTCATTATTCCTATTTTCATATGTAATACCATTTATATGCAAGCTGAAAAAAAGTTATTTTACAGAAATTACTTTTGATTTCAATTACCTTTTGTCAAAATATTATTTTGTGTGAGAACTATTTACAAAATTATGATGTGTTTAGAATTATAATGAGTTTGAATTTGAATTATTTTACTAAAAGAACTGTAACACGATAACACGATATTTAATAAATTCTGTCCTTTTTTTCATAAAAATTATTCATACCTATAAAAACACATATGTATTTGTGAATAAAACTAAGAGTAGCCTTAGTAGATTGAAAAAACAAATGTATTATAATTTTTTATAATTATATAATATTGATTATCCACAAATTATATTTTGTTCCCAAAATTTAATTTTTGTATTATAATAGTTAAAGGTAATAAATAACATTATTAAAATATTATTAAACCTGAAGTTGTTCCAAAAAGTCCTGTATTTCCAGAGGCTGTTGTTTGGCCAAAGGGTGTAGTTTGCTGTGTTACTTGTTGTTGTGGTTGACCAAAAAGACTAGTTCCAGTTGCTTGTCCAAATCCAAATGTTGCAGGTTTATTAGTCTGACCAAAAGCTGGTGTTGAATTACTAGTTCCAAAAAGATTTGTGTTTGCATTTTGTTGTGCTCCAAATAATGTAGAGTTTGTATTTGTCCCACCAAACCCTAAAATTATAATATTTTTTATAAACTGAAATACAAACTATATAATGATTATAGATTATTACCTCCAAATGAAGACTGTGTTGCAGTACTTGCTCCAAAAGTTGGAGTAGTAGTTGTATTTCCAAATAAATTACCAGAAGTCGAACCTGCTGGTTTTGAACTAAAGAGAGATGTGTTACTTCCAAAAACTGGTGGGGCACTAGTTCCAAAACTTGTAGTTGCAATAGTTTTACCAAAAGCTGATTGTCCAAATGGACTATTTTGTGCAGATGCATTGAATCCTATACAAACAAAGAAAGAATTACATTAATTTATATAAAATTTTAAAACAAAATTTGTTCAAATAATAATTAAATTACCAAAAGAAGGATTTCCTGGTTGACCAAACATCATGCAAAATTATACACTAGTTGAATATACAATTAAAATTTTACAATTCCAATCTGAAATCAAATAATAATTATTCACATTTTCTATTAGTAATTAAGTACTTTACATGTTGAAATAATGTACAAAATTTTGTCTGTTATTAGTACTTTTTAAGAAATATAAATTAATAATAATTAAATTATTATAATTAATTAAATTGATTCCCAAAAGAAAAATAATATTTTTATTAAATTTCATTATATATATCATATATAACTAAATTTTAATACATTATAAAAATACATGTAAAAATAAGGAATAAGAATAATCAAAGAATATAATAAAGTTTTAATGGATTTGTATTACATTTAAGGTAAACTATTTATGTCCATGGCAATCCAACATATAAATTTTGTGTCCAATTTTTATGACTCTGATTGGTAACATTTTTCATAACAATTTTGAGTAATTTATTGTCAAATAATGAATTATTAATTTATAATAATAAAGATATAAACTTAAATTATTAAATATTTAATTGTATACTATTTTATTAATTGAAATATCAAATTTAAAACCAAATTTAAATCGTTTAAAATCAATTTTTTTGAAAGCTTTAAATATTTAATTGTAAGAATTTAATAATTGTTTGATTTCGTAAATATAAATCATAAATGTGTGGACATGCAAGATTTTATAAATAAGAATATAAATATTATCTTAAGTATTTAATACTTTACTTTCATATCTTGACATATAATGGTACTATTAATGTTATATGTATAAAATATACAATTTTAATAATTTCAATAAAATGATTATTAAAAAAGTTAAAAGAAATGTATTTCAATAAAAAATTAATATTATTTATATTATCAATTATAAGTATTATGATATTATAAATATTAATTGAAGAATAAAAACAAAATTGTGTATATAGTTTATAAATACGACAAAATAAATATGTAATTATAAATTATATAATCCGATTCCACAATAAGCTTAAATTATAAATTATGAAAAATTATAAGCTGAAATATAAAATTTTATTTTTATCATATCATAGCCTCAAATTAATATGTATATATAAATTTTCTAAAAACTTTTAAGTTCGTATTAATTAAACATATAAATAAAAACTAATTTTTTTGTTTTTATTTGAGAAATTAATAGTATATTTGTACTTATTTTAATTTTAAAACTGCAATATAAGTTTACATATTTATTTGCTTCTGTAAAAGTTTTTCTTTAAAATACATAACTTATAAGTCTTCAAAAAAGTATTCACATATACTTTTTTGCTTTGAACTACCTATATTACGAATGAATAAAAGACGAGTATATGTAAAGCTAATTCATTATCTATATATTATCTATATATTTTCTTTGAAATACATAAAATTATACCAAACATATTTCTATATTATTTCTGTTTTCTATGCAAATAAAGAAATAACATCTCTATTTATTTTTAATCTTCAACAGGAATAATTAATCATTTATTTTAATTGACTACATACTTTATGCGTAAATACTTTGTACATTTAAAAAAAATGTATGCTATGTTTATGTATAAAAAAGAATTTAATTGATATAAAGTACGTATTTTAAAATTTAAGTTAAAAATATTTTATACACTTCACCTGCAATGTTTTTATATTGTGATTTGTCGTAAGAACTTATAAATTTATACAATTTACTATCAAAATATTCAATATTCACTTATTCGTTTTCTTAGCATTTTGAGTGCTAATACCAACTGTTAAAGTGATCTCAAAACACAGTTTTAATCAGTGATAGTAGAGTGCACTGAGTGAAACATGCGCAATAGTTGTCCAAGCTTCTTCACTTTTAATGACGAATACAATACGATGTATTGAAAATTAAATATTTTAAATATAATAATATTAATAATGTACATATAAATCATTTTATCAGCAAGAATGTATATTATAAATTTGTAGATATTTTTTAATGTATATTTTTTAATATAATTATTAATATTTTTACTTTTATATACTTTAAACGGAATATGCTTTATTTACTAATTAAACATTTATTTTCTATTTTAACTTTTAACAAGAAAATATAACAATATAAATATGTAGATCTCATTTAATTTATGTTCGTAAGTATATAAAAAATTAATCGAAAATTTCAGAATATATATTGTATTTTTACGGAACTCAATTTACTTATATTGTGCATATTTGAAAATAATAATACGAGATAAATTATATTATGCATGTATGGATATCAGTTTAATAAAATATAATATTTATGCATTGGAAAAGGAAATATGATGCATATAAAGCATGCATATAAAGATATGCATTGGAATATGAAATATGGTGTTAAAAAACTATAAAGTCTAACTTTTTACAAGTTTGATATTTAACTATATCTCGTATATTTGATATTTTTGTCGATGCAAAGTAAAATGCGGAGGATGAACACTGCGTTACTCTAAATATCTCTTCTATAATTATATGATTGGTAATGAATATTTAGTATCGTGATTAGATGTACATGAATTTTTCGATTTCTTATTTTGTAAATCGCCATTCAATAATAACTTCTCTATTTTTGGACTTGACTTGAAATGTATTTCTAAGATGTAAAAAGTTTATTGTATTGTTACAATAAATCGTTACGGTTTTTGAAATACGATATTTTGACATGTCAACGAATCTTAAGCAGAAATTTTAATTTATATAGAATATATCAAAATTTAATAAAAAAATTTATGGTATATGGTATATGGTATAAAAATTTTTGTAGAAAAATATGAATTAAAATTAAAAAATGCAAAGGAAAAAGTCAATATTACTACTTATTCCAAACTTATACCAAATTTATTCAATTTTAATTGTAACATAGTTGGACTATTTTTTGATAGCTTAGGTATGTTTATATAAAATAGCCATTAGCAATTATATTTGGATAATTAGAAAATAAACATAATTCTATTAAGTATGGCGAAAACAAAATTATTTAAACATTTAATGTAATATTCTTGAAGCTGGTCGCTATGAAAGACTTTGTGTCTTTATTTTAGTATATTATGCATCATCCAACTTTAAATTACAAAGAATCACCTCGATAAAAATTGTTATAACAATGCGGCTTATCCATTTGACTCAGATATTGATTAATTGGTACGGATAACGTTTTAATAAAATGTTCTGGAAGACCATAAAAACTATTATGCACTAAAATTTGATATGTAAAAATCATTTAAGGGTATTTAAAAGTTGAATCAAATCATTAGATATTTAATAATTTAAAACTTTTTATAATCCTATTAGTTTTTAGAGCAAACATTTTTGCTTTATAATTTACATGATATTATTTATTTTTTAATCTTAAAATATTACGAAATTATACATGTATTATATAATATAATATATTCTATATACCAATTACGCATTCCAGAATTATATATGTTTGAAAAAATTCCTGAATAGTATAGTTGCTGGATTTTATAATCGTGACATTACCTTAAGTCAGGCTTAAATTGTCAAATACATATCCTGTAGCTGATGAACAAGTTTTGTTGAAGAGGAATACGTTGTCTTTATCAATAGATACTGCAGTATATGTGGAATATATTAAGATGTTAACATTTATTACAGACGTATTTATATTAATATGTTAATACTTTTAAAAAATCGAAAATTAAATGAAATATAAACAAAAAGAGTATGTATAAAATATAATACATTTTGTTATTAATATAGATGTTTAACATTTGAACAATTAATTGTGTATAATTTCATTAAATTTTTAGAATTCAAGGGGATAATTTTTCATTGTACAGAATTAAATTATATTATCTAATTTATTTATAAAAATGGCTGACAATGAGCAAAAAGCTATGCAATTAATAGCAGAAGCAGAAAAAAAACTAACTTCATCTAAAGGTTTTCTTAGTTCATTGTTTGGGTAAGTAATAAAATGAATGTTTTTATATTTGTATTATATTTATTATTTGTAAAACTATACAATTTAAAATTATAATCTATTCATTGTATAGTAAAAAACTAAATAGTTTTGTTGGTTGTAAATATCAAATAGTTAATATTTTGTCAGGATTGTTGTGGACTGTAATTTACTATGGAATAGATACACAGATTTATGAATTTATATTGAAAATTTTATTTAAAAATTTGTTATACAACCGTACCCATACACATGTACTATATAATATTTAAAAATTTATTTAGTTTTAATAGGTAAAAACTATCTTTTTGTAACATGATTGTATCAAGCATTTTATATTAATTAGATTTATAATTGCTGATGTAATAAGTAAACTATTATAAAAAATTATAATAGAATTAAATATATAATGTCGTAGTTATTAATATAAATATTATTTTTCATATTAATAAGTTTATATATTTTCAAACCCGATGTTCAGAATAAAATGAATCACTTAAGAATAATATTATTTAATAATGTAGTTCGATAAATTCAATGTATTTTGTATTATGTATTTGTATACCTTGGTGTGCGCATAAACTATACATATATGTATGTATATATAAATATTAATAAATTTATGCATTTCCTTTAATAATTTCACGTGATTGTTAACTGATGTATCTTATGTTATTAATTAAAATGATAAAATCTTTTTTAATGTTCTTATACTTAAAATTTAAAAATATTGTATATCAGTAAAATGAAAATATATAAACCCTCTAATGAAATATGTGATACAATTTTATTTTTTCAAACTTTAAGCATAATTAGTATCTTTCCATTTATTAAGGAGATAGTGAACAGATAGTGTAATGATTAAGAAGATTAATTATTATTTTAAAATGTTTAATGTTGTATACAAATAAAACATTTTCAATCATTTGACTTATATAATAATGCAGATTTTAATACAACAAATATAACAAAAAAATATTTATTAATGGACAAATAGCAATTAATAGAAAGCATAAATAGATGTAATTTTGCGATAACATATATATGCATTTTTAATGAGTGTACTATGGTAGGAAAGTGAATTAATGGATGCAAAGTACAATATTTTAATAGATTATACTAACAGTTTCCAATAAAAAAATATGTATTAAGCCATTGATTCACTCCACATATGATAATATTAAATGATTAGATATTAATTATTTAAAGATCCAACTAAATAATTTGTCTTATATGATGTATTTAAATATACAAATACGTAAATATATATAAAACGTATATATAAAAGTAATTATTTGCTTATTGATAACAGGAAATAGTTTTTATTATTTTTACTATCTATTAATTTTCAAATATAGTTTTATTGGATTCATTTAAATATTTGTTAAATAAATATCTTAATAAAAAGTTAAAATTCCTTAAAAATCAATTCATATTGTTAAAAACTTTGCAATTTATTATAATGTGTAGATGCATACATACACATGCATACAACTGTGAAACTAACATTAATATCATAAGTAGTTAATAATGCCAAAAGAAAGTATGATAAAATTTAATTTAAGTGCTTCCATTAATAAAAATGCGTATATCCGGATTATTTATTATATATTCCGACTTTAACTAATCTAAAATATTTTCATCTCTATATTCATTTTAGTAAACACTTTTAATGAGGTTACACTTGACAATAGTAATGTCTATAGTACCAAAATCTCGGCCTTTTAAAGGTATTATGACACTTGCCACTGATTAAAATCACTTGGCAACGAAATAATAAAAGCAATCGTGAAAATTTATGTAAATTATAAATTCTATACATTATGAAGCAATATATAAAGTTTTTTTTTTTATATTATATTGAAAACATTAAATGAGAGCAATCAAGTGTTGCATATATAACATAATTAATATACTGATCTAATATGACAGCATGTTTGTAGATTTTATTACCAAAAAGACTTAGAAGATAAATATTTCTGTTCTCTTCAATAATACTATTATTTAATTTTTAAGTAAAATTTTCAACAAAGAAAATTGTATATGAAGGTGAAGAATTCGATCACTTAGAAAGACTGTTGAATAATAAAAAAAGAAATAATTAACAATATAAAATGCCGAGGAAGAAAATATAAATAAATATATATTTAAATATAAAAAATTATATTTTATTTCTGGAATTTGACAAAATACATTAAACAAACAGCTGAAAATCAGCAAATGAAAATGTTAAGTCTTGACTTATGCTTATAAACAAACAGCTGAAAATCAACAAATGAAAATGTTAAGTCTTGACTTATGCAAGTACAAAGTTATACGCTAATCGGAGGTACATATATTATAGTGATTTTGTTTTTTGATGCACTGGTTTCAAATGTGATTGAGGAGGCAGTTTAGCTTTAAAGGGCCATATTAAAATTATGAAATTATTAATATTGTATTAGTTAAAACATTTTTACCATGTATATCTTCAAATTGATTTTTTAGTTTTTACTATATACTGCCATCTGTGAGAGCAAATCAAACAAATCTTGCATTTACAACCGAAATAGCTGGCATAGAGGTGTAGAAGAATTGATACAGCACCTTATGAGATAAAATATATTTATTTTTATTTTGTGTTATATTAGCATGTGAATACATAAAAAATTAAATTGTAAAAATAATAAAAAATTAAAATAAAATTCTAATTTAAAATTGAGAATGAGATAGGTTTAAATACAATTGTTGTAACTATGAATGGAGTATTATTTAATAAAATTATCATAATTATAAAATTTTTATTAACATTTTTATAAAAATAATCAATTTTGTTAATTTAATGATAACACGAAGAGCAACATTTAGTCAGAAATTGAAATTATTTTACTGCATGTGACATATTCTGTGTTACAATTGATATCTATGATTATTTGTAGAAGTGAGATCATTTTTTAAATTCTGAAGGCAGTAAATTTAATTTTAAATCTCTTTACATATTAATATATCACCACTTAATATTTTTAAGATAAAAATATTTTATTTAATATAAATTTTAATAATACAAAACTTTCAATTTGATTTTATTTTAATCATTATTTAATCTTAAACGTGGTAAATACTCAACCTTTGATATAATCTTCTTTACAAAAAATACATTTATTTAAATAACGAATAATTTAGGAAGCTGAAATACCTTTTATAAATTTAAAATTATAAATTATTAATTAGGAAATATTATTTCTAATTATTTGTTTTAATTTAACGATTTAAATTATTTCTGTTTGAAAGTTTTGACATATTAATAAAAATCATATCTAATAATTATTGTGAACAATAGTCTTAAATTTACGTTATTTATCAGTGAATATGATTAAGTTTTATAAAAAAATAAAATATAACTTATAATATTAAACTATATTAATAAAAATTTTATTATCAATCTTTTTATTATCAATTATAACAATGAGCCTAAGATAGACGTAAAGATAATGTAATATTAAGTCCACCAAATCTTTCTAACATTCTGCATCGATATCTGTATTAGATCTTTTGATGGATTTTTTTCTTCCCTTTTTAAATTTCTTTTGTAAACATTGTTCACATCATATTGTTTTATTGCGCAATAACAAAATAACATAGTGCTTTATTATGTGTGTGTATATATATATATATATATATATATATATATATAAATGAATAAACAATGATTAATTTAATCAAGTTGTAAAATTCAACCAAAAATATTTTAACAATTTATATAATAATAATAATAATTTTTCATTTTCTAGCTAAATTAATATAATATAGTTCAATCAATTATTTTAATTAGAGATAGAATATTACTTACGACTGTTAAAAAAGTATTGGATCATTGTGAAATACATTTAATATGTTATATTTTAAGACAATTAAAAAAATCAATTTTATCTATATCAATCTTATTGTAATTTAAGGGATATGTAGTTTATAAGTACAAACTTGTAGCACTACTTGATAATTGACTCGGAAAGTCATGACGGTGGCCACGTATTATAATGCGAAGTATACTTTCTTTTATCATGGTTTATAAAATATATAAATATAATTAAAAACTATAAAATCGATTTATTAACTTTTAAACAGTAATTAATACAGATTGTCAATAATAAATACGTAAAAATTAAATTAATTCAGTAAAACAGAAATGTAACTATAAAATTTAATTACTTACTGTTTGCATTAATAATTTTTTGCAAACTTTTGAAGATTAATTTATCGTAGTTATATATCATAAGTTATAAATTAATTGATTCATTACAAATTTAAACAAATAAAAATTATGGTCTTTTATGCAAAAACATAATGACAAAAATTTTGATAATTTTTTTGTACATTGAACTATATATAATAATAAATGATGTATAATTAGAGGATCTTCAAAAGTAGAAGAAGCTGTAGAATCTTATCAAAGAGCTGCAAATTTATTAAAAATGGCTAAAAAATGGAATGAATCTGGAAGCGCTTTTTGTCAAGCTGCAAATCTTAATGCAAAAGCAGGTAGTAGACATGATGCAGCTACCAATTACATTGATGCTGCTAATTGTTATAAAAAGTCAGATCCTACTGGTAAGTATTTTATTAAAATACAATTTATTTAATAGTTTGAATATATATTTATTCTATTTAACGTTACAGAAGCTGTAAATTGTTTATTAAAAGCTATAGAAATTTATACTGATATGGGTCGATTTACTATGGCGGCTAAGCATCATCAAAATATAGCCGAAATTTATGAAAATGAAGCAGTGGATTTAGAAAGAGCAGTTAAGCATTATGAACAAGCTGCAGATTATTTTCGTGGTGAAGAAAGTAATTCATCCGCCAATAAATGTTTATTGAAAGTCGCCCAATATGCTGCTCAGTTAGAAAATTATGACAAAGCAATTGAAATTTATGAACAGGTAGGAAAAAATTATGAATTTTTTTATATTAATTTTCATTTAATTGTATACTTAAATTTTTTTACTATTTATCATATTTATTGAGTTACATGTAATTAATAGGTGGCAGTTGCGTCATTGGATAGTTCATTATTAAAATATAGTGCTAAAGAATACTTTTTACGAGCAGCTTTATGTCACTTATGTGTAGATGTATTAAATGCTCAACACGCTATCGAACGTTATCAAGAACAGTGCCCTGCATTTCAAGATGTTCGAGAATACAAATTAATTAAGGTAGAAAATTTTATTTAAAAAAATTATAGTATTAATATACTTATACAATTATTTTAGATTTTAATAGAACATTTGGAAGAACAAAATATTGATGGTTTCACAGAAGCAGTAAAAGAATATGATTCGATTTCACGACTAGATCAATGGTATACAACAATGCTTTTGCGAATAAAAAAACAAATCAATGATAATCCTGATCTCCGTTGAATTGCATTACTATTTATGAATTTCATTTATAGATAATTCCAGTGTATATTATCTTATCTAATACTGTGTATATCTAAGTGCGTGCGTATGTGTACGTACGCGAGAGCGTACGTCTCCATACAAAATAGTTTATTTAATAGTGTATTAAATCTTATTAAAATATTTATGTAAATGTTATAAACAAGTATAATGAATAGAAAAATAGCTAATATTGGTTTCTATAAGTCTTAAACTAAACATAAAATGTAATCCAAATTCCATTATTTAGAAATGTAAACATTAAATGTTTTAAAAAATACATAATTCATAGGTTTATAAATTTATTCACATTAGTATAAATTAATTTTCTGCTTTTAATCTTTCCACCTTTCTATGCAATTTTCATTATCGTTTGTACTTTTTATTCTTGAAATACTTATTCTAAAATAGATATTAAAGAAATCATCAAAATTAAACGAAATTTCAAGATTAAATACTAAAACTATTATATTGTTTTTAACTTCCTTATTTAATTTTAAAGTACGAAAAATATTGTCAGAAAAGTTTCATTTAATTTTCATATGTTTTGTAATCCACTTATTCAATGTATTTTCACAATGCCACTAATAATCTAACAACAACAAAATTGTGAAAGTTATATTTCTTTACAAATATGTTTAAATATGTATAACTAAATTAAAATAATAGTAATCTAAGAATCATAATTTCATGACTATTACTACAAGCAAGTATCTTTGTAGAATAATTTATTTCATCTGCTATGTTTAAGTAAAATATGTTATATTGCAAAATGCATATGTCATTAATATTTTTCATAAATGAAATTATTATTTGGTGATTCATGATCCAGCTATTGAAAGATTTGAGCGAATATAATTTTTTTTTTAAAACAGTATTTTCATACCAAAAAAATATATAAGCTCTTAAGCCGTAATATACATAGTTCAATGTTTTTACACTGATTTTTTATGAATATTAGAACACGATTCATTTGTATTTTTATTAACGATATTTAAGAGTGTATTAACATTTCTCATTTATCTTTTAAATACTGTAAAAATCATGATTTGTTAAATTTCTAATAAAATATACTTAACAATTTTTTTAAAAACTATATTGTATAATAGCAAAAACTAAAAAAGAGAACAGATGATAATGCATCCTATTGTTCTATGTATTGTTGCATTAAAAAATGATTAAGATAACATAATAATAGTATAATAAAAGAAACTTAAGTCCAAAATAATGCAAATATTTCAATTAAAATTGGATGTACTCTCCACACATACAAAATATATAATTTTAAAATAGTAACAGAATAAGCAATATGTTTATACATATTGTATATAATTGTCTTGAGCTATTTTCTTTTTAATTAATTGTTCCCTTACAGTTATTATCATTAGTTATGCTTCTTGTTGGTTATTATAAATAATGTTAATATAATGTTAATATAAATAAAGTGCTCTGAATGTTTTAATGTCTGGTTTGATTCAAACATAAAACATTTTAGTAAGACTAAATAAAAATTATTTTTAATTTTTGAAGAAAACTTATTTTTATAATAAGTACTAAAATTAACAGATGAGTGTGATGTATATAAATTTTGAAATTTTTATCTTTAAAAATACGAATAACAATAATGTAATTACAATATCCAAAAAAAGGACAAATTCTGAGCTGTTTGTATCTAGTCTATATATACAATGGTATTACTATTTTGTGTTAACGTTGAGTTGCTTTACTGTTGATTAACAGAGTAGAGCAAGATAAAAACATAATATTTTAAGTATTTAAAGACAGTGTATGAATTTAAAATATGTTCAATAATTCTGATTCATATATGAACAATTTTTTTTTAATTGATAATAATTATCAATTAATATTGCTTTACAGCAATCATTTGTAATAACCGAACTTTAATATTGAAACAAACTTAAATATCAATAATATAAAATTTGCTTGCATGAAAAATTGAATGATGTTAAATGTATAATCAATTAAATTTAAAACAACTAGATGTAGTAGTGAAAAGACAATTTTTTTATTACACCAAGATTTTTAGTTTGGATTAATTATAAAAATAAATGAAGTACATTCGTAGATAATAAAATGAATATATTTATACATAATATAAAAAAAATATATAAATTTTCTAATCTTAGCAAGTTATTGAACAGTAAAGATAATTACGTTTTGGTCAACACCTTTAAAAGAAAAACTAAAAATTTAAATGTTTAGTCTAATCAATAATCAATAACCCTTAATAAGTTTTTATAACAAAATTATATAATTGAAAGATGCGGTACACATAATGATAAACATAACGTTCAAGTATAAAATACTGTTTCTTTAATAATAGGAATAAGTTTACAATTTTTCTTTGTAAAATATGGGTGAATTAAAGGAGTAGGCAGTACATTGGGTTCAAGTGTTTTGAGTAATACGTTGACAAGTTTGAAAAATTATTTAAATTAAAACTATGTATAAATCATAATTAATTTCATTAATTATTAGCCTATTCTATACTAAATTATGATTTATTCTATTTTGAGCAGTCTACAATCCATGGACAAATATAATATTTTTTATAATAATTTGAATTAAGTATTCTAATTATAATATAATAATTATAATAAGTGTACTTAAACTATTTATGTAATTTATTTACGAAACTTTATAGATATATATTATAAACATAAATTTATTAAATATATTTTTGGATAATTTTACTTCTTAAAAATAACATACTACATATAATAATACAGATGAATTAGATTTAATAGAAATATCTGATTGAAAATTAGTATTTTCAAAAAATTATATTGTACTTCAAATTAATTATTGATTAACTAATTATTACGAATTATACAATTATAAAAATATATTTTAACTATTTACTTAAATTACTTCAATTACCATTAAATTGTTTTTTTTTTAATTTAAATTCATTTCTTAAATACCTAACATTTAAGTAAAATAATAAAATTATTTATAAATTATTTATTATAAATTAAATAAAAATTCTAAATTATCTATTGTATTATTATATTGAATTTAAACTTCTTATAAAAATAATTTAAATGAATAATTTTGAGTAAAAAATTTTGACACTCATAATTTTCAAAATTGATATTATTTATATTTATATTAAATATAAAAAAATTAGGCATGCCATGCACAAAGTATACGTACAATCTGTATATATTTAAATTATTAATTTAAATTTTTAGTGCGCATGCGATTTTTCCATGTTCTGATTTTCATGGCATCACTTCCTTTTTCTCGCACATGCGTAATTAGATAAGGATAGATCAGATAAAACTAATTTTTCTTTTTATTAACCAAATGGTTTCGGAACATTGGTATTAATTCTATCTACATTATATATATGTTTTCGATAGTATTTCTCTTATATTTATGTATTAGAAATAGTGTTTACAACAATGACTAATATATTAGATAAAATTTTTACTTTAATAATTTTACAAGCAGAATAAAGTGTTAATTAAAAAACAGTTTTATTTATATTTTAATATCGTACCTTTGTTTTTTAGAAAGCTAGTGTGATATACGTACATTAAGCATTCTGCATAATGTTGTATCATTTAAATAATTTTGTTGTAAATAACAATAGTTATTTAATTTACTTTTCTTGTATGCTGATTTTATTTTACATATAACAATTTTATTAATATATAATAGTGCATATTAACTTAATTCATTAGTAAATATTAGTTTAAACATAATTTTTTAACGAGTAAATTTATAAAAAATATAAAAGTAATAATGAGTCTGACATAAATAAAATTTAAGTGTTTATTAAAATAAAATATCATTGTTCGTATTTTTGATTATATAAATACATTTTCTATTGATAGATATGATTATTAAAATATTTGAAATGGTAAGTTCTGAAAAAAATTACACATAAAAATTACCTAATTTTTTATTTCTTAATTATCATGTATTATATAATTAAATTTTTTAAATATAAGTATAAATATTAATAATCTGAATTTATCATTTCAAACAGTGCATGTTAAATCTTTATTTATATAAACTATAACAAATTAGTAAATATAAAATAATGTAAATACCAAATTAAAAATTTAGAGAAATTAAAAAATTAAAATTTGGTAATTTTGACAATGTTTAAAAAAATTATTACAATTCATAAAAATAATTTATAAACAAAGAAATTATTTCATATTACAATATTAATGAAAAAATATTATGTTTCAAGAAAAAGAAATATTGGAAAGTAATATTCTAGAATTTAAAAATTGTTTTATTATAAATTATTTTAGTCAGGCTTGTACAAAACAGAATTATATACATAAAAAATAATCTACTTGATATTATATTTTTATATTGATATGAACTTAAGTTTATTTTGCTTCTCATTTATTATATTTATTAATTTAATGAAAAAAATATTTTTTATATTTTTTAAATATAATTTAATATTAATACTATATTGTTATTAAAATATAGTAATCTTTAATATATGAAATTTATTAAATTTAATTTCTCTTATAAAATCTTATAATTTAATTCTTTATATAATTCTATTTATATATTTGTATAATAATATTTTTAATTTTTTCAGTAATGTTTTATTATTAACAAAAATATTGTTGCTTTATTTATATTTCAGCAAATAATTTAAATATTCTTTTATTTAATATTTGAAAAATAATTATAAAAATAATATTATTATTGATTAATATATAATAAGAGGGTAATTAACTTAAGATACAATTAAATTTTTACAAACATAAGGATATTTACAAATTGATATACATAGAGTGTACTATTTTATGTAAAAAAAAATTAAATAATATTTTCAGCCTATTAAAATATTTTCTATGAAGGTTAGTAAAAAACATATTCAGTATTCAGAATTATTTGTATAATTGATGTATTTGTTTGAAAATTATATATTTTAATTTTACTTATATTATTATTTATAAAAATTAATAATTTATTGATATACTTTAATATTTTTCTTTGTATCAGCCTGTGTATCTTATCTTACTGATCATCATTTTAATATTTCAGATTACAATTTTTTCAAAAAAAATTTTTGATACAATTAAAACATTTGTATGAATAATACATTGAATGAATTTTAGTTATATTATTTCATTTAGACTTTATTTGTATATACTTTATTGAATTTATTGTCTAGTTATAATTAGTTCATCAATATTTTCCAAATAACATTTGATTTATTTTACTAACATGAATGTTATATTCTATTGTGATGTCACCATTTTGTAAAAATAATTATGATAAATTATAATTAAAGTTGGAAATATTATTTAAAGATAAAAATGTAATAAATTAGTGGGTTATTTTTTGTAGTGGTTATAGAATAAATTGTGATATTTTTGATCTTATCAACATAATTAATATATTTATATGACATATGGAAAAATGACAGACATTATTTTTTTTATTTTGGGTATTATTAAGCTTTAAAAATATTGAAAAGTGGATAACATTATATAAAGAAACATGTAAAAGTTTACTAAATCAATTACAAAGGTTAGGTCGGTAACATGGAAGTCGAAATAGCCTGGCAAATTTGTAATATTTAATGTAACTATATTTATTAAAAATATAAAATACAATGATAATGAAACTAACAATAATTAATAATAAAAGAAGAATCTTTTATACATATGAGAAATGAGTTTCATTCTTAAAAAAGAACAAAAAATCAGTTAATATGATAGGATAATTTATTTGATACCGTTTTCGATAAAATTACCGATAAATATTGTAATTTAATATTTATAACAACGCGTTGTTCAATAATATATAAAGAAAATTAGTTTCAAACATCAACTCAAATTAATTCAATTGTGTCGAAATTAAGAACCTCGATATTGATTATTATATACGTCAAAAAATAAAATCAATTAAATAGTAATGTACAAGATTATCACAACATTTTATAAGAAATGTTTGAACTTCTATTATTGGATATGCTCCTCTAAAACTGAAAATATTAAAAATTAGATTCTTAACAATGATTAAAACTATTTTATAAAAATACATACTATTATAATAAATAGCATTATTTTAACATTTTTATTTTAAATCAACTTGTCTTTACATGTAAGATTATTTTATTCTTAACATTATTTATACATATATTAAAAAATTAAATATAAACATAGTAATTATGACTTGTACAATTTATTTTTTATAAATTATGATATTAAATAATATGAAATTTTTTTCATATATAATATACTTTTTAATTATGGCTGAATTATTAAATATTGAATTAATACATCAATAAAAAATAATGTATATTAGATTAAAAATATGTAGTGAAATATGTGAGAAAATATAAAAGTAAACAAATATATATTTTTTTTAATCTATATTTGCATTTGAAGTACAAGGTATATTGTGTAAATGTGAATAATAAAATTTCAAAATTAAAAATCATTTAATCTACAATTAATATGATATATTTATAATATGTAATATAACTTTCTATAATAGTATATGAAAGAAATAGAATAAAATGGAATATATAAGCTCTTTAATATTAGTTGAAATATTTATATTTGGAGTTTTCATATTGTATAAAATGAAAAAATATAATACTAACTAATGTTCCTACAAAGTCTAATACACATTTTATCAATATTGAAAAAATGTTAGTTTGATAATTGAAATTTATATGAAAGTAATAAAAGAGAGGAATATTTTAATTCTAAAATGTCCAAAAATTGACTTTCCATTTTATAAAAAAAAATTATATGAAAATCTTGTGATTCTTATTACATAGAACTTTAGAGCTTAGTTTTAAAATCGTAGTGATTCGTAAAAATGAGTAACACCATTAATTTTGTTCATTTTTGAATATTTGAGCATTTTTTAGTTAAATATACTTTTTATGTTTACAAAGGAGCACTAGGTTTCACACTGAAATATTAAAAACATTTATAGTTATGGATAAATTATAATTTTATGTTAAAACAGAAATAGGTATCTTTATATGCATAGTTACCAAATAAAAAATTATTACACTTTATGAACAGGCAGTAAAGTAGATATTGAAAATAAGACTAGCACATGTAATAAAAATGATAAATGCAATTTATTAAAAATATTAATTTTTTAGTATAATTTTAATTAAATTAGTTCATGTATTATAAATTAGTCGGACTATTATAATAGCTTTCTATTTAAAAAAAAAATAATAAAATTTTATTTAAAAGTTATGGGTAAAAATTGAAGATATATTTAACAATTGTTGCTATTAATATGTATCTGAATATCAAAGTTTAAGTTATATGTACTTATATACTTATACACGTATATACTAAGTTAACTGCATAAGTATATACTTTAAAGAATAAAGTTTATGAAAGTTGAATGCAATTGAAGTACATTTGATGAGATTTATGAAATAGAATAGTCACGTGATTAAACAAGTATTATTTTATGTTTATTTCAGATATTAAATCATACAAAGGGATTTGCAATAGCTATAAACATTTGATACATTAATATTTTCATACAATTATAATTAAAATTTTATCCTTTCATATTTGAATTAATAAATCGGATTTTCGCATAACTTTTTTTTTAAACAATATAAGTATTTTTATATCTTCCATATTTGTACTATTATTTATTTGGAACTGTACAATAATGAATTACTGAATTTCAGCTCTTAAAAAAGTATCATTGAGACAGACGACTAGTAAACGTTCATACATGTATAAGTCATAGCGAAGTTAGTTATAATTATTATTATTCTAAACAGATTACTTACTTCATCTTACAGAAAAAAAACGTCAACAATATCTAAACTATGATTATATATATTTTTTTGCATTAGGATATTATTGATTCCAAATTAATTATACTAATTATGATTATATCCAGCTGTTATGATTAATGAGTTTTAATAGTGAAAAGTAGTTATATTTATCTCTGTATCATTTTATAGATGAAAATTATGTATTTGAAAATTTAAGCAGACTAAAGTAAACATCAGATTTATCAATGGAATAAAGCAGCACTGTACTTTATTATGCTTTTACCACAATGTTTTAAATTCTATTCAATTAAAAATTTATTGAAACCAGTCTTATTAAATTAACATATACAAGTTATTTTTTTTAAATGAACAGTGCAAATTGATAGTTAATATGTCCTCATAAAATTTGTAACCCTTACTAAATCAGATATTAAAAACCGCTTTAGATATTCTGTTATTGCTTTTGCAATCACATGCGAAATGATTCTTCCGAAATAATATTGTCTTTATTCTAATTATTGCATAAATTTTTCTTAATGTCTTCTTTTTAACTTATTAACTTCTTTTTATTCTTTTTAACATTTTCCGGTTAAAATTGTAGATGATATTCTTTAGTTTTTACAAAAATTTTGTTTTACAATATTTCTTGATTAATGGGTAAAGACGACTCTGCAATATTAATAAATTTTAATAAAATTAGCGTTCGTTGGTGTTATGTCAGGTTTATTCTTATTAATATACTAATGAAAAAAAGAATAGGTTTTATGAACAGTTGGAATGTTGTAATGTATATCACTGCATATAATCTTGAGGTATCTACATGATATATATTCAGTTAAATCACTTGTACATTCATTCCAGTAAAGAATTATAAAAAAAAGAATGTTTTGGCATTTACAAGTTATAAATTCTATTATATCTATTATCATTTCTGATGAAATATAGTTGAATGTATAATAGAATGTATAAGAATCATTATACGGTTTGAATGTTCGTTTAATAAAGCTAACAGCAAACTATATTGATATATTATATATAATAAAAAAAATTATAGCACCATTTGTATTAATTATTGAAAGAGAATTACACTTCTTTTTTAAATGAAAATTTTTTAAAATTTCAATAAATAGCACTTTACGTTTTTTATCTATTGTAACAACACACTGTGTACATGTAAAAATATGAAATAATCATAAAAAGGTACGCTATTAACATTTGTATCAATATAGAAAAGGCGAAAGTAGGCAGGAAATAAAAAACTAGACTTCTGTCAATTAAGTACTAGTGATAATAGTACTAGTATATCAGCTGATCATGATTTTTATATTAGGGTTTTTATAATATACACCTTGGAACATATAAGGAACATATAAATAAATACTACGAGTTGCACGAACAGCATTATCTAAAATCAGTTGTAAAGTTTTTTATTTATTGGATGCATAGATTCTTTATATTCTCGAATAATAGCAAATAAAAAATTGAAAACTCATTGCATTCATTGACTTGATTTTTTTGGCTATAAATCTAACAAATAAAAATTTATAATTAAAATGTATTGAAATAAAAATTATATATATATATATATATATACGTATATTATAAGTAAATATTAATTAAACAAAATAAACTAAAAATAGAGTTAATTCTTATTTATAATCAATAGCTCATTTTTCTCTTGTTAAAATAACCTTATACTGTTAAATTATTGTATGCAAATTGTATCTTAGAAACTCCTAACTAAATTAAAAAAATTTTAGTGTCAAATGCAATAAAATCAAACTTTATCAGATCTAATCAAATGCCATATTTTTTTTTTAATTGCAATTTATATTATTACAAATTTATGAAGAAGTTTCTAATTATATTTTATAAGAAACATAAATTAAAATAAAAATTATTACAAATAGTATAAAATAATAAATCAGAAATATTATGGTCATTTATAAATAAAATATAATCAAAATTATTTCTTATTCTTTCTGCATTATACAATGTTAAGTTTCAGAAATTAAAAATTTATTCTATTTATGTTTTTAATTTAATATAATGATTAAACCAAATTAATTTTATGTTTTCATTTATGTTTCAGATTTATCTATTTTAAAAAATCTTTTGAATACCTATAATGAAATGCGAATATAATATAGAATTTACAAGAAATAATTCCAAGAAAATGAAAGTTTTTGTATTATGTTGTCTGTTTATTATTTTACCTATTATTAATACAGAAGATATAATAGAATCAAGAAATAATATTGATGCTCCAATATCTTCATCTTCTACTTCATCACTATCATTTACATCATCTATTACTGGCATTGCAACGAGCATTGATTCTAATCCTGTAATTATAAACAATAAAATAGATCATTCTATGACACGATCTGGGCCATCTAATGTCATAAATGGTCGATGCGAGGAAATTACCATTCCCATGTGTCGTGGAATTGGGTATAATTTTACAGCTATGCCTAACGAATTAAATCATGATACACAAGAAGAAGCAGGTCTTGAAGTTCATCAATTTTGGCCTCTTGTAGAGATTAAATGTTCCACTGATTTGAAATTTTTTTTATGTTCTATGTATACACCAATTTGTTTACCAGAATATAAGGAACCACTTCCTGCTTGTAAGAGTGTTTGTGAACGTGCCCGAATGGGATGTGCTCCTTTAATGCAACAGTATGGATTTTCTTGGCCAGAACGTATGGCTTGTGAACGATTACCTAATCAAGGAGATCCCGAAAATCTTTGTATGGAACAAGATAATCGAACAAAATTACTTTCCACTGAAATTATAACACATAGTATATCTCCGGTATCTTTACCAAAGCCTACAAAATCTTCTAAGAATATTCAATCATTAAAATGTAAACCTGGCAAAAATCAAAAAAATTGTCAATATTCTCATGGAGATAAAATGAAGGACTGTACCTGTCGTTGTAGACCGCCTCTAATATCTTTAGTACCATCTACATCTGTAGAAGAAAACGATGAACTTAAAAGTTTTAATTCTTTAGGAGTTTCTAATGTAAATAAATTTATGATAACTCAAAAATTAGATGTCATAGGAATTTCTGATTGTGTATTACCTTGCCATGGAGCATTTTTAACAAACGAAGAAAAAAGTTTTGCAGCAGTATGGTTAACTTTATGGAGTGGATTATGTGCAGCAAGTACATTAGCTACGGTTACAACATTTCTTATAGATACTCAACGGTTTAAATATCCCGAAAGACCAATCGTTTTCCTTTCAGCCTGTTATTTTTTAGTTTCACTCGGATATTTGTCAAGAATTATTATTGGACACGAAGAAATTGCTTGTGATGGTAACATGTTGCGACATGGATCTCAAGGACCTGGAATATGTATTACAGTTTTTTTATTAATTTATTTTTTTGGAATGGCTTCGTCTGTATGGTGGGTTATTTTAGCATTTACATGGTTTCTCGCAGCTGGTTTAAAGTGGGGTAATGAAGCTATTGCATCATATTCCCAATATTTTCATTTAGCAGCGTGGATGGCACCAACAGCTCAAACAGTATGGACTCTTATGTCTGGTGGTGTTGCAGGTGATCCTATCGCAGGTGTCTGCACTGTAGCTCCTGAAGGAATTAGAATATTTATATTATCTCCTTTATTAATGTATCTTCTATTAGGAACAACATTTTTACTTGCAGGATTTGTAAGTCTTTTCCGAATACGCTCTGTAATAAAACGTCAACCTGGTGCAAAAGCTGATAAATTAGAAAAATTAATGATTCGTATTGGAGTTTTTTCAGTATTATATACAGTCCCAGCAAGTGCAGTGCTTGCTTGTTATTTATATGAAACGACATTAAGAAATGATTGGCTTAGTTCATTAGCTTGCCCTTGTAAACCTCGAGTAAGACCATTATACTCAATAGTAATGCTAAAATATTTTATGGCACTGGCTGTAGGTATTACATCTGGAGTTTGGATATGGAGTGGAAAAACGATTGATTCTTGGCGTCGTTTATGGAACCGATTATTTGGCAGAAATATAGATATTACAAATAATATAACAGGCACTACTGGTACAGGTATACTTGGAAATATTACCAATACTAAGGGTATTATTAACCGTTCTCTAGCTCCACAATATTCAGCAACACCAGGTCCAGGAAGTACATTATTACAGCAAAGTAGTGTTACCAGTGCCTCTCAACATCATATTCATCATCACGTACTTAAACAACCTCCACTTTCACATGTATGACGACAACAATTGGCGGAACTTGAAGTAAATACTACTTGCGATCATCAAGAAAGACCTTCCGCCTTAAGTAATTATGGGCCCATTTAGCCTACTTTTCAGACTATTATAACGCAACAGTTTTTCTAAGATCTCATACATCGATAAAAACTTTATTTATTCTAGTTCATAGAATAACTTCCGAGTGTATACACACAATTAAAGTATAAAATTTAATGCTATAGTATGAAAATCTCATATTTATTATTATATATCTATTATAATGTGTTTACATAAGCCACACGTATACACATATACATGCTCAAGCACACACGCGCGCGCACGTGCGCACACACATACACAACATGTATATAAAACACGTTAAAAGTATTTCAGTTATAATATCCATTGTTCTTAATTATAATTTATATAGTCACTGTAAGTACAAAAATCGTTTTGATAAGTAATTTTGTATTTTGTTTAATTTATAATATACAATTAAATTTTAAAATAAAGGTAAATACAAGTTCTATTTGATAAATTACTACATAATAACTTAATAAAATTAAGTTAGCTGCTTAACATGATAAAAATATAAGAATAAATTTTGTATTTATTTAGTAATAAAATTATAAACAATTCTATAAGAAGAGTAATTTCTATTTATATTTATATCACATAATAATGCTTAGTTCTGAAACATTTTAATTTATTTTATTTATTTTAAAATAAATAAAAGATATCTGCAGATTAAATCTCTATAAATAAAAGATTATCTACAGATTAAATACGTTGTAGCTTTTCACTAGAAAACTCAAATTCACGATTCTCTACTCCAATCCATACACTAGGTAATTTATTCTATATTATATCTTAATAATAATAATACTAATTTTATTATATTATAATTTTTTTTATAATTATAAATTATAATATACATAAAAGTATAAAATATTTGTAAACCAAAGTGAATGAATATAAACTAATATTGTAATAATTTTTTATAAAATTCACAGAAGTTATTTATTTAAATTAAAATAAAAGAAATTTGATAGAATCAATTAAAATCAGTTATGAAAAATTTATAGTAGAAAATAGAAAATATAGATATTGAATTATATTTAAGAATTCTAGTCGTTCTAAAAATTGAATATACTCTGTATCAAGCAGAAAAATATTAAATTTTTGTATTAAATAAATCTATTTTATCAATTTTATAAAAAGTATTCTTAATATATACGCTTTTTAATGTTATTTTATACCACCATTTTTATAGGTTTTTACTGTAATTTGGTAGATAATACTCATTGAAACATAATTTTTTTTTTTATACAAACGAAATAATTAATTAAAAATACATATATAAAATGATAAACTATTAATCGTACTACAGAAGATTTTAACAATATAAAATTATAAAGTAGTTATGGTAATTTACAGTAATATTCATATTCATTTAGCGTATTTTAATAAATTAAATCATTTAATATACACCATATACACACGTATTATAAATTGTATATCGTTTTTTTAAATTTATTAAATTTATGTTCGTGTAATCCATTTACTATATTAATAAACTCGGGAATAAACATATCTTAATAGTTTAAACTTTAACTCGTTTAAACATTGTTATAAAACCTATGCAAACCTAAAAGTATATAAGTAATTGGTTTTAATTCAATTGATGTAATTGAACATAGTTATATTGTAGATTTATATAATCATTAATTGAAATTCAAATCTCTTATTTCCAAATTACTTATTATTTCATTACATCCTTTTTTTAAATAAATCAATATTTTTTAACAAAGTATAATTAATTTCATTTGTCTGATAACTAAAACAGATAGATTTGACGATTTATTAATAATATTTACAAAACATTGCTTATGTAATATACGTGTTTAAGATTTTAATTAATCAAACCTATCTATTATTAATTACATTAATAAATTCAAATTTATATTAGTTTTTATAAGAATCTTCCATTGAATTATTTTACCAATACCAAAAAGATATATTAAAAAAATTAATTCAATAGTACTTAGTTTTTAAAAGAATTTTGAAAAAATTTCAAGAAAGTTTTTTATTGATCTTATATTATCGACTTTTATAGAAAAAAAAGAACAATGCGATTTATTTTTCATTAATATTTATCAGTAATGATTTTTGTAACTAATAATTAATCATTAATAATTTAAATAATAAAATTTCATACATTCTTTAATTAATAACATATGTTCAATTATTTAACAATTACAACTGTCATCTTAAGATTAGTAATAGTATTATTACACTACGAATAAATTAAAAAAAAAAAATTTTCTTCAATTTGGTAAAATTTTGCACGCGCAATAGTAATTTCTAGACATGTCCATACATACGAAAAAATAATTAAAAAATGAAATTATTATATAATTAATTATAAATTGTTTGTGAAGTATTTAAAAATAGGAAATTAAAAAAAACCTAATTTAAAAAGATTTAACAATTGTACCGATTATATACTTCAATAAATTTTTAGACCTATTTTTTAACGATATAAACAAAAGATTTTATAAAATTATTTGATGAAAAATAAAAGATATTTTTGTAAAAAAAATAAATCAATATTTAATTAGAATACATACTAGGTGGAATTCTTACATTATGTTAATATTGTAAATAGTCATGCGATCAGCTAAAATATTAATTATGATTGAAAAAATTATTTAAATACAAGTGTTTTAATCAAAAGAACTTTTTAACCGAGGCACTATAATCTTATGATGTACACTAACTTTATCATTATTATTACCTAAATAATATAATTTCAACTTATTAAATGTTATTTATTACAGGGGTTTGAACATTAAATGAAAGATAAACATTTATGTAAAACTTTTATTAATTTGAAAGACAGATAATACAAACTTATTTTATGGATTTTATACTTTATTATTCATAAAATATGATATTTATATCTAATATAAATATCTTTTTTTAACAATTTTTATGAACAAAAACTTGAAATTTGCTAAATTAATTCAAATAATGTTAGGATAAATCTAATATGTATTTCTAATACATTGATTTTCTTATATAAATTAAACTTAACGAATATAGATACAGTCGGGTTTCAATGTTTTATTTTGTACTTTACACATAATTTAGATATGTAAACTTATTACATAGTTACATTCAAATTGTGCAATAGTATAATGTATAAATAATTGTTAAAATTAATCATCTTTTTTGTATAAGGTTTATACAAATGTAATTATATAATAGTGAATATGAATAAATAGTATATTTAGCTAGTCATATTAGTAAGAAATAAATTGTATTGAATATATTCATAGAATAAGTTACTTACTCTTTGGCATAAGTTGTAATTCAGTCTAATTTTTGTTTAGTGTTTACTAAAATGTTTGAAATTATTTCTTTAAGTTGCTTAATTAATTCAAATATTATAAATATTTTTACATTATTTAAACTGTATAAACAAAAATTTTAATATTTTATTGTAATTAAGTTAAGAGTTTTCAAAGTTTGTATATTACTTTATTATATTATTTATAATTCTTGAAATAGCTACGTTACAATTCAGATGTAATTGAAAATTTATTTTTCATCTTAAAATTTTTTGTATTAAAAACTTGTAATTAATTTTGCTATATAATTAAAAATATTATTTTTTCGTTATGTTAATAATATTGTATTTTTTGTAATAAATTCTTCTAATTTTATTATAATTGGTAACATGTTCAATAAAAAAATTCAATAAACTGATTAATTTAAAATATTAATTGTATAACATTTCCATTTTTTAATTATTCAAACATAACAATACTACCAATTATATATTATATTACGAAAATTCTATACAAATACTTCATAGAATAAGTACTTTCTAAAAAGCTTATATTTAAATGATATATGATCAATGACCATTAATAGGCACTAATAAAGCACAAAGCATCAAAAAAACTTATTGTAAATAAGTCTTAAACAAATAGAATTAAATTTTGTATTAAAGTTATAATCTTGATTTTAATTGGAATATGAATTAATAATTCATAATTGTTCATTTCTTATTATTAATATACATTTAATAAATATAATCTAACTTATGTTTTTGCAACATTGTATAAAAGTAAATATACCTCAATGATTCTATAATATAAAAATTAGTCGTTTTTAATATTCATACTTCTAAATTAAAAGTTATGAAATGAATTTGTATTTTTTTAACGAATTTTTTACTGTTACTTAATCTTAAAAATTAAAAATGAATTAAAAAAACTACTTCAGAATCAACTGTAGTATAAGTGGATTAAATATATGAACGGAGCAACTGAAGAATTTTTTTCCACCTGTACATTTTTATCTAAAATATGTCTCTTTAAAATATCATGACAATTTTAATTGTAAAATTAAACTTACAAATGAATTAGGTTGTGTATTAAAAATTATGCTTTTTTATTTTTATATGTGAATATTGCATATAGACATTGGAGAAGTTGGCATATATATTAAAGTAAGTATAATTTGGTAACTGACTGTAAGTAATATGCGGTGTAATAGCTAACGTATAAAGATCTCTTATAATATATAAAATATTCCTGATCTCTATTAGTTATAAATTATATTTTATTTAACAGTCATATTAACAAGTCGAATTGTAAGTGTATATATTCTTGGACTATTTAGATTATTTCTCCGCTGTTACATATTTATAAGGTATTTTTTTTTTAACATGAATTTAATTATTTCAAGTACTGCGAAGCAACTTAACTACATAAAGTATTTAATAATTTAAATTTATTTTAATTAGATTTTTTATGAACGTGAATGAAAATATTTTAAATATAACATAGTCTCAATATATATTTATTGATATACATAGCGTAATTTAGAAATATATTAAAAAATAATTTTTTATAGAAAATGGATATTTCAATCATTATAAAATTGATAACGTGCAACTATAAAGATTACAAAACAAATTTTGGTGACTTACAAAGCTATTCAATGATTTTATACAAATTTTATATATTAATGATAATATTTTGGTATGTAAAAATACCTAAAATTATTACTTTATATAAGTTCATAACCTACGTTCATTTATAATAACTTAAAATCTAACATCATAATAAAACAATATTATTAATGAATAATATATTATTTATATTAAATAGTTTCATATGAACATTAATTGATGAGGTCAAATTAATAGACTTTGAAATATATATTTTATCCTATATATTAATAACAGATCTTTTATTTAAATATTGCCGATAAAAATTTCTTTTTTAATATTGAATATTTCTGTACTATGGTTTACGAGTTTCAATATTTAATAGCAATAACAAATGTCTAAGAACAATTTTTTGATTTTTTAATCATTTTTATAAAAAAAATTGATGTCAATATCATAATTAATTTGAAACTTTATATTTTTGGAGTAAAGACTTTTTTTTAATAATATCATTTAAAGACATCGTTTTATTTACGAAATAATAGTAATGTGAAATTCATGTTTGAAAGAATATTCGATATTCTTTTTCTATTGTGTTTATATTAGAAATCATATTTTCCCAATCTTTAAAAATTTTTAGAAAGTTTCAATTTCGTGAACGCATTGGATGATTAATATATAATTTTTCATAAAAATATATAACATGTAATATTAATTTATGTTTTTATATTAATTTAACTTAAATTAACCTATTTCCAATGCTTAATGAAATTTTATAAACTTTAATATATATATTGACTTCTTTATTTTTTTTCTTGCTATTTAGAAATTATAATATTTACTAAGTTTATTAAAAGTGCTATAATTGGAAATATTATTGTATAATAATTTCTTAGAACTGACGTGGTATTTTATTTATTTTCTATTCTGAACTCAATTTGTTTTATATTATTTATTTTTATAATTAATTGCATTATTTATTCGAAATATTTATGTAAATTATGAATAAAATTATTCTTGCTCAAAATAAAAAGTAGTATTTTGTGTATTAAAATAATATTTTTAACTTCAAACAAATTTCGGTGTGACATAATATTAACATATCCTTTAATAACTCCAATAAAATATTTAATTTTTTCCATATTTTTCTAATACATCTTTGAAATTAGTAATTCATTATTCATTATAATGTATATGAATTTACTTTAGTATTATTATTTCTTTCAACTAAACTTGATTAGTTTTTTTTAATGGTTTATTGTTATAAATTCAATACAGTTTTAAGTGAAGAAATATAAATAAAAGTATAAATAAAAATGTAAGCTAATGTACAACACCAATAATTTTTTGAAAATTAAAAGTGACTAAAAGTTATAGATACTAAAGATAATTTATTACTTGTTAATGTATTGTCTAAATTACCTATCAACTTTCTAAATAATTTTCTATGAATGAATATTATTAAAATATCTTTACTAAAATTTGTTAACAAAAATACAATTAAAAATGTTATTTTTCTGAAAATTAGAAAAATGTTAAAAATTTGTATTTAATTAAATAAAATTGTAGTAATGTTTGTAAGAAGGAATATTTTTGTATGAAAATTTATGTAAATATTCAATTAATACTAATTGTCACTTGAATTCAAATAAATTACTAAATTATAATGAACGTATTTTTAAATTTAAAATCACGTATAAAAGTACTTTTAAATTTATTTTAATAGTGGAATAAATAGAATGCAAATTAGATTCGAATCTATTTGATTTTCATAAAATTAATGATAATCATTTTATTAAATACAGATAAATGATGTCTAATTTAATTTATGATTTTAAACAGTACTATAGATAAAAAATTTCTATTTCTATAATTAAATACAAAATTCTGTAATAAAATTCTAATATTTAGATTATTGATTGTGATTTCAATTTCTTTCCAATTTTTCATTTATATATATTTTCAATAATATTAAATGAAAACATAATAGCTCATCTGGTAATATAATATTAATAGCTTAGTAAATATTGAAACTTTAAAATATTTTTCTATACATTTTATCAAAGATACTGCTAATTACAAAATGAGTTCGTATAGCATTAAAAATAATTATCGTACATTGAATAACATAATTTAAGTAATAATATAATCAATTATTTATAAATTAACCAATTGAAACTCATAATTTTTTAAAAATCAAATAAAACAAAATTTTAATTTAATTTAGTCGAACAAAAATAACAAGCTTAATTAAACAAATAATAATAATAATAATATTACTGTAATACATGCAAGAACAATAACTAAAAAATGTAGAAAAAGTAGGAAGTAATAAATGTAATTTAAAATACAGAATATACTTATTTTTCAATAAAAATTAAATAAAATGGGATGTAACTAACACTATGCACGAATCAATTAATTTTGTATAAACAGAGTTTAATTGTTAATTAAATTATACTATTTTGTTACAGATTTTGAATAATTACTTCGCAGACTATTGCAAATAAAATTAAAAAATGAAAGAAAATTAAATATATTTTATTATATATTCAATAAAATAAAAACATAATTTATACTACTTTTAATAAAACTAAAAATTATTATACTCAAAATTCATCATTTATTAAATATAATGAAAAAGAAAAAGTCCAGTTTTTCAAATTTCAATTTCAAAATTCAATTTTAAGTTTTAGAATATTCTAAAACTTAATATATATGATTAATACTTTAAACACTACTAAATTCATTTAAGATTCAAACTTCTGGTTGCGATTATGAAAAGATTTAGTTCAGCAAATACCATAAACTTTATTTTATTTCAAAATAAGGTTAACAGAAACCCGAAAGTTTTATTTAACATTTAGTTGTTTTTATTATTCTCCATTGTAAATATATGCAATTGCAATATTTATATATAATTATTATTCTATTTTTATCCGTTGTTATTTTATATTTGTTAAATATTTTAGGTAATAATGCAGTATAAAATATAATATACTAATTATATATTTATTTTATATTATTATAGATTTAATTATTATTTATTATTACATTTCTTTATGTCATCCATTTATCAAAAATGAAACGTTATAATATTTATCATTATTGTACCATGGAGCAGATTCAGCTTCTGATGCATATCCAAGCTTTAAATTTGTCCCTTATTCAATTTGTTTTATATTCTGATTTATGCAGTAGAAAATATAAAAAGAAAAACATTTATCAAAATATATCTTATGCACAAATAAAAAGGAAAGACTTATTCTAGATTTTTCTTTTTTTATTTGCACATTCGTATGCCAGTAATATAGTGCGCCAACGTCTGTATTTCTTTTACAGTACAGAGACAAGAATAAAATTGAAGAGTGTGAGTAATTTAGGTACACAAATAGATTTATGTAGGTAGATTTTTTTTTTTACAAAATTAAATCTTATTAGAAATTTTTAGAAATAAACTAAATGATAGTATGGATAATAATTATTCTGTCATTCATACAGTTATCGTTTGCGTTTAAAATCATTTAATTTATGGAGTAAATTTTCAATATAATTTTATATTGAAGCAGTCTCTTTCTAGCACCACAATTGCCTCCATTCTTAGCAACACTAACTAAGCTGTCACATGGATATTTAACGCAAGCATGGTTCGAGAAAGCGGTCCCTGTCCCACAAGCTCTCTCTTAGTGACGTCGATATAAAGGGATCAATCGAGCTTTGTCTTGACAGGGTCACCATAGAGCAGCTGATCTCTCAGTGACGCCACTACAAAGGGAACACATATCATTCTCCTGTGCGTATAAATCGGCAGTAACAACTTAGTGACACCATCTACTCCCTTTCAAGAAAAATATTACACTTCAAGAAGCATAGTGTCGAAACATTCTTTGTCACGGATTATGCAAAGTCCATTGCTAATCCTTACAAGATCAGGAATAACATCGTTACCATCATCACGGAGCCTCTCGTGACGGTGAACTGTTCATCATGGGATTAGGTCAATACAACTACATCGCTGCGTGTAAACATTGAATGCACTATTCCATCATATAAATGCAACATGTCAACACTGTAATTCTAAATAAACCATATTTAATGAAGCATACACACACTATATCTCTACAGCACTTCCAGTTAAGTCCTTCATAAGTATCCGTTTGGTGGACGGCAAATTATAATAAAGCTATCGAACATTTGGTTCTTCCACTAGATTCACTAAGGTGAATCCGAAGATTTAGGACCTCCCACTTCCCTGTGCAGTAACCGTTCACTAAGAATATCGCAACAAGAAGTATCCGGAGATTTAAGATATCCCACTTCTCTGCAGTGCAAGTTAACAACAACTTGGCAACCAAGGAAGGGATGGAACGAAATACCACTAATACTCTTAGAAAGAATATCGCATCAGCAAAGGAAGGCACACTTTGAAGTGCCTCACTATCACGATTACCCTCGAAGCTCGTTTTCAACCATAATATCAGGTAATTATATTGTGAACCCAGATGCAAGAATATCTTACCTGAGTCCAGTGACAGAGTTGGTTATTTTAAGTCAGATAGGTTCAATCGCAGGTTCAATTGCTGCTCCTTGAGCAAGCAAGGCTCGTATACGCAAACTACCACTCCTGGTCCATTCGCTTCATACTTCCTATTTATGATCTCCTGACAAATGTCATAGGCAATAATCTTCCTACATTCAGGATAGAAATGATTCCTTTCTCTACAATGAAATTGGTCCTCCTGAAGGTACTTCATATATGGTTCTACGCTCCAAATTGCGTGAATCCTATCATATCAAGAACAAGGCTAGACTAGCGCATGTGGGCTATTTTACCATGAAAAGACACTGACCACTGATAAAGCGAGACTGCAAAGAGTACAAGATTGCCAAGATTAGGAACCACATCCCACAGACAGAAGATAGATCATTGGTTGAGAACATTGTTATACTCCTTCACCACCCACAATAGCGTCCATATCTACCCTGGTACAATGAGCAATTAATCGGCCGATGGCATGCAAGGCGTGCTGAGGATGTTAAAAGACTCACCAAACCGGGGTCCTCGGGTTGAAAAACAGATGCAGGAGGGAAATGCGATATTCCAATAAAAACATAAATAAAACTATTGTAATGTTTAATAAAAATATGTTAAAAATAAATGAAGTAAATATTGTTTATACTAATAAATATTTTTCATAAAATTTATTAGAAAATTATAGGCAATTTGTAATATTTAGTTTCAAAGATTAATTTACCCGTAACAAGTTGTATGAATTATTAAATTATAGCACTTTTTACAGATTTCCAAAATAGTAATTTAATTTTTAAAACTACAAATTTTCAAGATATCGTTCAATGTAGCTCTTCTTTTCGTTAATCTTAAAATATTACAAGTATATGCGTGTTTAATTTGGCGCAAAATATGTATTTGTTTCATACATGCTAGAACACAATGCTCTTGACAATTCCTACCATTAATTAAGATTTTTAATTATTAAATAAATAATCATTTTTAAATATTATATTTGAAATAAACTAAGATAGATAAAAGTATTTTTCGATTGACATAAAACATCAAAGGGAAATCAAGCAATAAATAATAGATTTTTATATTTATATTTAATTGTCGAATTCGCAGTTACTGGTTAGGTAGGAGTAGGTAAGATAATGTTCTAATCTTCCAGTTTTGTTACTGATAAAATCTCATCAAATTATTCTCCAAATCATATTTTAAATACGCTGTTTTCCGCTAAAATGTGATTATTTACTGAAAAATACCTTGTAAGATAATTGTAATTTAACCATAAGAATTCATCACATTGTATAAAAAATATTGATATTATACTTACTTCTAGAAATAAAATCTTAAACAATACTAAATTTAAAAAGTCAGATATTTCGAAGTTAATAAAAATAGTAGGATTAATAGATCATTTATAATTTTAATCTTAGATAATTCATATTATTTTTAATTGATTTTTAATTACGAATATTATGGTAATAAGCTTAAAACAATTTAATCTAATTCAAAGTTATTAAAATTATAAAAAATGAAAAATAAGAACATGAAGTATAATTAATTGTATTAATTATATTATTAATTTTTTTTTATATTCTGAATATTACTAAATCAGAATACAATATGTATTATAGAATTTTATAAATATTTTAGATTTAAATTCATAAAAATGTTTAAAATATCATAATCGGTCGAATAACTGGATTAGCTAGAACCAATAATAGTCATTGATTGACGTAACTTATGAAGTAAATCACAATTAAAAGCAGATAATATACATATAAATATAATTCGAATGAAGGCAAAATTGAACTACATTCTTAAAAGAAACTATGATTTTTTAACACTTGTATTTTTAATTTTAGCAGATAAGTCTAAAAAAAAAATTGTTAATTATCTTAAAATCAAATATTTTCATCATCAATTATTTTATTATAAACAAATATTTTCTATTTTTATGGATTTATAATTTCTTAGATACTTCTATTTAAATCGATTTAAAAAATGCCTTAATATTATTTTTTATTCTAGTAGCTTTTTCCATGTACTTAGTATAAATAAATCATAATAAGTAATAAATTACTTAAGAAAGTGATTATACATATTTTAGTATAAAATTAAGATGTACCATATTCAGTATTATAAACCACTATATTCTGCTTTTGTTAAGTTCAATGTTCTATAATAAAAAATATATAAATACGTGTAGTAAAGCTATAATGAAGTGATAAAGACGTCGTAATGAAATATTTCATTCATATAATTATAATTCAAATGGCAAAATTTTACATTATTCCTAATGCATCAAAATTCTTTAAAAACTTAATTCAATTGTTCTTAAAATTACATTATCATTATTTTCATTTCATGAATTTATAATTTATTAGAATTAGTAATATTTCATTTATTTAATGTATTTTATGGATTTATAAGTACTAATGAAATTTGACATTTACTGCGCATGCAAGGATGGTGGTTCATTTTTATGCGATATTATTAATTAAATGCGTTTTGTTATTATGACGTGAAAAATTCTTATTCCCAATAAAAAGTTCTTTACATACTACTTAATTTTATAATAAATAAATTTAAGTTTCTCTTTTAGCTGTTATTCTATTTACAAATTAATGTAATACAATTCAATTTTTTATGGTTATAAATTATTTAAAAATTTTAAATAACAAGTGATGTCATTTGAACGAAAAGTGTATATAAATAGGAGCAGTATACGTAATTATATTTCTATCTAATTTGTTAGTTTGTGATTGAATTAAAGGAATAGCATCATATTTTCTATTCTGTACAACTTAATTGAATATTTAAAAAAATTAATTATATAAAATGTCAGATAGCAAAAATGATAAAGTGAAAGTTGATTTAGGGCTTTTAGAAGAAGATGACGAGTTTGAAGAGTTCCCAGCAGAAGGTATGTCAAACAATTTTATTATACCAGTTTTATTTTAAATATTAGTATATATTTCAATATATAAGTATTATAAATTCTTATATATTAAAAATTTCATTATAAAAACGAGCTTTTTGTGTAATTATAATTTTTATTTTGATAGATTTTTTTTTCTTTATACAGGAATAGTTTTGCAGACTGTTCTATATATGAATCATAAATAAAAAATCTTATTTTAAATATATTCATTTAAAATATTTATAACTGCTCTTTATTAAAAAATACAATTTTTTTTATATACAGATATTAATTAAATTATATCTAAAAAAGATATATTCATATGATAGATAGAATATTGTGATTAATTATTTTATTTTTTTCCTAAATTTTTTTAAAAAATGTTATTTTTATTTTAAAAATTTAAAAAATATTCCCTTTTAATCTTAATTATTAAAATTATTATAAATTTAATGTGTTGAAATTTTATGAGATTAAGGTTTATAAATTTATCTAACTATTTTATTAAATTACAAATTTTTAAATTTTTATATAGTTTTAATTAAAATCTGAATAGAAATATAATAAAAACAAAAAAATTGAAATTGGAATAAATAATAATCAAACTTATGTAAACAAATTAAGATATGAAATAAAATAAAATTGTAAAATATATAAAAATAGTCAATAAACCATTTATATATACTTGATTCAAAACAATTTTTTTTTAAGTTAATAGAAATTATAAAATTGAATAATTATTCACTACCTATTCATCATATATACAAATATTTCATTCCAATGTTTGAAAATGATAATATATTTATTATAATGTAACATCTATTAAATAATTATATTACCTTAATTATTAAAAAGAATATAAATATTGTCAAACTTGTTTTAATGAAGTTACAAAACTTTATATTAAATATGGAAATATTGTATGCAATAAGAATATGATTTAATTCTTTGATCATATTAATTATGTTCTATAATAAAAGGGTTAACAAAGGTAAGAAATTAATTTTCTTATATAAAATAAGATTACTTAGGATAGGTAAAATAACTAAGTGTTTATAAAAAATTATGGTATGAAATGTATCAAATTTTTATGAATACTAAAAAATATTTATCATAAATAGATTCATTAGATTTAGATTTTTAGATTTTTTTTTTAAACTATATAGTATATATTTGTTTTCAATAATTATTTCTAAAATATTAATTTTTTATTATTCATTCAGTATGCTTACCTCCAAAGTTATTATATAGTTCTGTTATTAGTTCATATCTGGTATAATCATATTTATAATGAAATGACATCATCATAAAAAATTTTTGTCACAAATTAGTTATTAAATTTTTACTTATATATATTAAAAATTGCTTTTATTTTATATATAATGTTTCATTATCATTAGCTTAAAGAATCTGCATTATAATGTTTACTTAGATATAATATAACATTGATTAATTTTATATCGGATAAAAATAAATTTATTAAGTAATTTAATTTTTAAATTATAGATTGGACAGCTAAGGATGAAGATAATGAAGATATAAGTGTGTGGGAAGACAATTGGGATGATGATGACGTTGAAGATGACTTCAACCAACAATTAAGGTATATTTGTATTTTTTTTCAAATTTGTAAAGGTTATATTCTCGAACATCTTAATATCCGGTATTTTTAATTGAAACTTTCAGAGAACGATACACTTGTAATTTGATTAAATTATATGCTATTTCTAATGTTTGAATTAACACTTCTAAATTATATTTTAAACTAAATTTAATTAAAATTTAAATCATAAAATTTAGATTTAAAATAGTAATAAATAATTGACCAAAAAATATGTAGAAAGGTATTTTTCAGCTTACAAGCAAATAATTAGAAACTAATAAATGAAAAATAAATTATATATGATATTAATTGTATACATTATTATTAAAAGATGAAATAAAATTAATTAAAACAACATCAAGTATATTAAACTTAAACCTTTTAAAAAAATATTTGTTCTGCATAAAAAGCAATGTCATAGATAAAAAACAAATTTTGTAATATTTTAATATTACATTAAAATATATATATTTTAAAAATTTATTATTTATTAACTTAAAAATTAATTTAACGAAATATTTTTAATTCAAAGAATGATTGAGCCTATAGAATTTATTTCATATTTATTCCTTAATATTCGTCTAACAAAGTATCTAGTATATTATAAGGTATTTAGTATTTTATTTTTATAAAGATTTATATTTACTTCTTTTATTTATACTTTAAAATGAATGAATACATATATTTTGTAACCAGACTCAGATATATTATATTATAAAAAAAAGTAATCCCAACAATACTTCTTTATAACCAATAAGTATAAAAATCTATATATATTTTTTTCAGAATGCAGTTGGAGAAACAAAGAGTACAATGTGAATTTGAAAAAGAAAATTAATTAAAAGGATGTTTTCGTGTGTGGTAAATGATATAAAAATGATCAAATTACACTACTACCTAATAATTGAATTGAAAATGTCATAAGAAATAAAATAAAATTAATAATATATTTATACTAAAGAAAATAATTTTTTAATACCACATAATAATTAAGAATATTTAAAAGTGAAATAAAGATATTTATGAATTTAGTAGACAAATCATTATAAAATTGTAGCCTTAAATAACGAAATTTAATATATAGAACATGCTTTGTAGTACATAAATATTAAGTTGTTTGAAGTCATATTTTCCACTTATTTTAATTTCATAGAGAATTTCATGATTTTTATGGAAAAACATTATTAAATATGTTTGAAATTTAAAATCAGTGCTTATTTTTTATAATATATAATGAGTATAACATATCTTATAATTTATTGAATTTATATAACTTAAAATTTATTTTTTTTTATATTCTATTGACTGCTAAATTTTTTTTTACAAGTAATTTTAATATCTATTTGTTTCTGGATTTATATACTATTATTAAACTTGCTTTTACAAGGTTTGTAATAATAACAAGGTCTTAATGTTACTAGTTAAATTGGTTGTTGGTTAAACAAAAAATTTATTCATGGTTTCATACTTACATTTAACTATTAAATCGCTCTTTATTTTTAAGATTATTTTTTTTTAATTTTATGATTAATTCTATTTTTTAAAGAATTTTTGTTAAAATTGACTATAGATAAAAGAAAATATCAAGAAATAAATGATGATTTACATTGATATATATATATCACTTTGTATGTATTTTTATTTAATTGAGCCTGTCACCAATGAAATTGAATAGCTGTTTAGAATTTATCAAGGTTTTATAGGATTAAAAGGTGAAGTATTTAGAATTTTATGTAGATCATAAATGCAGACTTGTATCAAAGCATTTTTATATAAAACTTATTTACAATAAACAACTTTTTATAGTTCTTTGTAAAAAACACTTATGTAAAATATGTATGCAAGTACAATAATTTGTAAATAATTCCTTTTCTTTTACTTAGATAAATAAATTTATCTTTTCATTTCAATTACATTAAATTTTCAAATAAGTATAGTATGTATTTTTATTATTTACAGAATAAAATAAAATAAACACTTACTAGCTTTTGATTACTTGTTAAATATATTTATTGTAACTTATATAATTTATTGTCATGTTTACTAGACACTATAATCTAAAACTATAGAAAATTTAATTATTTAAATAATAAAAATATATATCAGTTAATGATTTGAACAAAAAATTGATGTATATTATATAGGCACACACATTTCATTAATATACAAGTATTTTATTAGTGATATCAAACAAAATATTATACTTCTAATAACAAATTTATATTATAGCAACAATAATAAAGTATAAAAATTTTAATTCTTTCATTTGTTTTAAGTTACTAATATTTTGTTATAAAATTTAGAAAAATAAAACAAATTTTAGTTATTTATCATTAATTTTTATTAATATATTTGTAAAATATTTCATTTTTATGGATTTTATTTGAAATTAATACAATTGAAAATTTTCAAAGATTCTGCAACTTAAATTGCGCGCGTTAAAAAGACAATTAACCTAAACTTCTGTCTTTAGTATATTACGACAAACAGATTCATACAAAAATTAAATTTGTAAACAATTGTATTATAGAAATTAGTTTTTCAAATAAACGTTTAAAATATAACTTTTATATTGAAAATGTTTAGGTAAGAAATGTCAATTAAAACAAATAGACTTGATATAAAATTTAGTTGTATTACTTATATAACATAGGTTTTTATAACCAAATGATTTATCTCTAACGCGTAACCATACATTGCCGATTGCAGAGTTTAATTTAAGGAACTATATTGAAAATAAAATTAAATATTTGTTTGAATAATATGCATGAACACTGTAGTAAGACACTTGCTGTATTGTATGTTGCAAACAAAGACAATGTTTTTGATGAAAATACTTGCATCTATTGTTTATGTAGCAGAGCAGTGACAAGGTAATATATATATTAATTTGATAATGAAATAATAAATGATAACTTAAAAATAGAAGGTAAATATCTTCATTCTATTTCATATTCTAAGACTATTTTTATTTATATTTATTCAATATACTTAAAGAAATATGGATGATTCATAAATTTAAAATATTGCATATTTTATAGTAATCTTAATTTCTAATGTAATATATATAATTTAATAGTATAAGAATGTAACTAAAATTATATATGTACTTGGAAAAATAATTTAAACAATTTTTTATATTTGAACTCTTATTATATGTAGGAGAATCATAAATAAATTTATGAATACAATTTTAAAAATTGTCCAAAACCCATTACTCAAATAATATAATTTCAATGTTTACAAAGAAATTATAAAATTCTGTAGTTTAGTATAAATTGATATATTAATATTTTTTACACATATATACATATACAGTTTATTTCAAGTAATAAAAATGAGTTTTTAATAGTCAAATAATATACAATTCAAATTTAATGAACTGTGTATGTTAATTTGTATTTTTATAGATATATAATTAGAATAATTTTATACTAATATTATATACTATTATTTTTGCTCACTTAATTAGTAATAGAGAATCATTGATACTATTTTGTGATTTTATAAAAAATAAAGAATTCAATATACAAAAAATTGTTAAAACTTTAGATACTGCAAAGTTAGTAAAAATTTATTAAAAACTCTAGTTTTTTAAATAATGTAATTTAAAAGAAATAACTTACATTAAATATTGTATAATACAGTATCGTATTTAAAATAAAATGTTCAATCCAGATAATTTAAAATATTTTACAGGTATTCTATTTAAAGTATGAATATTAAATGTTTAGCGTTTTTAAATTTAAAATAAATAGAAATACAACAGTATTTATTACATTAATCAATCTGTGTATAAAGAGACTCTTGCCTGCATTAGCACATTTAAGTGTTGTATACTCGAATACCTTATGTTGACTGCATGTTTTAAAATAAAATGTTTAGTTAAACTTGAAATCACCAGTACCTCTATGATTTGTTACCATTTAATATAGACAGTTCTCTAAAAAATGAACTGTTTTTACTTAATATTGTCAAATAATTATATGAAATAGAATGTTGATTTATAATAAATCAGGGGTGTTATTTTAATAAATATTAGTAGCATTTTTAGGTAATACATTGACAGCATTTAGTTTGTATTGGCACTTTTCAGGAATGAGCAACAGCCAACCCATTTTGTTTTCCATTGAATCAATTTTTATAAAATCGGTAATTTATAACCGTATTTTAAAAGCAAATAAATCAATTGTAATTTAAAGTAACTTTTAAAATGAATTGTACTTTCAAATAGTTCAAAATTGCGAGAACCTTTCCAGAAAGTTAGACATCTGGGGAAAGTCCAAGTCATTAGACATCTGGCAAAGACGTTGCCTCTACGCATCTGGGAAAACCCAAGTTCTTAGTCATCTGCGGAAAAGTCTAACGACCGTTGGACATCAGATAAAAAGCCTAAAATGCACAGTCACAACTATTGCTTCTAGCACCACAATCGCCTTCGTTGTTGTCGCGTGGATATTTAAAGCAAGCACACCATGGGAAAGGTGCTAGTAAGCCACGCGTTACTCAGCCATGAGCTGTCACTCAGAAACACAGGCGCTCCCTTAATGGGGATACCATGGAAGGAATACGCGCTCTCTTACAGTGAAGGAGTCGCACTCTAACATTGGGGACGCCAAGGAAGTAAGAAGCTCTCTCAGCAAAGCCGCTACGGAAAGAATACTCATCAGTTTCGTGCAACTACTCAACGTCGAACCTCATACATAGTGCCTAAGCGTATGAAGCTGTTGGAGGACTCTCTCATACCCGGTGCCAACGCACAATTCCTCATGTTCAGTGCCACCTCACACTTCCTCAAGAATCCGATGCCAACGCACACCTGTTCGTACTCAGTGCCATCGCGCACTTCCTCAAGGCTCAGTGCCAACGCGCACTTTCTCAAAGAGGAGACCACAATCAGGTGACTACCACGTGGCACTACACGAAGAAGTGTCCAGAGATTTAAGACCTCACACTTCTCCGTCAAGCGCACCACGTTAAAAGGATCTGGAGATTTACGACCTCCTACCTCGCCATATAGTGCATACTACCAGCACGTGGAAACTATCAAGGAAAGGCAAGATCTCAACAATTCTCATCATCAACGTAGAATCTTTATAGTATAGTTATAAAATAAAACGCAACGCAGACGTGTTAAATACTGAATAGAAGCAGTACCCCTCCCACTTATCCACACTTCTCCCACCAGTAAACTAGTGGCGATAGTCTAATTCTAAACAGAAATATTTATAAATTAGACACCAAAAATAAAATTTGAAAATGAAGCTAAATCAGAATTATATAAAAAATTATTAAATATAAGCATATAAATATAAAAAATCATATAAATAAATAATTTAATAAAATATTTCATTCCCTACTGGCTACCAGAAAATTGCCAATTACAATGCTGCTACTAATAATCACTCGCTCCATGCTAATTTAAAAAATAGTAATTTTGTATAATAAATTGAATACACTTACGAAAATGGTACACGTTAAAGATATATAATGAATAGTTTTCGTTCTTTTTTATCATTTTGTCTTCTTTTTCACTTTTGTTTTTACTCTCTTCTTTCCTCCCGTGTTATATTAATTCTTCATAAAATAAATTGTGACGTACACTAACTTGTGGAAATTCTATAAAAACACGAAATAATTTTTAAATATATAATTGTCATGTAACTTTGAGACAAGTTCAAAGAGAATAGATGTCAATAATAAATGAGACCTACAGCCATACAATTTATTTATGAAAATCAATTTCAATCAATATAAACAGCTGAATTTGTGCAATATAATGAAGTAAATAATACCATATGAAACAACAACATAAAAAAATAATGTGTTTATTTTCAAACATTTTAATCCAAATGTACATTTTATAGCATTTCAAACCTTTAAAAAAATATGTAAATTATGCATTTATACTCATTATTTAAATTGTATATCTTATGCAGTAAGTTAAATTAATTTTATAATCTATCTAAGATAGTTTTATAATCAATATTTTTTATAGATACGATGATCCAAATGATTCCATGAACCAAACCAAATTGACTAGTCAGTATAAAAATATACTTTGTAATCATAAACAGAATATTTTTGAATGGTGTGCTTTAAAGGTAATATATATATATATATATATATATATATATATATTTAATATTTAATATTTTTATCTTACTATTATATTTTTATGTCGTATATTAATATATACAACTTTTGTTACTTAATTGGATGGGATTCTCATTTTATACTTTCAAATATACTACCTTATGTTTAGTTATTTTTAAATAATTATGATAGAATTGGAATGTGTTAGAATACAAAATATTCATGATTGCTGCCTCATATATACGTTGTGTAACACATACGTGAAGATAAAGCTTTAAATTCATTTTAATCATTACAGAAAAAATATTTTGGGGAAATGGGAGAAGTTGAAGCGGGGAACATTAATTAATCGAACTCCACATTAAACCATTTTATATAGTTATACCATTAAAAGCTTGTATAAATTGATCGAATTTTCAGTGCATTAAATTACTTTTATTAATAATAGCCTTGATTGTTTAAACTACCGCAAATGTGTGAAACGTCATGAATTCGTTATATACTAGAAATTTATAAATAAATTAATAAAATTATGAGTAAATTAAATATTTATTATTTAATGAATTTCAAAAGAGAAAAAAACAAGGGTTAATCAAATTATAAGTAAACAAATAATGTAAAAGTAAAACAATCTTTCATATTCATTTAAATAAAAAGATAGATTCAACAATTTTGGTGTGTTTTAATAGAAAATTTTATGTTGTGTAAGAAATCACAAAATTTGAATGTTTTAAATGAAGGTTTTTTAAGGAACTTTGAGTAGCAATCATAGTCCAGGTAAATATCGATAATTTAGATTAATATAAAATGGCGAATAAGAAAGTAATAGATAAATATTTAAATATTGAATTTAACATATAGTAAATTTATAATAAAGTTAGTGTAGCACACAGTAAAAAGTTATTCTTTTAATAAACTTAAATTAAATAACGTTATTTTGTTTATCTTACATTTTATATTTATAAAATTATATTTATTTTTATAATTAATGTTTATATTATTATTAATTATATATTTTTTTATAATTATTATTTAGTTTATATGATTATAATTAATTATTTATATAATTAATTAATTCATCATATATCTTCGATAACGGGTTAAAGATTTTAAATATGAAATTGTAAACTTAGTAAGGGTCCAAAGACAATTTTTTATAGAATAAATTTTGTAATCTTTATATTACAAATATAGTTTTATTGAATCACATTTTTCTAGTATCCTATTCATTATCCTTCGAAGAGTATTGTTTTAAAACTTTATATAATTAAAAATATTATTCGAAATATATTATTTATTTTTAATTTTAAATTTAATAAATCTATTTAATAAGTTGCAATCTTGATCGGTTGAAATGGCTCTTGAGAAATTTAAAAATACAACAAAATTTTTAATAGATTGACTTTAGCAATATTGAATATATTTTTTATAATATTACCAAACAAGATATTGATAAGTAATAATATATTATAAATATAAGTATTTTTATCGTTACTTTATATAAATATCTACTACTTCGTGTATTACACTTGTTTAATATTGTTACCAGATATATAAGTTATTACCTCTGCCAGATTTATCATATAATTTTTTTTTAATTGGTATTTACGTATTACTGTTTCCGTAAACTTAAATCTCGTTCTAAATTTCTGAAGTAACTTTAGTATGTATTATATTAAATATTTTAGATATTACTAAATATTCTATAATTGCTAATGTATGTATGTTAACAAATATGTAATTGCGTCGATGTTTTGCTATAAATTTTATCTTACAAATACTTATTTGAATTCGATTTATGTTGATAATATGTTATAGAACGTCTTCACGTGAAATATTTTTTATCCAATTACTTTCTTTACATTTACATTTCTTCGGTTTCATTAATGTTTTACTGTTTTATTAATTCAAATAATTTCTTATATATTCTTATAATATTTAATAATAAATTGTGATCTATTAGCTCGTTAAAAACAAGTAATATCAACAAATATTTATTGTCGCTTTTATTTCAAAATAATACAAAAAATAATATAGATAATTTTTGTTTGTAAGGATTTTTTAGTTCTATAGGTCTATAATTGTGCATTTGGGTATTTTTCATATTTTTCTGTCAAAAATGAAATATTTATAAAAATTTTTGAAAAATATTTGCAATTGTCCAAAAATATTACATATGTTTGTGAAGAGATAGTCAAACATTTATAATATGATTATACGTTGTTTTCAATATAAATTAATTGCTTTTAAATTACTTTAAAATGCAAGAATTTTCTACGATAATGAATTGAAATTAATATACACTTTGGAGAATTTTTATTTTAAAAACTTTGGATATTATTGATAAAGTTATTGCTATGTTAAAATCGTGTTTTTTATTTAAAAAATATAAAATGTATGAAAAAGGTTAAAAATAAATTTCTTTGAACTGTGTCCTCCTGAATAGTAATGATCAATGATAGAATTTTAACTTGATTTAAATTAATATTAAGAATATTATTAATCAATTGACAAGATATATTTAATAAATAAAATGTTATAAATAATGTACAAGTTTGCCAGAAGTTGTTACAATCAATTTGCAGCTAATATTTTATATTGTTACACATTTAAATGAATGTAAAGATTTGTTAACACTAATTTAAAGCAGAATTTTATTTTTAGTCATTATTTTTTCACTTACTACTCTTTTTTATTTTATATCTTTCATCTTATTCTTTGCGTATAACTATATATATTTTTTGTCATGTTTTGCGTATAAAATACTAAGGTCGTATATTTTGGGTATATGTCCTTTATTACTTCATTAAAAAAAAAAAAAAAAACTTTGGAAAATTTTTTTTTGTTTAATTTTTTAAGACAAGCTATTGTCTAATTGTATATAAAAATCTATTTCTATTTAAAATTTAGAAAGTAAAGTTTCTATAAAAATTATCAATTTTAAACAAAAGTACAGTGTTAATATTCCTAAAATGTATTGTATATATTAATGAAGAAAATACATATATATACCAACAATAATTTTTAAATATATCGAGTAATAGTTGGTAATTTCATTACCAAGTCCCAATTTCAGATAATAAATCAATTAAGTGGATTTTATGATTTTATAATTTTACTTTTAAATTTTCAAATATGTCAATTATCGTCAGTATATCATGTCAAGTTTATAATTTTATAATTTTACATATCTATTGCATATACATTGTATATGGATATTTCTACAAACCAATTATAATCTTTCATTTATGGTGAATTAATAAAAAATGTAACCGGAATTATTGTATAAACCTCTATATTATTGTTTGTATATATGAACTCATTACTTTATAGATATATAAGAAAATATCTCCTGTTTATGTATCCCAATATGAACTTGTGCATGTAATATAAAAATATTTAAATGTTTCTATAAATTTTATGTATTATAAATTTGTCTAATTTGTATTTCAGGAAAACATGAATCCTAGTTTATTTAAATCCTTTTTTAAACACGACACAGAAATATACATAAAAAAGATTTACATCTACGAGTTTGATTGTATAGTAACAATGTATTTAACATTGAAAGATTGTGTTTTTTCAAAAACTAGTTTAATTAAAGAATGTTCACAATTTATAGAAATTCAGAATCATAATAATGTATTTAATAAATTTAATATTTACTTAGAAGCAAAATCCACATTAGTCAATATGTCGAGTTTATGTACAACTTTTAAATCATTTATATTAAATGATAAAAATTTCATTTATTATTATTTAAAATCTTTACATAATAATGACAAAATATTAAAGTATAATTTATTAACAAGTAGAAATAGTTATCAATTATATCAGTTTGATATTTTAAAAAATTATAAACTTTTAAATTATTTTTCAATCATTGATTACTTGATACACAGTGTTTTAATTCAATTTCGATGGAACAATTTCTGGTTTTATAATGGAGAAGCTATTACATATTTAAGCTGGATTGTAAAATATAAGGATTATATTAATACCAATGATATATACAATTTTAGCAGAATTTCAAATATTATTAAAAATATTGTTCAAAAACAAATGGTAAGCTATAATTTTATTAATATTATATTATACAAATAACTAATAAATATCATTAATTATATATAAACCAATAATTAACATTAAAGATATTTTTCTTGAACTGATATACTTTATATATGAAAAGACACGTAATTTATAACGTAATATAATTTTCTGAAATAAAATTATTATAATATAATTTCTAAACATGATTTATTTTATTTACTAATAATTTTGGTAATATTTGATATTTTAATCTATTAATTTAACAATTTTTTAAAATTATTTATTCAAATAAAGATGTTGGTTTTCATTCCATTAATTTTTATATGAAGTCCACATTTCATATTAAATATTTTCCTACATAATTCGTCAGACATACCTACAATATAAATGATTTTCAAATATTTTAAAGATAATTTAGTATTTATTATTATCGAATAATAAATAATCAGAAGATTATATATTATTAGATCATTAGATCTAATGTAGATCATTAGGTCTAATGTAATCTACATCACTAATGAGTTTTTAAATTTAAAATAGAATTTTTGATAAATATGTAGATTCAAAATAAAAATTAGTATCATTTAAAATCAATGTTTTTCTTCCAGTAGAAGAAATTGATCAGAAATAGTTTGTAGTTATTTTGAAATAATTTTAAATAATGCAAAGAAGAGCAGTTAATTTACTGATTTAATAGTATGTGATATTACGTTATATATATATTAACATCTGTATTTGTGTTTTGTTTAAAACTATGTTATCTGCTGAATTCGTGTAGATGTCCTATTTTTAATATAATTTATTTAATACAAAGTAAGTTATATTTTCTTGTCAAACAATATTTGATGTTAGCTAATGAAATGGCTGATGTGTTATGACCTAGCACACGATGATTGAATATTAAGGGATATTATTAATCAATATATTTAAAGAAATAATAATTAAGATTCAAAAATTAACCTTGTATCTTTTAAACTTAGTTGAGGGAATATCAAGTAGATTTTCACATGTAGAAGAGGATTTCTTTATTAATTTTACGAGATGATGGAACAATCCAATTGCTTCAATAAATGTAGGGTTGTCTAGAAAAAAGAATGCAGCTTATAAAACAAAATGAGTTTTACATAGCTTTAGTTTCATATTAGGGTGACATAAGAAACATAACGATTAAACAAGCTTTTACGATTTTCTTTTTCGACTTCTTATACTTAATAGATATGTTAATCCGTGATTACTTAAAACAGTAAGTAATAAATTGTACTACAAGGAAAGACTTATTTGTAAATATTTTCAAATTTATTTTATTATAAAAGTAGTCTTGAAATAGCTTCCGGATATCTCATGCTTTACATTTAATTTGGCAATTCATTCAATAACTATACAACGTTAACATTTTAATAACAACATTTAAATAATTTTTTTATGTGAATGAACAGTATAAAAATGCGAAAAAATTTTCATGTAAGGTCAGTTTAAATAGAATAGTATTTTTTAATATTCATCATCATTCTCTAAATTAATGCTAAAGTTTATTTCATATCGTTCATCTTGACTGAAACCCATTTATTATCGATGGGTTCAAAGATAAATTGGCATAAAATTTAAAAAATTGTGATTACATGTAAATTTAAATACTATGTCATTACATTGTTTTGAAAGCGTTTTATAGCAGTATCCCTGCACTAGTTAAAGTTAAGGTGGTGTTGAAATATCACATTATTCATGCTAAAAGTAGTAATAAATAAGTTTGCTAATTGATATAATCATAGCTCCTTGCTTTTCATCGTATTAGTAAATTTCAAAGGTAAAACTTCTTGTATTGATTTATTCAACTACTTTTAATCAAGTTAATTATATTTTTTTATCGAATTTCAATTATTTATATAATTTTTGCTTCAATATTTTGCTAGCCTAATCATTAAAATACTAATTATACATGTTCATTTTCAGTAATTATGAAGAAATTGGATATGTTATTGAAACTGGGTTGTAATATCCATATTAGTAGTCCTTTATTAATAATCTATGTATCAATTATTATTTCATATTCATTCATAATTAATTTATTGTTTATAATTTATAATATAATCAAGTATTTAATATCTGCTTTTATTGTTTTATCTTACTTTTTGTACTATAAAATAAAAATATTGTATACGTTCAATTCTCCGTGAAATTACACAAGCTGAAATGGAGAAAAAGAAATTCGTTAATCATTATTTATACCTACATCTTTAATATTGTTTATTCATAACTATTATATTTTACATTTTTTATGTTACTGCCTTTTTAAAAAATTATTTTTATTATAAAATTATTGTTTTATTTAATGTATTTAAAACTGCATATTTTATAGATACAATTACAAGTAATTCAAAAGTGCAATTAATTTACAAATTTATTCTAGTCTTAATTTTTTTAATAAAAATAATTTTTTTTTTAAATTTTTTTTTTCAGAAAAAAGTGGAATCTGAAATTAACATAGTAAAAGAATTCGATAAATCAAGAAAATTTATTAATTCGAGTTTGTTATCTGCAAAATTCAAAATGTGTTATAAAAAATCAAAATTAAATTTTGTTATTGGTAAGTTTTCTAGATTATTAAAAATAAATTATGTTCATTATTGATTGTTGTATAAGTGAATTTCAGATACTTTTACGAATCAAACATTGGCATCTTTGCATGCCAATATGTGGTACTGTTTATGGCAAAGTCATCATCTTCAACAATATAATAATTGTCACACACAATTCAAACAATATCACAAACTAAATTTTCAAAATTTGCAAAAGGTACTTTAAAATTTTACATTTTCCTGTTGAGATATTTTATTTTAAACAAAAAAAAACAATTAAAAGTATCAAATACTTTGTAATAATTCCCTTTTTACGTTCAGAACGTAGCTTTATATGGTTTTTCTAATCAAATTTTAATATATAATAATTATATATTTGAACTACAAATCATAGTAAAATTCGAAACATATTTTAATATATTAAGGATAACTACTGTTCGAAACTGTTTGATTTTCTGGCTCGAGCTGCCAATGTTTCTATAGCTTTATAATAATGAGCCACTCTTCTTAGAGGATGCTTAGGTAAGGACTTAAGTGGAAGAGCTGTAGAAATATACTGTGTGTGCACTTCTTCGTTGAATGTATTATTATGATTTATTTATAATTACACTATTTTTGTATTGGATTTAATTAATGGAGGAGTGTATACTATGTTCTATCACAACGATGAAGTTGCCTGGAACTGATCTTGTGGTGAATATTTCACCAACACGAGATGCTCCTTTTGATGATGATGATGTTGCTAATATTGTACGGATTAGCAAGAATTGTAAATATTTAGTTGGATGTAGTATGGCTTATTTATGTAATTGAGGCCCTTAGTAATGCTGTAAGGTTTAGCAAGAGTCATGATAGTTATGTATACTCAATTGGAAGGACTGGCTTAATTATGTAATAGTTGTCGTCAATAGAGACTACTGGTATACTTCGTGATAAGTAGTGCTTCGATACCATGCATATTGTAGTCGAATATTTTCACATAATGCAGTCAGCACCGTTGACTGCTTGTTAACTATTGCGCACTGGAGAATGACGTGTATTCTTTCTGTAATGGCTTCACTGACAGAGAAAGAGAGAGACTGTTTTTTTCTTGCTGTCCTCACTTAAACAGCGATTATTTCATGGCATCCCCACTAAGAGAGAGAGGATAGCTCCTGAGTGACTCGCTCATGGCTGAATAGCGTGTCTTGATGCGTGTTTCCTTTAAATACAGCCTAATAACAGCCTAGTTAGTGCTGAAAAGAATGGATACGATTGTGCACTTTATTTTTTGGATGTAACGACTTTTTCCAGATGTCCAACGACCGTTGCACGTTTCTCCAGATGGCTAATACTCTTGGGCTTTCCCCAGATGTCTGGGTTATAAAAGTTATTAAACTTCATAAAATTTAAATAAATATATAAATACATATAAAATTAAATATATTTGCTTGCTTGTCATACTTATAGTATTAAATAGAAATTGCATTCAGTTGTACTTCAAGGTTATTATGATTTCTATTTAATACAGAGTTATAGGCATGTAATGTTTAATTAAGTATTATAACAAAAAAGTTGGGAATATTATATTCTACTCTATTGATATTACTATCTTAATAAGAGATTACTAATCAACATTGATTTTCTCTACTTTATCTGTATTATTATTTTTTTAATCTATAACATTTTTATAAATCTATAAAAAGTTTAAATAGTTAATTTGAGAAAATTTATATAAAAGTAATTGAAAGGTTTAATACTACATGAGTATTAGTATGAAAAATATTTTTTTAAATTATTTTCTCTTTAATCTTCATATTTAGAAAAACTTATTTTTATATAATATAATAATTGTATATTTATATATTTATGTAATTTATATATTCGAAATTTGATATCCCAAAGTTGATTTAATTATAATTTGTACAATGTTTAATTAAGTATTATAAAAAAATATAATAAATAAACTCTAATTAAATTAAACTATTACACAATATCTTAACTGTTTCAAATTGTATTCTAAGTTATAAGTAGACATATAATTAAATCGAAAATCATAGTAAAAATTAAAATAATTTAATGTCAATTATAACATGTTTCATATTATCTGTTTAAGGTATTTATTATATAATACAATACTATTTCATTTAAGTGACTATCATATTTAATCTATTAATTTTTCTAAGGTTTGATTATTGTAACCAATAAAATTACATAATTGTAAAAATATTTATCTACAGGTACATTCACTTACACTCATCGAAACGATAGAAAAATTATATAAATTAGAAATAGATGTAATTATGAAGATTATACTTACATCTATAAATAGTATACTACAAAATAAAATTTGTAGTTTTGATATGAAAGTATTCTGTACATTAATGGATTTTGAATATGATTCTAGATATTTTGCGAAAGATATTGAAAATTCCATTCCATTCTTTGAATACAGGTAAAATTTTCTAATATATTATAAGATAAAAAAATAATAATTGATACTATTTTTACAATAGATCTGAAAAGCTACATTCTATGGATTCATATCGAATATCAAAAATATTTACTTTAATGGGTTATTCTTACGGAAACAATATTAATGACTGTCGGTTTAAAGGAAAAGTGACAGATATGTTGAAATACATACCTGTTATAAATTTGAAGACAAAGGTAATGTTTAATTGGATTAGGTCATATATTAAAAAAAATTGTTTGATATGTTATGAATTGAATTTATGATTACTTTCGTATATATTATTTAAATAGAAATTTTATAAAGTAGAGCTACGTTAATTTTAATTAATTTAAAATTATGTTATATATATTGTACCTATACACAGCATAGAAATAATTTGTATTTTATATATACTGAAAACAAAATTCTTAGGGTGCTTATGATTTAGTTGGTTAATTGTTAGTTTAGTTAGTTAATTGTTGTTATTACGTATTACCTATGAATGAATGATTATAAAACATTCATAGGTGATTTTAAATTGTTAAATAAAGAAGTAAATTTAAATAAACATGTCTCTTGTAACTATTATTTTTTAATTTTTGTAAAGTAATTAATCTTTCATAAGTTTCTGCCACTATGGACATACTAAAACTTTTTGAAGATTAATATAAAAATTATAAAATATTATGCTTGAATTCTAAGCGACATAAGGTACTATTATGACTTAGAAAATGTTATTATTCATATTCTTTGAATAGTCTTAGGTCTATTACAATACTAAATAGCCATTTCACGCAGTTTAAATTGATGTTGATTTGAATAAGAATAATTTATTAGGTATAATGAATACATGTACGTTTTTTTTTATATAAAAGTCAATTCATTTCTGGGAAAATTTAACACAGATCTTCAATCTTACGTTCGCAAATCACATTTATATAAAATATCTTTCTGTATCTCAGTGTAGAATTAAGTGAAAAGAAATATTTTAGTAGGGAAGGTAATAGTTTAAAAATGTTTAATATCATGAGTTATCCATAATAGAACTGACTTCGAATATATGTCTACAGAATTTTAGAACAATATCCTACTTTTGCTTCAAGTAGTTATATACTGTTCGCTTGTCTCCACAAAGCCATTAAATTTTACGTCAGTGAGTTGTAAAATATTTTTATAGATAAATACAAAACACAGTCTTTCACGTGATTGTTATAAGCTGATATCAATCCAGAAATGGCATAAGTAACAGAAAAAACTTGAGAAAATTTGTGTAAACGTCCATGAAAATATTATCATTTTTATACTTTGAATATTTAACCTCATGTAAGGATATTTGACAGCTGTATATTACATATTCAAAAAGATTGGCCATTATAAAGTCTCATATATATATTAAATTTTATAATTATGGACTTTTACGGATTGAAGCAGTTAAAGGCGAAATACAAAAGTAGGAGAGGTATAAGCTCCCAGACATTTACGATGTAAACACAATTCAGCGAATTCGGGAAATTTCACTACGCTGAATACTCGAATATTAAATTATAATTCCGAATAGTAATGCCGATGAACCTTCCAAGGCTATATCCTACTGACGTCACAACAATGATCGGCATAGCAACAGACACCGATGCGCTGCCGGCGTCGCAAGCTCGTACGAGAATATTTAAAAGCAGTGTTTGACGCACATCTTCCTTGTAGTGCAAATACTAATCATACAGTCTCCACGACGGGTTCACTATTCTACCTGCAAGCGGTACCACTACAGGCATTATTTACTGCAACTACTCACGTACATCAAGCCATTCAGGGAACCAATAGTGACGCCACAACTATACCGGCGGCCCAATGCCCACGTAAGCAACGCAGACAACCGTTCCTTACAACCACAACTATGGCGGCGGCTCAGCGCCCACGTAAGTAAAGCACACTACCGCTACATACACCACACCTATACGGGCGGACTTCACGCCCGCGTAAGCAGCGATGCAACACGGACGTCCTCCCTACCGCACAGACAGCAGCGGCGCTTACGCTACACCGGCGGCTAAGGTAGTATCGTCTCACTCGCCCCTCGAGTGCGCGTCTACTACTACAGCGTTTCGTTTGTAAAGGGAAGAGATCGCACCTTACTCTACCGAGAGTACACACACTCTCACCATCACGTAAAACAATTGAAGAAATTTCACCACCAAATTCACCCACGCCATCCGTTCATACACTTATGACCATTAACTAATTGTTATATATACTATATTTAATAAAATGAAAGACAAGGAATACTACAAATAGTAGTGAATAATTACATTGCCCCTTCCACTTGCCACAAACACCTCTACCCACCATCAAAAGGAGGTTTTTTAGTCTGATTCCAGTCAGGATTATATATATATTATATAACACTGTCTGTAATAAATAATCCTTAAAAAATAAATCAACCGATATGAAGAAATAGTCTTTCAAGAAAAGCTCGCTCTAATATCAACTTAATGTAAATATTATATAAAATGAGTGCACCACGCGATATAGAAATAAGTAATCATGATTATTTCTAGTATATATATATATATATATATATATATATATTGGAATGTTAAAATACCATGAATAGTGTACATTGTCTTTGAATAGTAAATTTTAAATTTAAATAGTTTTAAATAGTGCACCTAAATCTACTAGGACATCCGAATCATGAAAAGTTGGATATTGAGAACGTTTTAATCATTGCTATATATAGAGCACGATTTTGTCGTAAAACATACTAATTCTATTATAAAGTTATGCAAATATGAATTTGGAACTCCTAAGGAGTTAGTTCCTTCCGTGTTTTCATTGTGTATTTTAAAATCAATATAAATTTTTTTCTTCCTAAACCTAGTTCATATTCATATTTCATTGTTTTCAGTAAAATTTTACATATACAAATGTTTTATACAATTTTATTGTATTTTGATAATGTTTTTATTAAAAGTTTTATTTCTAAGTAGTATCTTATATATCTATGACATGAATAAAAATTAATTTTACAGGACAAAACAATTAAAAATAGTAAAAATGAAATTAAAACAACTTGTAATACTTCTAATAACTGTATATATAATTCTAACTCAGCTATAGATAAAGATAATCGTAAGCATATAAAATTAAAATGTAAGGAAGTTAAATATTCAAATATTCAAACAGATTTATATTATAACGATAAAGAAAATTATAAGCATAAGGAGTTGCTTCAATTTAACAGTAATTCGGCAGTTGATTTACAACATAATTCAGTGTTTAAAAAATATTGGTTGAAACGATATCAGCTTTTCAGTAAGTTCGATGATGGAATACAATTGGATTATGGTAAGTGATTATTTGTAATATATTCTGAAATACAAATCATTAAGTACTAACATAAATAAAAACTTTTTAAATTCATAATTACGAATATACTACTATTATGATACTATATTACTATAAGATCTGAGTATGGATATGTATAAGTACTTGTGGGTATATGAGTAATACGTAATACAAATATATAAATACATATATATATATATTTATGTATTTATGGAAATGGACCTACACAATGTAAGATGGAATCATCCATGTTGTCTGTTTTAATTCAAAGTTTTATTTGTTTATAATTAAATGTACTAAATAATTTTTTGTTATCTGTTTTAACGATGATTCTTTTGCTGTAAAATTCAGAAATTAGGGAAATTAGAAAAAAAAATAATACAAAATATACTAAGAAAAAAATAGCATATTAATATATTTTAAGATATAAACTTTTTCTAAAAATGAAATTAAAAGTATAGATATTCGTGATGATAAGTGATAGTGATAGACTTAGAACGACATTTAATAAAAATGTTTTAACACTATCGGTAGATGTAATGTAAAAATAATTTAAAAATAAAGTTTAAACGCAACCACACGTGTAAATAGTTAATATACAACAGAATATAATATATATCTCAACATACATAATTTGAATAAAATGGTAAAATTCATTGAATGATTAAGTTATACTAAAGATATACAAAATAAATTGGATGTAAGAGACAAATGAATACAATTAGTAATATAATACCAATATGTATTTAAGTAACAAAATAATAGAAAAAAAGTAACACATTATAGCAATTCAATCAAACAAGAATCTAATAGATGGTATTGCAAGAATAATTATAAAAATCAGGAATAATGAATTTCGAATACTGAATAACTATTCATTCACGTCGATGAAGTACTAATGAATAATGGATAGTAGTTGGAAATATTAAAAAAAGAATACTCAAGTTATATATATAATAATAATAAATACAAAAATGAATATAATAAAATATAGTGCTGTTAATAATAGTCATAATCCAAACATTCAATTAGCATAAAATTTAAATATGAAAAAATATATCAAAAATAATCAAAAAATAGTCAAAGGTCATAGAATGAAAAATACGAACTGAGCACAATATTTTAATCACGAAAACGATTTTAAAAAGTATACCACGATAGTGTTAAGCTTATACACATCCATCTAAAACAATTTTATTTAAATAATTCTTTATTCTCTATATATTTTATCAAAATAACTTAGTAAATATTTGAAATCTTTTTATTAATTACAAATTTCAGAAAACTAATAATAAAATAAGTTAGTACAAAATATAAAAAATTAAAAAAAAAATTCATTTAACTGATAAAGCTGTGATATTAGTAAAATAAAAAACATTATTATTAAGTTAAAGGTTAAACGAATCTAAGATTATAGATAGATAATAGAAAGATAGTAGAAAAATGCATATTTTTGCGAATAATTAATCTTGATGAAAATAATATAATCTATATATTCGTATTAACTTTATTGTGATAAACTTATACTTTATTATAGAGTATTACAGACGTACATTCGAATAGTATGCATTTTTTTTTATTAATTAAGTTCTTAAGAAGAATGTTTCGCATACTATCACAACCAAAATTAACTGCTTTAAAATGATTTGTCATTTATTAAATATTAATAATATTTATTTAAATTAAAGAAATTAACAAACTCCTTCAAGGGTTAACAAGATATTATATTTAAATTTTGGCATATTGGGATCGATTATAAGAAATAATAGAAAATTTTTAGATAAAGGTATAGGAATGATTTTATAAATAATCTATAATCAATTAATTTTATCTAAATTCTTAGTTATATTTAAATTAATGCACAAGTAATTAATTGAAAAATAAAGAAAAACAAAAATTTAACATTTACTATTAAATCCCATCAAAGCAAGGAATGTTAAGAATATAATTTTAATTAAAATATGTAGATATATATCTTTTACAATATAAATTCCAATAAGTTATGATTAAAAATTAAAAAAATTGTATTTATAATTTACAGAAAGTTGGTTTTCCGTTACACCAGAAAAAATAGCAAAACATATAGCTAAGAGATGTAGATGTGATATATTAATTGATGCTTTCAGTGGAGCTGGTGGTAACTCGATCCATTTTACATCTACTTGTCAAATAGGTAAATTTTAATTTAAATGAAACGTTGAATTATTATGATTTAATTACGTATAATATATTTAATATATTAATTAATTATGCTAAAAGTAATATTAAAATATACAACCATTACAAAAAAAATTTTTATAATTTTCATTTACGTTTAACATGTTTAATTACATTATTTTGCATATAGTAGAATAAATTATAAAATAATATCAACTTCATTTTTCTACGGTGTTTCTGATTTTAAATGAAATAATATACTTATTTATTATAAATTATTATCTAATAATAGAGATTTCGACAAAATATCAATAATTAAGTAAATTTCAGCAAATAGCGAAAAAAATGGTTCAGTAAAGTAATAGCAAAAGCATTGCATTTTATTAACAAAAAAAAATTAAATTAGACTTATTGATAGTAATTTATATTTTTATTGAGATATCTATCCATTCATTATGTACTTTGATAATGCATTTTCTGCTTAAAATCTTTTATATTAGTAATTCAAAAGTATCTATCTACAAGAAAATATATAATTACTAAATAATTAAAAAAAGATTATCTAATAAAATAATATGTACTGTATTAATTGAATGAAATTTTTTTGAAATTGCCAAATTATAGCCACTCTTTATAAATCCTTGATTATCATCATCGTTGTTAAAGAACTTATGTATTTTTCTACTTGAAAATATCTTATATAATCTTCTAAAGCTACTGACTTTTTTGTAAGTATTATTGTGATCCACTAAATTTTATCATATTTTGCATCGTTTAATAACATTCTTATAGTTAATTTATTTTTTGTACCATTTTCTTAATAGTTATCAACAACTTAGTAAATCTCTTAAAATGTATATATAAATCTTAAAGGCAAAATTCTTAATAAATACCAATTTGCATTACCAAAATATAAAATAATAATGAACAATGGAACTGTACAAAAGAGACAGTTTGTTTAAAAAAAGTTTGAAATCTATCAAAAGAAAACAAAATAGAAATAGTCAAGATCGATAATACCTTTTTCAAGCCTTTTTTTCTATTATAAGCTTATTAAAGTTTTTAAATTTGTCATACTTAATAATAAATAAATAAGTTATGCACATTATTATTTGTAATCAATACAAAGTTCTTTAAATAATTCTAATGACAATTAAAAACTATATGAACTTTTCAAATTTATAATAAAAATTAAATAATAGTTTCTACGAATAATCTCATTAGAATAATTATGTTGTTAATTGTTTAAAAGTAAATAAATTTTTTAATTAATAATATTACAGTACAACAAGCATTTTGCAACTACAGTAAAGACCAATGCAGTCTTTTATTTTTCTTATTTATTACTTTTTCATAAAATTTGATGCAACGATCGTGTATAATATCTAATATATCTCAGCTAATTTAGTTTTATTCATTTTATTCAACTCCATCCTTCAATATTTTATGGAGGGATATATCTTATAGTATACTTTCTGAAAAATTTTATATTGATTTACTGAAATTAATACGAAATACATCCCATTCTAAATCTTATAATAATACTTTTATAAAAAACATGACGCAATAATTTAACTTTATACATGAATTTATACAAAATTGAATTTTTGAAAATATAGTAGTATAACTTATTTTTAAATTTAGTATGTTTCAAAGTATGCGATAACTGAATTTGATAATCATTATATAAAGACATAAAATATAAGTAAAAAAAATTATAGTACTAGTTTTTTTATCAATCGTTTTATGATTACAGCTATTAAACTCAAATTCGTGATGTACGTTAGGTTGATAATATATTAATTTTTTATAATAAATTTTAAACTTATATATATTAAAGTATTGTAAAATATTGCTTTATGGAGAGAGAGAGAGAGAGAGAGAGAGAGAGAAATAAAATTGTACTCTTAAAAAGGTTGTGGTCATTAAATTAAATATTTTTCTTTTACAGTTTATGCTATAGATATTGATCCTCAAAAAATTGCAATGACTAAACATAATGCCCAAATTTACAACGTCAATGATAAAATAGAATATATTTTGGGAGATTATTTTTGTTTGGTTGACAAATTAATTGGTGATGTAGTATTTTTGAGCCCTCCGTGGGGAGGACCATCTTATATTAACAATAATGTTTATGACATTAGAAATATTATGAGCCCAATAGGAGGATTAAAATTACTTGAAATATCGAAGATTATTTCTAATAATATTGCATTCTATTTACCAAAAAATATAAATATTTTGGAGGTATAGTACCAATTAATTTTTTAAAGGTAATCTGAAAAGTCAATGGAAAATATCAGAAATGCTATTTCTAATTTATGTTATTATAATTCTTCGATATCATTAATAAGGTTTTTTTTTTATTTAGTTACATAATCAATATTACTTTTATTTAAAATCAATAAATTATGGATTGTTTCAAAGAATAAAAGAATTACAATTTATATTTCAATTTATAAAAACTTGTAATTTATTCAAATGCTACATAGAAGTTTGAAATAGAAAACATATTTTGTCACGTTTATAATATGAAAATCAAAATAGTTAAATGATGAAGTTTTCAATAAGATAAAGTTTTCAGTTTTTTTTACAATCAATAAAAAATGTGAATAAATTAAATTGATACGATATTTAGAAATATTTTAGTGCAATCTGGCTTGTTTTGTAAATCAAAATAAGACTGTATATCTTTCTTACAAGCAAGAAAACGATCACATTTATTAAAGTAAATGGTATTTTTTCATACAAATAATAAATAATAAAAACCAATGATAGTAAATAAATCTTTTAACAAGTATTTATTTCTATTAATAAATAAAAAAGTGCATACATGACCATATAAATATAGTAATAAGATTACGTTTTTATAAATTCTGAATAATTTAAATACTGTTGATTCATTAGTAAAAGAATAAAATATTTTATAATATGAAATTTAATAGAAATATTTTTAAAAAACTTTAAAAAATTGTATTTCTTTCAATTTATATAGACTTTTCAGATTATCTGCATATGATTTTTTAATAATATAAAGAAAATACAAATTTAAAAATTCTATTTTTCAGTTAGTTACAGCTGGGGGTCCAGGATCAAAAATAGAAGTTGAACAAAATTTTATTAATAATAAATTAGTTGCAATAACTGCATATTATGGAAATTTATTAAAATAAACATGACCGTTGTAAAAATAGACAACCTTAATTTTAAAAATTTCTTTTTTACTCTACTCCATTGATTTATTTTACATGGCATTTATGACATTTATATATTTTTTATGTATTTTCAATCATATTTTTATAATTGTGACTAAGTTAAATATTATTAATAAAACATATTTAAATTATTATTAGAATATGCACACACACACATGCACACACACACACACAGAGAGAGACACGTGTATATATATACAAAATTTATAAAAAATAGAATATTGATACAATGTTATACTATGTGTAAAAGTAATGCGGTTTCTTCAGCTATCTCTGGTTATATTTCCAAATCCAAGAATGATTTTTTTTAATACATGTTAAATACAGACGTAGATATAAATAAGCTATAAATAAATAAACATAGCAAAACTATTATCCAATGAGTGCTATATATTTAAGTCAGCAAAATGCTTTTTAATTCTTTAATTTCAAAATATATTTATTGACAAAGATTTAAAAAAATTAGTATAATAGAATAGCAAAATCAACAAAAAATATATTAAAGATACTATTTTCTCAATTGTTTCAAGAGAATATTTCCAAATATCTTCTATAGTACAGAAAATAATTTGCATAAACCGAACAAAATGATGTAAAATAAGTAATCACAGGACTACTGAAATTTACATATTTTTTAATGAAAAGAAAAATTTAATAAAAATAATAAAATTGAAATTGTATTTAGAAAAAAAGTACACATTTGAAAATAACTCGAAATATTAATTTGATATGAAAAGCAAAAATAAGTAAATATATAAATGTAGATGAAAACATTAAGAAGATTGTAACAATGAATTATAAAAATATCAAATTTTAATAAATTTTTAGAAACTAATAATGAATTATGGAAAAAATAGATTTAATTAATCGAACTACTTTTTCTTGAATGAAATATGGAAAATTAGAACGTAATTCAATCTGTTTTACTTTCATACATGATTTGATACGTATTACTATTTTATATTTGTAAATTTAATAAATAAGACGTACATTGAAAAATTTAACAGCCAATGCACTATTGATAATATACCTAATAATACACAAAATTAAAGTACGATAACCAAATTAAAACAAAAATTATAAAGTGATCTAACTTCTCAGTACAAGCATTATTTTCGAAAAAATATAATTATAACAAATGTTAGAATGCGTAATATACAAAATTATAAATAAAAAACTAGTTATATACCAACCTTGTTGTATTTCTTAATGATAAGAAATCATACAAAATTTCTTAGAGGAAGCAAATTTTGCTAGCCTATATCTGACTATCTGATTTACTAAGTGAAAATGTATTCAAATAAACTATAAATGTCTCGCGTCTTATTAAAACAATCAGAATTTATAACTGAACAATTGAAAAACAATCCATTTGAATGATACATATAAGATATTATAAGATGAATCTAAGATAACAAGTATTTGTTGGTTGATATCATAGATATCATATTTAATAGATAGATAAGTTATTCAACATACAAAGTATATTTTGAATTAGAAGGTTTTACAAAGAATATTTTTTTAATTCTATAGCTATTTCTCTTTATGAAATTCTAACAAGTAATTTTAATAAAATTTTTGCTTAATATTTAATAATTGTATAATGAATTTTTTTATACAGTATCACACTGGGATGATTACATATGTTTTCATTATTTTATTTTATCATTTTATTAAGATCGTAATATAATATAATAGTTGACAAACAATATAAAACTTTTATAATAAAAAATTATTTAGCAAAATGATTGTTCATTGAATTTTTATTATTAAGCATATAATTTTATCAAGTTATCGGAATTTATATACTTAAATAAATCCTTAAAAAACTAAAATATATACTTAAGTGCTTTTATAAATTATTGTTATAAAATTGAATTTTTAACATTGAGTTCTTACTTTACTATTATTTATACAGTTAACTAAGTTAAAAAGATATTGATATAATTTACATAATTAATTCTATTTTATACTTTATTTAAAACAAATGTAGTAACAAAATTTTAATAGTGAGTATATAAACAAGAATAAATTTTCATGTACCATTAAAACATTAATAAATAAAGAAGTTTTCAAGTAAAAAATAAAATTAATTGAAAATCTAATATTCATCAATGCAAAATAAAACCATTATATTACTATTAAGTATACTAGAATTTAAATTATAAAATTAAAAAAAAATCGAAGTAATTTGTAGAATTTAAGGATAAAAATATAACTTTTATATTCTTTTTATTGTAAAATATTTCTTGTACATAATAAATACATTATACTTTAAATGGGTCTGCTTATCATTATTAAATCCTAACTAGTACTATGTGTATATCACTATTTTAATATATAAAACACCGAAAGTTTCATTTACTATAAAATTTACTTTTCTTTTTATCTACCGCTACAAGATGTTTATATATTTTTAGAAAAAGTGAAAACTCACTATTTTATTCTTAGTGACACAAGTGGGGAAAATTTATTGATTGGATGATAATAAAATAAAAGTAAATATAGTAGAAATAGAAGAGAGAGGAGAGAGAGAAAGTTAAGAAAAACAAACTATTATTTACGTGCCCTCAAAATTATATTTACACAGTTTAATTATATATTTTCAGCAACTGCTGAGGTACGCATTGATCTTAATTCATTAATATTATACACATCCTCTAATTAGTATATCTGCTCTTATCGTTCGATTTTTTTTCTTTATATTTTTTCGTAAAATAAAAAACTAACAGATCTCAATTCTTTTCGGAATAATCCTTTACTTTTATTGAAGAGTTTGTTCCAAATATTGCATATATCAATAAAGGATTTCAAATAATTCTCAATCTATTTTTAAACAAAAATAAAAATAGATTATTCAGTTAAATCATTATGAAAATTTATTTATCTCAATATAAATATATATAGTATCAGTTTTATAGTTTATATTTTAAACGGAAAGCTGTACATTAAACAATAAAATTTCATCGATAAAATCAATAGGAATCTTATAGTTAATTTTAACTAATCTAAAAAAAAAATAGAGTAATTTCTTGGTATTGCACATCTGTTCACAGTTCATTTATTTTATATGTAAAATATCAAATTCGTGCTTCCTGTCCACATATTACGTTTTTACTTGCAAACTAGTAGTCAACCATACATATATAAGTTTTAATATATTAAATTATTAATTAAACGAAAAATAATATTACATGAAAATTAATACAGATTAATTATATAGTGTAAATCATTAAAAATTAAGAATACTAAATAATTACCGAATAATATTTTTTATAGAATAATATAGTATATTATCAATTATATATAATGTATGTATGTTAAAATGTACAGAGGTGAACGCTGATAATTTTAGTATATTATTTTTAACATAGCATAGTTATGTATAAGTACGCTTTCCTCCACATTTAACTGAGAATAATTTCTTACTAATGCACGCTCCCAGCTTAGCTGTTAGGTTCTGCTCACTGAATTTTATTCTCTCCCTACGCACAAACAAAACATCATCTAAACTCTATCACTTGTTTTGTGTAATGTATGTTGTCTCCTAAATTTTTTTACCTTTACTTTTTACTGTTCTTTATGTCCATTTTTATTATTATAAAATATTTCTTTATAAAATTTAACATCAAATCTTTTAAGCCCGTCAAAAAAGTTGGCCAAACTCATAATTTCTTATTTATAATTGAATTTATTTTTTATTTTTAATTTAATAATTCAAAATAAAAAATAAAAATTAATGTCGATGTTATTTAAATTTTCATCTTTTAAATAAAGGATCTTGAGATTCGAAAACATTAATTATATAGAGCATATGTAAAAACGGTTACATACATATTATATTATTAAAATAATAAAAATTTAATACATGACTTTCAATACGTATGATATAATTTATATACTTATATATCTTATTTGAAAAAAATTTTTAATATTTTTGTTTTTTTTTAATTAATATTTTATAAATATTTTATTTATCTGGTTAACAATAAATGTGAATTAGAAATATAATGTAAATTGGATTCAAATCAGAGATCAAATTAGAAAAATAACATACGGAAACATATATATATATATATATTCCATATAATTATTACTGGTACAAAATTTCGGGTGTATACAAATCGAATTATAATGATAGAGCATAAATATTGTATACTGTTTGTAATAAATAATGAATGCCAGTAGACAATTTTGAGTTTGTCTACTAAATATTTTATCAATTCTAATTTTACTTAAAATTTTAAATCCAGTAATATGTATTTAGTTTGTATTCCAGTAATGTATTTATATTTTTATAAATTTCGAAATATAAAACATTCCATTTATGGATAATTATTATTATATGTTAAAAATGTATCACAAAACACTAGAATGTGTAATAAAAAAATAATAAAGAACAAAACAAAATAAGGCAAGTATGTTACCATTAACTGGGTTATATGAAACCCACGATCGAACATCCGACGGACTTTTTAGCTCTTTGAAAGATGCAATTTTTTTAGAGACTAAATATATATCTTTTGAATATTCTTCGATGGTGCTATTAATAAAATTAATATTTTAAATGAAAGAATTTAAATGAATGATTGTATAATTTTGATTTTTTAACAAAAAATGTTTAATTACTATAAGAAATTGATATTGCTTCATCTTTATAAAGATTTCACCAATTCCCTTCAATATTTCACGAATTATTGATATACATTACAGACTGAATGACATTTATAAAAATTTTCTAATAACACTAAGAAGAAAAGAGACTTGCATAATATTAATAAGGAATGCTATAATATTTATTATTTATCAAACCCAACCAATTTTTTAATAAAATTAAATCTTGTCAATAATGTATTATTACAATTTTTATATATAATTTTTAGCTGTATTTGATTAAAAAACAAAAAAAAATGTCTACATGAATATATAAGAGACAAGATTGTACAATCCAAAAAGTAAGATAGAATGGTTAAAAAATATAAATATTCTTGACAATTTTGAAATAATATTCATATATTTTTATATTTTTGACAATTCTACACATTAATAAAATTAAGCGAGTCTTCAGTTTTTGTTAATTTTATTAGCAGAATCAGAAATATTAGTAAAATGAATTTTTTTATTTTTTTAAATTAAAGAATTATTAATATATTTATATTCACATTTATATTTACCATATAAAAAATTGTTTATCTACTATTTTCAATTGTTGTTAAGCATAGTATGATCAAATACATTAGAAATTCATTTTATTTGAAATCATTGTCTACACAAATGTTTTTTGAATTTTCATAAAATTTACTATTTTCTATTTTTAGAATTTATTATATAAATAATATTTCTTAGCATTTGTTAACATTGTATTCTTAGAAAATTATTTGAAAAATACTTTATAATGTTATTAATGTAATAATATAATAATTTTAATTAATATATTAAAATTTTATAGAATATTTATAAATATTTTATATAATACTATTATCATAATCTAGATAAATAATATAAAATTGTAATTATTCTACTGAAAAAATTTTTTTTCAATCTCTCATTTTAGATTTTGTGAAAAATACTATTATTAGATAAAATTATTAGATTATAATATAGATAATATTATTAGATAAAATATTAAAGATAAAATACATTTTAATCATTATAAATGAAAATTACTTCATTTTAAAAAATTCAATTTTTTAATCTATTTTTACATTTTTTTGAACTAATATTTAGAAGAACAATATTTTTATTTAACAAGATTTTACATTTTAATGAAAACAGAAATTTAATCTTATTTAACTAACTATGAAAATAAGCTGATCTTAATATTTGGTTAAATAATTATTAAATAAAGTATCATTGTAAATATTTAATGATATACTTTATTGATTTAATTTAAAAATTAACGAGTCTTCTTTAAAATTATGAGTATTAAACATTAGGAAATCATCCAAAATAAATTGCTCAAATGTTTTATGTTTTGTAAAATTTAAACAGTAGATTTTATTTTGTATATGCAAAAACTTTACATTTTATACATTATATTCCTAATATTGTAATACATCAATTATAATTACTACATTTACAATTATTTATAAATTACGAAAAGCTTAAATACAATTAGATTTATCAAATATTAGTTCTTTTAAGAACACTTAGCTATATTTATTTTGTTTGAATAAAATATTACAAAAAATATATAAATTACAACATTATTTGTTATTTATGGGAATATAAAAAGTGAAATATAAATTTGTTTCCAAGTATTTTCATTTATAAAATATACATAAGTATAATAGAATGAAAATAAAAAATATATATAAAAAGTAAAATAATTAAATTATGTATAAAAACAGTGATCATGTACTTTTATATATTATTTTATATTTTTATATCGTTTTTCAATTAATTTAAACTTTTGTTTAATAATTTTGAAAGTAACACAAACAACATGCAGATTAAAGAAAAGTATTTGAAGTTTGTGATGATGTTAAAATCATGATATCCCTTTATTTTTTTATTAAAAAATCATTCATTTTACTATACAAGATATTTGTAATGCAAAATAAAGTAATGGTATTTAATAAATAATAAATTATTATCTATAAAATTCATTTTTAAAGGAGCAGTTAGTGTAAAAAAATGAATTTTATTTTATTAATACTCTAAATGTTAAAATAATATAAAATTATGTAAAGAACGTATAATTAATCAATAAATACTTTATTAATTAATTATTTTTAAAGATTAGCTATTTAAGCACATAATAAAATAATAGGTTTAATCATTATTAGAAATGCAGTGATACATAGCTCGATTAATTGTTATGGAAGGTATCAATCTTAAAGATGATAAAGTAAATAAATCTTATTCTTTCGAAGAGTATACTATCATAAATGTAAAGACTAACGCTGAGATCTATGAGAAGCTTTCCTATATGTCGAATGCGTGAGAAATACTGTGATTGGCTGTTACAAATTATATAAGTGGGCTGGAACTCAGTTGAGGGGAAAGGCACTCCCCACTTTTAGTATGAAAACAAAGCTATTGGCCATAGGGTGTCTCTTTCCAATCAACGGACAGCAACAATCTGGTTGGTTGATGAGTGCAATAGCAATATATGTTATAGGGGCGTGGCATTGAAGTCAAAATATTGGAAAGGGTAAAACGATAGACTTGCATCTAGGGAATCGTACAGAAACTTCAAAATGAAACAGAAGGTGAACAATATATAACATAAGAGAGAGAATATGGGCGGAGCAATCGCTATGCTTTCCTTGCTGTAGATTTCAAAATGTACAGAACCAGTTTCATTCTGTTACGTGGTTTTAAAGCAATCGTTTGCTTTCTGTTAACAATATTAAATCTATTGTATACAGAATAGATAGATTATTAGTGTTTTAAATATTCCATACATTTAATATCTTTTATCAATGTCTTAAAAATTATTAAACACAGTACATCTGTTTGATTCTTTTATTTTTGCTTCTTGTATAAGAGAGTAATATAAATAAATAAATTTATAATGAATTATAATATTCAAACCGTATCTCAAAATTTGAACCAACATTCGATGCAGATTTACAATCTCCAAAAACATGTATCGTCATTTACAGAAGGTTTACATACTTTGAATAATGAAAAAATTGAGAATTCGCCTATTCAAGAGATTTGTGAAAAGATTAAAGTGTTGAATTCAAATAGCCAGGAACCACAGTTATTGAATTTTTCAGAAGATAAAAATTGTGAAAGTAAAAAATTTTCTACAGAATTAGTTATTAATAATAAAGACAATTTTTCAAAAACTCAATCATTATATTGTGTCGAAAATGATTTGAATAATTCGGAAAAAAAAAAAGATTCTCAATATAATCCTGAAAATCAATCTCCTACATATATTGGTAAAACATCTTTTTATATCGATGCTTTATTGAGTAAAGCCTCCAATCAAAAAGATCCAGAGAATTATAAATTTAATAAAAAATTGAATCTTTTAATCAATATTAAAAAAAAAAATTTGAATCTTGACAATACCAACTCGTGTAAAGAAACTAAAACAGTAGAAATTTTAAACAACTATACATCAAAAATGGATAATCCTGAAAATGTTTTGTCTTATTTTCGAGAACAGAGTCACTCTATTTCGAAGTTTGAAATATCAAATAGTTTCGAAAGTAAAGATTTTAGTAAACAAGAATTTGTACAAAATTTTTCTCCTTGTTTACAAACTTCACTGCAATTTAATAATAAAACCATTGATATTAGTACAGAAATTGATTCAAGCAGAACTATTAGCGCAAGCCCAGATAGTAATGCAAGTAGAAGTTTAACAAATAGTCCGCCGATATCACCAGGATCTGAAGAAAACACAGGAATAGTGTTCGATGATAAAAAAAATATAGTGTCTAGATATTATGAATTAGGTGTAAACAATTTACGGCGAAATCAAAATTTTGTATTTAATTCAGGAAATTCGTTAGTTTATCCTGGAAGCGTATACTATCATTCTAACAGTGGAAGTGCTTTTCACACTATTCAAAAAGGACATTCAATTGGACATCTGATATCAGAAACGCCTCATCAACATCATATCCATTCGTTGCAGTTAGAATGGTTGGCTCGAAGTGGAATGCTTTATCCTAGATTATCTACTGATCTTACAGGTATGATCTTTTAAGTGTTAAGAACTTGAATTTTGTATAACTTTACTAATTTACTAAATATTAGTGCGAATTGTTTGTATTCATACGTAATGATTTGTTAATATAATACACTCTAATTAAACCAAATATATTTCAAATTAAAAATATAATATTTTTAATATAATATAGTATATGAACATAAATAAATATTAACAAAAATAAGTTAATAATTGAATCAATAACGATTAATTTAAAGTGTAGATAAAGGAAAAATAAATACATATATATAATTGCACAAAATTAATTATACTTTCGCCTATTTCAATTCGAAATTTAGAAACTATAGACATATTATAAAAATATTATTGGAGGGGCTTCTTGAAATAAAAATAATAGTTAATCATATCTTTTACATTGTTTTATATTTTCTAAAGTTTACTTATACTAAATTTGTAGGAATAACTACTTATGTAAAAGAATTTTATTTAATATTATATAAATGTATTAATATAAATATGATTTTTTAAATTTATTATGAAGTTAATATAATTCTAGTTTTTTTATTTATTCATCATTGTTTATAAATAATTTTTATATTATTGTCTGTATTTTATAACATTTCGGCAATTCATATTATAATAAAAATCATAAGAAATAATTTTCTAAGAATACGGAAAATAATATAATAGAAAAAGTATAAAGATGGTATAAAAATATTTATAAATATACTCAAATATTAAAAATATTTCAATTATATGCCTTTAAAAAATTGATTAAATACCGAAGAAATTCTTAATTTTGTCAATATTTTTAAAGATACTTATTTATTTTATTATAAAGACATTTATTATTTTATCATTACTTCAAATCAAAAATATATTTTGTTATAATAACAAGTTATATTGCATTATTAACTATAATTAATTTACGAATAGTACCAAAAATCATAATTGATATTTTTTTATGTTAAACATTATTCCATGGTTAATAATTCTAAAATATTTAATTCTTGTATCGTATTTAATATTTTCTATTATTTAATAATAAATCATTATACATTAATAATTATATAATTGACATATTGTAAAATGATAAAATAAAATAAAATAATAAATCTCATTTACTCTATTTTATATTAAAAATATAAGGATGATATTTACAATAATTATTTAATATAGGAACATGAATATTTCATGTAATAAAGAATTTCATTTTAAAAAGATTATTTTTATGATTTGTTAACTTTCGAATTATTTATATTAATTGAATCATTTTTTTACTTATAATTTTTCAAGGTTTCACATTTGATTTCATATTGATTTTAACTTTAATTTTCTTTTAACAAATAGGTATTCAATATCATAAATATAGCTATATAGCATGAATTTTTAACTTTCCACTTAAAATTTTAATTATGAATACGATACAATACTGTTTGTTTAATTAAATACATTTTTTAATTATTCGGCTTACTATTTATTTGATATAATTTAAGTATTAAATAATAATACATTAATGAAAATTATAACAATAACAATAACAATAATAACAACAACAACAATAATAATAATAATAATAATAATAATAACAACAATAACTATTTAAACAGCTCTATTGATACTACATATATAAGAAATCCAAAATATTCTTGTTAATTAAAATGTGATTATTTATTACTAATACTAATAACATGAAAGATTAATAATTTGCCTTTTAAGTTCATTAAAGAATCAGTGAAATTCAATGAATATGTGAATATTGAAAAATATTTTTAAATACTGTTATACTATATTTAATAAAAATACTACATATTCGTAAAAATGATTAATCATTATCTGTTTTGTCATTGTTCTCTAAAGAACCTACTATAATTAAGAAGAGTAAAACTATATACAATTTACAAAATCAAACATAAATGTTGAATAAATAAAATTATTATTTAATATTAAAAGAAAATTAAATATATTAACTTATATTGAATTGAAAATTAACAGAAATTTATTGTATAAATAATTAATAAGTTGTGAAAATTGATAAATGTATAACTAATAAAGTAGCCAAAAGTACAATTAAAAACGGAAAAAATTAAATATTAATTTAATTTACATTTTTAGATATAAATAATAATTTAGTAAAACTTTACATTTATAAAAAGAAATTGGATAAATAAAAAGAATAATAATATTAAATACTTAGAATTTTATGAAAATAAAGTACAGAATCGAGAAAGAATAATCGAGAGGTTATTAAATCATGAAGGTATTTAATTGATAAATAAATACTGTCCTTTGAAAATATTGTATTATACAATATGAATTCCAATAATTGAGTTTTAAGTATTTGTAATGCTTTAAATTGATAAAAGTGTTAGATTAATAATAAAATGTAACCGTAGATAAAATATTTAAGAAATATTATAAATATATCAAATATAAACATTGTAGACAAGAACCAAAATCGACAATGATGGGATAGCTTAAATGATTTTGCATATCGTACTCATTAAAAATTAATTTTCTCAAAATATAATATTTTTAATTTATAACAAAGTTATGCTTAGTTTTATTTCTCGAAGATAGACATATTCTTTAACGATCGACTTGAAGCAAAGAATGTTTGACATTAAAATCTGTTGTACATAATAATAAATCTAATAGTTTTCTGATTAAATTGTCTATGATAACCCCTTATGTTTCTCTTCTTCTTATTTCTTATTCTTGTAACTAACACAATTATTTAAGAAAATTTTAATCCAATTGCCGACGGACGTTCAATACATACTTGCAAGATTTAATATTATAATAGATAAAAATAAAAAATAGACAAAAGTAATATAGTGAGAGTAATTAAATAATCAATGTTATTTTCATTAAAACGAAACAACTGTTAAATATATCCATATTATTCTTTAATACAGAAATATCGAGTATTGATAAATGTGTGAAATCGTGAATGTGTGAATGTATATATATATATATATACAAAATTAAGAAAAATAATTATTATAAGTAATTAGGAAATAATAAATAATAAAGGTTAATTATTGAATAGGATAATAATAAATAATAATTTGTAAATAAAAAATGAAAACAAATGTAAGTAAAATATATAGTAACATTAGAATTTACGTTCTAGATTTTTAAAATACAATAAAATATAATTGATTTAATTTATAATATCAATAAATGATGAAATATGAAAATATATATCATTTGTAAAAATAATAAAATCAAAAGAGCAATTGTTTCAACAATCAGACATATAATATAAACAAAAGTTTAATTAATATAATAGTAAAGCATATGTTTTATATTAAATAATAAAAATTACTTTTCTAATAGATAATATGAAGAATTATTAATATAAGTGAGCATGTCGCATTTAGCAACTAAAGTGCAAATAAAACATAGAAATTCAATACTTTCTAGTACATTTATTGTTTTATTATAATGTTTTGATTTTTGTAAGAAAAATAAATATACTCATCTCTTCTATTATATATTTGAATATAAATATATATAATAAATAAAATAATTATTAGAATAAAAAAACTTATAAAATAAAATATTATTGAAATTACTTTTATAGTTATACACAGTTACATAATAATTCGTATAGGTATATATATAGCTATTACATAAATAAACATTATATATATCTTTTATATTTGTAGAATTGATATCAATATATATATATCATGGAATAGTTAACATAAATCAGATGTTCAAAGGACATATTATTTATACTTAACTTGATGTAAAAAGCTGAAACTATTTTAACAGCAAGTATATATAGTTTGGTAATATCATATCTATATTAATTCAAAGTTTAAATAAATAATGTAAAGTCTATCTTTCTGTATTGGCTCATCTACTAAATCATAAGTTATTAATTTTGAATAGTCTTTTTGATTAAATTTGAAGATTTTAATAATTAGCTATCATTGATAGGCTAATTACAGTAAATGTATAAAGTTTATAATCATTTTCAGATACCGTAGAAATTTCACTAATAGTATAAATTTGTTAAAGTAAATTTCACTTGAATATTTTAGTCAATACAACAAACGGAAATATAAGAATTTTCCAAATTTATAATATGGATTTTCTTTTTAAAAATCAAATTTACATTAAAGTAAAATTAAAATTCCTACAAACAAACTTTTTTATATAAATGATATATGATAAATAAAAAATTATATAATTTTTAAAACTCACAAGTGTTATCTTTTATATATTCTGCTAGTATAAAATATGCTATTTATATCAGATAGATATTTCATTCCTCCTTTTATACAAAAATTTCTAACATTTGAAACATTTATTATTGATTAATTTTCAATGAAATTTAAGTATTTGATTAAGTTATCTTTTAGGTTTACCGTCATTTACTAAAAAACATAAGCTTTACAGGAAATAATTAATATGAAATTAAAATATTTTACATAGTGTTTTTAATTTCATATACTTAAATTTCATATATATTTTTAGATTAAAGGAAACTATATAATATGTGACTAAGACTTCAAGTGGCCTAACACTGGATGTAAATTTGAATAGTATCAATGCTGAGAGAAACATCATGCTCAACCGTATAACAAAGAATCGGGAAATAAAATTACTAACTAATTAGTACGAGAATTATATCAGATTCAGAAAGTTCTTTAAATTTGATTTTTTAAATCCTGTTAGTGAAACTCTGCTAAATCTAATGTATTTGACTGAAGTATAATCTTGAATTAAGAAATAAATTTTCTTTTTATATCCTATTCACTTTCAAAGTATTAAATATGATAGTACCTACACTATTAATGCCGTGGTTTAATTCTATATATAATTCGAACTTAAGTATTTCAATTTCAATTTCAATTATAAATTCTTTCATGTTTCAATAATTTGTTATTGTAATATTAAAAATCATAACTCACTGTATATTAAAAAATTGCAAATTGTCGGTCCTATTATTGAAAAGCTTATGTTACGTGTAAAAGTAGAGAATTGTTGTACTGTTACAGACGAGGTGAAATTCCTAAACTTGAATTTGATTCATAGCTTTCTAGTTGATATTCAGATATACTTAATGGACTTATTTGTTGTTTTCATCTTCTAGCATTGCACTACGTATAAAAATGCTGAATCGTTTTTAAAAGCAGTTAGAAAGTAGGAAACGAATACGATGCTATCACTTGTTCTTATTATCTTTATAAAAAGTAAAATGGCTTACTAATTTTCTTATCAACGAGTTTATTAAAAAATAGTTTTTAATAGTTTTTAATATATTCTAGTCTGACACTTTTGGAAATATATTTAAGTTTCACAAATATGATCAACCAAATTATTTTTATTTTAAATTTAATATATCATGTTGTGAGTATACTATTAAAAACAAAATCGACATTTAAGATGCTATTTAGTTCACAGATATATAGGAACTTTGCACGTTTTATAGTATATTAATAGCAAACATTAAACTTTATTGATAAATTTGATATTTTTCAAATGTATACTACATACATGAAAAATATCAAGAATCAATTTTGTGTGGCGATATTGTAATAAAAATATTGTAATTAATTATATAAATTTTTTAATTATTTTTAAATATTATAACTGTTTGAAATGTTACCTTTATTTTATGATAGTTGCATCTACTAACAATCAATTTGAAATAATGTAATTTCGATAATTCAGCGTAATTCAAATAAGTTTTTTGCTGATTCGGAATGACGTATTAAGCATGGATAAAAAAATGTGCTGAAATAAAAAATGAGAATATCACAATCTGTATTAAGAAACATTGAAAGTATTTATTACTATGAAAGAGGAGCTTTTCATTATATAATGATATTTTATGTGAAACAGATGTATATTTCAAAATACTTGATAAATCATGGTTTATAGAAGGTACAAATTTATGAAAACTTGCAGAAAGCCTACTTCTTTTATGAAACTAATTGAATCTACTGCGTAGAAACTAGATTAAAGAATAAAATCGATTTTGAATTTAAATAGTTTATTTTCGTTATTAATATTGTACGGATTCTCTTCAGTATGCAATAATAATATCTAAATATCATTTATTGCTTTTGATTAATAATACAGAAACATTAGGATATTTGTAATTTTTTTTATCAATATATCAAGTATTTGCATGAAGTATACAAATACTAGTAGGTTTACTTTAATATATTAAGTTTTAAAAATTCACGTATATTATATAATAAAATAATTGATTTCTCTCAGTTAGTTTTATTATTGATTAAGTATATCATAATATAACTAAAATTTAATAAATTAAATGTTTAATACTTTCTCAAATATTTTGTTCAATTTTTTAAAATGACTAATACATTTTATCATTTTCAGATATTAATCAGGCTGAACTCTTTAATAACACATTCTGATTACAAAAAAAACATAATATGATATTATATTCTGGTTAAAAAAGGAAAATATCATATACTATATTGTGTTTAAAAAAGAAAACATGATATACTATATTCTGGTTAAAAGAGACAACATAATGATACTAAAACATATTAAAATATGTGGTATTACAACTATGATTATCAAAAAATCGATGTAAAAAATAATATGTTATTTTCGTTTTACAATTTATTATTTTGATTTTAATAGATAATATTTTCTACGCTAATTACATAAAAAGTTTTCTATTAAGATTTCAATAAACATCTTTTCAATATAAAAATTTTTATTTTGAAATTCTAGTAGGTCTATGTATAAGCTATAAGATCATATCACTTTTTTGGACACGAGCGATGAGATTTGCTTTACTCTTTTAATAAAAAGTGACTTATATCTGAATAATTATTCCATTTTTTATTTTAATTTAATATAGCTTAAATTTCAAATTTAACTGAATAAAGAAAATTGAAAAATGTCTATTTTGTGTATAAAATCTAAAATATAGAATAAAATATATGAATTATATCTTTCAAATTATACTAATATTATTTTTGTAAATTTATTGCTGTTTATACATTTAACGATATAGCTCTTTTTTTTTAAAATTAATTTATAATATAATATTTTATAAAATAGATTTCATAAAAATATTAAAGTAGAACAATTTTTAAGAATGTTGGAAATAATACATTAGTTGATAAACAATCTATTTTGCAATCACTTAATGACTGATTTTTACTTGAATTGAAGATGATAAATCTAGAAGCAGAAATAATATATGACAAATTTTGTAGTATTATCAAATCACCAAAGTATACAAAATACTTAATAATTGAATAATTATGGAAGTACAATTTATAATTATACTAAATACTACCGTTGTTCGAAATAATAAATATGTTTATTATCCACAAAAATGGATAATAAGTGATATAAATTATCTTTAGCTGAGTCATGAAAAATCATAAACAGTAATTAAAAATAGAATTTCGTGATTATCTAACACAATATTCTTTTTTAGTTCTGTTTTCATTATTCATTAATATTCTCAGACACTAAATATTTCTAAAACATTTGCACTTTTTATAAATTCATAGTTATAACATAATATTATTAATGTCTTTTTTGATATTTTAAATATTTCTTTTACATAAAACCTCTTGCAAATTATATTTAAGTAATAGTTTTTGCAAAATGAACATATTTGATATAGTGTATTAAAATAAATATATAAGACGAATGCAAAAAAAAATTAAAAGTACAAGTAATATTTATTTAACAGTTGATTTGAAAAAATCTCGTACACGAATAAAATGTTTTAATTCATCGATTAATATATATATTAGTTATATGAAAGTTAATATTTTAAATTGATTTCTTATAGAATTTTTAAATACTTGAGGCAAGTTATTATAATTATAAAACATGTGCCATTTGTTGGAATAATTAATACAAAGATAAAATCTTATAATTATATTAATACAATTACCTTAATAGTATAAAAGTATTGTATTTTTTAAAGAAATTGTTAATTTCTAGAAGTGTTATTTATACCAAAATCTTTCATTTATATTTATTTATAATTTAATTTATTACATTAAACAATTATATAAATTAAATTTTTATATGAATATCACCAAATGTATAATTTGGTAAATTATGTATAATATAAATGTTTTTATAAACATATTTATTCAGTTTTAAATTTATTTCTACAAATATAATTATTCTTATATAAATATTTTTACATAAAAAATTAAAAATAAATTTGAGAATAATATTAAGTTGTATAAATTCTATTTGATATATGTTGTTAATTACGGAGCTATAGATTTGAATGCACCCTTATTGTCACGAATAAGCAAGTGTCACACCGGCTGTCAGTGTTTGTACATATGGCAACACTTAAAAGATTTTATTTCTAAGTTAATCGTGACAATTAGAGGAACTAATTATAAATGGATACTAAATATTGATGTAATCAATTTTAGAATATAAAAAATTATTGGTTTTTAGTATATAGTATAACTTATATATATTTAGTATAGTTCATTTATATAGATATTTTTATTATTATCAAAGATAAATAATTTGAATTTTTTCTAATTTTGTTCTATGAATTTTTTGTTATTAGTATCTTATTACACTAACGTTTTATTAAACAGATCATAATTATTTTTAATTAAAATCATATTACTAAGCAAATAAAATATTGTAACTATGTAACAAAAAATTTTTAAGCCCAATTTTGACGAATGTGCTATTCTAGGTAGTTTCCTGTAAGTCATTACTTAATTATAATACAAAATATTATTTGAGATTACAATGCTATTGTAAAAGCGTAATAGAATGGATAGCACGACGATTTCGGTTTAACTAGTTTAATTTTGAATAATTTATTAAATTTGAAAATAAATTTTATGTTAATTTTCATTATTGCAATTTTTTAATATATCGAGTATCTTAAAGAACTATTTAATAAACGAATTGATCGTGTTAAATTATAATGATACAGAATATTTTTCAAAATTGTAAATTTCTATATTTCTTTTACTCAAACAATGAGATTACATGTAATTTTGAATTATAAGAAATTATTTTTTAGTTCAATAACAATCTTATTGTGTATTATTCAATAACAATCTTATTGTTTATTATTCAATAACAATCGTATGTTTATTAAATCTAGTCAACTAAATCTTACACAATTGAATTTTTTCTCAAATTGAAATACCACAAAAGATGTGTTCGATTTCTATTTAATGCAATATATGATTTTCAATAATATTTTATGATAGTTCTAAATCAACAACTACTACAACATAATACTGTATACCTGTTTTTTATGTTTTAATCAATTTTTTCTATAACTCTTGATAAAATATGATAAAAATTGATTAAGCATTTGCATTCAGTAAGTTATTTTTGTTTATTACTATTATTAAGCTTACAATATTGTTTTTATATTATTGTTTGGAACATTTTGAATAATAAGATTAATTCTTTATGTTACATTCCTTGAATAAAGAATATGATTAGAGAGATAAATATAAAAAATTTTAAATATAATTAAATATAATAAAAACTATATAATGAATTGATAAACTGTTATTCACAATATTAATCCCTAAAATATAAAGATAAATTTGAATAAATTTAATAATAAATAAACTTATTACATAAATATTGTAAAAAATAATTAAAATTATATTCACGAATTTATATATAAAATCAAAGCTTTACGCTTCAATAAAATAAAAAGTAATTAATATAAGTTCTGTAGTTATATCTCAACTCAGGTGAAAATTTTTAAGGTCTTAACAGAATGCTTTGAACATGTAAATATACTATATTTATAGGATTCAATTAGTGCAATTAATTTCACTTCAAAATAGTTCGGTAATTTATGAAATTTATTATAATATTTTCAAATATAAATTGGTGGATAATTTACATAATGAATATCCAAAACAATAAAAGTTACTATTTTAATTTACTATCTTGTAAAGTATATATATTTATTCATTGCATATGAAAATTATAAATAATATAATTACTGATAAAAAATAATAAAGAAAAATTAAGAAAAAACTTTTTGAAAAAGAGCGGATATAAGACTAATATTTTTTATTTGTGAAATTTGAATTAATGATTAATCACTGTTAAATAAAATAACAATTAAAAGACTTTAATAGATGAAACATACATTAGTAGTATATACATTGTTAAAATAAACAAAATTAAAATAAGATTGTACAAGAGTATATTTTATTGTAAGATCAACATAACTCGTTATTGGTGAAAATTAAATTATTTTATTTTAAGAAAATCGCATTTTTATTATTATAATATATTATGTCACTTAAATACAATTGAAATGATAAGATTAATAATAACACTGCAACAATAATTTTTTTGTTTAGCTTATATTCTGAATTTAAACCTACTTATTTGAAATTTTCCAACTTTAATTTTCTAAATACTTACTTGGTAAATACATTTAGTCTTATTGATTTTTATAATTTATGAAATTCACTGTGTCATTGAAAATTGAAAATCGTTATATTATACATTTTTTTTAAAAGATCTTTTAATTAGAATAGATAAATTTATTATAATGTGTGTGTAATTTGCGACAGTTTTATTTTTGAAAATAATTTAATATATTTGACATCATTCAAGTGAAAAAGGAATTATAATAGAAATTATTTATTATATTTATATTTTAATATCATTTAAAATTATTTTTTTATGCTTCATAATATAATATAAGTATAAGATAATAGAAGTAGTTGAAATAGATAAAATTTATTTTAATATTAGTTAAAAATTTGGAATGTAAGAGTAATTATAAATTCATTCATAACTACTTGCAATTTCTTTTTTATTATTGTAATTTATTTATTTTCATGTTCGAATAACAACGTTTGAATGTGATATAATTTTATTATAAAAAATTAAGTTTCTTTTAGTCAAACATTGTAGTATATATAACTTTTTAAATAAATATTGATAAGTATATCGTAATATATAATGTTATATATCGTAATATATAATGTTATTAAAAATGTACTACACAGATTGAAAAGTTATAAAAGAGGGTGTGTTTATTGATCAGAGCTGATCATTGTCAATCTAACTTTCAATACGTTTCCATATCAAATTTGAACCTCAATTCTATCTGTACACGAAATCTTCGACCCCACTTTTATCTCTGTCATTATTCTGTTAACATCGATTTATTTCTCTTTCCTCCTTCCTTTATATTTAATTACTTTATTCGACTGATTAGATATTCAATCTATATTACATCAAATTATTTTATTTAACAGACTAAAAGTATTGCTTATTCGTATTGACTTTATTATTTGGTTGACTAATTCTCGATGCATGTCTCCATTTTTTTCCGCATATTTAGAATCTAATAGTCATTTAATTACCTCTTTCTTCTTGGTTTACGAATGCTTATATAATTATGTTTTTACTTCAATTTTAATGAAAATAATATGTTTAAGAAGTATTAATATAGTAAATTAGTTTAATTTCGTAAATTAGCTTTCATTTTGTAGCATAATAAGATATTATATAAAAAATTATTATTTTTGTAATTAATCCATAATATTATATTAAAATGTAAAACAAAGATAAAAATCTGTATGATATTTCGTGATACGATAAAAATAAAGTCAACTCATTTAAATTTCAATAACAATTTATTTAATTAGTTCTTTCAAACTTTTTTGTAAAATCGTTTCGTATTTAAGTTATGTTATAGAAGTTGTAGCTGTGACGTTCGTGTAATTTAAGTATTTATCGTATATAATATATAGAATAGTCTGTATATAAATTACAGTTAGATATTGTAAAAATATACATATACTTAAGTAATTCTTTAAGTTAAAAAATGTGTTTTCAGTTTATTTTTTTTGAAAAAAAAAATAAAATTTACTAAATTTCAATATGCAATTAATAAGTAAAATTTTTTATAACCCAATTTTCATTGAATAATGAGAGTATCAAGTAATTAATACAATATCAGAAAATAATAAAATATTAAGGAACGTCGCAATTAAACAAAAAGTTTTAATTTTTAATTCGATTATAATAAGATATCAAATACAACGTATAATACAATGATTATATTAAGAATATTTCATAAACACGTTTTTCTCTGTTACTTTATCTTACGACATTCTGTTGGGATAATTGCAAATTTTGGATTACTAATTGTAATATTAGAAGTGTATAATACTAATAACTTAGTTACTTATATAAATAGAAACTTTTCAAAGTATTTTCCAGTTAATTTCTCTAAGTGGTATCCACTATATAGACTGCCAAATAGGCTGAAGAGAATAGTAAATAGATGCAAAATCTCATACGAATGTAAATGACGATAAAAATGTTCTGACAGCACTATAAATAATTATTACATTGTTATTTTTAGTCGATAATTAAAGACAATTATCTCAAACAAAGTTTGTATGTATATATTTATGTAAATTGTTTCTGACACTTTTTACCAAAAAATTTATATTATGTTTTTTATATTTTATGTTTAAATATATGTTTAAAAATGTTTAAAAATACTTTATGTTTGACTTTTTTAAATTTTTATTTTCTGAATCTGATATTGTAGTCTCATATTTACAAGATGTGGTATTATTATTATTATACAGATTGTAAATTTATTAAATAATTAGTTTAAGTTGTTAAATAGTTTGTCTAATTTATTAAATAGTTTGTATAATTTGTCAAATATTTTGTCGAATTTGAATAGTTTCTCTTATTTTTTAAATTATTTGTTAACAAATAACTAACTTCAATACAGTCAATCAGTTGTAATAGATTTCAAATCATTCTTAGGCTGGAATCACTTTTTAAATGTCTATTAAATACAAAAATTTCCGTTTTGATTTACTATGTTTGTGAAGTTTCAACATTTATATAACTGTAAATCACAAATAAAATTAATAAAATTGTATACAATTTGTTACATTTTATTCAAATTTAGTACTTCTGAAATTATACAGACATTTAGGTAATTTTTCCGTATAGTGGTTACTTTTAGATCATTTAATCTCATTGATATATATCATTAGGATGACATGCAATTTTGTAATGAATTAATATATATATGTATATATAGATCAGACGAGTAGCTGTAGGTTAAGATATAAAAAAAATCATTATTTCTTAGCGTAACAAATAAATGAACTAATTTGAATAAATATATATGCATTGTATTAAAAAGTGGCTACAAAAATAAGTAACAATTCCTTGTTTTTGTTATTATGAATATATACCATTGAAAGTAAGAACAATTGCAAATGATTGAATTAGACATCAATGAAAGATTTAATGATATATGGCTTAATACAAAGTGATATAAAATTGTTATTTATTCATTGTAAATTTCAACTGGTTTTATATAAAATGTATTTCAATGTTATTATTCTCTATACTTAAAATAAATAAGTTTATGCTTAATATATATATATTAATCATACACTTATTTATTTATATTATATATATATATATATATATATATACGCGTGTGTGTATTCCGAATAGATGCTTATATTTTATCGTATTTTAACCAACCTTTGACAAGGTTCTTAATTGAAAACTACACAGAATGTAATGCTTGAATGTCGCGTTTTATATAGTTAATTATATGTTTGGACCTTAATAAAAATACACTTTATACTATGGTATAAGAAAAAAGTACAGATTCCTAGTTTGAGATAGTTACAAATCACTGTCTATATGATTAGAATAATAAATTTATATCATAGACATAATTTCAAATATCTGTTATTTCATAAATCTATTATTTCATATCTGTTATTTCATAAATTTCATATACTTTCAAAATTATTTATTCATCTTATTTATACAAGTAAAAATACAAAAGACATAAAAATATGACATTCATAAAATATAAAACATGTATAAAATATAAGACATATATAAAAATGTATAAGATATCAATTTAATTCTTAGATTTTTTCAATTTGTTTCTTCAATTTTTAGATTAAATAATTTTTTTCTCTGATATTATAAGATTAAAAATCAAAATATTTATTAAATTAGTTACTGTTTTTATATAATGAATTTATAATTTTTTCTTAATAAATTTGTATTGATTTATTTCTAAATAATACAATGAAAATAGAATAGCGAAATGCAAATGCAATAAAAAAAGCACGATTTATTTATAAGAAAAAACAAAATTCTAAAATAAATTCATATTCTATTACCTACGTTTTTCAAATTGTAAATAATGAGATGTTTGTAAGATTGTTTAATTACATCAAAATATAAATAAAATTATATATATTATAGAACTTATTTACGTATTAAGTTTCAGTTTCAAGCTCATTCAAAATTTTAATATTAGTTTTTTTTAATTTATTTGAAGAATATATAAAAAGATAATCAACAAATGTTTCATATAATAATAAGGATATTAATATTCACATGATATTTAATTTATTCATATTCTATTTCCAATATTATATTACACATTAATAATACCATTATATTTATATACTTTAAAGAATAAGGAATTACATCAAAAGTATATTATTATATCAAATTATGAATTGTAAAATCTCCAACTTAATCATACAATTTTTCATTTTGCAATATCGTGTGCACATGTATGTGAATTTGTATGCGTGCATATACTTTTGTATGTACGTGTGGTTTCATGTGTTTGTACCTAAGTAAATTAAACTTTAGTTTTATTATGGATTTAGTTACTCAATTATGCATTTAGATATATGGTATCTACGTAGCTGATATTTTATTTGTTACAGAAAATATTGCTTATTTAGATAGTTTTTCAAAATTAGAATCATTATAAATACTGAAATTATTTGAAAGAATAATAATTTGACATTTATTATACTAACAATTTATTTACAATTTTATACAGATTTAATATACATAATACAAACAGCTATGTGATTTATTTTATACGTGCCTTATATTTATCTTTTACAGAAATAATTACTAACATTAATTCAGCAGACCTCTTACTATCATAATTATGGGTCTTGAATAAATTTTTTTATTATTTTTGAAGGACACAATTGTATTTCCATTTTATTTTATTATTAGATAAAAGTGCAATATTCTATTATATTATGCATATACTAACAAATAATATATACAAAAAAACGAAAGATATCATCGTTTCTTTAAAACATCGTTTTCTGCTCTTTTTCTTTGTATAAGCAAAAACAAGTGATATTAAATCGACAGGTTAAGAGGAAGCGTTGTAATTATTGTAAAATATTGTAACTTTATTTTAGGATCTCTTATAGGTATATATTAATTATACTAGTAATTTTTATTAAATTATGTTGAATAATGAAAGTAAATAAATGTTTTTGCAACTTTTATAAATAATTTGTATTTATTATTAAATAATTTACGTTTATTCGCTAAATCTTGATTTGTAAAAATGTTTTTAATCGTTTGATTATATGTATACATATATAAGATAATTTTGTTGAAAACAAAATGAATGAAAACTAATGGTTAGTTTTTCTGAATCAGATAATCTTTGCATTGTATTAAAAAAATGTAAAAACAAATAGTATTCAAATATAGACGTAAACAATTATTAGCTAATATATACATACTTATAGTGATAAGCAATATATTTAACCGAATAAAATCTTCATAATTTCATACTTTATAATATTAGAACCAAAAATTTATATTTTAATAATATTTTATTATTTATATATAAGTAATTCAAGGTATAAGATTTGCTTTGTAAATATTTATAAGTAAATAGTTTTATATGAATTTTATAAATATACTTATATATAATAAATACATTTGTATTATACTTGTACTAGACATAAATAAACTATATTAAACTTTCCAAATACTTTCCAATTTTATATTTTTTAAATTATTTACGTTTGGATTAATGTTCGGTAGATGTTATATTTTTACTTTATTGTATGTAAATTAATTGTATGTAAAGAATTGAAATGCTATACAATATTTGAATGAAAATATTCATATTTTAATATTAATATTATTTTACTACTTTTTTAATTTATAAGATTCTAAGAATATCTAGATAAACAGTAAAATAGTACATAGATTATTGTTTTGTCCTGTGTTAAGATTATTTATTTGTTTCGTTTCATTTAATGACATATAGATTAAACTATATATATATTTTAATTAAATATAGAAATTTAATTCTTATATCATATTTCGGAAATATTAATATTTTTAAATAAACGCTATAAAAATAATTAATATTCTCTCTAGTCGTTTACAAGAATTTCAGCTTTATAACTAATAAATATTGTAAAATATGTTATTAATGTTTAGGTATTACTGTTTATTAAAATATTTATATTAATTTAATGATTTTATATAAATCAATAATTTATTTTAACAATATTCGATAAAAATTAGATTTAAAAAATCTTACAATCAAACTTTCCAAAAGAACTGCATTCAATCAAAAAATTTTAAAATAAATAAAATTTTGGAATTATAAGTATACAATAATACCTGTTTAAATGACCAATTCATAGAAGATTCAATATATAGCATGTTTGAAATAATAAAATAGTAATATAAATTACAAATGAAATTTTGAAATATTATGTTACAAATATTATGCATTTTAATATTATAAAAATAATAATTAAAGTTTTCATTTGTAATATTTATTTAATAATTAAGAAATTGAACATTGTTTAACAATTTACTTTATATATAATTATTATTTTAAATAATTGACATAGAAATATTGAATACCATTGGATAATAAGAATTATAAAATTCTTTCGTAAGGGAGAATACAAATGATGACAGATGTTAGTAAATAAGGGAGGCGGATTTATCGAGTGAACATATCGCTGTTAAAGCTTGTGTTTGTAATATCCTTAAATAAAGGGGATGTTATGCAGGGGAATATATGAGTCCTTTATTATGATAATTTAATTTATTTGGGTTACTATTAGCCGTTTTCAGGTTGGATTTACTGTTCCATAAAATAATTTTAATCAGAGTAACGGTGAATGTCAGCTCATATCAGAGATTAATATTAATTCACAATTTTTCAAAATTCTGTATAAGACACTAATCCAAGTTTTTATATAAAATATATTTCGTATTAAATATTACATATCAATTTACTAACTATTATAAATTTGCTTTTTATCTTATGAAATTTTTCTATTCAATGGAAATATGAATTGGTATTCAATTTTTGTATTCAATAGAAATACAAAAATGGTATTAAATAATTCTAGTAATTAAAATGAAAAACTTACTCAAATTATAACCATTGTTAAAATCTCAATATTTTATTTTAAATATTTTTAAAAAATATCTGCACTTTTTTTATTCTTAATTTAACAATATAAAATAATTAATTAACAACATGAATACAGTTGTATCACATTAATTTTAATAATATGACAAAAATTAATTGATAATTGTAATTATTACAAAATTGGCACCTTAAATCGCATATGACCATTTAAATATTTAAATGTATTTTGTTTTTATTTTTGTCGCGAAACCAAAATTGTTAACTATTAAATATTTTTTTCTATTAATATAGTCTTTAAATAATTATCCACTATCTTCGATTTTATGATCGGAATTTGAATAAAATAGCAAAAAAATAATACGTATTATAATAAATAATAACTTATATAGGCTTAGGAGATAAATAAAATATAATATTTTATACATCGTTATTATTTAAATGTTTTTAAATAAAAAAGATTATTTATAAAATTTATGAAATCCAAAATAATGACAAAATATGTAATTGCAAATATAATTTTATATATTACGCGAAAAGTTTCGACCTCAATAGATAATTAAAATTAAGTAAAGATAGAAACTTGTTATTTATTTAATTAATACAACTACGTAAGATGTCACAATAACATTTCAAAATTATTAATATATTTCAAAAGATAATTAACTTATTATCGTGAAATTATCTAGTTACATAAAAATAGATATTTTAAATGCTAAATAGAGTAACCTTGTATAAATTACAAAGAAGCTATAAATAAAAATTGTGTTAGCAACTCTTACTTCAAAAAGTAAATAATGTATTTATAACATTTCTGATATAAAAAAACTATAGATTCATAAAGATTGGATTCAGTCGGATACTTTTCTATAATAAAAAATATTATCATTGAAATTATAATAAATTATCATTATGTTTCTCAAGCAAATTATATAAAATATAGTATTATTGTGAAATTATCTCGTATACAAATCGTTTTAATTATATTACATTATTATATTATGTAATCTGAATTTATAGATTAGTATATATAGTACAATAATATTGTACAAGTCAATATGAAATATTGGATGTTTTACATTGGTTGTAACGAGTTTGAATGTATTTTAAAAATGAAGCGTAACGGCCACAAAATCTAAATAATATTTAAAGTAAAAAAAAAGACAAATAATATAATAATTCAAATAGTATCCGATATAAAATATTATTTAGATATAGCATATAGCATATTTTCCTTTTTGTCATCTTTCAAGTCAATGAAACAACGATTATAAATATTTAACAACGTAAGTTAAATAGACAAAATGATTGTAAGATAATGTTTTACAGTTGTATAATTAAAACAGAAAGAATGAAATATCAAATATATTAGTAGTACAGGAGAACACTGAAATTTGTCTAAATGGATGAAAGATTTTTGTAAATAAAACGTATGCTAATTTAAAATAGTAAAAAAAGTATTATAATTATAATATTGAGGTTAAATTTTTTTCTTCCTTCTATATTAGAATTTATCTTTTGTTCTCTCTTCTCTCTCTCTCTCTTCTATCTTCTCTCTCTTCTCTGTCTCTCTCTGTCTCTCTGTCTCTCTCTCTGTCTCTCTCTCTCTCTCTCTCTCTGTCTCTCTTATTCCAGGTTCTAGTTGTGTAGATGGTTATTAACGGTTCATGAATTCAATTAAGATTCTATCTTCAAGCAAGTAGTAGATATGGTTTCTCTGTTGCATTGAATGTTATTCTCAATTATTGTTCACCATATAGTAATCAATATCTTTTAGTGTTATATTTTAAATTTTAAATTTCATATACGATCTTTCTGAAAATGTATATAATTATAAATAAATTTTATGAAGAATAATGATTTGTATGATTGATTAATCACATTAAATAATATTAAATAGTATGTAGAAAAAAGGATTCTCTTCATGATATATTTATATTTAGAAATCAGAACTAATTTGTATTATTTCTATCTTAATAAAAATATACAATTGTAATTGCAAATAATTTGATTTATTGACTTTATTTCAAAGACAGATATTTTTGTTAATTTGGTAACAATACGGTTACCAAACGATTTACAACCCTGTACGGATGTATATATAAGAGTTTTTTTTATTTTATTCGTGACTATTCTGTGGAGTATTCAGTGATGAGAAACGATAAGTGTATTATCCTTACAGACTTTTGAATTCATTTTCTTAAAAAATTGTACAATCTTTTCTAGTTAGCGATTTTCTTAAATTATCTTGGTTTTAAATTGTTTCATAAATTTTAGTAAATTTATTTTTTAAAGGATACTAACGTAAGTATAATTCCTGTATGTAATATATTACATTACACTATTGTTATTTGTTTTCATTAGATATCATGGACTTTTCATCATGCTACGGGTTTATTTAAAAAATTTAGTTGGGTAATATTTTAATAGTTAAGTATTTCACCCTTTCATTCTTAATTTTTGTATCATACTTACATTATTATATGTTTAAAAATAAATATTATAATTAAAATATATTTTATTAGTAAAAAAATGAATGAAATTAAAAATTTTTTTGAATATCAAATTTGTTATATAAAAAAAGTAGTTGTTCTGTTCATTTTTTACACTTAATATATATATTTATATATTACAATTAATGTATTTATTTTATAAATGCTATAAGGGATTACTTCTTGATTAGTGTATAGGAATTATAAAATTCAAAATTTTGCTAGTTTTAATCTCTTATACTATCATTTTGAATATTTTTGTTTGTAAGTTGACAGGTTTTACAATACCTTTAAATTCAAATTTCCTCAATTTCAGAATAAACTTCTTAACTTATAAAATCACCGATAAAAAATTATTGTCAATTTCAATAACTACCTGTATAAATATAATGATGAATTTCAATTTATATTCCTCTCCAAGTAATACCGCGTCATATTACATTTGATGATTATGAAAATAATATATCTTATATTAACAATTACATTTTTTCTTATGTAAATTAATTTGATAGTAACTAAAAATGTTTTATAACGTTAAACAGTTACTAATATAATTTTACAATCTTTTCTAACTTTTGCTTCTTTTAAAATCATGATCTTATTAATATCAAAAGATTGTTATTAAGTGTCTGTCCATGTTTAAATTATCATAGTATATCATGAATTAATCAATTGACCTCTTTACTAATTCATTTCTACCACGAAGTTACTATTATTTTCTAAAATTGTCCCTCGCCTTAGCATATATTATTACATTTGTTTTTACTGTTGCTTCTACAGTCATTTACTGTTATTTATGATCTTTATTTATGTTATTTTAGTATTTATGTTAAGTCTATATACTTATTGCATTAATACAAAATATCATATCAATATTTTACGCTAGTTTCGAATAATTAAATTTTTTAAAATATTTTTTAAAAATTATTTATAATTAGATTCCCATAAAGCAGACTAACATTTATATTGATGTATTGCGATAATTTATTTTTATTTTGCAATACAATGGTATTACGAAAAGAATATTTTATTCTTGGTTTAAATATTTAAAATCTTTAAAAAATCAGAGATAAAAAAAATTATGAAGCGTAATATAAAAAGTTGAATTACAAAATTTATATATTATTTTAAGATATTTATATTATATCGAGATAATATTGTATATTGTAATAGTAAATAAAATATTATACCGAAAATAATATTTACATCATCAAAAAAATAATATTAATATATAGATATAATTATCTACATATTTTACTAAATAAATACTTTAATTATATAATTTCTTAATAGACATTAAAATCTGGCTGTTTCTATACAAGTCAATAAATTATATAAATATATATAAGATAAAATTAATAATTAAAGCTAACTATATTTGAAAAAACAAGCCTTAAAGAATATTATAATTCATAACAAACATAAAAAAGAGATTTATTATAATTAAAATTTTAAAATCTTTATATTATATTAATTTTTTAAATTAACGTATAAAAATAGTATGAAATATATTTTTCTAAAAAAGAATAGAAAAAACTGAATATATTTATTCTATGGCTCAATTAAAAAAATATTGGAAAATTAAAAAAATATATAAAGAATAAAAACAATAAAATAATAAAAATTAATTTTTACTTATTCACTTTTGTATTTACATTTATGTTAATTATACATTTATAGTCTGTTTTCTTTAAAAATTATTTTCTTGAATGTAAATCAAAACATAATAATGATTAATTGTTATAATCATTTATTCTCAATGTTTAGGTTGTACTACACAGCATGCTCTTTTAGGGAAAACCAGACGACCAAGGACAGCTTTTACTTCACAACAACTTTTAGAATTAGAAAAACAATTTCGTCAGAATAAATATTTAAGTAGACCTAAGCGATTTGAAGTTGCAACATCCTTAATGTTAACAGAGACCCAGGTAAATATTTCATATAATTAATTACATGAAATGAGTATTGTGTATCCAATTGTGTAGTATTATATATATTTTTTTCTATTTTTAATATAAAAATAATAGAAAATATGGTTTTCTATAAATTTTTTTATAAAAAATTAATATGGAAATTATATAAAATTTGATTAATTTGTCGATATAAATTTTATTATTATATTTAAATCGTATTTAATAATTGAATATTTAATCAATTTAAAGATTAATCTGTTTTTAATATTGCGATATTGAAGAGCAAAAATATGCAACTATTTATTATCTCAAAATATATTCAGTAATTACATTGTTAATATAAAAATCATTAAATACTAATTTTATAATTTAGTAAGTACAATTATATAAACTTATAAATACAAATCAAACAAATCACATTAATGCCTTTAACTGAAATTAAAATTATATTTTTTGTATAATTCATATATTATTCACAGGTTCATTAAAGTTTTTACATTTTAGACCTTCTATATTGAACTTATTAAACACTAATACGTTGTAAATGTTTAATAGAAAAATGAAACGACTTTTTATCATTTCTATTTATAAAAATCAATATAAATATAAACAAATATATATTTATGATATTAATTTATCAATATTACAAGACAAAAATAAATAATACGTAAATATATAATATGTAGATAATATCATTAAATTGCAAAGGTTTAATTTATTTATAATTTTAAATTTAAAATAAAATTACATAAACCTATAATAAAATAATACAATTATTAATATTTACTAAATATAACTTTAATAAATGCTCAACAGTATACTTTCTAGTGATCTAAAGTTACCGATCAGTGATTCTAAAGAGAGTGGTTGTTTATTTAATATCCATAGAATTGTTTGTATTTTTTTAATGAAAGCTAAAATCATTGAGTGAAATATTTATATGTATCTCATCTAGATAGTTTAAAATATCGATAATAATTATTCAATGTAAACTGAGTTAGATCATTACAAATTTTATTTGATATTTAGTTATTAATCTTGTAATGATTTTACCTGCCTTAAACATAAGCCTATTTAAATAATAAAAAACTAACAAATGCAATAAAGTAAAATGAAGTTGATCTAAATATATTTGAAAAACTATATCTACTATCTCTAAGAACTTATTTTTATTAAAAATGTTTATTTGTTATCTTTTTATAAAAAATCTAGAGTATTAAATTTGTCAACTTAAACCACTTTTTTATGTTTTAATCTTTTATCACTCTCTTATATTTCGTTCTTTTGATGAACTACAAAATAAAGGAAAAAAATAATTAAATGTTATAGTGAAATAAATATGGTATAAAATAATTTTTTTTAATTAATAAAGGATTTTTTACTTATTATCAATAAATTTATATTTGATTTTTTGATTTGAGGTTTTTCATATTTCTTGACCTTGAGAAACGTTACCAACAAAGGAGAATTTTCCATTGATTTAAAGATTTTCTTAATCTATTTGAGATCAAAAGGTAACATCTTGCTACTAAATATAAGTTTTGCAATTGCTAAAATAAGTTATTTTAATTATATAGAGGATATACGTTTTCTAAAAAATCTATAATATTATATATATTTAAATTTCTAATATTGTTTATTTTATATATATATATATATATATATATATTGATACTAATTTATCTTACATTACACAAATTTCATTTTTAAGAAAATAATAAAAGAAAAGCGAAAAAATAAGATTTTACAAAACAACAATTTTATTAATAGAAATAGAAGATATAAAGCCACCACGTATATAAATATTTAATATGTATTAAGCGATAAATTTTTTAAATTTTCCAAAGACATAAATATTGAAAGAGATAAAGAAAAATCAATTAAATATACATCCGGAAAACAATTTATTGAACTTATTCTATAAAACTATGAAAAAATGGTTGAAGACATGTGAACAAGATTAATATTAACAAAAGATGAATATCCAGTTGTATAAAAGATTGTTATAAAAAAGATATAATGTTTTAATGCCAATACACATAATATCGTTATTTCATCCTATACTAGCAGTCGTATAAAAAATACATCTTTATCATTATAGATAAAGATGATCCAATAAAAAAATGTGCATTTAATGATAACAAATATAATTTAAGTTCTGAAATTCTATACATAATATATCAAGTAAAAGTATGTTAAACTTATTATAACATCCGTTTTATAATTGCAACGTTTAAATTATAATTAAAATTAAGGCCAAATTTGTTGTAACTTCATATTTACTTTTTTAAAACATTTTAATTTTAATGTTTGTTTTAAACTTTTATTGAGTTTCTAAATTTTTAAATTAAACTTAATCTGTTCAATTTACGAAAAAAAATTATAGAGCAGAGACATGTAAATGATGAATAATAAATACTGCAAATAGCAGTATGTAAGTGAAACATTTAAAATAGAATGAAGTAATATTAAAATAATGAGTAATGTGGCAACAATCATAATAATTACATATTTAAAATAGCAATAAATTAATCGATAATAGTAAGAAATAATAAAATAGATAAAACAAAATTATTTTTATAATAAAAAATTTTTTTTTAAAGCACAAAAATGGATGAGAAGGGCGTCTAATAAAATGTGTTTAAATATACAGACACCTATTGTAAAATGATTGAATATAAGTATAGAGAAGTATTGAGGTATCAAATATACACAAAAAAGTAATCTTCCAGAATAAGATTGGGCTTCAAATATACTTTAGGCCTCTTTATTCTTTGATTATATAGTATCACATATGTATGAATGACATCTTTTTAATCTATAATATTATCAATAAATATTATCAATATGATTTGTTTAAATGTATTGATGACAGATAACAAAAAAAAAAAAAAAAAGATTTCATATAATACTATTTAACTTTTCATTTTAAATTATGTTATCACTTCGGTATTATACTATTAACAACATGGATTAAACATTTAATTATACTAAATATTAATTTCTTATGCTTAATTTAAAAATATAGATATACGAAATATAATACGAAATATTTTTAATACGTAAAAAAAAACATACTTAATGAATAATTCTACTTATACATTTTATTGTTCTTGTAAATAATGATTATAATAGTTATTTTATAATGATTTTCATATATAACTCAAATATATTTGATGCATTAACATTTACAAATATTTATAAGTAGTATGGAAGTAGATATTATCTAGTAATAATCAATTTCAAATTTCAATGTTTTTAAATCAGTCGAGTAACAACATAAATTATTAGAACTACATAAAGATTGCGATGCTTTATTAATTCATCCTTTCCTTACAGTCAGTGTTTTCATTAAATTTCACTTGTTCATTAAAAATTTTATTAATACTTTTAATAATTTAAAAAAATATTACTACAATTTTTGTATAATAATAAAAATAATAATCTATCTTCAAATATTCCTTCTTATTAATATTCAATCCTATTACTTCAATTTTAAATATAATATATTATAATAATGTATTATAGAATATTGTTTAGAACTATATTGTATATTTAATTTTTTATAGGTGAAAATTTGGTTTCAAAATCGTCGAATGAAATGGAAAAGAAATAAAAAAGCCCAGCAGGAAACGAGGTCAAATACAAAAGGACAAGATTCAGAAGTTATTCAAATTGATAATCAGAAATGTAGAAATAATTTAAATGATTTAACATGTAAATCAACTGAATTAATACAAAATTCGTATGACAGTCAGATTAGTATTTCAGATATTCAGGAGTCCTTGTATCGCCCCTATATAACGTAAAGTAATTCGACTCTTATATTTCTACTTTTCCTGAAAATATAATAGAATATTTGTTTATAGATTTAGAAATAATAAACCAAAATATATAAAATTTTATTTTAAATGATATATAAAAAATACCCTGATATAATGTAAATATAGGCGCTGTTAATTGTAGATTCTGTAAATACTTTAATCAAATTCTGAAATATTGTGCCAATAAAAATTATTTCTAGCTGAAATATTATTCTCCATGGTTTGAATAAAATTATTAAAACTGACTATTAAATAATCGTATTTTGATTTTTTAAATATATTTGCAATTCAGTGTCTCAATAAATTCCTTTCTTAATTAAGATTCCTTTTAAATCATTAATAATACTTTATAAATATTTTTTATTTGTTAATGCATTATTTTTTTTAATTTCTTATTTTATTCATAAGTTGACTTAAAATTGAAAATTTTTTTAGTACATAGGAATTTCATAATTAATCTGAAAGAACTGAAACTTATAATATTATTCAGTAAGCCCTAATTATTTTTTCCTTAAAATTTTAATGTTATATTTTTGTAAATTATTTTTCTTACCATCGTGATGTTTAAATCGTAAATACTCAAGTTAATATCTTTATATTAATATAAGAATGAAAATAATATAACTAAAATAAGAATTAAATTAATTTGAAACCTATTCCAGTTTTCCTTCAATTATATTGATCAATATTGGATATTTGAACATTATGACAATTATTTGTAAAGAAATTATTTAATTAAAAAATTAATATTATTTTATTAAACTAGATAATAACTTTAATTAATAGTAATTTTATTCAATCTACCAGACTATGATAGTTCGTAGTCGGAGGAAAATCCGTCGACAGATATATCAGATTTAAATGAGTAGTAAGCAGATTCTAGAAAATATTATTCTTTAAGCGGTTCATTATTTTTGACAAACATATAATAAAGAAAAAGTGTTTTTAATGTCTTACATTTTCGTTTCATTTTTATCGACAGTGGTAATTATTGCGAATTTAGATTTATCATTGCAGTAATAATTATGCGATTGTATTGTTTTTAAATAAACAAATTAATAAATTGTAGACTGAATTTATTAATAGACATGGAAAATAGATTTTATTGTAAAAGACATTAAATGATATACTCCAAAAAAATGGAAGAATGCTATAAATGGATACTCATAAACAAAAAAATATGGTAATTTTGAATAACGCTAAAATAGTTTACGTAAAGAACATATGCACTCATGAATTTGTATACTGTGCGTACAGTGTGTACAGTACATGCATTAGTTATGTGTTGAAGGACGTTTAGTTGTATCTAATTTGGATCTTGGCACGTCCATCCTTTTTCAAGATTTTAACTGTCTTCATTTTGATAAGCAATTCGGTGTTTGAATATTAGACTGAAAATATAAATTTATTCTGGGTCATATAAATGGCTATAAGTAATACTGATTAGTAATTTCTCTATTAAATTATTGACAAAAGTATTCAAGTGTATTAAAAAAAAAACAACTCATTTAATAATAAGTACTCATAAAGATATTTTAATCATAAAGATTATTGCTATAAGGTTATAATTTTTCTGACATAAACATTTAAGAAGTTATAAATAATATATTATATATGTATTATTCAATACTAAAAATTGAAAATAAAATATAATATATAATCAATATGTATTTATTTAATGTATATAATCTTGAATTAAGTTTTTAATGAGATGCAATTAAATATACGTTGATAGGTAAAAAAGAAAAACAATTAAAATGATCGAAGTTCATCTAATAAAATAATTTAAATCGTCGATTATATGTTAAAATGTTAAATGTACATCGAATTACAATAACATAAAATTTTTCATAATAGACATTATCATATTTTTTCTGATTCACTTAATTCTATAGTACTGTATCGTATAATATGTTTATATGATTTTTTGAACATGATATGCAAATATGGCAAATTATAATTATTATTTTATATTATTGCTTATATACAAAACCTTCTTTATTATAAAAATATTCATTTTCAAACAGTCACTTGAATAATTTTATTTTAACTAACAAATGAGTCGTATTATTGTAATATTTATTTTTATATATATCTATACATAATTTTATATAAATATATATAAATAATTTTTAATTATTTTACTAAGCAATCGTAAATAATTGTAATTTTCTAATAATAACTACAAAAATATAAATATAAGATTTTATATCAACGTATAAGTAATTCTTTTTCTGTAATTGGCGACAAATTTATCATAATTTCATTTTTTTATATAACATTTTTAATTTTGAGGCAGGTTAATCAATTTATGCAATGTCGGAGTTCTTTAAACTTAAATTTCCAAAAGATAGTATATTACTTAAGGAATATATAAAAATGGAATAAAGTGGAGTTATACTCATTATGGAAATGTAAAAAGATTCTGTTATCAATTTGTAATTTCTTAATAGAATAAAAATAATGTGAAGTTGGTAAAAATATAATTTTTTAAATAACTCAAATTTGTAAATAAGTACAATTGCGTAAGAAATTATTTGAAGACCAGAAATGTAGTATGTTTTGCACTTTAATGGCAATATATGATATATATTTCCATAATAGGTTTTTAAAAGTATATTAAAAATACTGTAATATATTACTGTAGAAGCTTGTAGTAAATCATAGTAAGAATGATCGGACTAGAAAAAGATTAATTATTAAAATTGTATTAAATAAAATTAAATATAGTTTTATTAATTATTTTTTAAACAAAATACAAAGGTGAAATAATTATGCCTATTTTAATCAAAATATATAGGCAATTAATTCTATAAAATGTGATTGAAATGTATCATTTATTGACATTTAAAACAGTTGTTTATGTTTATTATTCTTGTTAATTTGTACTTCTTAGGTAAACACTCCCCAGATGTCTAAATTTAGATATTGAAATTATTGTTATAATTATGTGTTTGATAAGTATTTGTTTGAATAGCATAGACAAAATTTTTACATTCATAATATTTGTTCATTAACGTTAATTAATGTTTAATATGACTACTATGACTATTTAAATCGATATATCAGTAATTGATGAAAGTAATACGAATAAAAAATAATAAGGATTTATAAACATTTTTGGTAAATAAAATATTGTTTGAATTTTTTGAAAAATCTAAATCTAAAATTTTTGTCTTCAATTACAAAAATAGGAATATGTGGAGAATAATATACAATATTAAATATAGACATTATATTAGTATCAGAGACTCTAAAATTTTTAAAGATATTTTGATTAAAATTCTTATAAAAATACAATATTTACGAAGAAAGAAGTAATCAATATATTTGATTTTCAAGTGAAAAAGAAAAGGCCTAGCTATTAAAAAAAAGGTAAATAATAATTAGGAGACATTCTTTTTCTGTAAAATCTTGGACAATTTGTAATATGTGGAATTCATGAAAAGAAATTCAGAATAAAAATAAAAAAATATATAAGGAACAATTTCATTCTTTCATTTTTACACTTAATATGACTTACATACAATATTAGTATATAACAAAATATTAATTTCAGTAATTATAAATGTAAAAAATAATGTCTATGGTATATATGTAAAAATTCGATTGATTTCTACGAAATTAAACAGCAGTGGCCATTAATATCGTTGTACATGTAATACATTAAGAAACAAAAAAATTGCAGTTTTTATTTAACTATTTTAAACCCATATTTAGTGCAAAATATATAAAAGTTATAGATAAAGGTATTACATTAGGTATATAAAAAAATGATTTTTGAAATATTATAAAGATTATATAAGTTATGAGTATTATAAAAAACTTTCAGTAAATTTGCATTTAAAGATGTGAAAAGCAATATGTAATGTTCAATTTTATAAAAAATATAAAAAAAATATTGTTCATAATTCGAGTATTAATCATTTAAATTTTTATTTATATAAGTTTTTAATAGTTTAAAAAATATTTTATATGAGAATCTATTTTAATTTTTGGTATTTTCTAATTTTTTAAAAAACTAATTAATAATCATGACTGACGGTATTCTATAAATAAAACAAAGAGATTGAGTATTCAATTATAATAAAGTCTTTTTTATGCTAATAAAACAATAATATATTTGTAAGTATTTCAAATGGTCAACAAATTATTTAACGCTAGATGAAAATGATACTCATACGTAGTAAGTGATGATGGATAATACGTTTCACAATACCATGTTAAAAGGACTTGTTACTTCATTTAGCAATTGACTATGAAGGTAAGAGAAAGCACAAAAGTAAGAGTATAAAGATTTTTCAAATATTGAATACGTGTTTGCAAAGAGCGACAACTACTTCAGAATGTACGAGAGCGAAATTCCATATTAAGGTACATATTATATACATTGATTTCGTCTAATACAAAATGAACAATAAAATACACTTAAAGTTGCGATTTAGCTAGCAAAATGCAACACAGTTGATATAATAAATATTTTGGTTACTACAATAATTTAAAAAAGACAAATTTTTATTTAATAAATAATAATATTTCTAATAAATCATCGAACTACATATCTACACCTAAGAGTAAGTATACAAATAAAATAGAAACAAAATTTTTTACTCTGAAAAAAAATGCTTTGCGTAAATGCTAAGCAAACGTATGACAATTCAAATAAACCAGGCCAGATATTAATTTGCAGAACAAATTATATCTTTATTAAATATTTTCAAAAATAAATAAAAACAAATGTAGGACCTAAATTTTTTTTCCGAAGAAATATGTATTTAATCGAATATTTAAAGAAATGTGATGAAACAAAAGATATAGTAAATTTAATTCACAGTAATAATAAAGTATAAAGTATAGAGTAATCGCGACAAACCCAAATTGAAGAAATTTATAAGATGAGAAAAAAGTTATTATAATTATGTGGACTAAATGGTGAATTATCATAACCTGTGCAAATCTAACATGTAGAAAAATTATAAATCATATTAAATTATCATATACAAATTATATCAAAGCTGATTCACCCAAAGAACACTACAAAAGATTGAATAAAAATTACATATTAAATTGTTATGATTTTTTAGGTTCATCAAGAATTAAAATCAGGATGCTGAATTAGAAATCAACTTATTTCAAATTCAGGTTTTAAGTTAAAATGAGCAATTTATTTAAATGAATTAATCTTTATTAACGAAATCTTACTTGATCTTTTTGAAATAATAAACTAAATTTATCCGTGAAGTTAAATTTATCTAGGTATATTAACTATATCTTTGTAAATAGTAACTCTAAGATATCGTAACAAAAAGCTTGTACATAGAAAAGAATTTTATTTCTTCAATTTCAAGTAACTACTATAGTCTTAAAAAATTACAGTTTTATAGAATTGTACTTATTATCTAATAAAATCATATAAATAAAATGAATTTGGTTTATCTAAATAAAGTTTCAGTAATATATAATCAATATACAATATTTTGGATTTAATAGATATAATTAGAAGTTGGAGATACTGTTCTGAACCTATTATTTAGATTCTATTAAATCAATACGTGAAAAATAAACGTACACATAAGTTTTTAATATTACATTATGTCATTGTTAATTTGAAATAATGACATACTTATTAAGAATACATAAAAGTTTAATAACTAATAAATAACGCGTTAGGAAGTATGCAAAACAAAAAAAATATTTCATTCTATAGATAATTTAATTTTTTACAACAGATTTCCATAAGTACAGAAATTGTAATTTAATCTAATAATAAATACTTAATAGGCAAGAAATTAAAAAACACAACATATATTAAGTGAAAATAGTTTAAATTTTAACTCAAGAAAATTAATTACTATGCGAAATTTTAAAATAAAAAAACATAAAAAAATTTAGGATTAAGAAATTATTTAAAAAATAAAAATAATATTATACATTATATTATATTGCATTATATTAAATATTATACAAAATATTATAGAGAAATTTACGTAAATCGTTCATTCCTTGATATGTTTCATAAAATTGTGAAAAAATAACAGAATTTATTTCAAATAAACAAGTATCTTTCGAAAAAAAAGAAATATTTAATAATGTAAAATTATAAAGATTTATTTATTGTATATAGTGATGAAAATATATTAAAGAACTATTGTATTGTAACTAAAAAGTATTGGCTATAGTATAAAGTAATACGTTTTGATGTTTTGATGTTTACAGTAAATTCTATTGTAAACTAATCGATATACATATATTTCCATAATACTGGTCATATAAGAATGTAATTCAAATGAAAAAATCTCTGAAGTTATTTTTTTTAATTAAGTTAATAAAAATAAATTTGTCCAATAACTATATCTGCGTTAAAGTACCAATGATACCACCTTTGATAGATATTAATTTTGTTCAAATTAAAAGATCAAGAATAAAAATTCTTTTTTAAATAGTTTCAATATGATTATTATGTAACGAATGAAATTATGAAATAAAATCTTAATGTATTATTGTGATCGTTCCAATCAGTAACAATATACTATTAAGAGATGATAAAAATATAATGATAAAAAAGTAAAAACGACAAAGATGAAAACGAACGTTTGTAATATAAAATAAGTAAATAAAAATTTATTGGCTTTACAAATGCTTGCTATTTCAATATAGTTTTCAAAAAGTATCAATAACAATGGTGCGTCTGAATTAAATGAAAATCATTATAAAATATATTTTTGTTTGTCAATAATAGAAAATATAAAATAATTTATTTAAATACTTTTAATACTTATTTTTTAAATACTAGCACCTTTCGATGCTAGTATTTAAATATTAATTATATAATTTGGTCATATTACATCACTAAAACAGAGAATACATTAACATTCGGAGAATACATTCGGATATATCGAAACATATTACAACATTTTGTCTTATTATATACAAAATTGTAATTTAAATATATTTCACATCTAGTAAAATAACTTTAATGTTTGTATAAATATAAATATAAATACATTAAAATAGTAAATATATTGAAATAATATAATTGTAGTACATTTTAAATAAGAAATGTATGAAAAATATTTACTTTTAAAATATTAAATCTGATATAGAGATTAAAATAATGAATAAATTAGTTTATATATTATCTATAAAGAAAATTATTATATATAAATAAAGTTTATTTTATACTTTTTTCTTCAAGCAATATATTTTTATTAATCATTTTTCAATAATTATAAAAAGAACTCAGTAGTAACATTACATGTATTTGAAGAGCCAATAAGTTTAGGCCATCATTGCGCATGCTTTTAAAAAATGCATTCTACATTTTCCATAAATTATATTAGTTACTTTAGTATCTTTATAAGATATTACAGTCTATCTAATTTTTTTTATATATTTATATCATTTTTCATTTTAATAAAAATGGAAAAAGATATTCAATTATTAAAATCTATTGGTTTAAGTGAACAAAAAGCAAAAGAAACGTTAAAAAATCTACAAGTTACTAATAACTTAAAAGAAATAATTAATGAGGTTAGATTTTTTAAATATTTATTTTTCGTAAATTTCTATTATAAAGATCGATTCTTGAGAGAAATTTCTTGTAATGTTGTTTTTATAATTGAAATATATTACTCGGGCAAAACATTAATATTATAAAAAGAAGCATTCTTTTTTAATGTAAATATTAGTTTTTTCTTTTCATTTTATATTAGATTTAAATTTTGTTATTTTCATTACAGTAGGGTTCATTAAAGTACGTATATTTTAAGATGTATAGTATTAACTTTTAATATTAATTTTAAAAATTATACAATTTATTTATAAAACTGATTAACATCTGGTGAAGTTTTATAACAATTTATCACAACTCCTTGAAAAGTAAAAGATGATATTTTAATTCTAAATATTAACAATTTATTATATTCTCCTTTTTTTAATAAAACTTTGGATTACAAAATAAAATAATTGACAAAATTGAATGCTTGAATATACCTTTAATTATCATTAATAATTCTTTATTTAAATGTATTGTATAACATGTAACATGATAAATTGTAATTTATAATTGATTTTATAATATTCATAACTAATTTTTAAAAACTTATATGAACTGCTTTATAGAGTAGAATATGTATCAGATTATGTATCGATAATTATCCATTTATATTAAAGATATAACTTATAATATTTGAATGGTAATATCAAATAATTAAAAACTTTATGAAAAACAATTTCTGACTATATATAACGTTTTATATATAACGTCTAATGTTTGTATATAACGCTAAACTATTTACAATTAAATGTTTATATCGCAAATCATTTATTAAATTTTATTTTATTATTTATACCATTATAGTATCTATATTCTATAATAATATTCTTATCAAAGTTTTTCTACTCTTAATATTTATATATGTTAATATGATATATTTCTATTTAATTCTTATTAATAATTAAATTGTCAAATCTTGTATTTCATGTAGTTGTAGTCTGAAATTCATTTTTATATTATACTTTTATTTTTTCTTAGATATTATTACTTTGGTTATTAATTTTAGTTTTGTATTTATAATATAATTTGTTAATTTTTTTAGTAAAATAATGCTAATTATACAATATTTTATTTGATTAATATATATATAAATATCAAATAATTTGCATTTTATTTACTTTCTTTATTGAGTATTTAGGCTTTGTTTATAATTAATTGTTATTTTTTCAATGTTTATATCTTTTATTTATTTTTATGAAATTATGCTTATAAGTAATAAGTTTGTGGTAAAATGTTTAAATTATATTTTTTTAAATAAAATGTTATAGTAATATAAAAATTATAAATAAATTATTGTAACAAAATAGTTTACAATCTAAACAATATTATATATATATATATATATATATAAGCACATCTACATTTATGTGTGTATTTATATATATTGAAGAGATTCAGTTTCCTTAATAGACAATGTTTGACTTATCATTGGTTGGAATTAACAAATTTTTATTTGATAATTGAAAAATAATATAACTATTATATCACTTTTTATATTGAAATATCATTTAATTTAACAAAACTTTGATAAACTTCTATCAATTTCTTCAAAGATAACTTTAACAAAAATTCTTCAAATTAGCAAAAATTTAAAACGTTTTTTATTAATCTAATTAATTTATTCAGTGTATATTATATATATATATATATATATATATATATATATGTGTATGTTATAATTTTTTCATTATATATATGAATTAAAATTATGTGCTCAAAACTTATTTAACAATTTTATTTTATCGTAGGCTGTAAAATATGGTACGATTAATAATGTAAATGGAACCCTTATATATCATCTTGCTAGTAATATAAAAATGCAGATAATAAATACTATTCCACTTCTTACTCAATGCATTATTGAAAAGAAATTAGATTCTGTTCAAAGATTGGATTGTGCATTGAACTATTTATTACACAATCTAGGAAAAGTTGTTAATTTTGACGAATTTTCTAATGCCTGTGGTTTTGGAATAGTGATTACATCTGAAGAAATTAAAAAAGAAGTAGAAAAGTGCATTGAGAAATATAAAAATGAAATAATAGAAAAAAGGTTTGTCAATAGTAACATATATGTAATAATTATAAAACACTGAGAAATAAATTACTTGTTAGTAAAGATGTTAGTAACATATAAATCAATTTTATTAAAAATATTTCAAACTTTAAGTTATAAAACATAAAAAATCTACTAATAGTTATCATTTATATTAAGTTATTTTTAATTTGAATATATATATTTGTTTCTAAAATTATAGATTATAATTGAAATGTAAAATTTTGTAATTATTTATTTTATGTGGTATTTATAAGTAGTAGTCTTCTTTATAAGTACATTATGATTAAACTACACAGGAAAATGTACAAATCAATATTCCTTCTATAACTTATTGGATATATTTACATAATATATATTTTTATTTACTGATTTAATTAATAAATAAAAATAATTAATAAAAAAAAAGAATTAGTTGTTAATAATGCTTTATTTATACATAAATGTCACTATTCTAAATATATTTCCAGATGAAGTAGATTACATTTTTATCATTAAAAATTTACTTAATCATCATGAGAATCATTGAATATATAGACATCAGCTACTTAGAGGATTTTTTTTTATTTTTACATTAGAATGCTTGATATTCTAGACCTCTCTCATTCTCTTGTTCTGTTAATCTTGTATGGAGTTCAGGTTTGACTACAGTACTTATTAAGAATTAATTCATTTACTAATCTCTTCTACATAGAGATAGCTGAGTAATGTAATAGAATACTGTATAAAAATTAATTATCGAATGTATTTAAAGAAACTAAAAAATATTTGACGATATCTAAGAACTGAAATAGAAATTTCTAAATATCTGTCATTAGTATCTCTGAAAAGGTATATAATTAAAGTTTAAATTGACTTTGATTATAATTTACTTATAAAATAAATAATACATAATTTTGTACCTAATTTAAAATCTGTAACTCATAATATATCATTTAGACTATTAGAACTCATATTTTTTTCATTCAAATGAAACAATATTTCCACAATTTTATTCTTATTCATGAATAATATTTTAATTTTAATAATTTATACCATAGATATCGATTCAACAGTGGTATTTTAATGCAAGAAATTCGAAATTCGTTAAAATGGGCAGATGGAAAAACTATTAAAAATGAAATTGATGTACAGTTATATGATTTATTAGGTGAAAAACTAAAAAGTGATTGCATATTAATTAAACAAGCAAAACAAATCAATCAAATTAAATCGGAGAAATGTAATGGTATACAACTTTATATTTTAATATTTGCTAATATGTATAAAATACTGTAAGCGAAGCTTTATTCTAAATTATTAATAACATATTTTATTAAAAAGCTATTAGTTTAGTGGTTCCATTTAAACACCTATTATTATTAAAAATGTAAAATTAAATTTGAGTTTAAAGTAAGGATATAACAATTCATTCGAAGAAAAATTGAAACACAAGGAGTATATAAAATATTATAAATAAATAAATAGATAATAAACAATTGAATAATTATAAAAATTATTTTATATTGATATCGTTACGTATACAGGTACAGATTATAATAAAGGAATTGCAATCATATGTGATTCGTAAGTGTAATGAACGTAAATGAGAATTAAAAAATAGACATTATATAAGACTGAATTAACTAAAATGAAGTATCAAAAAGATTTGGGACCCAACTAATTTTTATATACTCTGTATGAAGCCGTATTTATTATAAATTAAATGTGTCAATGAATCGATGATTCTTAAAAAAAGTAATAGAAGAAATCATTTCATATTAAAGAAAATATATGAATTAAATGCTATTAACTTTTCAAAATTTAAAGTAAATTATAATTTATAAATTGTTCAAATTATGTATTATTATTATATATTATATGGATTAATGTCTGGAATTATTTAAAAATTAAAACATGTTTTTTATAATTTGTGTAACAAGTAAAATTATAAATTTATAAAAATGAATTAAATTACTGATTGTCTATTTTAAACAACTAATTGAAAGAAAATTAAATTATTTAATTAATTTCATTAAAATTATATTAGTTTCATTAATTATTTTACTTCAATTTATATCGTAAATAAATAATAATATATTATCTTTTATAGAAAATACATCTGAAAAATATTTAACAAATAATTCAGAATCAATTAAAATAAATGATATAATAAAATCGAAAATTCATTTTCATAAGCCTGGAGAAAATTTTAAAACTGATGGCTATATTTGTACTAATAATACACAAAGGTTATTGAAAGAACATTTACTTATTACCGGTGGCGAAATAAGAACTCGATTTCCACCAGAACCTAATGGAATACTACACATTGGACATGCAAAAGCAATAAATATAAATTTTGGGTAATTGATCAGATTTATTCTATTTAAATATACATTAAATACTTCTATAATAATATTCGTTATTTATAATATATATGTATTTTGTATAAGTATTTAGAAATTTCAGTATTACTACATATAAAAGTTTATGTAAGTATTTCATATTTTATAAATAATAGTCATAAAACATTTACAAATGTGATTCTCATTACATTGTTCAAACATTAAAAGTAGGTTTTGTTATATCTTTCTATCATTTATCCAATTCCCTTACTTATATATATTCTTTAAAATTCATAAAAAGTATATAGTATATAACTATTTTATTAATTCAATTCAATGTTTTTTATGATACATGTACTTATTTGATTGATTTGTTTATAAATTGTAAAGATTTAAAAAATGTATTATTTAATTTTTTTAATTCTTAATTTAAGTTGATTTGCTTAATATTGGAAATTTTTGTTTATAAGTAAAGTATCCTAAAGTATAGAGTTTTAATCGGTTTCCTTGTACACTTCGAATCTAAAATTCAAATTGGTAGTTTTCTAATCAATATTTTTTGATTTTCTACAAAAATTTCTTTATAATTTAACATTATATTAATTAACGTTCTATAATTAATTTTTATCAGTAATTATTTATTAAATTTGGAATTTCTTTTTCAATAATTTCCATTTGTACATCTTGGTTTATATTTCTAAAACAAAATATTAGAACAAGAAATATAGTAAATTATAAAGGAAATAATTTCATTATAAAAGTGCAATCATCTGAAAAATAAAGATAAAAGTTGAACGAATCAAAGAATAACTTGTATTGAATTCTCCATTTTAATCAAATTATAATTTTGCTTGCCAAATTTCTAGATACATTGCTAAAACGTTTTTAAGAATATTTTGTAATTAAGTATCAATTATTTAGTAATGCTTTTATTTATTTCTTGATTAGAGAAAGATTTCTTGAAGAGCACTTGATTAAAAAATGTATTTAACATTAATGGCTTAATAAAATATCAATATATTTATAATTAATAATAATTATAAAATTAGTAGAATATATAAAAATATAATCTATGATTTTTAGTAATGTTGTAGCACACTAATAAAGCTCTAAGAAAATGTAATTAGAATGATTTATTAAAAAGAACAATCATTAGGGCGTTTGGTTATAGAAGATATTTTTAGAATATATTTAGGTTTAGAATATATTTTTAACAAAATAAAATATAAGTAAATTAAAATTAAATTATATTAAGTATTAAATTATACTAAAACAATGTTAATATACTTTAATTAGTTTACATATAAGTTATATAAGTAAAAAAGTGTATAATTATTTATATAACTATAAAATTTAAACTTCACCAAGGATCTGTTATTTATGTTAATTATGCCTGTTGATTATGTACTGAATATTAAAAAAAGAAATAATTTTCATACGCACATACAGACGTTAAACTTCTATTCATATAAGTACAAAATTGAATTCTTACTTTTAATTAAGAATATACATTTTAAACTACGACATTATATATTTAATTTCTGTTTATCTGCGATATTATTTATTATGTATATTAAGTTTAGTTATATTTATACAAATCTTCAATCGTTACATATTTGTAAATAAGTTTCATAATATAAATATTTCTATGAAAAGATAAGCACTCTTTTAAGTTGCTTAAATTTTTACTATATTCCCTAGAAAATAAAATTTATCAAACGCTTATATGATATAACATCATTTTTACTTTTCAAGTTTTTATGAGTTTCGTATTTGATTATTTATTCAAATAGTTTTTGTAAGAATAAAATTAAAAATTCCTTTAACTTGCAATTATTAAGAAATTTAATTATTCCTTTAACATACTACTTTATTTGTTAAAACTTTGCAGTTCATATTGCCTATCTTAATTATATATAACTTATAGTATGTTTATTTTATTATAATACTTCTATTATGCTATAGAAAAATAATTTTTGTCTTTTTAAATTTATTTTCCGCAACAGTAATCTATTATTTGTACATCTGATACAGAGAATCTATATATGTATATAGTTGCTTTAAAAACATTGCTAGTTTTATGATACATAGATGTCTAATAAAAAAAATTCAGATATTAGAAACACTAGCAAAATTGTAGATACTAAATTAAATTCTGGATTGAATAGAATGACATTTTATATAAATATTTCTCGATATATTTCATACAGAAGTATATGGAATATGAATTTTCTTTTTTCGTTTAAATGTAGGTATTTAGCATTAAATTGAAGTACCCTAATTGCAAAGAAGAAGAATTTTTAATCAAATGTTATTAAGACGCCCGATAAAATTATATTAGTATAATTAATTTTCTATTGAATTACTTCAGAAATAGAACCTATAAATATAAAATTAATATATCTATGTAATTATTCATTTCTGTGTACAATTTTTGTTTCAAATCAATAAAATTTTCAAATTTAATATTTAGTTTTTACTGATTCAGTATGTGACATTTTTTAATGATATTGTTTACAACTTATAATATTTAATTATAAAATGTGTTGAATTGCATAAATAAAACAAAAATGTAATATTGAAAATAACATTATTTTATCAAAAATATTGTTCTTTTGTAAAAATTTTTACAAATTCCATCTCTATAAAATTTAAATTGGATAATTATTTAATAATTAATGAAAATATATCATTCAAATGATTTTAAACTTAGAATTTAATAATAAACGGAATTGTACTGAGTTTTTCCACTACCTTAAATATTCAATATAACATCAAATATGTATTTTGATTGTTCTGAATTAGTTATAAATTTATAAACCATTTTGTAAATTATTCATTTTATAAATTATTTTTATAGATATGCTGCTACAAATAATGGTTCATGCTATTTACGATATGATGATACAAATCCGGAAAAAGAAGAAGAAAAATTTGTTAAGGGAATTTCAAATATTGTCCAATGGCTTGGATATAAACCTACCAAAATTACATTTTCTTCGGATTATTTTGATTCATTATTTAAATTAGCTGTTTTATTAATAAAAAAAGGTTTGGCGTATGTTTGCCATCAATCTAGTAGTGAAATTAAAGGTTTTAATCCTATATCTAGTCCTTGGCGTGACAGACCTATATCTGAAAATTTACAAATTTTTCAAGACATGAAAGATGGGCTATTAGACGAGGGAGAAGCTACATTACGTATGAAAGTTACTCTGGAAGAAGGTAAACAGGATCCGGTAGCATACCGTATCAAATTTTCACATCATCATAGAACTGCAGATGAATGGTGTATTTATCCAACATATGATTTTACTCATTGTCTATGCGATAGTATTGAAAATATAACACATTCCTTATGTACTAAAGAATTTCAATCAAGGAGATCCTCGTATTATTGGCTTTGTAATGCTTTAGATATATACTGTCCTGTTCAATGGGAATATGGAAGATTAAACATTAGTTATACTGTTGTATCTAAAAGAAAGATAGGAAAACTTATTAATGAAAAAGTAGTAAGCGATTGGGACGATCCCAGGTTATTAACTCTGTCTGCTCTTCAACGACGCGGTGTACCTTCTGAAGCTGTTAATAAATTTTGTACTCAAATGGGAGTTACAGGTGCACAAACTATAGTTGATCCTACCGTACTTGATACAGTAGTAAGAGAAACTTTAAATACTACATCAGCGCGTCATATGGTAGTGTTAGAGCCACTTAAAATAACTATCATTAATTTTCCATCTAACGAACCAGTAATGATACGTGTTCCAAATATTCCAAGTGAAAAAAATAAAGATAGCCATTCAATTATTTTTGATAAAATCATTTATATTGAATCTTCTGATTTTCGTCAAGTAAGTTTTTAATTTTATAAAGTTATGTATAATCATAAATTATCAAATGTACCATTAGAGATAATTGGTACTAGTTTTTCCATAGTTCAATTAAAAGCTGTAAATTAAGGAATAATTGAATAGTACAATTTTTTAAAAAATTAAAAAATTTGTTAATCACTTTAATTATAATGTGATACAAAATTAAAACGTAAACTTTCTTATGCTATAACATCAGGTTTTATTTTTACTAAGCTCTAATTTGTAAAATTGTATGATATCTATTACTATTTCATAAATATTTAATTCTCATTGAAAGCTTGAAGGACGTATAAATATATACACTGGTAATTATTCGATAATCAAATGCGCATATAAAACTATCGCGTTTAAAATACTTTTATAAACAGAATGCATCTATAAAATCCTTTCATTATTTCATGATTAATAAACTTTAAATTATAAATTAAAAACTAATACGTAAATACTTTACACTGTTGTTCATTGCTATATATTTTATATTCATATTGTTATTTATTAAAGTTTTTTGTTTTGTACCTATTGCATAATACATCGTCTACTATTTATTATTTTAAAAAATTATTTATTACTACTTTTAAAAATTATTTTTGATATTTGGATAATCATTTAAATTTGTTTCTATTAAGAATGATGAATGTGCACGCAAACATAATAGAATTTATGTATCATAATTAAATCTAATTTTATAATTGATACTCCCTTCTATACTATAACTTTCATTGTATAGTTACAAAAATATTTTAATAATTTATATGTACGTATTCTATTAATAACAAAATTATAATAATTGATCAGTTTACATTATAATAATATACAAGAAAATCTTTATTTAAATTGAATATGAATAAGTATTTATATAATTTTTGTAAACTCATTGTTATTAAAACAAAAACAGTAATATAACAATGTTATATTTATTTCGAATTTTTCATTTAAACATATGGATATAGTTTTTTTCATACTATATAATCATAATTAAAATAAATAAGATTAGGAATTTCAATTAAATTTATTATCAATTAAAATTTGCATATTTAAATTTTTGATAAATATATAAATAAAAGATAATATTTTTTTATAAAAGTTGTTTAGAAAACTAAAGATAACTACACATTTCAATAGTGAATAAATTTCCTTAGGCAGACTTTTGTAGCACGCATATTATTTAAATACGCATTATGTAGCTTATCGATTACATGTAATCTGTTGATTTATCCAAGTCATCAAATTGTGTTGTTACAATTTGCTATTAACTTACACAAAGAAATTAATACCGAGGCACCCAATTTTTTTATATTTCAAGCATAACACAAAATATTTTATTTTCAGAAATTATAATTATTATAATATATAGTAATATGATAAATATATTTAATTATGTATATTTCAATTAAAATTGTACTGAATAATATCAATCAAAGAAAATTAATTGATTTAATTTAAATAAAAAGTTTACTTTGAGTTTATAATTAGCTACTAATATTTAATAGTATATTTTAATTAAAATATTTTAATAAAATTAGATTTTTTTAAAGTTTAAAAACGGGTAAAAACTAATTTTAATTGTGTAATTAATACATTTATTTAGAAATTTAAAATATTATTTGAAAGTACCTTATTTTCAAAAAAATTAATATGAATTTCTCAAATTTTTCTGTAATTTAGAAGACATTTTTCTATATAAATTTGAAGAACTTGTATTAATATTAATTAAAAATTTAAAAACTTTGATAATAAAAATTTGTGTGTTATAATATGAATGAATAATCAATTATTAAATCAAATATGAATTGAAAGTGTTTATAAAACATTTATTTAATAATTTCAAAGAATATTTCTCGCTTCTGCACAGAAAGTTTAAGTGTGTTATAGAAGACATTCGAACAATCTTCAACATTTAATAAAACCTATTTGTTAAAAAAGTAATGAAATGTCTAGTACTGTTACATAAATTTATGTTAATAAATCTCCCGATTTTTTTATATTAAGTAGTATAAAAAATAATTAAAACTTTTATATTATATATTTCTAAAGTTTATATTAGTTTCTTAAGTAAATTTATGCTTTTTCAAGATACCTATTTTTTATTTATTTTCTTTATAAATAATGCAATGTTTATTTATATATTATTTCCCTTTTTATTATTCAATGTGTTTCCCATAAAAATTAACTGCAAATTTTGGAATGAAAAATTTTTTAATATATTTTTAAAACCGATAAGATAATACGCTTATTATTCGACTTAACTATTTTATAAGATATAATATAATATACTATCACATACATAAATATACTATTTTATAACATATATATATATTAAACATTTTTAAAACATACATATATTTAATACTAAATTCAAAAGTCAAAAATAAATTGTATTAGAAAAAAAACTTAGAATAATCTCAAACGAAAAACATCGAATGCTACTACTAGATAGTAAAATACAAAGAATAAAAATTTTGACTAATAATAATTAAGAGATTATCTACAACTGCTGATAATACAAATAAGATTTAAATAAAAGAAGAGTCAGTGTCAGTCTGAAAAACAATTTATAAACACGTATTTACTGACCAAAACAAACCTGTTTCTATTTATTTCAAATTTATTCCACGTGTGACACTTATTAATTGAAACTAAATTATAATTGATACAAGAAGTGACATTTAGTTTTTAATTTTAAATATATTTTATAATACTATTAAATTGAATCTATTAAAATAACATTTTACATAAGATTTATAATAAATTATAAATAAAATACAAATTGATAATATACAATTTTATTTTATTTTCATTAATATGAATAATAATGAATATGTTTTTTAATTCCTATAAAAGATGGTTATAATCGTGAACAAAACTTGATAATAAAATGCTTTAAAACTAAAACAAGGAAACTGACAGAGAGTGAATGCAGTTTTCATCATTGCCATAATAATAAATTAATAATATCACATTGAAAAATAAAAACAAATATAATCAGTCGGACTTTTATGACAAATGTCAAATATTATGTACATTAAAAAAATTATTTTTTATCCTTATCTCAAAATAAGCTTAAATATATTTAAATAATTTCTAAAATTAGTTATAATATACAATATTTATTTAATTTAAATATTAATACATAATTCCATTTTATATTATGCAAGAAAAGAATCGACATGTTAATTATACATCAAATTAAGCTTTAGTATTGAAAATATTTTCAGGAAGCTGATAATAAGTTTAGAAGGCTAACTTTAAAACAGTCCGTTGGTTTAAAATATGCAGGTGTTGTACTCACAGTACAACAAATAAAAAAAGATAAATATGGTTCAATAGTAAACATACTCGTACACCAAGAAAATATTTCTGAAGCAAATAAACCAAAAGCTTTTATCCAATGGGTATCTCAACCTACTTTAGCGCATGTTAGGATATATGAAAGATTGTAAGTGATTACGTAATAAATAAAATTATTTTTTATCATTTTGAATTCATAACGATTAAAAATATTTACATACTTAATAATAGATTTCAACACAAAAATCCCGAAGATGAAAATCAAGTTCCAAATGGATTTCTAAGTGATATTAATTATAATAGTAAAAAAGAAACTTTTGCTTATATGGATATAAACTTTGAAAGAATTATTAAACATTTCGAAAATTATCAATTTGAAAGGATAGGATTTTTTTCCGTAGATCCTGATTCGAGCTCGGAAAAGGTTACTAGCATTTATTAATTTTTATCTATTTTTCTTTTCTATTTATATTTATATTTTGTTAAATATGTTACAGGTCATCTTCAATCGAACTGTCACTTTAAAGGAAACTAATTATAAATTATAAAAACAGAATAGAAAAATATACATTGTAATTTATAATTGTATATTCGAATTTTTAAAAACAATAAGAATTTAATGTCAAATTTTTATAATTAAATATATATGTAAAATAACATTGTAAAAAGTCAAAGCTAAAATGAAGATAAAACTTGCTTTTGTTATTTTACCACAAAATTATTGATTGCTACATATCTAGATAAATAACTTAAGTATTATTTATTTAATATATTACTACTTATACTGATGTTATTTTCTCACTATATTTTAATTTAAATTTGGAAAAGAAATAATTGTTGAACACAAACTTTAAAACTAAATTCTTATATAATAGATTATATTTTATTTTTAATTTATCTTAAACATGCAATAAACGGAATTACAATTTTTTTAATTTTTGGAAAAAGTAAAGTACTTCAAATAAATTACAAAGTTGATGCTTTTCAAATGTTATTTACTTTTAAATGAATACATGATTTGTAAAATCATAAAAAATTTCTTTCTATTGTAATAACACATATCTGTAATAAAATCATTAGAAAAAAGCTTACAATTGACACAACTTTGTTATTTAGATACGTAGTATCTATAAATTATGAATGACATTGTAACAATGTTATTTAAAAAAATATAATTCCTGCTTTTCAAAGAACAGACTTATTGCACATGTTAGAAATTAATCAATATTTTATAAAATAACAAATAAAATAAATTTATAAATTGTTGTGAGGTAATAAATATAATATATACTTTTAAGTAACAAAATTTATAATTGTATAATCCAGTGCTTCTATAAATTTATATATATATATATATAAAACTAATGTTTTGAAATCCTTTTTTTCGCAGATTTCAATTAATCACGAACATAGCGAGTTATTTAGCAAATACTGAATTAAAATTAATTTCATTAGACATTTGCTTTAAAAATGTCCAGATTCAAGCAATAATATAATGTAAACATTAATATGATATATAAAAAACTAGTTGATAAAATATTATCATTATCAATATATCCAATAAGTAAAAATATTGTTTTATTATTGCATATAGATATTTCATTCAAAATATTTTGGTATATTTTTAAAGGTTTTTCTATTATTCATTATATAATTTGTTAATATTTGTTAAATTATCAACCAAAATTGTATTTGATCTTTTAGTAAATTGTAAAAGTACAATTGTATTTACATTTGTAAAAGTTACAAACAAGTAATATATACAAAAAATTCAAGTTAAATAATGTTAATCAAATTGAATATTGTTAGATACATAAATTAAATTTACGATTTAATTACTGGAAACATGTCAAGAAAACTGTAAATTATTTATTTTAGACATTTAAATCTGATTTTATAATTTGAAATTAATTAATTTATAAAATCTAGCTAATATTCCTATAGACAAAAAGGTTGGGTATAACGAAATATGTATCTATGTATGTATGTTTTTATTAACTTTTTATTTATATATATATATATATATATATATATATATATTTCTGCATTAATAATTTTTCATTATTTCTCATTTTACTAAATTTATATGAATTAAAAAATTGAATTCATTTTATTTTCTTCAAATCAATCGCTTAATTCGGCTTCTATTGTGATATGACTTCCTATAAAATAAAAACATTTAAAAATAAGTGAACAATTTACTTAAGGTAAAGTAAATGTATATAAATAGTGTATAATTTCTTAAATCAGTTTTTAATTCAAATTCAGAAATTAATTTATAATGTTTCATTGATTTACTTAATTTTATGAATACCAACAACAATGTGAAATTAATTAAAAGATGCTATGATCCTTACCAGTTCTCGATAAAATATTTATATACTAATGTTAGTTTTTAATTCTTGAATCCCATGATCATCGTTGTATGTGCTTAAACATATACTTGATTATCAAAATATAAGATCTGAAGATAACATAAAACTTATCCATTTATTCTTGATTAATTAAAAAAATTGGACTGTTAATCGAACTATATATAATAAAATAGCACGATATTTTACTCCGTATGTAAAGTTGTTATATTATACATACTATTCAAATTTTCGATCTTGTATGGCATATTTTATCGATATACATATCATAATTTTTATTAATAAGTATGTAATCATAGATTCTTCTAGTAAATGATTAACTTATAGAAATTTTATTCCTTGCCAAATTTTTCTTTTAGGTAATAACAAAAACTCACTGCATTTTAAAAAGATATAATCTGTCCATGAAAAATCAGCTCAAATTTCTTAATATAAAATATAAATTCTGAGCAAAACTAGTATATCTGTCTAAAGTTTAGTAATATAAACAGTTAAATGCCGGTATCTGAAAATTCATGTTTGTTTTAGAAATTAAAAAGAAAATTTTATTTCCTATGCAAATGGTGTATTTAATAAATTATATTTGTCTACATTTTTTATAAATAACATTTAAGAAATTGTACATAATATAATATAGAATGTTTAAAATCCTCAGATCTTCTATTTCGACGATAAAGTATATTTGCACAAATGTTGCGATGATCAAAGGTTATAAGAAAAATTATATAATGAAATTTTAATGTAAAATTATGTTTATCTAAATCAAATTTTTAATTTTTTGCATAAAAACTTCATTCAAATCATAAAATTTTTTAAAAAGTGATTGTTTGGTTTGTGCGTTTATATTAATATACAATTTAATAATTAAATTTATAATTTTTATGAATTATAAAATATGAAAAGGTTTATATATTATAAAAAATTTATTATTTTTATTTACATTTGAATATCTAATAAAAATATAGGCTAATTAACTTAAAAATAAAAATCAATTTAATATTTGGAGTAATTAATAAAAAGCATATTTATCGTTAAATTTAATAATTATATTATTTCTTTTAATTAAACTTGAAAAATCAGAAAAACAAATATATTTATTTTTACTTTTATTTTATTAAAATATAATAATAAAATAAATAGTGTTTCATTTCAACTGACTTTTTAACGTATTCTTAAATAATGAAGATAACATTAATTAATTTAAAGCTCTTAACCTATATTATTGTGAAGTTATCTATATATTTCAAAACAAACAATTACAGTATTAGCAATTGTTATCGCACCAATGAAATATATAACACCACTTGGATTTTCAAAAAAATGCTCTGGATATGTTTAAAACTTATAACATTTACATAATTTTTTAAAATCATTAATTTGTTTATATTAATTTAACAAATTTGATTTAAATACATTTAAATTATAAAAGTACTTTAATAGAAAAAATATTTTCTGTATTATATATTGAATAAATCCTAGATTTATTTTATAAAATAAAATATATAGTTAAAAATATTATAAATTAAATACTATAAGTATACCTATTTATATTAAGATTTATTATAAAAATTAATTACAATCTTAGAGGAAATTTGGCAGTTATCAAAATTATAAATATGAATGTACAACTTTACTTTATTAAAATTAAATAACAATTTAGAAGTAATAAATCTTCAAATATAAATTTGACGTTAAGCTATTATTACGTATTTATTTAAAAAATAGAAATGTTGAAATTAGAAACAAAAGCAACGTGAAAAACTTAAAAAATAACGTTTTACTTTTTTTTTTAGAATTTGTAATTATAGAATCATGAATTAAAAAAATATTACATAATACAACTTTTAATATCTAAGTTTAAAATATTATTTATACATTTATGAAATTGATAAATAATTATACAATGGAGTTATAATACTTACAATCATTATGATCTTTAAAAAAACATTTGCGATTTGTTCTTAAACTTTTTTCTGTAGTCCTATAAAATTTTTAATCTTTAATGTTTTAATCTAACTATAATCTATATAAAAAAATAATCTTAAATTAACGTACTCATTTACAACTTCTTGAAAAGCGGACTGCAGTAAGCGAGTTGACTGGATTGGTAATAATTTATTTAATCTTTCTGCTCGTCGCCGACTAAGTTCAGTCCGAAGATCTCCTCTATCATCAATGCTTATACTATTCGAATTACAAATAATATCATCTTCAAATTCTAATAACGAGTGACACTTTTTTTTACACATTTCATTTTGTATTTTCATTATCTTATATAAATCAGCTTCTTTTCTCTTTCTTTTTTTCTTTGATACCTTTCTTTCTTGAATATCTAATAAACGATCTATTCTATCATTTTTAAAATAATTTAATGTCATTTGATGATTATTAATTTCATCAGCTCCGTTTAGAAAATTTATATCAGGATTAAATATTTTATCAACATTTTGTTCTTTTAATTTTGAACCTATAATTGTCAAATTAGATTTTCGTAATGAGTTGCTGGAAAATTGTTCTATGTCAGAATTCATTCGAATTTTTTTATTATCTATAAAATCCGAAGTTTTCGTAGATTCAAATTTACGATGCTTTGCCTCTGATATAGAAGTATTAGCAAGACGATTGTTTTTCATAGTATATCTTTCTTTTTTAGATAAACGTTCCTTTAATATACATTTGGACCTCTTACAACAAAGTATAGAATAATTATGACAACAAACAGGTGTATTCATTGTGTTCAATGAAATAGACACTTTTTCAGAATGTTTAGAATTTAATTGATCTAAACATTCTGTAGAAGAAATGTTATGAGATAATATATGATTAGATGAAGTTCTATTTTTTGATTTTAATCCAGAAAATGAATTTTCAGTTAAATATGATTCTTTTATAAATGATGTTTCATTTTTATGTAGTAAAGATTTCAAACCAGCTCTTGTTCTTATTGATTTTAAATCTCCTATATTATTAAATTTAGAAGTTGTTTCTATATCTGGTTTAGATGTTCGAATTGATTTTTCTAATTTTGATGACAATTTTGATTGACTAAATACAGATGTAGACTTTATTTTTGGCATATTACATTGCGATTTCGTCATTGTTTTTTTCGATTTTTCCAATGAAGTTATATGTAAAGTTGAATGTGGTGAAAGAGACCTATGTTTAGTATAAGGCGAATTTTTTTTTACACGACGGGTATTGATATTTTGACCTATACATAAAATTGTAAAATATAAAATAATCGAGTATCTATTAGTCAAATTATAAATAAAAATTTATATATTAAACAAAAATATATCTTACCTTTCGTACTTGAATATATATTTTCATTACGATTTGATGAACATTTAGTAGTACCTTTTTCAACCGATAATTGAGTATTATTAATTTCTTTCTCCATCTCATCCATTAAGCGTTCTAAACTGTCTTCTTCTTCATGATCTGACATAAGAATAATGTCATCATCATAAATATTTTTTCCTATTTTTCTTTCATGTTCAATATTTTCAGCTGTAATTTCTTTCATTTGATTGACCACTTTTTCAGAATTTATTACAGAACATGTCTTTTTAAAAACATTCTTCTGAGTTTTATCTTTTAAATCTTTACAATGAAAATAATGTAGTGGGTCTAAAATATATTTAAAAATTGATGAAAATATTTGTTTATAAACGAACTTTGTTCATATATAAATACTTTGACAATTCGATTCAAAATTGATGTATCAACGTATAAAATTAAGAAATTATTTCAAACTATTATTTATAAATCGAAACTATTAAATAAAGTCTTTTATTTGACTTAAGAATTTTTAAATAATAACAAAAAGCCATAAATTACAATATTTTTTCTAAACTAATGTTTTCATAAAAAACAAAAAAATCGTTTATACAAAAATTATCATTTATACAATTATTATTTCAAACGCAGTTACTACGTGAAAAGTATTACATTTACTCTAAATAATATAAAAATAATTAATGAAACATAAATGATAATAGTATTAAAGATAATATCCTAATTATTAGCAGTATTACAATTAATAAATACTAAATTGATTAAATCTTAAAATGCAAAAAATACAGTTGTAAGAAGTTCAAATTAATTAATAAAACTTTATAATAATATATAAAGTTATAATAGAGAAATTATAACTGCTTGTTTATGGATAAAGAAATTATCAATATTTGAATTAGAAAAAAAAAACAGTTCTTACAATAAACGACTAATTACATACCTGAAGAATTAGATTTCATTCTCGATTTTCGGTCTGCTACAATGGTATCAACATCTTTTGGAACGATTTCAATTAAATCTGATTTTTGTTGAAAATGACAAAACGAATTCTGTAACAATCAAATTTTCAAAAATATATACATATTGATTGTTTACTAAATAGTTTGATTTAATTAGAATTCGATTTTTATTGTTTACACCATTCGTGAAATGAAAAATTTATTTATAAATGATTAAAATACATTTTTAAATAAAGATTATTGAAAAAAAAATAGTATACGTGGGAGAGATATTGCGCATTGAATTGGATGTCTTAAAAAAATTAACAACTAATACACATAACTAGAGCGACTCGGTGCTCTCATCTACAAATCACAAACAAATTTCGTTAATTAAATTTAAACTTTTATGAATCTATTGACTATTTATTAAAAATTGTATTTATCTTCAGAGTTTAATTTCAACCACAAATAAACCGCTACATCAAATAAATAAATTGAGTAGAACCTCAAATTATTTATTTCAACGCAGAGCTTTCAAATTATTTCAATAAATCTATTTTAGATTTAAACAATATTTATAAAAATAATTGGCAGCAAAATTGTTACTATTTTAAAACTATTTAAAATAATTGATAAATATTAAATTAAAATTAATTCTTAATATTCTTATATGTTAATTTAATGAATCATAACTACAGTACGTTTAATATTTACGCTTCAAAAGATGTACAATATGCAATCATCAATATTAATTCTAATAACAATAATTAAGTTTTTACGATTAGTAATATAAACATATAAAATTCATTGCCAACTAAAAACAACAGAATATAGGGTACCTTAATTCCATCATTATAAAGACTAATCTATAAATACAAAATGTATACTAAGATCATTAATATGAGGTCACAATAATTCATCATTCATTCATCATTCACAATAATAGTATTTACGTCTCAAATAATTATTTATTTTTACACATAGTGCTTTTTTTCATGAAATTTAAAATTCAAAGTAACACCAAAAAGCGTACGGTCCTATTTTTTATTCAGCCAATATTAAACATTTTATATGCACTAACTATTTTAGGACCTGAAGATCTATGGCTGCTTATGATTTATCTGGATTATATAATATTCTATTATAGTAATCAACTGAAAATTATAGTTACCATGCATACAAAATATTCCAAATTTAATATTATTATCAGTGACTAACATGTTGAACATTTTTATCTATCTAAATATGTATATTAGTGAGCAAAATAATGTAATAATAATTTATTCTTTGACTTATTTATTTATGAAATCTGAACCATTAATTCGGCAATGTATTTATTTATTTATATTTTTGTTTATTAAAAGTTTTCTTATATTAAAATTCCGATATTTATTCTTTTGACAGAGGGAAATTTATACTATACTCTGTCAACGTAATCATTAAACTTTTTATCCAACATCAGATCTAACACTCTAGTATTTCATTTATATTTTTATTGTATATATGTTCACTAGTTCTATAAGCTATTTACCCACTCTAATATTCTTTTTGTAAGTGGTCAAACTTCAACAATGCGATATGCAAACTTCAAATATGTTTATTATATTCAATCAATTTATTACAATTATCAATTTTTATTGATAGTTGTATTTGAACTTTATCATCTCGTCAGTTACATACACTATTTTACATTTTCAAAACATCGACTTGAAATAATTTCTTATCTAGAATCAATCAACGTATGAAGAATACACGTTATATCTTTACTTGTTATGAAATTGAATAATATAAACATAAATATTATCAGAAGTACTTCCAAGGATGACGTCAGTTTATTGTAATAAAGATAAGTATACAGAGGAATTCTGATATAAATCACAATAAATAAAAAATAGATTAAAAATTTCAGATTTATTACATCTACTATATATAAAAAATATAAAATTAATTTAATTTAACAAAATCATACAATCAATAATAATTAACATAGAAATAAGTAACGCAACTGCAGTTGTATTTGATTATCTTAGCAATATAGAAGTGATCATGGTAAATAGAATATTTTTATGTTTTTTTTTCTTTTATAATTTTTTAATCTTTATTTAAGTTTTTAATTATAAAAAATTTTATAATTTTTAAATAAAGATTAAAAAATTATGGTATTTATTTTTTATAATATGGTTAATAATGAATACTTGATAATAGTTAAATAATTCTTTATATATGTATGTGATAGTTTTACGAAATTCGAACATTTTAATCTCCCAGTTTTCGCTAGTATATAACAAAACAAAATTAACTACCTTATTTTAAAGAGATGGTTATATTGCGTTAGTCACGAAAATTCTATTATAAATAATATCGGACTTCATTACTCATTACCTATAACAATTACGAAAAAGTCGCGCATTTATGTTTGCATATGTTAATGTATTTATTATATCCAATTACATTAATCTTTATTAACTTTTTATCGAATTAAATTAATATACTGTATATGAGGAAGTATTTCAAGAGAGATTTAAAAAAATAAACAATATAAGTTTTATACTAATTTAATTAAAATTATATTGATTATATTATTGAGATTATATCTATACAACTAATATATATAATGTTTTATTCTTGATTCTGCATTATACGAAATTTTTATGAGGATTTCACTGTCCTTTTATTATAAAATGAAGCATAGTATAAGGGAAAAATTTAGGTAGTACATAAGTTGATATATATATATATATATATATATACTTCAATTTGTGTTCAATACAGTTCAATAAGGGGGCAATAATCGAGGAAATAAAGATTTTGCTTTGTAAATGAAAAAATAAATATGAAAGATGATAATTGTCTAGCAAAAAAACAATTGTTACAATATATTGAATTGAATTTGACAGCTGATATATTGCTTAAATTTTTAAATACAAAGATAATAAATTATTAATATAAATTCATATAATAAAACGTACTTGGAAAAACTAAACATTGAATATATATAGATTCTTCTTATGCAGCACTTTTATTTATCTTTGTCCATTTATAAAGGTGAAAATTATTGGTTGGTAAAATTGAAAATATTTATTTCCAAGTTAACTGAAATGTTGCTATTTAAAATCACGAAAATACCTTTTTAATTACATCAATGTAAATAATGATATAATAGATAAATTAAAATTAAAGAAATTATTTTTCCTGTGTTCTATTTTGAATTCACTAAGTATTTTTCAATGAATTAGGTAGGTTATTTTTATTAAGTATCAACAAACATTTAAAATTCTTTCATGTAAGTTTTATATGTAATATAACTTATTTATAATATAATTGTAAAAAAAATGACGTCAAGAATCAAATTTCTTAAATAAACCGCAAATATTAAAAAGAAACAATGAAATTAAATAAAACTATGTATAAAAGTTCCTATTAACATTTATTATAATTTTACATTATAAGCATGTCTGTATTAAAACAATTTTAATCTAAAATAATTTAAAATAATATCAGATAAAAATAAGCGTAAAGCAATTATTTATAGGATCATAAGAGAAAGAATAATTAATTAATTGTAAATAAGATATACATGTTTTGCTATTTATCTCATTTTTTTTTACAATTATTTAATTGAATTACAAAAAAGTTATTTTTATAAAATATAAAATTATATTAATGATTAATGGCAGTAGATATTTATAAATTTATTTTAATCAACACTATTTAAGTATAAATAAAAACATAAATTAAACTGCATATTTAATAATTTGTAAGTAATTTTAATACGCATTTTCTTATTAAAATGATTTAAATATTTTATCGTTTCTTTTATGGATATGAAGGTGGTTTTACAAATAAACAAAAACTTATAATTGAAAATTAAAAATTTTTTTAAAATTGCATGTTACAACAAATTTTTTGATAAAAATTTATAACTGTTTAGAAATGTAAACGCTCATTATGATTTAATAATCTAAACAAATATCAATAAATAAAATTTCTTAAATATAAATTTTTTCTATTATGTAATAAAAATTTCAAAATAGATTAAAAATATTAATTTATATAATTATATATAATTATATATAATTGGTTCTTTTATTAAATTTTCTTATTAAATAAAAAAGAAAAATTCTGAATATCATATATACTATCTAATATCAATTTATTATAATTCGAATACCTTATTTTGTAAACTGAATTTATTATTCAAAACTGTACTGCAATCAGAATTTGTTGGTGTTATACAATTATATGGAGATTTACAATTGGAAATTGATAAATCTTTAAGCAGTGTTTTTTTATACTGCAATGATTGAAGTGCTGCTAATCTTAATGCCTCCAAATCTTCATCATCATTATCATTATCTTCATCATCATTAACATATGCTTCTTTGCTATTTTTTAAATTAGTAAATGAAGATTTTGCCTACAACATACACAAACAAATCATTGAAAATGAAATACAAGTTTGTACAATTAATATTAATCTTCAACAAATTACAAACTTATTCAACATCTTACGTCCGTAAGTTTTATAATCACATTTTCAGACTAATTGTACTAATGTAATAATTAAAAGTAAGTTATTATTATAAAATTAAATTCAACATTTTATTCAATAGAGTTTAATATTTCATAAAATTTTGATTTTCTTCTTAACAATAATTTAAAATATAAATTTTATTTCATTATTAGCTAGATGACATAATTCAAAATAAAAATTAAATTAAAATTAAAAATTGATAAAATATATGATTAAACAATGCTTTAAACAAGTATTGTTTGCATATATAATATATAATTGGTCAACAACATTGATTTTTCTTACTTAAATTCACAAACTACAATTTTATATTAAAATGAGATATTTTTATAAAAATATTCTTTTATAAAAGTACCAATAAAGTTAAAACAAATTGCAGTTTAATTAATTATAATATTTTATGTTACAGTATAATAATTTAAAATATTATTAAATGTTAGTTTTCAATAAAAAATCAATCATTAAAAATATAAATTTTCAATGAATACAAAATTAAATTGATTTTAAATTAAAAAATATAAAAACTATTTTGCTTTAATAAAAATATTTTATAATAGTAAGAATAGATTTTGATTTGTGTAAATTATAAATAAACTACAAATCTATTAAAAAATTACAAAATACTATTTGACTATTTTACACTATAAATCCAATAAATATTATCAATGTAATGCTTACTTTCAATTTATGATTCATTGCAATTTTTTTTTCTCCAAATATTTTGAATACACTTATTTAAAACAAAATATTAACATACAATAATTATATTTTGACAACATACAAATTTCTTTTTTATAATAGTATTTAAATATTCAAAAATTATAAACTAAAAACAAATTTGTAAAATGTGTGATTTCACACAACTATAATTTTTTGGAATGTAAATAAAAACGTATATTTATATTCTCTTGTCATTATAAAATGTGACGGTTTTGTAAGGATCCATAAATTCCTTCATCCAAACGTTGTTTAGGTTAATGCTTAATGTTGGCATTATTTGGATACTTATATAGGATTTTAAATGGGAACAACAAAATATCACGCATGCGCATATCGTATCTAACTGTGGAATATTAACCTGTACATAATAAAACTAATTAACTATGAAATCTATGAAAAAAATATTTTTAAAAAATTATATTTAAGATATGAAAAGAAAATAATTTACAAATTAATGCAAAAAAGCTTTTCAATATAATGTTTTGAAAGTTTTTCTATTAAATGATATAATCCGATCATAATATTAATGCAATAATTATACAAATCGATAATCATTATCTAAAAATAGTATTAAAAATAATAAATATACAATGTTCTCATATAGAATGAATAAAATAAACCACTATAAGTAAAATATCATTATTAACTATTAAAGCAATAATGAAACATAGCCTTTTCAATATACGTTTATTATTTTAAGAAAAATATTAAAAATCTATTAGGTTGAATAATCAAAAGTCTCAATAAATTTTTAATTATTTTATGAATATTTATATGGATTATATAGTATGTATTATATATAATATAATACGGAAGTATTTGTAATACCGAGTATAAATATTCATTTAAAAAAATATAATAAATATTTTAAAGCTTACTTACACATCGTTTAAAGAAATGCTTTTTATGTAAAAATTTCAGAATCTACTTAGAACCAATTTATTTTCTTCCTCTCGTCTATTATTCAACTTTTATTTTTCTACATTTTATGCATTTATAGAAAATATAAAAAACTTTCATAAAATTTGAACAAAAAAGAAACAAAATTCTATATATTAAAACTTAACTATAAAATTTATTGAGAAATAATTAACTAATAAAATATTGTTCATCTTTACATTTTAAATAAATATTAAAGGAATAAACATACGCAATATAAATAAAATATTTAAAAAAATTTTATTATTAAATAAAAACAAATTTAAAATAAAAAATGTTTTTAATATTTAAATAACTAATATTGTTTTTTTGGGATTCTTGATTATATAGCTAAAACCTTCAAATTTTCAATTTCATTTTTTCTCCAACAAATTTTCTAATATTTTAGTTTCACCAATTTAAATTATTACCATTACGAATTACAATTTTAATTCTCTATTATATTACTGTAAATTCAGTATTAACTGAGTATTTTTTTTTTAATGTATATTTATTCAAAAACTATAATTACAAAAAATGTTTTATTCGTTAAAAAAATAATAATGAAATTTACTGTAAATGTATGGAAGTGTCAACTTTGTAATCTCATTTTACCAACCGTGTGTCTAAGCATGCCATGAAATTTGGACTTATGTGAGGTCAATTCACTGTCTTCTTATTCTACTTGTCATTTATAATTAAAATTTTAAATTAATATATATAAGTGATAATTAACAGAATGTTATTTATATATCTATTTCACTTTTCTTCTTCGAAATTTTACTATTTATTATAGTTTAAAGTAATTTATTATCTAGTCACGCATATCTTTACAAATACAAAATAAAATATAAGCCAATACTTTTTCAAACTATGCTAGCATTTTCAATCAAACAAGCAACTCAATTTTGTTAGTCTCGATTCAAACGTAAAATATATAAGAATATATTGGAAACATTAATATTAATTAAAATTTGTCATGATATAATTGAAAATAAACCTTTGTCGCTTTCAACAATATGCATAATATTATAAGATCCAAACCTTGATCCAAACCAATGTTTATAAAGTATTAACTGTATTATTAATTAATATTTATTTTAATACGACATAACTAAATATATAAATAACTTATCCTCTGATTATTTTTCGTTTCATACCTGCTGGCACTAATATAAATAAACTATTTATTAATTATCACATATTTCTAAGAATAAGTTCATATAAAAGATCTATTTAACAATGTTACATATACGGAAAATTTTTGCGATTGCTATATCTGCTTCGTATTTTCTCAAATACCTATACATATAAAATTCAGAAAATTTCCATGAAATATTTTTAAAGTAGAAGCTTTATAGGCGATCAGTTTTTACAAACAAATATTACTTTGCTATTCAAGAATTTTTCTCCGAAAATGTATAATTGTTTTCTCCGAAAATGCATTTGAAATTGGAATTTGAAATACTAAAGCTCTATGACACGCGCGAAACTAATTCCGTATGCATATGTATATAAACAATATTAATACATATATTCATATTGTAACTTAGCCAAACCCAATTATTATACTAAAACAAAATTATATTTCGGTATTGTAGGTGAAGTTAACATTTGCGAATTTTCATATAAAAGGTAAATAAATAAATAAAATCACGACTTTTTCACTTATCAATCGAAAAGCTTTGTATATGATTCATTTTTGTACTTACAATTTTATAAATGATATGGTATACAAATGAATCAAAGACTATTAACACGTATTCAAATAAAATAAAAAATACTTTATAATGTAAAATAATTCGCTATTCAATTTAAGTTTAACACCTTAAATACTATATTGGCAAACAGATGTATATCAGCATAAATATATTGTTTGGTTATAAGTACCATAGCTACAATAGTAAATATCTAATATTTATTGAAAAATCTCGAATTACACGAAGAATATAAATAACATTCAAATATAATGGAACCAAAAATAATAAAGATATCTTAATTGATAAGTATAGAAATTCCATTTTTTTTATAAATACAAACAAAAATCCATATATTTCCTGACACAATATTGTATATATCAACGTTGATTTGTATTTATCAATTAAAATAAAAAAATAATAATCGATTTTTATTATCTAATAATAATATTGTAATATCTTGAAAAGTATGAAAATTTTCATAATTTTTTTATGTAAATTATGTATAAATGTCTTACTAATTTTTGTATATTTTTGAGAAAATATAATACACTATTGAAGTGCTATTTTTATTTTCTAAAAAAATTACTATAAAAATAATAAATAAAAAAGATGGAACATAGGTTTTTGTATATTATAATTTTTAATATATACATTAACATTTTTAGAAATATAGCACACAAAAAAATATTGACATAAAGATTAAATTCTACATATAATAGATTCTTTACTTTAGTTATTACTATAGGAAATCCAGTAAGTTTTCATGATGTACTTTATATATGCATATTAAATATATATAAGATTTTACGACAAGTAGATTGAAAAGAACATTATTATTTTACAATAATAAGTAAACATTTAAATATTAAGAATATTTTGCAACTATTTCAATAAAATAGAATAATATGTACGTTTGAAAGTTTTAAAGTAATATAAATATTTACATGCTTTAAAAAATTATTAAAAAGTCTAAAATGAAGAAAATATAAGAAAAATTAATGTAATTATTGACATTAAAATATAAATTAACTTTCATCAATTAAAAAAAAGTAGAATCGTAGTTTTTATTTTATAGTGCGCATGCGTTTTATAAACCATAATGTTTTTAATATTATAAAGTTTAATATCAATTCTATTTTTATTTAATATGTATATATAATGTTTTGACTATGTTTGCAATATTTTAATTTATTAAAAAATTATATGAATTTAAGCTGCTAAAATTTAATCCGAAAATTTTATTTCAATTTTTTTATTAAATATAAAATGCGCAAACAAAAATGTCGTTATTGTAATTCAATAAATAATGAGCAAATTATTTATAAAACTAGTCGTTTTATAACTATACACCATTATTTTTTTTGACATTGTAACATATTTAGATTTTTTGTGTGTAGTACTTCAAAAATATTACGATTGTTTTTTGAACTAATTATAAAGAAAAATTTAATTTAATAATTTTTAAAATGAATGCCGAAGAAGAAGTTTTACGAATTCAAAAAAAATTAAATAAAATGTCAACTGGTGATGGAACGGTATTAGCTTATTAATAATATATTCATAATCTTGATACTTACTTTTAAATAAATATTTTTTACAGGGACAGGAGCAAGCCTTAGAATTATTAAAAACATTACAGCAGTTACCAGTAAATTTAGAATTACTTCAGAAAACACGTATTGGAATGACTGTTAATGCCTTACGAAAATCTAGTCGAGATGAAGAAGTAATAGCACTTTCTAAAATGTTAATAAAAAATTGGAAAAAGTTTCTTTCAGGTATGTAAAGTTATATTGTTAAAATAATTTCTATTAAAATTAATTTACTTGCATCAGGTCCTAATAAAGATACAAAAGATGCAAGTTCATCTTGTAGCTCAAGGAAGAAAGATGATAAATTCGATAAAAATAAAGAAGATATTGATTTAAAAAGAGAAAGAGAAATTGTTGATAATAAAGATATTAAATGTAAAGAAGACAAATCCAGTAAAGACTTATATAAGAAACAGTCTTCTTTCCCAGCTCCTACTACTACTGATGCAGTACGGCTAAAATGTAGAGAATTACTTTCAGCAGCTTTAAGAGTTGATGGTACAACAATAGATGGTTGTGCTAGTCCTGAAGAGTTAGCTGAAGAACTTGAAGAAGCTATTTATGCAGAATTTAAGAATACTGATAATAAGTATAGAAACAGAGTGAGTAATTTATTTTCTATTAAAAAGTTCATGTCATTAATACAGAGCATTCTAAATTTTTGGTAATTATTTTAAATAACTAATTTATATTCATCATTTTTTTTCTAAGAAATCAATTTAATATATTAAATAATTTAATGTTTCTATGTAATTTTCTAAAAGATTATCTAGATTAATATTTACTCTTTAACTCAATTTATTTTTCAACTGGCTTTCCTATAAGTTGTACAAATGATTTTTATGTTATTGAAAGAAAAATATATTTATTAATAACTAATCGACATTTATTGGATTGTAAATTGCAACCTCTCAATATCAATGTGACATCGATTTTATAAAGTGATTGAAGAATTCTTATATTATAAAAAGTTAATCTTAAGATATTATATTGAAAAATTAGAAATTATTGTTAATAATATCTATATCCAATTTTGTTCCAAATATAAATATACATGCAATAAAACTTATTTGTATACAGTATAAATAATTCTAAACTGTATTTAATAGAATAAAACAAATATGAAGATTTAATTAACTTATGCAAACTGTATATTAGCATTTAATGAAAAAATATAAAAATAAATAAAAATTAAATTTATTTCTATCGTGTGTTATAAATGTACAATTTCTGGTTTTGGACTTCTAATAAAAATAAAACAAAAATTATTGCATTCATTAATTAATAATATTTTTAATATTTTAGTCATTAATATTTAAAGCCAAATTTGAATTATCATTTAATGTATTTATTATCTCAGGAACATTATCTTAAATAAATTTTGATTCTCAACCATTTTTATGAAGATAATTATCACATTTTCTTGTATAGTTGTGAATGTTAATTTGCTCATGTACTCAATAAAGTGAGGTAATTTGAAATAATGTAATATCTAATGTATAGAACATTTATTGTAATATATTGTTTAATATATAAAATATTCAAGAAATATTGAATTACCATTGGTTTTTAAGATAAGCAACATTTATTTGATCGGAGAGCTACATTGATATGATTGTACATTATTATAGTAGTTACCAATAAAATCTATTTCATGGGTGGTGAATTTTGGTTTTGACACAGCCATGTATTTAATTTAGTATGTAGTTAATATTTTGACCTCCATTCAAATAATGTAATCTCTTGTAAGGTAGCCACAATATAATGTCAGGGTTTCTTTACAAATATATGTTATTATACTTTAATAGAGAGCTTTTTATTAGAATTTGTAATCAACTGATGTAATATTTTTTTTACAAATTACAACCTATTTTTGTATTTTATTAATTTTGTAAAAAATGCTATCCTAATGTGGTAAAATCTTAAAACCAAGTAGTACTTTTACATTAATTTTTTTTATTTGAGGAACAAATGTTAATGATAGTGATAAATAAAATATGATATGATGAATGATGGTAAGTACACCAAAATAAGATATTAATTATAATTGCAGACGACAGCTAACTTAATTCGAATTATAAAATATATAATTATATATATTTTAGAATTTATATATTTAGAATTATAAATTATGTATAATAATATACATTATAGATTTCAATACAATATTCAAAATTAATTTTATTTTTTAAGAAAAAATGATTATATATGATTTTTCGTATTAATTTTCAAATAGAATCAAATTATTATTTTTCTATGTTATTGATTATTCATAGAGGTTGCGAGGATTTGGTTGCTTTACAGCATAAAACTAATGGATGATATGTAGAAAACATTAAGATTTAAATCGAATGAAATTTATAGTATTTTACAAAATAAATTATGAAGATTCGGCTGAAAATATTTAAGAAAGAATTACTGTTATAATATAAATGCTTTAACGTCGGAAACTATCATTTTAATTATGGAAATTAATTGACAATTAATAAAATTGTATATTACTCATGACGCCAGTGTAAATGAAAAGTTATTATTTAAGATTTTCGATTTTATTATATTAATATATAAAGCTGTATAGACATAATTGAGAAATTAAAATAATATATGCTTAAATAGAACTCAACTAAAAAGTAATAAATAACAAATTGATCGATAAGCTGAGTATTCAAGATAGTTTTATAGTAAATAGAATGGTGCTTGAACAGTACCAGTCCTTATATCAAAGTTTTTACACATAAGTATTAATACGAAAATTGGCTTGTAATGATATGATTTATGAGATTAACACCGAAAAATAGTTTTAAAATTTCCAACTATCAAGTAACTTGATCAGAATCAAATAACAAAAAAATAATATAATAATCTCATGAAAAACAATATTTTTATTGTTACGAATATTTCAAGTTTCATCAAAATTAATACCTAATATTTCTAAAGATAAAACTTAGGCAATTATTGATATTGACACAACTTAAAAATTATTATTTACTAGGTATTTTTATAAGACCAATTTAATATAATTATTGAATAAAACAATATATAAAATTTTCTTGTCATTTTTTTATGGCAGCACCAACAGAATATTATTAAGTTAATTTACGTATTATGGTTTGATGATTTGTACAATCACATCGAATTGTATTTAGAAAATAGTTCGACTTTTAGTAATTGATAGATTAAAGTAATCATGAAGTCATAACATATTTTATATATTTGTGTATTCTGCTATTATAAAAATACCAATAAATATTACATCTCGTTAAAAACCACCTGTAAAGTATATTTGTTATAAAAAATATATATATATATATCATATTTAAAAAAAAACTATAGCAAGTCTACCTATTCCCAATAAGGCTTTTGTATACAAAAATAATAAAACATTTTAAATCAAGACACTTATTTTTTAATATCCGTTTATTATGTTTAATATATTTATCATTTCAGAATAATAAATATATTACTGTAAGATTACATATTAATATTGTAACAGTGCTAATATTTAATGAAATTTTTTTAGGTACGCAGTAGAGTAGCAAATTTGCGAGATTCTAAAAATCCAACTTTAAGAACTAATTTTATTATTGGAGCTATAACTCCAGCAAGGTTAGCAATTATGACTGCTGAAGAAATGGCAAGTGACGAAATAAAGCAATTAAGAGAACAGTTTAAAAAGGAAGCAATTAATGATGCTCAACTTGCTACTGTTCAAGGAACTAAAACAGACTTATTAAAATGTGGAAAGTGTAAAAAGAGAAATTGTACTTATAATCAGGTACAAACACGATCTGCTGATGAACCTATGACAACTTTTGTCTTATGCAACGAGTGTGGAAATCGATGGAAATTTTGTTAAATTTAATTTAAAAAGAGGCTCATTGATTCATTTGTATATAATTTTATTCATATATATATAGACAAAGTTTTAAGTTAAGTTTTGGGCTCTAATTGAATATATTGAAAAGGAATTTATCGAAAATTAATAACAATATTCTTAATTGACCGATCGTGTTAAATACATTGCTTGTGTCACTATTTCTATTAAAAATACAAATCTTATAAATGAAATTATTGACTTAATTTCAAATTATAATTTTGTTTATATTTTTCAAAATATCTTCTAACCTTTGCCATTAAATTTATTTTGTGTTTATGTTTATGTATTAATATTTATTAAGTTTTTTTTTATTAGACAATCTATTTTATTTAAATTTTTTTCTCTTTTTAAAAAGCTACCAAATTACGTATGCTAACGATATCGTTGATGAAACAATTTTCTATAATAAAATTTTTAAAACAAATGTGACAAAATTATCAGTGAAGATACAATAATCAATGTAGATTACATATAAAGGTTCTTTAATCGTAAACATTTTTTCAAAAATAAATAAAAATTGTAAAATAAATAATTATAATTGAATTTTTTTACTTTTTAATACATCTGTTATATTTTTACGGTATAGTTAATAAAATGAAGTATTTGATACATAAAGAATTTAATTAGATATTTACACAGGTCAAATATACATATTACTTATGACAAACTTAAGATAACATGTATCGAAAAGTAAAAGTAAGAAACTATAAAGAATGATAAAAAGTTGGATATTAATTCTTACGATACTATTGTAATTTACCTCATCATCCATTATCCTTATAACACTAAAAGATTTTAATTAGTTGTTAAAAAATTATCAATTGCAATAATATTCTGTTGATTATAAAATAATACGTAGGAAAATAAAGTAAATTAATGGGTATGTTAAGATATTTTTCAAATATTGATTGATATAAATATATAAATTAAGTGAACTGTATATATTTATCAACAAAGACTGCTCATAAATAAGTTAGTTATTTATCTAATATAAATTAATTGACGTAATTTGATATAACGAAATCGGTCATAAACGTATTCTAATATAACTTATAAGTTTCTTTTATTGTAACTTAGTTTATATAAATCGTATAAATTATTAGATTTTAATTCTATTAAAAATGTAAAAATAAGAATCTTGATAAGTCAAATAATATTACCAAGATGGAATAACAGTATTTTCCTTATAACGTAAAGTAAACTAAGCCAATTTTAAGAGTACAATGTGACAAGTAATATTTTTCTGGATACGTGTATTAACTTGATAATTCACTGTTAGTCTGTATTAAAAATATATGAGTAATTAATAAAAATGAAAGTAGTAAATATGAAATAAAAAAACAATTGTCTTATAAAGAAGAATTGTTTTGATGATTACGATAAAGTAAAGTGCTGAAGGCACTCAAGAAAGTAAGTAGATATTTTAGCATTTGAAAGTTTATTCTTGTCAAATAAAAATTTGATAAAAAATTTATTTAAATAAAAATAAATAACTATGTATTGTGCTTTTTTTTATAAAATAGTATAATATAATATTACTTTGCTCACTGTTTTACAAAATTTTTTCCAATATTTGACTTATTACATAGCTGAATAAATATTAAAATATTCAAATATTTAGAATATTCAAAACAAAACAATAAAACTGTTTTGAATTTTTTACGGTGTACAGTATTATAATTTTTTTAATTTCTTTTAATACGTTTGTAGTTGACCACTTCTCACTATATATCCTAATATAAATATTTAAAATTATAAAAATTTTGTAATCACTTTGAATTATAAACGCTGTAACTATGTAAAAATATATGATGTAAACAAATATTTATTTTATAAGAATAATTATACGCATGTAATAGAGAATCAAAATTTAATTCTGTTAAAAATCCTACGACACTCAGGAGAGTTAAATCATAATTTATTTACAATATGGGAAAAATGTGACAAATAATAGAGATATGAGAGCTGCCATCCGTCTATTCAATTTAATTTATTAGTTAATAGTTTCACTAATGGAGAAATTCAAATTTTTAAGCAATATTCTTTATTTATGCATTTGAATATTTATATAATATATATAATTTTTTTCATGAAGCCGCATAAGTATGTTTTTTAATAAAATTTCATAAAATACATATATATTTTTTAAATATAATCCAATTATAGTTTAATTTAATACTGTTCCAACTATTAGATTCTTCATATTAAACTGGACTTTGCTTCTAAATCTTTATAAATGAGCCAATAGAATATTATTTTAATCTTTTGAAAGTACTGCATACGAAGACGGGATTTCTATATATAATTCGTTATCTGGTTTTTCATAAAAGAATAATAAAATACAAATTAATTCATAATGTAAAAATTATAAATAATAAGTTCTAAAATATAACAGTCAAATCTTTCTTGTTTTGTGCTTAGAAAATAGTTACAAATACTTTATAGTGGATGATAAAATAATAAATCATTTAAGGATAAGAGATTTATATAATAGAAATAATAAACTGAAATACGTAATTAATAATGAAAACGCAACTTAAAATAATACAAAGGTACACGCAAACTCTACTTTGTTTCGTGTAAATGTCTATTCATATATTCATTAAATTTTCCATTCATATTCGTTCATGTAACATTATCTATTTATATCTACGCTGTAATATAAATTATTTGTGAAGGAGGTGGAATCCATCAAATGTAAAAATTAAATTAAATATAAAGAAAAATAACATGTAAATAAATATTTACTAAGTACAAATAAAATCATAAAATAATATTATTTTATTAAACTAAAAATTAATCAATAACCAGGTTTACAAAATAATTTACATAAATAATAATTACATAATGGTTAAATAATATTATAATACAATATTTGTTTATTATATTGAATTTAAATTGAAGGTAAATTTTATATTTAAATTTTTTGCAAGTCGCAATTGGTAATGCTTACTGAAAAACGTTGATTTAAAAAAATGAAGTTATTTAGCTTCCACATCAAAAATAGTTTTGTAAATGAAAATCCACTTTGAATGTTTCTTATTTTATATACTGAATTACAGACACCGCTTCGAGTTTTCTTTGTAAAAAAATAATTTATTAATACATAAATTATATTACGAAACATTATTTATAAATTTACTACTTTTTAAAAAGCAAAAATTTATTGCTGAAACGCATAATTATATAGATATTAATAACTTATATTTTGACGCTCCTTTTCTACATTTTCTGACGTATTACATATGAAAATTTCTTTTATCTTTTATAAATCTTTTTAATGACATTATTTAGATAATACTAAATAAGATCCACGGACAGCATAAGTAAATAATACTTTCTTATCTAAAGTAGTATTGAATTTGAACATCTTATTTCAAATACAGGCAAATTGCATTATTAATAAATTAAAAGATTTTATGAACATATAAATAAGTACTGCTGCAATATTCTATTACCAAGTAGTAGTTAAATAAATAATAAACAACAGAAAAATGCTACAATAAAAATTGAATGGTTAATTTTTAGATATCTAGGACAATCTAGTACTAACAAAGGAAATAAATTGAGTCATTTGAGATATTTACTATTCTTTACTATTTCGAACATCCCACATTCATACCTACTCAATATGATTATTTCCGTTGAAGCATTTAGTGTTGATATCTTAAAAAAAATTTTTTAGCTATGAAAATACAGTCATTTTATTTAAAAATCTTACAATAGTTATTACAAGTTAAAAAGTAAATAAATTAAAACTATTCACAATTTTTGAATCTATTTAATATATATTTGTTATAGCAAATACTATTTAAATTTATAAACAATCAATATAAAATTTATTTTATTTGTACATATGCATTTATTCTATATTATATTTAAAATAAAATTGCATTGTAATATTTAGCATCTCAAATTTTTTTTAGTAATATAATTACAAGAGCATATATTTGAATTAAACATATACATATATATTATAGTAAAACAACTTCCTAATAAATTATATTTGCTTATCTTTGCTTTCATTCAGAATAAAAATTGTTAAAGGTTTAATTATTAAAAAGGTATAGTACCACTTTCATTTCATTCTAATGCATACAAAGATTATAATTTTATTTTACTAATCGCATAATATTTCTACTATAATATTAGTATAAATAATTTTTTAATCCATTTAATATAATATTAATAGAGCATAAATTTAATAAATGGAAAATTTGATAGAAATGAACAATCAAGTTTTATTTATAAGGATAAATTGTATAACATGTTTTGAATAAATTTTATATATAATAATGCAAAATTAGAAGTTCTATTTCTTTAAATGTCATATTTATTATATTTTAAAAAGGTTCGTGTACTAATTGTATTAAGGACTGATTAAAATTTTTAATTTAAAATAAATGAGTAGTTGCTTCACAAAAGTTATTTTATTGAAATTCTGATTCATTATAATCAATTTATTGCATATATGCGCGCGTATTTATATGCAAGTATCACACACGCGCACGCAAATACACACACGCACACACACAAATATACCCACAGCCACCCACGCACACTCATACATACATTTGTATGTATGTACAAGATTTTTTTATTCTAAAATTGTAAAAAAAATTATTATTGTACTAGTGTCAATTGCAGAAAACTCATTTCTGAAAAAATGTTTATCAATAACTTTATTCATCTATTTTTAATGTCCTTTAGCAGCTTCCTTTACCGCTTCCTTAGCTACGTCTTTAGCTGCTATTATTAACGGCGTTAATGATGCCAGTGGCCTTGCAAGCTTCAAAAACTGATGCTAAAAGTAAAAAAAATTGCACTTTAAAAATTATATAAATATATATGTGTATTAAAAAATATATATTTAATTACCTTTAATAAATCTGAAGCTGCTGACCGTTTTTCAACTTCCACTTCTAAACATTGATCTAAAAAATCTTGAAAAATACTGGATAATTTGTCTTTTTCCTTTATATCAGGTTTGCCATTCGTTGCAATTAAATATAATGCTTTTAAAGGATTTTCATTTAAGTATGGTGGCTCACCTTCTATCATTTCAATGGCCATTATTCCTAGTGACCATATATCAACCTATTAAAATAAGATATTTAAATAAAAATATTTTAAATACTTAAAGTCAAACTACAATTTAAATTAAATTGTATTATTTTGTTTAAATTATATTTTATAAAATAATTCAATTTTCCTAAAATTTATACTCTGAAAAAAGTGAAATTATAATTGCAATATATAATGAATGAAATTTAATTATATTAAATATATTAATTTTGAAAATAATTTTATTTTAAAACTGTTATTTTCTAAGGTACTTATAATTTTACATTGCAAAACTAATGGTTTGTACTTGAATCTTAAATATCCATTTTTATTAAGTTACAGAAAAATCCCATGATATGTAATATTAGATGAAAGTAAGTACAAAACGAAAATATTATATGTAATCACACTGTGTGGTCTATATAATTTCTAATCCTTCATTAATACTTTAATTTATTTTATCAAATTTTATCCATCTTATATTTAGTATATATTAAAATTTTGAAGAAAAAAAATGTACAATTGAATAACTATTATATAGATGCATTGATTGCTAATAAGCTAAATAATAAAAAATAAATGTAAAACTCAATTGATACTATTTTATCAAATTTCTATTGTACTTCTTTTAATTGTAATAAACTAGCTATTTAATTTTAATAATTATAAAAGTCAAGTAACATGATACAATTAAAAATGGCTTGAATGAAGGAAATTATTTATTTTCTAATTTCTCTTAACATAGCTTCAATAGAAAGATTACAGTATATCAAAAGAATGAAAACTACTACAATATAATTTTGTAATATATTAAAATATGTGTCACTAGTTAAGTTATGTATGTTATAGTATTCTCATATTAAAGCTTAAGTATAGATGAATCGAAGTTCTGTTGAAAAAGGAAGTCAAACAGATTTTAAAGTTTACATTCTACAGATAATCTATTAGAAAAATAGTATATTTGTTATCTTGACCCCTTTTTAACAGTATAGAATTATAAAAAATAATATATACATATACGTATCATCTTCTTTAATACATGATTTTAAAAATGTAGAGAATAAGCACATTATGTATAAAGTTTAGTTCTCTCGATTTTTCTGTGTAATGTTGAATACTCCATTAACGATATTAATACTGAATACCATGTTATGGTTTAACAAGAATTTTTGGTAAATTTTTTTTATACCCTTGTATTAACATAATAATTCAATAACAAATATAGTGTACAAATAAAAACTTGATAGATCTAGGAACGGTAACATAGTATTTTAGTAAGTGAATACTATAAATTTTAATTTACATCAACATACATTACGAGCTTTAAATAATTTATATTTCAATTAAAACATATTTAACATCAGAAATATTGTGTTTGTTCATATGCTGCTTTGTTAAATTTACATATTTGGAAGGAAAATGAATTAATTGAATATCTTAATATATTAAAGGATTAAATTGTGTAATTTCGATATTTTTTAAAACTATATGCTTGATATTACGAGAAATAAAATAAAAATTATTTAAATAAATAAATAAAATAAACAAAAAATATTATTTTTATTGTTTTTGAATACCTTGGGTCCATATTGCTTTCTAGTAACGACTTCTGGTGCCATCCAGTACGGAGTTCCAACCATGGTCGTCCGTTTACTTTGTTCTGGAGATATTTGTGCACAAAAACCAAAATCTGTTAACTTAACACTACCATCTAATCCCAAAAGAATATTATCTGATTTGATATCTCTGTGAATAACTTGATTACAATGTAAAAATTCTAATGCTTGTAAAACCTCTCTACATACTGCAGCGATTTGTCCTTCATCCATGCAAGTTTCAGTTACTACATCTGTTAAACTTCCTCCAGGTAAATATTCCATTACTACCCATAATTCTTCTCCAATAAGATAACTGTCTAAGTAATTTACAACATTCGGGTGCTTATTTTCTCTCATTACTAATATTTCATTTATAATAAGCTCTTTTTTAGGTTGTTGTGATAAATTCATTTGCTTTATTGCTACTTCCATTCCTGTTGAGCTTTCAATTGCTGTAAACACTGTTCCTGAAGCACCCTGTCCAATTTTTTCCATTTTAGTATATCTTCGATTTGGATCCCCAATGCTTACAATAGTTCTGAGTTTTTCAAGTATTTCTTCATCTGACATTTTTTTTTTACGCGTTTTATCATTTTGTACCGATCGTGATTGATCTGCTGTTATGGTAGGTGTTGATAAAGCTTGATTTTTATTCTTATCTAATAACGATTGATGTACTTGTGGCAAACCATTTCTTTGAAGTAAATTTGTACTTGAAGTAGTGAATGGTAAAATGATTTCCTCTTCAATGGGTTTTGTATACTGTATAAAAAAATTTATGTTAAAATTACCAGTAACATATATATATATATATATATATATATATACACACATGTTATATAAACAAATATAATTGTTTATAATTATTCAATTCTTAATTGAATTTTTTTTATTAATAATTAAATTAATATTGGTAAAAGATTCAAATAATTTATTTTAGTTGGATAAATAATAAGCTCTATTGCCCTGAATCAAGTTGCAACGAATAGTTTTTTGTTGCTGTTCAATTTATTTATTATAACATACGTAATTAATTATAATTCAGAAAATCTATACATTCTTAAGATTTTATTAGTCAAAAAATTTTGTTTTTTAAAATTATTTTAAATTGTTTACGAGAGCATAAGTTAATTTGTACTGATCTTTTTTTTTTGTTGAGAAGGCAAAACATTAGTGATAGTGCCATCTAAATTCTTGCAGCTTATCCAATGAAGTGTTAAATCAAAACAACAACTACGCATTGTTTTTTATGCATATGATTATAATGAATAAGAAAGCAGTTTAAAGATTTTTTTGCGAAGAGATAGCTCGTTAAATTGTATAATAATACCCGTATCTTTCTTAGTATTTTATAATGGCGCAGAAATTTAGCATCAATGAATGCTACCAAATTAATTGTATTATATATAAATATATATATATATATATATATTTATATTTCTATTTATATATATATATATATATATATATATATATATATATATATATATATATATGTAAACGTATGTGCACGTGCACAGGTTCGACTTATAGTTATAACAATTCCAGCCCCTGCTTTAGTCGAACGAGAGCCCTTAATTATGTAGTACTGGTAATGAAAATCCATATTGCTTTTACACCAAATAAGGAAATACTCTAAAAGAGAATACATTGCAAGTTTCTTTTAATTTATATTGTAAATATAGAGCTTTAAGCTCTTACTTCTGAACAAATCTAGGTACTTTCTACTTTAGAATAACAATAAATTTATAGATAAGGTTTTGCTTCTATATGGTTTAATCTAATTTATATATTATATGATGCTAATGTTTAGTACACTTCTAATAGTTTTATAATTTAGTATTCTATATGTATTTGTGGTTACTTAATGGCAGGTTGTGATTTCTATCTCTTTCATGTTAGTCAGGAAATCAAATTAATATATGTGGAAAAGATAATATATTACAAAAGTCCAAAGTATAACTAATTAGTACTCCAGTACCGTAATTATGTATTGCCTTTCTTTTATTTTGCGTAACAAAATATAAAAATTGAAATGTATAAATGCTAATAAAAATATATTTTATTAAAAGAATTTTTATATAACTAATAAGAATAAATAATAGTTCATTCATTTCGTACGATTTTAATATTTTTTAAAATTGTAATACAAATTATCTATCTATCTATCTATCTATCTATCTATATATATATATATATATATAATAAATACAATGCACTTACAATAGATTTTGTACGCTCTGGTCTTACTGTTATAGGTGGAGGCGGTGGTTCATCTTCTTGTTCAGAACTAGTTGCACAAGCATCTGTTGGTGTGCTACTTGGACTACTACTACTTACTCTGTAATTTAAAAATTAATTACTTGACAATTTTCTATTCAATAAAATATAAAAAATAGTCGTATTTACTAATCACTTTATATTCAATTTCATTTTAATTTGCGTACTTGTATGTTTACAAATTTATCAAAGGAAATATACAACGCATGTGACCAAGTTATTTAATGAAATGTTTTTCTACTAGACTTATATAATTCAGCAGATTATGCAATTCATCAACTGTACAATAAGTTATTTATATATAAAATCCTTATTAGATCTACAAAATAAAAACTTTATATTTTTTAATCTGTACGTAAAAAGTGGTTTTTTAGTTTGTCACAAATTTTTGGAAATTGGAAAATACGTTCTATTATTTAATTATTATATTTTACTAAATTGTTTTTTGATACCTCGACTTATTATATTAATCATTTCTATTATGATTTAATTTTTTTTTTGTATATAAGTTTTATTCTCGTATTATATATAATTGTTAACAAGTTTTAATTTATCATGTTTAAATTGATCGATATTTCTTTTAAGTAAAATCAACAATATCAATTTTACATCTTATATATTGGTTAGTTGTTGATCAATACATCTTTATTATTGGTATATATCAGTAATTATATTTTACTTCTTACTTACAATGATTGAATTTATTGATTTTATTTTGCAAGTATTTTTAAAATCACTAATTTTAGTAATAAAACATAAATTATTATTGAAATATGATTCAATCACAGAAATTGTAAAATAAATACACTTATTAGACATAATCATAATCTGAATATTTATGTAAATAACTAAAAAATTAAAATATTGACACTTTAAAAAATAGATAACATTAGTGTTACCAAGTCATAACATTTTACCTGCTTGATGAATGTTGCGAATGTAAACTACCAGACGTATGAGATATTACTTGATTGCGTACATTACTTGTACTAAACGCTATACCTCCTAGATTTCTAGGACTATTAGACCGCTCTAATGGAGTTGGATAAAATCCTCCATTGCACGAATCTGAATAAAAAATTAAATATATATTGTTAATACTTGAATATCTAATCTTATTGTAGTGATTTATAGTTATATTAATTTAAAAAGATCATCCTAACATTAAGTTCAATCCTATTACAATAATAACTTTTTGCATGTAATCATGATTAACATAATTTTTTTATTTAGAACACCCATATTATATAAAATCTATTTTTTATTTGCTTTCAATATTTCGTATATCTTTTACATAATGTAAAATTTTTTTTTTAATTTTTAATTTTTTAACATTATTAGGCGGTACAAATACTATGAAATATATTTATACAGTGCTTTCTTCCTTTTCCTACTTTTTACATGATATATATAAAATATCTTATTCTGAAAACTTATAAATTTTCAATTTTTAATAAACATCATTAATAATATCTAGTTTATTAGATGATACCTAGTAAACTAGATATTATTATAAAAATATGGATTTCCACAAATGAATTTTTTGCCGTTAGAAGTCATTAATAAAAAATTTGCATCTTAAAGCACTATAAAAATTTTTCAAATTATGTTAGCTTCGCATTTATTGTATACTTAATAAATTCTAATAAATAAGAAATTATTAAATACAATTTTTAAGATATTTACTGAAATATGAATATATAAGTTTAAACATAATATTATAATTGTATTCTATTATGTATAACATTGGGATTCCTTCAACTGTATACAAAATATATTTATGATGGTAATTGAATATAACATTAAGAAATAATTTTAATAAATTGCTATATAAGCAGTTATAATTATATATATCTCTCAGATAGTAATGTAAAGGTTATTCTGAAAATAAATTAATATTGACATACTCATAATATAAGTTAAAACGTTAAAAAATCTCTATTAAGTAATTGCTGTTGATCAATTTCATTAAATCTTTAAGAAGCTATTTATATTCATGAAGGTTTTATATATATTAAATTTAATTTATTGTGTTTTTCAAACAAATTCATAAGGATTATAACGAGTTCTGAAAATCAAATCCATCTTACCATTCAAACAATTTTAAATAACTTATTAGTCGAATCTGAAAATTATTCGTTAATATTACATAGTTATATACATACATATTATTATCTCTAATAATTGATATTCAATAATCAACTTTTTATTAATATTTTTCTATTATGCTCTACCTCAATTCCTTTTATTTTAATTAAATAATCTCTCTAGCTGAGATATATATTGCCTCTTCAAAGAGAATCAACTATATCTAGCATTGAAAAAGTTAGGTATATAAAGTTATTATTTGAGCAAAACTACAGCAGCTAGTAAAGTGATAAAAAATGGAAAGTAAAGTATATTGTGCGAAATTGATAAGAATTGCATCACTTCTTATCCAATTGTATTGAAAAAAACTCTTTGCGATAACTGAGAGTTATATATATATATATTTAATCTTTTATCAAATTACTAAAATCATATAAGACCACACCACTCATTTTAATAAGCTGAAATATACTTCATATAGAAATCTGTAGTTCCATTAAATGGAATAACAAAACATGAAGATGAAACAAAAATTGTGATCTTGAACATTTTGCAGTATAATTTGATTAATTTTTAACATAAAGCTGAAAGATATTAAGTTTCTATGCATAAAAGTCAATTCATATATCAAGTAATTAAAAATGTCATTTTTCTTATTTATATTTTTCTAACTGTATAATATAGGAATCTCGTGATATCATATTTTCTAATGTCCAATTATTTTTACAAACATTTAAACATTTAAACTAATAAATTTTATTGTAATGACATGCATTTAATTAAATGACATGCAATCGTACGCTACAAGGAATATTTCTCAAAAATTCTTAAGTAATTTTTTAACTGTAGTTATAAATATTTATCATTAGTCATTAAATGACATTAAATCTAATTACATATAAATACAATATAATTTTTATAATCTGATAGTAAATCTTTATAACTGAATATTGAACTATAAAAAAAAAATTACCAAAACAGTTATAATGTGTAAACCGTTAATTAATTGCATACGAACTCTTTCGCACAAACGTTCATATTTCATTAATTTTTATAATTAAGTACATTAGATATTTATGCCTATCATACTTTTATAATTTATTGTATTTGAATCCAGATCGTAATAACATAACATTTCTGTTTTTTAGTAAGTGTTAAAATTAAATAATCTACAATTATTGAATAATCGTTTTAAAACAAATCTCCCATATATGTTCCGTCTTAACAAAATTTTCTTCTCTTTCCATTAATAATTTTATAAAGGTATGTGGCTATTTGCATTTCAAATAAATATTAATATAAATGTACCTTTTAAATCTACAATATAACTCTCTGTTCGAGAATGTAAGAATACTTCAAGCTCATTAGACATCTGGAAAACTCGAAATAAGAGTTATCGAAAGAGCAAATCCTTGATTATCTAAAGAAAAATAATTCATACACACCCTTGACTATCTAAATATAACAACTCATAAACACATCTGGCGAGAATATGCGATCAAGTGTCTAGAAAAAACATGTCATTCAAAGTTGTGAAAAACAAGTTATAAAAATATAAGCAAAAAACCACGTCGTTTAACATCCGGAAAAAGGATATTAAAGGCAACACTGTAACGTATACGCTGTTGTCAAGCCCAACTACATGTGGCTCGGATAGTGAAGCGAGAACGCGCCAAAGAAGTCCACTCATGGTGGGGATGCAAGTAAGAAGCGTTCTGATTGGAGCCGCCAATAATGAAAGAATCAATTCGATTGGAGACGCGCAGAAAGAGGCGTTCTGATTGGAGACGCCAAGGAGACAATTCGCAAAGACCACACGGTGGCCGAGAATGCTTTTACGAAAGACGCTGGCAAGACGCAACAGCTTCTTCTCACAAGAGAAGCCGGCAAGCTTCTTCTCTAAAGGAACGCCAAATAACAAGGATGTAGACATACACAGTAAAGGACAAGAATTAAGAGGCAAAGCGTAGTCATATCCAACTCATAACAAGTGCAAGATAAGTGCAAATCAAACCATACAATTGCAGTAGTGCAAGACAAGGAAAAGGAAACAAGAAAACAGTGGTACACTTAGCACAACATAATCATAACGTATAAGGAGCCACTCGAGGCAAATTCAACAAACAATACAAGGTATAGCCAGCAAAACACAAAACATAAAGTACAAGCTGCCGCACGAGGCACAACCTGCAAATGTCACTAGCTGCTATCAAGAGCACAAAATCTGCAGAACTCACAAGGTAAAAGTTCCATTCGTTAATAACGATAATAATACACGATATGCCTCACAAGGTAAAGAAAAATAGAGCGACCAAGCGCACACAATCTGCAAACGCATAAGGGGCAAGTTTAGTTCCCACAAGATAGACTTACGTGATGCCGTACGCGGCAATATCTGCAGACTAAGATGAAGTGCCACCAAGAGCACACCTGCAGAGTCTACAAGGTAAGTAATAAAACAATAATAAGGCGAACTTAAGTTACTGCCGCGTGCCACTACACAAGGAGCGCGGGGGTTTACGACCTTATACTTCTACGTGTATAACTCTACCACCATGTGCATTACATATAGAGGACCAGAAGGTTACGCCCTTCTACCTGTACATGCAACGCACATTACCGCTCTGTGACAATAACAATACAAAACTCAAGAAACGACGGCATTCAAACATCAACTAAAAATCATTATAATTCAATTAATGCAATTATCGCAATAAACTACAACAAATAACAAAAGCTATTTATTATTGAACTATCCTGTCTACTTGCCCGCAATCCTTCCATCATCCATCTGGGAGCTTACACTTAACTTTAGATATTTGGCTCTCCTCGCGCGGTACTCTATTTTACTTACGTACTTAATATATTAACTATATTCCTTACATAGATATCAATTTATTTATTGATATATCAGTTTACGTAAATAAGACTTCAATATATGTTAATATTTTATATTTCTATATACAGAAATTATTCAGAAAAACAGGATTTTGACGGTAATTAAAAGAAACTATATCATGACGAATGTAGGATTATGAATATGTAATAGAGCTGTAGCTTTGATATTGATGATTGGTTATTTTATTTGAGAAATAAATTGATTTTACTTAAAATTTTATAATGAATGATAATGTGAAGTTTAAGTACTTCTTCATATTTACATTATTACTTTAAAAAATAAAGGAGATTTCCTTCGGTATTTCTATGATTACTTATTTATATAAGGATGATTGATTTCACAAGCTTCTATAATAACGAATAACATCAAAGCTTGTACAATTTTTTGGATAGCTGGCATATTATCTTTCAAAATTAGAGGTAATATAAAGCGATTATACGATGATTAAATTATGTCTTACTTGTCCAAAATCACGATCAAAAATATAGTTTCGATGAAAATATTTATATACTCAACCTTAAGTATTAATAAGAATTAAACTATTCAACATACAGAATAAAGAATATACGGTAAGCCGATTATAAGCAGTTGTTCTTGAATATTGGCCATGTTTTGACTTGTTATATGATACCCATTGATATATGTGACAAGTATAAAAGTTTTAAAATAGTATATTTAAACGCACGTTGTAGCGTAAAACTTTGTACGCAGACCTTCGCTGTATGATTTCCACATATATACTGAGGTGCTTTATGCGCGGATATTACAATTTGTTGACTGATTTTTATTTTAAATACTGTGCCATCGTTATCACAATCACACATTGCTCGAAATTGCAAGAAATCTTCCCAAGTTGTTAAACGTCCGGCAAACCCAAGTCATCAGACATCTGGCAAACGGAATTTGTTAAACATCTGGAAAAACCAAGTCATTAGGCTTCTAGAAAACCCAGGTAATTAGATACCTGGCAATAGTCGTTACAACCCAAAAATTAAAATCTAACGGTACAGAATTGCATCCATTGTTAAGTCCAGCCATACTGTCGCTTGGATAGGCAAGCGAGGGTACTTCATCCAGGCCGCCCTCTTGGCGAGAAAGCCATGAGAAGACTACTCTCTTTCTTTCTGTTATTGAAGACGCAGCTGTTAGGGACGCTTCTAGTAGAGACGCCTCAGCCAGAGGCACTCTGATTGGAAAAGCAAAGAAAAGGCGCTCTGATTGAAGACGCAAAGAAAAGGTGCTTTGATTGGAGACGCAAAGAAAAGGCGCTCTGATTGGAGATGCAAAGGAAGTAGGCGTTCCTTAATTGCATTTAAAGGAGACGACAACAAGACTCACCACTCAAACTGAAGTCGTCGAGGAAGAAGGAAGCAGAAACTCGCTCGGTAGAATCGGTAGTCAAATCTCTTTGTGCAGCCGCATAGCAGCTCAAGGTGCCATAGTCACCTTCCTCTGGATAGAGTTTTTCAAGGATTCAATGTCAACGCACACTTTCTCATTCTAGGTGGTTATAGCCACCTTTCCTCGCCAGAGTTTCTCAAGGATCAGAGCCGCTACGAAAGGTACACGCAACAACTTCACACTAAATAGAGTTTATACACCAGTACCCCGAGCGCGAAGCAGTCGCAGGCCTTTCTCATAATAGGTGCTACCAAGCGCACACACTCTGCAGAGCTACTACGGAAGAGCCACTAAAGAAGAAGAGACACCAAAAAAGAAGGTGTAAGCAACAGTTTCGTATAACTACTCACGTAGAATCGTATACATAGTGCTCAAAAGCACCAAGTTATTGAAAGACTTCAAGGATCCAGTGCCAACGCGCACTTATCATATTCACTGCCAACACATTTCTCAAGGAGGAGACAATCAAATTACCACCACGTGGCACTACACAAAGAAGTGGCAAGAGATTTACGACCTCTTACTTCTCAGTGTAATAATTTACCATCAAGCACAAGAGCATCTAAGTACGCCAAGAGGGTCCAGAAATTTACAACATCTTACCTCTGCTTGGTGTGCATGCTAATACCACGTGGCAACTGTCACGGAACTGCAAGATCTCAATAATTCTCATCACCAACTGAGAATCATTATAAAGTAGTTTGTAAAGTAAAACGCAACAAACAGCACGAAAAGCAGAAATAAAATATTAAATGTTAAAATTTAATGTTAAATATTTAATTTATGCACTAACCTTTCCACTTACCTACACTTTACTCCCACCAGTAAACTGGTGGATTTAATCTATTTCTAAACATACATGTTTTCTTTATAAGCAAATTTTCATTTTCCAATCAAACTATAATTTCCACAAAACTGGTTAATTATAAAACTAAATTTAAACTATAAACATGATTATTTAAACTATCTTACAAAACTAATTTTTTTTAATAATTTGCAATATTAACAACAAATTATGAATTATTAGTACTATAATAAAACTTATAAATATGATTTTTAAACGTATGTAAGATTCAATCAAATACATAAATTAGATTCGAATTTGAGTGAATGATACTCAATAACGTTTAGATTATTTAGACTTAATCTAAACTTAAAAATATTGTTCTTTTCAATATTATATTGTTATGAACATAAAATAATATTTTGAATGATATTTCTTAAAAATCATGCAAAGAATTATATTTATTTAGGGACTCATAAAATATAAAATTTTTAAGATTTTTTTCTAAAAAAATTACTTATTTCCATTTTTTGTGTTGTACATTTAAGGAACTTACTATGTCTTTTTTTAATGTAAAATATTAAATAATTAAAACATAGCATTGAAATTAAAAAAATAAAAATATTTAGTCTTGATAAGATTTTATTCTGATACACTACTAAAATTTTCAAAAATTAAATTTCTGAATAGGTACCAGTGATTTTGTTAAATAATCAAGTTTATAAAAAATATTACATTTTTAATATTTGTGATATGAAATGCGTAATCAATACATAAATTGATAAATGTATAAATGAGTATAAAACATTTTATACAAATAAATTGAACAACTTTTTAGAAATTAATGTAACGGATATTATCAGTTTCGATGATGCATTTAAGATAAAACTTAATACACATTTTTATTCGAAAATTAAATATAGTTGAAAGATTCTATTACTTCTGTTATAAGCTTTAATATAATTTTACGGTTTCTATATACATTCATTTACTTTGAGATAATAATGATAGATAAAATTTTTTCAAAATAAATCATGTTATATGTTTAAATCTGAGAAGTGTTATTGCTAAATAATGAATATGCAATTTACCTCTCTTTTTCTATTGTGTAAAAGTTAAATTATATATACAAGTTATTAAATAAGAGTAAAAGTGTAAAAGTTAAATTATATATACAAGTTATTAAATAAGAGTTACATTAAATTTACATATACCTAAATATAGTACATAAAGATTATATCTTACCGACACCTCCAAATGTTCTCATTGTAGTCATATATTTAGAACCTTTGCCTTCTTTACTACTGTTGTCATACCAATTCAATACATCTAATACAGCTTGAGGATTCTTCTTTTGTTCTTGCTTGCTGATGTTACTAGACATTAACAGTCTTGCCCAAGCTTCAGGCATTCCCTGAGATAAATAAATTAGTTAACGTACATATTAATACTTTACAAATAAACTTGTTTTTAAGTAAATCAAAGTTGATACAAAAAATGAATATATATAAGCTATTAATAAATTAAGGGTCAATAGCATATTACATGACAGAAACATTACTTATAGCTGCATAAATTTATTATTTTAAAAATTGATTTTATAAACCTTCGTTACCATATAAAATATTCATGAAATTTTATTTTATTTAATAAATTGATTAAATAGTTGCAGTCAATTTATTTAAAGTAGAATTTAATTGGATTTAATATAATAATATTCTAATAATACATTAAATCTAATAAAAAAGCAATATTCCTGTATAAATATTCCTGTTTTAATAAATATCTGCTCAAAAGCTTATTTAACGATAACAAAGAATTTTAAATTTCTAAAATAATGAAAAAATTTTTCTGAATTAATTTACTAAATAATTATATTAAATATAATAAATTTTACTCATTGACATTTTTCATTCACTATAAACAAAATATAATAATTATACAAATAAATGACTTGATTCCTTTACACTGTAATTTAATTAAATAAGTATATAAAAATATATGCTAGCTGATATATAAATTAACTTGTTTTATGCTAATACTTCAGTACAAAGAATTTAATTATATAAGTAAGATTGAATACAGTTTCTTAAAAAGATAAATACTAAGTAACGTCGTACATAAAGTATTTATTAAATTAATTTTAGATAAAAATGTTTTATTAGGAAATATAATATTGGTATTATTTAATATATTCAAACTAGAATATAAAATCCTTAATTTAGTATTAATTTTTTATATATTTATAATAAATTAAAGAAATTTGTTTTGAAGATTTCAATAGGGACAATAAAATAAAAAATAAAATATACCGGTAAAATTTTAATTAACTTAAACAAAAATAGAATGATCGTAACTATTTAATTTGAAATAAATAAAACGTCTCGGGTGACTTACGATTCCTGATGTTTTAATTATCTGGTAACACATACACACGCGCGCGCGTTTAAAATACTAGTATAAATCCGAATTACATAATATATAATGTACATACAAAATATTTGTCATACGTAAATTCTTTATTGCGCAGTAATGCAATTCACTTACATGAATTTGGCAATCTAAAATATATTTTAGTTTTATTTTTCTAAAAAACTTTTTATTATAATAACAAGTTAATTTATTTTTAAAATTTGAAGGCTTCAATTATATTGAATATGTATTAAAATATACTATTTTCTTAGTTCTATTCTGAGTGCATACATTTGTAGCCATTTTTAAAATATAAAATTAAAGCTTAAAATAAATTAGAAAATCAATCCAGCATAATTTAATTAGGTCTATATATCAAATATTAATGCGTGTAAACAATTTTACCAACAGTTAGTTCCAGTGGAAAATAATTATTTTATTAATAAATTTTCTATCTAATTTTTATATATAAATTAAGGTTTGTATAAGATAGAAAGAATAATCAGAGACGAAATAAATAAAAATTGTTTTAAGTTTCTGAATGTAAAAGGTAAATATTGAAAATTTAAAGGCATTATTTGGAATTATCACTTTTTGTATTAGAAAGCAACAATAATCTTTGGATTCAATGAATCTAATTAATATTTTATTGTTTTAATTCTTAAAAATGTTATTGCGAAATCATTTTAAATTTATCTAGAATTCGATTGAAATAAAATAAATTTTTTCTTATATTTAATCATTTTTTTTACTTGATTTTGATAATTACTTAATAAGTTCTTATATTTATTTAATGAAATTACATTGTATGCTGTCGTTGATGTATATAATATAAAAATTAATGCTTGAATCGTTATTCATAGAATTATCATAGTTTTTTCCATTCGGAAATGATACATATTTTTAAATCATATTTCATGAAAATAGATAAATAATCGGAATGCTTCCTATAAAATTGTAGAATGTTTTCACAAGCGGGTTTTGAGATTTGTTTATTTGGAGACCATCATGGTATACATTGCCGACAGTGTCTCATACATAGGTCATCTTCTGATCAGTGGAACCTCTTCTATAGCACGGATTACCAGTCAATAGTAAAGGAATAATCGAGAAAAACTAGTTTTTATGATAATAATTCAAATATAAAACAAAAGAATAGTTAGATTTATATATATTAAATTATATGAAAATAGCACAACATTAATTAACATAAGGCTAATTTTAAATCAGTTTATAATGAAATTTATTATGTTAATTTAAAATGAAACTTATTTGCCATAAGTTTAAATTTTAAAATAAACTATTTGTGTTTTAAAACTATTTTTTCTAAGTATTCAGTATATGTTTATTTTTTAAAGATTTTACTTTAATTGAAAATTTTTGTATTATTATTGAATTTATATGTAAATAACTTTCAGCAAACTAAGCATTTAGTTTTACTGTAACTATTAAACAAAACACCATCTACTATCAATTGTAGATTATACTGTGAAATATAATTGCTTGATAAATAAAAGTAATAAGTGAATATTTTTATTTACATATTGAAATTAACTTTACATGCCTCATTAAATTTCCAAATTTTTTGGTTATATATTTTTATTTTCTTTTTATTATAGTTTTGTTATTTCAAGAAAGGTAGTACATTATTTTCAACAAATTGATCCATAGAATTGTATATAACGCATTCCTAGTTGTTATGGAATAATACATAATTATCTATATAAATTGCCATGATCTACATATTTTTACTAAAGCAATATTAGCCTAGTATAAATAGTGTAATATTAGACTTATGATATATACTCTATTTATCTAATTTTTCAATTTTTATCAATATAAAAAATTTCCATACTATTATTATTTATTTATATTTTCTTGATTTTTATAGTATTTTATACAAATTAGTATAAAATAATTAAAAAATATTATGTATAGTTTTTAAGTAAGTTGCCTGTAATTTATTATTCATCACTTAATAAATATTTGTAATATTATTTAATCGGTGTATAACTTAAATTTGAATAACCTTGTATAATCTTTTCTCTAACGATACTTTCGTAGTCAAACTTTCTTATAATAATAACACAAATATCTACATAACAATTTTTGATAAATTTTAAAGTTTCAATGTTTTATATTAAATATGTATAATTTATCTTATTAACGAAAAAAGTTTTTTGTTATGGCTAATAATTAAAAATAATACGCACTGTTATGAACTACAGAAATTATGGGTATACTATTTTCTTTAAATTTCAATAATATTAATACAACAAAATGAATGAGATCATATCCCATTGGTTATATTTGTTTAATAAATGATAAACTAGTGTTTTCAAACAATCCGGTCATATTTTTATAGTTTTTATTATTTTTATATTTAGAAATAAAAGATAATCTAAATTTATAAATGTTGTAAAGTAATCAAGTATTTATTCAAATAAAATTTCTATAAAGATTTATTATATATAATTTTTCTGAAGTAATAATTTTTTTATTTGTACGTTAATTCAATTCATTTTTACCTACATTATGTTTAGTAATTCCTTCATCATTTATTAAAAATTTAAAAAATAAATGTATTACATTGTAATCCATTGTCTTTACAATGTCGGTTCTGTTCACTCTTAAATATATACTACATATAATAATCATAAATCAGATTTTATAATTTTTAAGAACAATTTTGTAAATTTCAATGGAATTACTTCGATAGTTTATTTTTAACAGCAAAACTGATAAAATAAAGTTTCAGAACAAATAATTTACATTTTAAAACTTATTTTTTCTATCACATCATTATTATCGAAATTAGTTAATTCAATGTCTAGTTACTAAATTAATTATTTCAATAATTATTTATATTAGATAATATTTATAAATCAGCATTTGATTACCTATTGTGTTTGTATTTAAGTTTGTATTCAAACATTTGTATTTAAGTTTTTTGGATATTAGTTATCATCATTAAGTATAACATTAAAAATGTTATTAATTTAGTGACGTAATTTAATTTAGACTAGTTATAAACTTTATAAATTATAATATATACTTATTAAATTTATATGGTAAATATTGTTTTTAATATATTTTAATTTATACTTTGATCTTAATTTATCTACGTATATGATCGCTATATCTCACGACACTGGTTACATCCGTATATTTCGTATACCAAAACCTTATTTTTAAATAATTAATTATAAAACAATGACGATTTTATTAGCGATAGTAGCATTATTTATTTTTTGTTTAAAAAGATTGAAGATTCCTATTTCCTCTACTTTCATAGAACAAAGTAAGTGAGAAATGTAATAAAAATATTATAATATCTATACATCATTATCTAAATCAATCTTAAGATTATGAGCATCTGTAAAATTTAGTTTATTTGTAAAATCTATAAGACTACTTACTATAAAAGTAATACATATATAGTACGCAATCATTGTAAATTAGAAATTATTGAACAATAAAGAGAGACAAGTTGCGTAAAGATCTAGTTTTTTTATGTTTTAACCATTCTCACTACTATATATTACCAGCTTAACAATAATATTGCATTCATTATTCACTATTTTTGTACCTTTTTTTTAATATCACGTAAAATGTAATCACCCATATATAAACAATGTATTTTACGAAATGATGTACAAATATTTTGTCTTTATTTTAAAATATTTCTAACGTAATTCTAAATATATAAGAAAATAAAAGAATCTTGATATAAAATAATGATTTACAATAATAATCTTTATGTATTTATTTCACATAAAATTGCCTATAATTTGGTTTCATGTATTAGTATGAAAATATAAAATAATTTTTTTATTGTAAATTTGATTTTTAACTAATCAGAATGAATAAATTGAAAATATTCTATCACAAGTACAAAATATGATTAACGTAAAATATTAATTAAAAGATTGTTATTTTTTAATATACAAAATGATAAATAGAATGTACATAGATAAAAATTAAAATCATTCGTATGTAATAATTTTCATTTTAATTAAATATTAATTTTAAATGAAATATTTACGAAATCAGTTCATATCATAATGCACAAGTGCTTTTATTTTAATATATATAACAAAAGTTTGAGGCAATTCCATCATTGTACATTAGACTAAAAATATAATATATCAGTATTTTTTGTTATTATTTTATTTCCTTAAAAACTAGTGATTTTAATAAATTTTAAAAATTATCAAAATTTTGTATCTGTTTTTTTGAAACTAAAGTATGAAAAATAGCAAAAGCAAAATCTATCAAGAATTTTTAAATAAATTGATAAAACGCGTTCTTATAAAAAATAGTTTTAAAATTTAAATTAAAAATTACTTTTATGTTTATAAAATTGTTATTATATATTAATAATTTAAAATATGTGATTAAGATTAAAAAAAAAAACTATCCGATAAAAAATATTCTTAGCTCCTTGTATTAATTTTTTTGATGAAATGATTCATGAATCTACCAAAATATTTTTAAACTAGTATAATATTAGTAAAATAGTTTCAAATTTGATAGCTTAGAAATAGTATTACGGAATATATGTGTAATGAAAAAATAATAAACAATTTAGATTCTCTATTTTAATAAGATGAAATACTCGTTATTTTATAAATTATCATGAATTAAATGTGTTGATTTTTACTAATTTTTATTAAATCTGTTAAATATTATTTTTAATACAGGAATTTAAACTACTTTTTAGTTAAAAAATATTAAATTAGAAGTGTTACATTTAACTTGGTAAAATACATATTTTATTGTATTTATTAAATGTAAATAATGTTTAAATCAATATTCATATTAAAAATTGAAAATTAAAAAATATTGTCATAAAAATTTGATTATTTATTAATAAATAGTTTATCAACTTATTTACATATTGTTATAAAGAAATATGATGTATTGCATTAATATTTTTCAGCGATATATATTTATAATTAATATTACAATATTTTAAAGCACCTGTACTATATATAATTTGAATTTGATGTTATGTAACTATGATTCCTCTGCTTTATGTGGGCTTATATATATATAATGCAACCAATTAAAATATATAGACATATAAATTTAACGATGCTGTTTTTGAAAAATAATGGTATACAACAAATATTAATTTAGTAGATCACTGATTATTTTTTCTAGCTTTAATATTAAAAATATTTCATGAAATATGAAAAATCAACATTTATTATGCGCTATATGCAACAATTAATTTTTTGTATAAATATCTCAATAAATCATACAATTTAAATTTATATTTGTCAATTTTCTTTTTCACCAGAATAATTGCTTTTCTTTTGATGAATCTTAATTATTCAACACAATGCTCAGTATATTAAAAGTAGATTGTCTCTATGCAATAGAATTTTTGTTTTTAATAAATATTTACCTTCGATTCAATACTACAAAGCATTTAATTCATTTATATAACTTACATTAAAAAATATTTTTAGGCTTTTAAATACATTTTCAAAAAGTCAATTTTGTTGTTAAACAAATATTGCCTTCATTTAACGTTTAAAAAAATTACCAATAAAGGGAGTATAAATGAAACTGTTCAGATCAATAGAAACGAAAGCAAGTTGATATAAATTTATAAAACCAAAATATTTTATTCAAATGGTTTTTTTATTTACTATTTAGCTAATGTTGTATAACTATAAGAGTACACAGATATTCTTAGAACTTGTCTTGTCAATAAATGAAATCCTATATTTAAATTATTATCTAATATGATCATATATACGAGCTTTAACCAGAGAGATATTACTTTATCATTTACATCATTACTACCGCATGATTTTTTACGAATATGCTCTATATTTAAAAATTATTAAATAGTGATATATGTAGTTTGTATCAATTCTTTTTTTAATCAAATTTTTGAAGTTCTACTTATATTTTTTAATTGTACAAATTGTTTACATAATATTTTCAATATATAAACTAAGTAATTAGAATTATTACAATTATTATTTGCTTATCCAGAATCCTATTAACACATATCAATGAATGTAGTAACATATTAACAGTAAAGAAGGCTGCCAATACTTTAAATTTTTAAGTTCTGTTAATTTTGCACCTGTTAAAATTTTAATATAAATTTTAATAAGAAATTCAAGCTTTTAAAAAATTAATAGAATTAATATGATTAATTGAACTACAGTATAAGTTCAGCCTTATAGAAAATACATTTTCTTTTTTGAAATTTCAGTTTTACTTATTAAATGTTCAATTTAAGTTTAAAATTATTATATTTAAATTTATTTATATGCATTTTATTTACGTATATTTACTTATATTATTTAATTATATTTAATAGTAGTCGTTACAGTTAAAGCTTTCATAATTACTGAATCTTTATGTTTCAAATGAAAATATTCATATTTTAATAAAGAGTTTAATTTCTCTAATTATACATATATTCTTTTTATATTTTAATTACAGCTTTATATATGAGCATTACCTTTATATAATGCAATTTTTCACTGCAAAGAAGGTAACTTATTTAATTGTTCAATATGTTAAATTAATATTTAAATATTTTTTAATCTATATACATTTTATTCATAATTTGAATATGCATTTTTCATAATTTTAATTGCTTTAAACTGTATTCTTATTATTTTTAACTGTTATTACCTGTTATTAACTATTACAGCTGCAATTATAATTCCTTCGTTTTTTCCTATTTACAAAGTAATATTATGCACTTAATTTAAATCTCTATTTTTGACTAAGTCATTATCATTAACTATTAAATATCTTGATTATAAATTTTTTATATTTTGGATACCAATTTTTATTAAAACATTAGGGTCTGTATCGAAAGCTTAACTTAGGATAGCTTGTCGAATTTTCTTTTAATATTTTCGTAAATCATTGTAATGTATTATATCGCCACAATAGTATTAATATATTAATATTATATTATTAATATATTTATAAATATTACATTCGACAGATATATCAATTGTTTTTTAATTTACGTTGTCACTATGTGCAATTTAATAGAGCAGTAAAAAATTTATTTTTTAAGATCATATAGGATTTTACATAACACTTAATTGAATATATTACTATACAGAAAGTGTATGAATTTACTTTAGAAGTATATATCTTATTTAATATCAAATAGTTGTATGACTTAATAAACTATTTTCATATACTTTACATACTTTCATTTGATTCATTTATGGTGTTTATCAATAAGTGTCATTCGTATAGTAAACAAATTCACATCCATGCTGGCTATGATGGTTTTTAGAACACAATTATTATTTAATGAAAAAGTTTCGAACAATGTTGTACGTTTATATATACTTTAAAACATGAATTTTTAGAATGAAGGACGTTGTAATGGTTTGAACTATGATAGAATTATAAAAAAATTAATAATCGACATTTCGGATTTATTTCTGTTAAACTATAGAGCTCATGGATACTTATATTTAAAAATACAATCGATGATTTTCAGACCTACAAATCATTAATTTTGAAGAAATAAAAGAGTTATCTTAAAAAATAAACGTGTAAATGATTAATATTAACAATATTGTTCTGTTTAACTAAATTAAATAAATAATTAATTAAATAAAATTTATTTATATTTCTATAAATTTTACTCCTCGAAGCAATTACATTAATAAAAAAATATATAGATAATATCTTTATATAGATATATAATAATTTTACATATTTTATCTCAAATGTTATACCCTTTCATCAAATAATGCAAAAAGAACTTCCTAAGACAATTTTATATACTTTCATATTATACTAAATATACATGTATGGTTTAAATTATAACGTACTTTTTACTTACTTTCAATGGCAGCTTGAAAAATAAATATTACTATAATTATTATTTATTTATAACGTATTGTTTATTATAATCAAAATCTTTGATTGTCAATAAAAAATCTGATTTTACTCTACATTACTTATTTTTTTTAAACAGATTTTAATTGAAAGATAACGAATGAAACGTAAAGTACTATACTTACCGTAAATTCACCAGTCACTGCATCAAATCCAACATGAACAGTATGTTCAAAGTTAGTAGGATAACTAATATTGGGCTTATCTTTATTATCTTTCATTTTTATTTTATTTCTCATATTTTTCTTCTTTTTTTCATCAAAATCAGGTTCTTTTGGCAATGGTCGCATATCTACTGGAAGATTAGATATGGGTTCTCCTCTAAAATAAAAAATTATTTTATTAGAGAATACAAAATTTGAAATAAAAATGCAAGTATGTAATAGTGAATCTTATAAAAAATTTTTATTTAATTATTATTAAATAATAATGAATATATTTACAATTACATTAATTAACACAAATTCTCTGTAGTATATAATATAAATACAAGCTACGAAATCTGCAATTCGATTAAATCTATAAATATGACCTACTGTACCACAATATAAATTAAGCAATTGATTTTAAGTTAACGTTGACTAAAATTGTAACAATGTGCTCAATACCAAATAATAAAAAATGCACAGACAATATTATGATATTCTTAATACTTAAAAATTAGGTTCTATAAAAACTCGAGAATAAAAAATTATTATCTTTTAGTTCTAAATTAGGTTAATAAATCAAATCAATTAACAAACTATCTAAACACCAAATTATGTTGTCAATTTTACTCAAAGTATTTTTCTCGATTTACTTAATTCAGCTACAAAGATGTGAGATTTTCATATTAATACATATGAATATTTATATAATAAAAGAATAATTTGATCTTTAATTCGTCTTCAATCTCTTCATTTTAAACGTGGAAAGATACCATAAATAAGCGACATTTTCTAACATATATTGGATTTATTGGAAACATCATAAGAGGATGTGTATAATTGTACTTACAGTAAAATTATAAAAATGAAATAAAGTACAAACGAACAAGTTTAAATTAATTGGTTGTCCTCGTCAATAATAGAAATAAAACAAACGCTCTCACTTCTCCGACTTATTACCTAACAAGAAAAAATAATCTAACACAGTGTGTTATTATTAATTCAGAATGTGTTTAATCTAAATATCGTGTTTAGTCAAATCAGACCAACCTTTCAACTGTATTATAATTTAATTTATGTATGTATGTATATATATATCATAATTTGGCCAGCCCCTCTTATTTAACATTTTCAAGATAATTCTTTGATTTTGACTTCACTTCATTTTACACCTTTCATTCTGCCCTATCTATCTTATTTCTTGTGAATAAAAGAAATTTAACTTACTTTTCTTTATTTTTTTTATTTAAAATTTGTTTTTTAACCCGCTTTTTGTCAAAAATACCAGCATCTACCTTTGCTGTTATTACGAGATTTCTAACTATGGATGATCTTTATGGAATGTGCATTAAAATAAAAACACATCGTTTTATTACTAAATTAATTATAATTCTTTCTTAATTAAACGGATATTGTTCTAAAAAGTTTGTTTATTTTGATTTGATTCAAAGGATCAAATGAATTTAGTTTTCTGGCTCGAACTGCCAAGTTCAACAGTTCAGTTTATTAGACGCCCACCTTAGCGATACTTAGAAAAGGACGTAAGTAGAAGGGCTATAAATATGTACAGTATGTTTAACTTCATTTAGGACATCGTTTATTTGGTTTTATTGGCAATTGCACTATTGTTGTTTTGTATTCTCTTCTCGTGATAGAGAGCGAATTATATTTTATCACAATGATGTAGTTGCTCCTTGGTGATGGTGACGATGCCGTCGATGACGCTATGGGGGTCAGCAATGGATTTTGTATATTTCCTGAAGGGATATATGGCTTGGTTGAGGTGTATGCTAATGTTGTAAAGGTTAGCAAGGAGAGTCGACCATACTTATAAGGGAAATATGGGAATGTTTATGTGGGAGTTATTCTCAGTAAAGACTGATACCTTTCGAGTGTACAAGGGTACGATACCAGCTTTCTCTAGTCAACTATTTTCTAGAACTGCAGACAGCCCTTGATTGGTTGTTAAGCGTTGCACACTGGAGAATTGAACGTGAGTTCCTTGCAATGGCTGTACTGAGAGAGCGTATGTTACGTCACTTTCTCTCTTCTGTAGACTCCGTTTAATGGCGTGGCTAGGACGTAGATGACTGGCTAGAACCAGTGACTGATTCGGAGGAACAACTGGCGCTGTTTACTGAGTGACAGCTGAGTGATAACTACTAGGAATCTTGATACGCGCTTCCTTAAGTATCAGCGTGGCAGTTAAAACTAGCTGGCAACAATGCTTAGATGCTGCTATGCCGACAGCGGGCTTGCAGAACGTTAGAGAATCTAAGCTTTGGGGTATTCGAAAATTCTGCGAAAGCGAATCCTTGGATGATTCGAGAATTCAATCGACGTTGCTATGCAAAGGCTAAGCAGCCTTGCAGAACGTTCGAGAATCTAAGCTATGAGTTAGTCGAGAATTCTGCGTGTTAAATGTTTACAAAATTTGAGAATTAGAAGGCTTATAAAATTTCCGAGAACCCAAGGCATCGAAAAAATGCTTCAATTACGAACAGATATAAATCAATCAATAAACAAAAATATTTTTTTTAAAGTATAGCTTAAGCTACATTTATTATTTCTCAATGTATTTAAACATGTTATAAATACAGTCTGAAAAAACTTTTTATCACATTCGAGCATTAGGTTGTTAATTATAATAATAATAAAATAAAATAATATAATAAATATAATAAAAAATAAAATAAAATAAAATAAAAAAATAAAATAAGAACATTAACCTGTTATATATAAGTTACAAATTATGTATAATTCCCTTTGGATATGTATCTTAAAAAAATCACTGTATTCAGAAATTATAATACTATTTTTCGAGTTTTTTTCGTTAGCGACGTGGTGATTTGACTTCATTTTTTATTGTGAAATATAATCTGGAAAGGAGTAACTTACAAAAACTATAATTAAACTACTGCTTCATGAAAAATATAGATAATAAAAAATTGCAGTCAATTATGTTTTATTTCTTCCTGTAATGTGATTTATAATAAAACTTTAAAAACATGTATCTAAATATATTTATTATACATAACCAATCTTTTTTTATCGAAATCTAGAATTTCAAAGAATTATGTAATTTTCATTCATAATAAGAACATAAATGTAACATCTATTTAGCTTTTCTCTTAATAAACATGTTTTGATTTTTAAAGTAATTTTCTTACCTCTTAGATTATATTGTATACAATAACAGAAATCATATTTAATATCACATTTAAAACTTAATTTTACATAACCATTTATTACTTAAATTTTGGGGTACATAACATTAATTTATTACAACACCTTGTAACTAATTGAAAAGAATGTGATTTAAAACATTCATTTGCATCAGTTTAATAGTATAAAATATAAAATATTGTTTGATAAAATAATAAAAACAATAAATATTTACGAGTTATTCTATCTTTTTCTCTGTGGGTGGGAGCTTATTATTCAGAATGCTTTATTTATAATAATTTACTCTAGTTTTTTCTTAAATACACTTTTTATAAAGCAATTTATTATTAAAAGTATAAACACATACTTAAAAGAAAAAATACAGTAAAATTTGGAAAAAATAAAAGATTGTTTCAATATTTTTCATTCTTGGTATAAAATACAAATATGTACTAAACAATAATTTTATGAGGTAATATGATATTTAGATATATAAATAATTAATATAATATTAAAGTAATTGAAATTTAAATTATGAATTAAAAAAAATAAAACAAAGAAAACAATGAAGGTGCAAAATTATTTCTTAATTTCTTTAATATTATTTCTTAATTTGTATTTTCCCAAATATAGATTATTCTAACTCAAATAAAAAAGAAAAAATAGGATTTACATTATTTTTATTTTTAAATACATACTTATATTAGCAACAACACATAAGAATGAGAATGCAAAGGACATCTATCAACAAAAGAATAGTTGGGAGATACACCAATGGAATTAAAAATTGATCAATTCCCAAAATATTTATTTACCCATAATTGTATAACATTCTTATTTTAAAGAAGTTGTGAGTCAATTAGATTTAATACTTCATAAATATAATAAAAAAAAAGTTTTATTATGAATATTCTATTAGTTACACATAAGGTACAAAATGTGGATGTCTTATCAAATATATTTGATACTTTGTAAAAAATTAATCAATAAAAAATCCTATCACAGTTTTAATTGTGATAATTTTAATTTAAATGTTTAATTCAGAATTTTGATTAAAAGTTATATATTTTTAATTTTCCATTACTTAGATCTTTTACTAAGAAAAATATTAAAATAATAGTGAAATTCTAAAAAAAATTAAAAATATAACACTCAAAATTTGATTGTCATAAAAATGTTACATGTACTTTAAATGTATTTATTGTCTAGAAAGTTGTTGAAATAATCATTGTTCTTTATTAAATAATAGCACTTAATTATAAATATTATTATTAAAAATAATGTATATCATTTAAATTATACTACAATTACTTTATATAAAATAAATTAATGAATTTATTATATAGAAATGAAAACTTTTGTAACAAATTCTATTAAAATTAAAATTATTTAAAAAGTGTAACGGTAAGTATTTATAGATAATAAATGTTCTCACAGAGGACTATCTTATTACTAATTAAATTACTGTGTAATTATAAAATAACAAATTTAATCTTAATTTTTGTAAGAATAAAATTTTTAAATAAACAATCAAATATTCTGTGAATGATAAAAAATGGTATTACATTATAATATATATTATTTTCAATATAATTAAAACAATTTTTTTAAAGTTACCTATTCGATGTTAATCTTACAGGAGGTGCTGGTGGCTTATCATCTTCATCTGACATGGTGAAACTTGAAATATATGGGTTATAATAGCAATTTCTAAAAAATTTTTCTTTGTTTAAATGAAATTAAAATTAAAAATAACTACAATAAGTTGGACACAAACATTGTTTGCATATATGAAAATCTTATGCATTAAGTTTAATTTAAATCATTCGACTGTATAAAATTACAAGTTATCTAATGATTGAATTTTGTATAATCATATGCGATAAGCTAGATAAAAATACATATAAATGTATATACATTTAAAATTCTAATTGTATGTTATTAAAAAATAAAAATTATATAGAGAAATTAAATAAATTAATTTTGATAAATTAAAAATGACCTAACACTTATTTGATATTCGAATATTTATAGACTTACAGAAATTTTTATTCCATATCTAATACATGGAATCATAATTTATATACTTATTTAAAAACTTTAAATTGTTTAACTAATTACTTATTGAAAATAAAAATAATTTTTTAAATAAATTTAATTAAACATATACCTACATATTGACAAGTACTTTTGACCAACTATGAATATTACTATTGAATAAATAAATATTGCAAAAATAAGGAAAATAATTTCAATTAATATTATAATACAGTTATTTAATTCATATTATGATTGCAATGCTATACATTTATAATTGTATGAGCTGTAATACATTATCTAAAAAATATATTAATAATAGTTTATTACTGACACAATAAACCATTATTTAGCAGTACTTAAATTAACCAATAATATTTTAGATAATGAAATTTAAACTTTTTAAAATTATAATAAAAAATATTTATGATACTCATACTTTATTTTATAAGTTTTTAAAAATTATTTAAACAATAGTATTACAAAAAATGTATCTAATATGTTTTTAACTTATATAATATAAAAAGATTCATTCGTTAACATTTTATAAAGTCTGTATGTATACATATAAAACAATTGTTGGAATTGTATAGTAATTATTATTTATTTTAAATTCAACTTCTTTTATTATATTTAATCAATATTAAGAATAATATTTTTTGCATGATCAATAACAATAAATTAAATTTGAATTAATTTGACAATATAATACGAACTTAATTATAATAAATATTTTTTTAAAATTCGTTAATAACAATTAAACCCACAAATATTCTTTTTAATTTATTTCACTCAATTGAACTGAAAATTACTAAATAAACATTTAAATAAATTATATACTTCTGACATTTTTCTAATTTACATTAATTGATAAATAAATTAAAACATTTTAATAAATATTAAAAACAAAAATAAATATTCGAATATTTATATATTTTCTACTAAAGTGATTAATACTTTTTATATTTTGTTGATTTAAAATATTTAGTTTATAATAATTTTGAAAAAGTTAAAATTTTTTTAATATTTATTTTACAAATTTTTCAAATAAAATGTACACTAAAATATAACTATATTCTTTTTTTTATTAAAAAAATATAAGTGGTGCAATAAACTTAGTTCAGAATCACTAAAGGTCTGAGCAGTATCATGCGATTTGAAAATACAAGATCCAAGGTATACTCTAATTGAATTCCGTAGAAGTTATTTCTTATAAAACTTCATTTTCATTGGTAAAACTCTTTCATCTTTATTTGTATTTATATTTAAATAAAAGTAAATAAAAAACTACTGTTTAATATAACCTTGTAATTATCGAATTACTTATAATTTTAAGACTATATTTCCACAGAAATGTAACAATACAATTTTTTCTTTAACAAACATGAAAAAGAATTATGTAAAGAAATTGTTTATAAAAATTAAACATTACGTATAACATATAAACTGATATACCTATTCGAAGATTAAAATAATGAATATCATTATTCAGATTTTCATATATATTATTTCTCATTTATTTATTAATTAATGTTATGAAGTACATTCATTTTGTTAATGAATTATCGGTAATGCATGTATGAGACTAAAAAGTGTACATCGTTTAACAATTAAAAGAATATACAAATTTCAATATGTTATAGTTGAATTAAAAAGATTAAAATTGAGTGTAGATCAGATTTATAAAATGGGAAAGTATTTAATATTTACAAGAAGTTAAAGTACACAATACGAATCCACTAACACTGAGATGAAATTGAAAAGACAGAAAGTTTTTAAAAATCGAATTAATCAATTGGCCTAGTATAATGCAAATTTTATTTTAACTTGTTATCATCAATTGAAATTCATTAAATTAATTTAATTTAAATGCGTTAAAGTTGATTACTTAATATTCGTATATCGTTATTTTCCGTTGAAATTAATACTTTTAGAAATTACAAGAGATTGTATTATTTCGAGCACGTAACAATATATAAAACTCAAATAAAGAAATAATAATAAAAAATTTGTAATAAAAAATTGAATAAATTAAAGTTAATTATTTCTGTATAGGAATACAAAACGTAATGTTTAAATGTTTAAACATTAAAGGATATTTATTAAGATCAATAGGATAACTTTTAAATTTTAGGTTTATAGTTCAATCTAAGAAACACATGATTATAAATTTAACTAATTAACAACTATTGTTGTACAGAAGAAATCAAAATATTTTGAATTGTGAATACATAGATGGCCAAAAACATATTGTACATATAAGCTTTAATAATTTTTTGTTATTGTAATTAAAGAGGTAAATAAATGTATTCTATTATTGCTGAATGATTATTTATCAAAATTACAATTAAAAATATGAGAATAATAGTATTCGTAGATTTAAGCACTCGAACAGATATTTAAAAACATTATTGACGTACTAATTGATATATCAAAATATATATAATAGATATGTATATAAATTATAATAGTATATATAATATGGAACAAAAAAAGCAAATTCACTGCAATCGGTTCATAATAATAATAACTGACAAATACACACAAAATTATACTAACAAGCGGATTTGATATGAATTAATTATTGAAAATTGAAGAACATAGTAATTTTTATGTCTTCACAAAAATTAGTAATGCCGATTAAAAAATAAGATAGCAACCTTATAAATTACAGAATTATATATTGAAATTTTATTTACTGATTTCCATATAACCGCCGATGATTTATATTATCATCAATAAAAGATATTTTCTCTCAAAATGAAAATAGATAAAACATAAATAATAAATGATTAAAGATAATTTACTTTAATTGAAAACAAAAAAAATTGAATTAAAAACTATACGATATCGTTATAAAATAGTAATATTATTGTAATAAAAGCTAAATATTTAAAATTGGAGTATTTCTTGATACATAATTAACATTATGTATATAATAATTGAAATATAAAGTATCATTATAGAATTCAACTAATCCCATGCATATATAATTTTAATTTACATCTTAATTAATGAATACTTTTTTCATCTTTCTTCTTAATTATTTATTACATACTGTCCATTTAATGATTTTACTTAGCTTTGTTTAACTTGAAAAAATTATTAGATATTCTAAATCCTACATTGTAATAACATGAATTATTAAGAAAAGTTTATTTTATTATAATAAATTATCTTTTTACAATGTTTACAGTTTTGATTAAGTTCCCTTAAATTTCATTTTTAAATTAGCCATGAGTCTTACAATAAGTAAAGTTTTGCAATATAATCAATAAAGGCTTACTAGAATTTACGATAATTCACTTAAAATATAAGAAATATTTATTGTATATCGACTTATTTTATTATCCTTCTATTAATCAAGCATTGTGCAGAATTAACTAACTGTAGAGATAATCAAGTATGTATGATTAAAAAAATTAACAAATATCAAATTCGGTGCTTGTTCTATCTTAATTTAATAGTAATAGAAATCTCATTATCTTACAAACATAATCAATGAGTTTATAAAGATATAAATATGAAAAGATCATTAGTCAGATTTGAATATAGTAAAAATAAATATAATTGAACATTTAATTCAAATACAAATTAATTAGTAATTGATATTGATGATTCGGAATTTATAATTACAACTTTTATAACTCTACATAACACAAAAATTTTTTGTATTTATTAATTAATGTTTTAAAATATGAATAACCAACAAGTTCATCTTTTCTATTTTCTTTTATAATTTAACAACTATAATTAAAAATTTATAATATTGTATATTAAAATTAAACAAGAATTTTATTAGATATCTTGAATAGGACAAATTTGTTTCATTATGTATCATCTACAAATGATGAGATCCATAGTATGAAAGAAATTATAAAACTAAATAAATTAAAATAAAAATACGTGCTAATTCAATAAAAATAGATTTTAATTTTTATAATGATTTGTTGAATACAGAATACAATAAATAAAAAATATGTATTATTTAAACTAGCGCTTATAAATTAGACTATATTTTAATTCATTGATTATACAACTTGAGATTATGTATTCCAAAATTAATTTTAACTTATGAAAATTGTATTAGAAAATAAAATGAATAATCCTTTTTTATATGTATATTGAATTCAGAATAGGAGAAACAATGTTCATTCCTTTCGATATGACATTGAAAATAAAATTTGTTTAATTATGAAATTCATGGAGTCTAAAATCGTGATCGACATGAAATGAATAATAAAAATACTTCTAAAAAGACTTAAAAGCATGATCATGAATGGCATAAAAACTTTATAGGAAAATTAAGAAATTAGAAAGAGGAAACAGATAACTTTGAGTTCTCATTGTTTATTCAATCTACAAGTGTGATTTCAAATTCCAATTATTCATAAAAATTTTAAATATCAAAATTAAATAAAAAATATTTTAAATATGATGTTTTTAAATAAATTTTGTACATTATTTTTCTTTTATTTTATAAAAAGAATTAATAAGTAATTATTTCTACATTAATCGTCAAGTATATGTAAAAATAGTTCGTTATATATAAAAAAGTGTAATATAATGTATATTTTTACGAATTCATTGTGTTAATTATATTTTTAAAAAGATTGTAAAATTAATATTTTAATAAAAATGGCTCAATCTTTTAAAAATAATAATAAATATACCCAATACATTATTTCTTCTAATGTTAGTTTTATTTCAATAATTTCACAAATTATTTTAAATATAAACAATTAATTGATTATACTAACACTTGTAATCTGAATACAAAATATAGCTTCAAATATAGAACAGATTTAACTCATTGTAACATCCATACATATACATTATTTAGTGATATGGATTTATAGGTGAAATAACGATATGAAGTTTTAATATATCTTTATTAGGCCCTACTAAGTATTTTGAAATTGGTATTTCTGAACACATAGAATCTTGTTGAGGATTTAATTCTTCAAAAGGCAATACATCGTCTAAATGAAGCACTCGTTCATTTTTATTAAATCTATAAATAACTTCTTTAACTCTGGCTATGTGTTCAACGCCATCTTGAAGTCCGTATATAAGAACTCCTATTTTTACACGTAAATCAGAGTCACTATCAACCGGTGGTTCTTTACACGTTAATGACAGTCTTACAGATCGAATAACATGTTCTGGCATTTCAACTGTACCTTGCCAAACAATCAAAAAATATTTTTTAAACCATACTCCTTTTGGATAAAGATCAACAACCCATTCACAAGATTTATCTCCTGCACAGTCAGCTAAATGCGAATGACTTGAGAAAACTAAAGTTCTTGAATGATATGATAGTAAATTATGAAAATTTTCAACTGTTAAAAGTGAGCTACAAGTATCTACTGTATAAAGTCTTGGTTCAAATAAAAGTATACCATCTTCTTCAGATTTTATGATTTCACGTACTCTATCATTTTGACCAGAATGAAATGACATTCCTATAGCCATTCTTTCAACAAAAAATTCTTTATATTTTTGTGTCAAAGGTGAAAGTAATAGATCAGCTAATTGTCTAGGTGACATCATAGGAAATCTTACTGGCAACATAACAGTTGCAACTATTTGCTTTAATGCCATTTCAAACTCTGATGTAGATAATCTCGTCTTTAAACGATTACTTTGATGATTTAACCAAGTTTCTAGACATTTATATAATGTCATTTCATCTTGTATTACAAGATTACTTTGACGTAGTAAAGATACAAGTACATCAAGTTCAAAATTAGCGAAGTCAGCTGTACCTGCTACAAGTTCGATGTTCCATTTAACAAAATTATGACATGCATCTGTTATTTCATGGTGACCACAATTTAAAGTATATTGTAACCAAGAAACAAGTGTACCTTGTATAGCTGCTATTGGAATGTGATTACGCATATAATCTAAACATAATAAGCTAAGATCCTTAACATTATATTTATCAGCAAGTGAAAGTATTGGTAAAACTACCCCGTGACTAATACGAAGATGCCCCGTATAAAAATATCGTAAAAATTCACTGAAAATTAATGCACATTGAGGAGTTTCTTGAAGTGTGACTCTACTTTCTTGAGATTCACTCCACTGAGGACTCATCAACATTACCTCAAATACATCACTAGATGCACACAAAATTAACCTATGTGCCGGATATTCTATATTATTAACTACTAAACAAATATCATTCATTAAACGTTCAGCATATAAAGTAGCTATTTTCATTAATACTGTTCGAGAATTATCAACCTGTTAAGATAGAAAATGTATTAATAATAAAATTAATATATAAATATGTAAAAAAAAGTCAAAGGTACTAAATTACTAAATATATAGTATATTTGACCTACGTATATAGAGTAAAATACTCTAAATATATATTTAATTATATTTAAATATATTTTATTATTTTCATATTATTTCAAATAACGCAGTTATATAAAAAGGTTGAATATTGAACTCCAACTTTATGTACATTAAAGTACTTTTCATCATTTTTTATATAAGTTGTGTACAATGTGGTTTGTATAGTTTTTGCGATAGGTAAATTTATTACATTGAATTTACTTATATAGAATGGTGATAAAAGAATATCTGTTTGAATTACTATAAACTTTAAAATACATTAGAAAGTTTCATTATATAGTTAGAAAATTTAAATCTTATTTAAGTATTGCTATAAATTCAAAACAAATCTCGGAATGAATTGCACTAAACATTATATAGTTTCTATATTTCTAGATTATAATTAGTTCATAGAGTAACGTCGTTTAGAATTAACTAAGTGACCGCTAGATGTTATGTGGAAATATGCGTGGGCAAGTGGAAGGGTTAATGCATTGATTCAATAGTTAACACATATGCTTCTTATTGCTGTTTATACCGTCTATTTTCCAAATACAGGGATTATTATTGTTGGTAAAGTTATAGATGAACCTTGGTTACTCTTTGGCGATTGGAATGTGGTGTTAATTTGTACTTCGGTTCGAGGTAGGAGGTTGTAACGAGGTTGATCCTCGTGACGTGGTGCCCTTGATGGTAGATTACCCTGAGAAAGGGGAGAGGTTTTAAAGCTCTCACCACTTCTTCGAGTAGTGCCACGTAGGGAAACTGTGACTGCGTCGTGCTTTTAAGCACACACCGCAGTTCCTTAACCGTGAGTCGTGTTCCTGACACAAGCCTTGAAATAGATTTAGGAATGATGCAGTGTTATACTGAATGGCGTGAACTAAGCGTCATGCGGAAGGCGCATGCGCGGAATATCTAAAAGCAAGTGAGTCGTACACGTGGGTACGAGCTTTGAAATAGAGTGAAGATCTCCTCCTTAGGCAGAGGCTGTGGAAATAATAGGAAATTGTAGCTTTTAACATGAATTGGCCTTGAACTTTCAAGTATGCTGTGGAGTCTGGCAACTGGAGATACCGGTACCAACTGGAGAGACTGATGGTGAAGCACCACTAGCGAAGTTTATCAACGGGAAAATTTCTGGAACTGTGAGTAGTGCGCCCTGTCGCGTGTTGCAAATTCCTCTAAATAAGTGAGTCGTACGCGGGGACACGAGCCTTGAAATAGAAAAAGGATCCACACGGAAAATACACTAAATGATGCGAAGTAGGCTTCATGCATGATGAGCATGAGCGAAAATCTCCTTGGGCACAAGCTGGCGACTGGAGAGACCGTGTGGGATTGGTGGCGCGAAACTCCGTTAATTGAGAATACTAATAATGAAACTTCACTTCAGACTCAGCTCATTGACTCTTCTTTTTCTTTCTCCTTGAGCACGAGAGGGTTTTAGTTAGATCGGCAAGGTGTGTGCTGAATGGTGCGTTGATAGGCTTCGTGCGCGTGGGGCACGAGAGTTCTTCCTTTGGGTACAGGTATTGACATTAGTTAGGATAATGTTACGTTTACCTTTGAAACAGCTTTGGCCCTGACGTATGTTCGGTGAACTGGCTCCTGAAGACACCTTGGATGGTCGATCGGTTATGACACAGTGAGTTGAGATTACAAACGAAGATATGGCTTCGGATTCACCTGAGGGGACATTTCTTGGCGAGTTCTATATGAGTGAGAATATTGTGTTTATCCTTCTTCAATAGTTCACTGACCCTGGTGTCCACATGGGACTCCTTCCGTTTTCCGTGTATCCAATCGGAAAGTTTACCGATTCATGGGCGAGAGCAGTGCCTCTCGTGGCGTATTCTTCAGTCAAGAAACTCATTCTTTTCGTTGCTCTCGAGCGAAGAAGAGCTCCTGATTCTATTACTATCGGCAGCTCTGGCAGCCGCAAGGCATGGTCGAATAAAAGGGGGAGGGACAATACGTGCTGAAAAGGTCTTAATGTTAAGTGACGCGACCGAATCGGGAAAACTCTGACATCTGGGTTTTCCAGATGATTTGACTTGTTTTTCAAAAAAGTTTTATGATATCAATGCCAGATGTTTTATTAGTAGGTATATTCAGGAGTCAACAGACTAGTTAATCCTTTCAGGTACGCAAAGTGTTTAAACGACTTAAAAATGTTTTCGCAATGTCAAACAACAGTAGTCATTTTTCGTATTTCGGTAAATTATTAATTAATGTAATTACAATTTAACGTATCAGTCATATAACTATGATAAAATACTAAAAAATAATATGAGTAGTGTGTTATTAAAACTTTAAATAAATATGAGTTGTTTCTAATCTTTCAGAAGCATTTAATTATTGAAATATTTGTGACAACCAAAATTCTTTAACCTCCAAATGATAATTATCAATTATATTCTTTAATAGATTTGTGCAAATGTGCAGGCCTATTCATAGAAAAATACTAATTAGTTCACTAAAAAATATTTTTGTTATAGATGTATGCATTAAAATCTCGTTATGGAGTAATAAATAGTTTATTTGTCATCCATATATATTTTTATTCTTTGTCATTACGTTTATAAAAATGTGACTTTACCGGTTTGTTTTCTATTGATTCTTTTTTTTTTAGATAGATATCAAAGTTACAAAGGGAAGATGTTGTGTTTGTTTATAATAACGATCGCTATACAAATGGTTTGTCGAAAATTTAATTTCTGCAAAATATTTATCTACCAATTTTAATTTATGTGATTAATTATTTATAATTTTACGAATACTTCCGTAGCTTTTCCCAAATATAAATATTAAATTTATTTAATATTAATTATAGTATTAGTCAATAAAAGTCGTACATAAATCATTAAGAAATGGAATTGTGTTACATGTGCTATGTGTTAATTTAGAGTATCGAAGAATTTTTTGTAGCTTACTAAATTTATTTTTAAATTTAGATATATTAGGATAGTCAGCAACGATACTGCAGATCTTTCATGTAAGGTTTCTAGGTTAACGCATATTTTTTGATATTTTTGATGTCACACTTGTCCATTTATCTACATACTGGCAATGTTCATGAATATTTTCGAAATTTGGATTTAAACACAACGTAATGATATATACGTTATACCTTATTTAGGTTTTTTTATAAGCATGCGTATGTACTCATTCTTAAAAATTACATTAATGTTATAAGTATCGTTTTTAATAGAAGTCGTAAAAATGCTTTGATATCAGGTATCTATGAATAAGTTTAAAAAAGTAATTTTTCGAAGATTTTATAATGTTTAAGTAGAAGTCTAAACATTTTAAGTGACCTCACGTAGAAATCATCGTAACTCATTCGTATTATTATATACAATACACAATATCAAAATACTAAATACAAACACAAATTAAGCTTTTCATCATATTTTACTTAACTTTATTCTAACCGAAGTTTCGATAAGAAATATGTTCTCTAGTATAATTTTGAATAATTAATTAAATTTTTTTATTTCCTTAACTGTTCCCTTTTTGAGTTATATAATTGTTTGCTTTTTTTATTTAATTTAAAAAAAAAAATTATTTACTAAGGAAATAACAAATGAATCTGAATTTTTAAATGCGGAAACACATTAATAAATAATAATATAAATTGATATATCATTTAATTTTTAAAAATATTTTTAGTTACTAAAAGCTAATAAAATCTAAAAAAATTAATTTTTTACTTCATAATTCTTAACCAACATTTTTCAGAATATAAACGAACAATTCATTATGGTATAAAATTATTTAAATCAAGCTCGATCAATATAAAGAATTTTCTTCCAAACAATATATAATGTGTTTCAGATTTAGGTTAACAATTTTGAATATTCATATAAAGTATGTTTGAATTTTTTAGACATGTACTTTGTTCAGTTATAAGTGTTTCGTACATTAAAAATATTATTCGGTATTATATTTATTGCGTACCTTTTATGTATAGATATTTAATGTAAAAACACTATTCATTAATACTTATCTATACTCGGAAAATTAATTCGAATTTCCATTATTTTAACCTAAACGGCATCCTTGTCTTTTTATTCAAAATAATAATTAAAAGATCTATTATGGACAAACAAAAAAAAAATTCGTTGCAAGTAAATATAAAAATATTAATCAATAAAAAGGATTAAAAGAAAACTGTGCATTATATATTTATTTCAATTTTTTAATAAATGATCAATTATGACCATAAATAATACATTTTATAGATTTTTCTTTTAATATTATAGTAAATATTTATTTTACGTTAATAAAATTCAATACTCTATAGATTTATTAAATCTTATATAATTAATAAAATAGTCATTTAATATACTGCTATTAATATTATAATATAATTGTTTAACATAATATTTAAACTTAAAAAGGTACTTGGGGATTTTGTCCTTACCGTGAACCCAGGATGAAAGGTACCCATGCTCCTCATAATGCATCAAATCTCTGTATCGATAATGTTGATACAATTTATAGAAATATAATACATTTCTATGAAATCTAAATATTGAAAATTTAACTGTAAGCAACTCTCCTTTATAACAAAGTGTTACAAATATTTAAGAGGAATTTAATTGTTACTGAGTTGCTTTTTCATAATAATGATAATATTTGGTAAAACTTAATCTGTCGATAAAACATGATATATTTATTTCATCTTAAATGAAAATTGTAAGGAACAGTACATGGTTAGAATTTTCAACAATATTATAATATAATACTATCAAAGTGAACAATAAATAAAATGTGAGATATACATGACAAATAGATGATTTCTTTATAAAATAAAAGAATAATTATAATGGGTTAGTTTTTATTTCTATTTTCAGATAGTATTTTATATTAAAATTTTTTACTTTAAAGTTGGCATAATTTCCTGCTGTATATAATTCAGCATATACGAATGGATTTTTCTGTAATACCATTCAAACTTTTGTAATAAGCATTAGTTTGTGCCATAAAATTTTAAATACCTATTTCTTAGACCTATTCTTTTTCAACCCTGGATATAATTTTCTACGAGTTTATATCCACTTACCCTTAAATTATCTACCATTGAAATTAATGCTAATTTTATTGCGTTTTGTGATGTAATTTTTTTTAGGCAAAGACAAAATTCAAATAATTTCATTTTACATGTATCTCACTTTTCACAATTTCATGACGGTCATATTTTTAAAATAAAATTTGATTTTTAACTAAAGTGTTAATATTACAGAATTCGTTTAAAATTTAAAGAAAATCTATATTAATGTGATTTGATTCATTAATAAATAATCATACATTAAAATATTCATTAAAAAGCTTCTTTAAAAATAATAGATTTATTGTTACCACACTGTTTTTTATTATTTTTTAATATATTTGAATCTGAACTTAATTTATTATGCAATTTAATTACATCTAAAAAATTGTTATTAACAAAAATAGAATTTAATTATAAATCTAATATAGCTACTTAAAATGAATTATCTTTTAACTAATATTAATACTATAGTACAATTTTCTAAAACCGCCAAGACTGCAATCCAAGATACATAATTTTAAATTATTGACTTCAACTTATTTAGGTTATATAATTAAATCTTACAAAATAAATGTAATTTGAAAAGAATCTGTGCCTTTAATAATGAATATTCTTGATTTATGTGTACCTCAATTATATCAGCTTTATGAATATCCACTTCGTTTAAATTAAAAGTTTTTTTATTTTCTACTACTTGTTCGTTGCTTTGTTCTTCATCCATTGAAGTTATATTAATACTGTACAAAGAACTTGTTTTTGTTAATACTTTAGAACCTTTTTTATACCTGAAAAATATCAATACTTTATACAATAATGTTTCTTATCTTATACTGATTTAGTTGTTTTATATAAAAAATATTATTTAGTCAATTTATATAAAAAAATTGAATACAAAAATATGAAATAATTAATGATGAATATTAATCAATGGGATATAGACCAATAATATAAACAATGTATGATATTTAATATTTCAAAATAAACATAATTTATGAAAAAGTTCAATCACTAAAATTTGTAACATTACAAAATAATTCCTCTATTATTTTAAATATATATTTACTTCTATATTTACACATCGGTTTTTATATGAAAAACGTAAAGTATTTGTGATTAAGTGAAAAAAATTTAATTTGAATATTTTCTTAATAAATTTATTCGTTTACAATTAAAATTTACAATATACTTGTTAATTATTATTTGTTACATATTAGATTACATTGAAAATTAACCTTACATTAAAAAATAAACACATGAAGAAAATCTCAATAATTTACTAATAATTTTTAATTTTATTATTTTTCATTTCAATAAAACTATTTCCATTATCGCTACTAGTAGCAATGGTAGATAATTTTGAAGAACCTGATTTTTTATACTGATTAAATTTTCAGATCATCAATTAATTTGATGGAAAAAAATAAAATACTTAATATTAATTATCTAAAATATTTAAATATCAATAATATTCAATTCATTCTAATTTATATGTGATTTCAAATAAAAATATCAATTATTTTAATTTCAATGTATAATACGTAAGCTTTAAGAAGTTGAAAAATTTGTATTATATTTATATCATATTAATCAAAATTATAAATGAAAATATTGATATTTATTTGATTGAGATATCTATAGTAATTATAAGTTATATAAAACATTTAAAGTGCTAACTAGTATTTAGTTATTTAAAGTACCAACTGATAGTATAAAAGAAGCTAACTTAAAACAAAAAATAGGGTATCCAAAAATAAAAATGCAATTTGCTTTTATAAAAATGGAAGTTTTATATATAAAACTTCATTGTTAAATATTCATTATAACAAATGATCTAAGGTAAAATATTGCTTTTGTTTTATAAATAGATACACTAAATTTCAAACTATCGGTAGAATAGAGTTTTAATTATTTTAAATTTACTTTATAAATGTAAACTTGAGGAAAACATATTTAGTTTTAAATAAGGTAATCCCAGTAAAACTATCTTTAAGATTTACAATCTATAATGCTAATTGGAAGCACATCAATTTTACCTTACCTCTTTAATTTTTTGTAGATGTTCTGCAAGTATTATTCTTATAATTTGTATTCTATACATTATGAATTTTTTTTTATTGACAAAAATTACCACTGACTTCTTGTATATCTTTTCTCTGAAACCTTTTGTACTTCATTAAAATGTTAATAAGAATGAAATAAAAAAAATTTTTAATGTTCAATTACCAACAAATATATTATAAAAAATTTTTTCTTAATTTAATTTTAAAAATGTTTAAAAGTTTTTTAATAATTATTTTCTTTTTTTAAAACTGATAAGATATTAATTAATTAAAGATAATAAATAAACAAATCTACTAGTATCTAAAAAGAAATTTTCATTTAATATCGTGTGACTATCATTACTGTTAAAAGTATCATTAAATATAAATAATTTTTATATCTAATAAAATATTTTATCTTTCTTAAATTAATTTTTTAATCAATCTATTTTTCTGAAAATAAAGAATAACTGTAATCTATCCTCAATTTCATATAGTTTGATGCAGTCCTCAATAAATATATAATTTAATGCAGTTTAAAACATCAATACTTTTTAATTAATACATAAATTAATGAAATATCAATTATAATAGTAAATTTCAAAATATGGAAGTTGATTAATCAAATTATAGAATCAATTAAAAAAAAAAAAGGATAGTTATTTAATAGATTACTCTGTATCATTACAACATTGTTATGAAAAAGAAAATTTACTTTAGATATATACAGTTTAGTATTACTAAAAACACTTTTAATTTAATTTTTTATTTTTATAATCATTATAAAACCTTTATATGCTATCATTAATAATAATAAATTATTAATAAATTATTATTTCATATCATATTGCATTTTTATTAGCATAACATCTGTAAAAACAAACATGAATATCAATCATGTATTTACAAAAGATACAATATTTTAATTTTTATACATCATATTTGTGTGTCTGTATGCACATATTAAAGTTACCAATGTTACTATTAACTTGCATGATTGAAATTTTGTTATGCTTCTGTAGCATTATACGAAATAGATCTAAAAAGATGTGAACTTGCAAAGATAAAGAAACTGCATTTCTTAATTTTTTCATTAAAAAACAAGGGGTTATTTTCTTCTTTTGTTTCTTCTTCGGTTTTGTTTATCAAGGTTTAATGAAATCTATAAAACTACCTCATATTATGATCATTACATAGCTACTAAAAATAAATAAAATTCTAAAATCTTATGAACTATTAAAATTTATAAATTATTAGCTATATATATATGCATGTGTGTGTGTGTTTGTATGTTTGATGAAAATATTTTATTTACTTATATCTCTAATAAAAATATTACACAGTATTAAGTAGTACTACTGTAAAGGTATTTAGAAATTTCAATTAAAATTCTGACTTGCAATACATGTACAAATAGCTGAATAAATATATAAAATAGTTTTATAGCATAGCATTTTTATTAAAAATCATAAAATCACAATAATAATACAGAATACAAAATTTATTATTACATTCAAAATAAAAACAACTATAGAATTATTAAATATAATTACATTTGCTTGATCAATATGTAAATATATGTACATATATAAAAAATTTTTAAATATTGAATTTTTAATATTGTAGTTAATTTCTTTGGATTAAAAATATTGAAATATGTTCTACATTATTGGGCTATATAAAAATTTATTAACATTTCAATATTTTTATAGATTACTAATTAGAAACAAAATATAATATAAAAAAAAAAGATTCGTAAACGTTTAAATAAAAAAAATGGTTACAACTAAAAAGTATAAATTATTTATAAAAATAAAATTAAAAATTTTGTATTTTTATTTATATTTTAATGTTAATTCAATATTAAAATGGTGTTAATTAAATACGTTTATTAATTACAACATTTTCAAAACTAAATAATACATAGTAATTTAATATTTTATTTATTATTACATTACTAAAAATAAAAATATTTCAAATTTTAATTTAATTGATCATACTTTGATAATAATAAACACAAACAATAAAAATGACAGTACTTGTATAACTGATATATTTGATATTAATTACTATTTCAATATTAATAACACCTTTATTACTATTATATAAAAATTTTAATTATATTGTATATGCACTCATATTAAAAAGGAAAACAATAAATTTAACGTTACATATATATATATATTTTTCAGTAATTGAAATAAGATCATAATGATTTATATTATTTTCTTATTTCTCTATAAATAAATTTGTATTAATTATTATGAAGGTAGAAATGTGAAAATTATGTATAATATAATATTGTTTATGAAGAAAGTAAAAACTGACAATTTCTGAAGTTTCGGTTTATTCATTAACAAATTTATCAATTTTTAAATTTAATTGTTCCATTTCAATTTTGCTTAATATTAATTGAAATTTATACAAATAAATAATAATAATTAAACATTAATATAATAATCAATGTTTTTAAATTGAGATGTTTACATTTTATACTCAATAATAACATTAATTTAGTCATTCAATGTTGGCCATGTTTTAAAAATAATTAAAATTATAGAAAATTTTAACCAAAATACGTGGATTGTCGAATTTATAAAATTTTATCCAAAATAATTATTCACAGAAATAAACAAATTATAAAAGAAATATTCTAATTATAAAATACAATCTATAATGCATCATGCTATTAACATGATTTATTATTTCAATTTATGTTAATATATAAGGTTTGATTATATTTAATAGATTCGTGCAGATATATTTTTTATACGATTAACCTTTATTGATTATAAATAAAAATTATAAAGATAGTTTTCATTATGTATTACATTACATCAATATTTTGTTTAAGACACTGCACAGCATATTGGTAAAATATGTATATTATTTTCATAAGTATATTATCATTAAAATACCTCATACATTTATTTTTTTAACAATAAGAATATTAAATAATAAAATCTTTATATTTTCATTTTTTTAGCTGTACTAATTTATTTGATATCAATTTAAACTAAATTTTCGTTTATTACATTAAAAACATTCATTATAATTTTATTAAATATACATACTATTTATTTAGTATTTAAAAGTAGTTCTTCTCACAGGTGATGAACAGGTGTGATTGTACCATGGTATAAATAAAAATAATTTGCGATATCTGTTCAAAAAATTAAATACTGTACTAACGCAAAAAATAACATACACAAGTTTTTATTTTTTCACTTCATAACGTTTATAGTAATTGTATAATTTTAATTTATTTAATCAATATTTATTGAGTTAACTTATGTTGAAGTAATTTTATATTTTTACTTCGTGAATTAATAATAAAATATATTACACATATAAATTATTCTCAAGTAGTAAAATAATTATTTTTCACTGCGTATAGTACAAAATCTTATATTAAAATCGAAACGTTGAAGGAATATAGTATAGAATGAAAATAGAATACATCTTTTGTACGCATGTGCAATAACGATTCAAAATTGGTTTTCGACATCATAACCATATAAAATTGAAAATTTATATTTTTACTCCTATATATAATTACTTATTAAAGACATTAAATTTAACGAAATACGTTTTCGGATGATAAATTATTTCTTTGTAACAAATGCTTTTATTTTTTCCAAGCTTATTAGAAAATCAAAATCTATGATAAAAACCTATTTAAATACAAATATTCATTATATTATTATATTATTTATTATTCATTATATTTATTATTATTTATTATTCACTATATTATTTAAACAATAAATATACTAATAAATATATCCATAAAATATATTTTCAATTTCATTTAATCAAACAAGAAAAATAAATGAAATATAATTTTTTTTTAATTTAAATTGATTAAAATTACAATCAACAATAAGTTTGCAATTAAGCGGAACTCCGTTCTTAAAAGTTTTTTTAAAAATTCAATGAGTATAAGCAAATATAAAAGGATCGATAAACCGATTTCCAACTGAACGAGCAATTTGTTTCTTTAAAAGATCTATCACTGCTATAGATTATATAAATATTATTTAATATTAAAAGTAAAAAAAACATCTAGCATCACCTTTTATTTACTTATTCTTTTTTTTAATATTAGATTCGAATGATTTAAAATATCAAGTGTATATTCGTATCTTTGAATAAACAAAATTCGAATACTCAGTGAATGGTTAATTATGAGTATTATGCGAGTAATCTTATAGAAGTTAGACGCGTTTTAATATTAAACATAACTGTACCAATGAAAAATTACAAATAACAATTGGACAAATTTTCATACAGTTATATATTTTAAATCAAAACAGATATTGTAAAATAGAAAACTGAAAAAGGCGATTATTTATATAATTTATATATTTATTTATATAATTTGGCAAGTAAAAAGTTCGAATTCGGTAAGCTATATTTAGAGGAAATTTAAAAATCATATTTACATCTGATATAAATAACTGAATTCGATAATAATATAAAAAACTTAATTGTGTACTTGAGATAATAGAAGCTAGATAAAATATAATTAGTACATTTCCGATACTAATTTTTATAAATGGCTAAAATTTTAAAGATTACGAAACTATTAAATGAGTTATACGTAGAATGAAAAAATAACTTATTATAATTGCATTTGATACAAACTGGATATTTCGAAATCTTAACAAATATTTACAAAATTTATTAATACTTTATTAATACATTATGCATTTTTTCTCGATAATCTATAAAATCCATTATAATGGCGTGATTGATTATAATATGTACGTAGATGAACCGAAGAGACATCTGAGAAAAAAAGGAAATTTACTTTGGCAACCAATTAATATATTATTTTACTAATAAATTAAATATAAATAATCTGAAATAACAATTTTATATTTTCAGAGCGAATGTTTATATTGTATGAAGGAATTAAGTCATAATGCAAAAATTGTACATCCATAAATTGAGGAGCAATATCGTCTTAGAAATGAGTAGGTAAAAAAACAATAAAAATAAACTAAAACCGTATGAAATTATTTTGACAAAATGCTACCGAAAATCTGGACAAAATAGACTATGTATTACATGGAAAAATAATAGAGATAATACTTGATATTTAATAATAACGCGCTTTATAAAAAAAATATATTGTATCTAGTATTTTGTAAGTTAGAAAATCAGATAGTTTAAATCAGATTAAAAAAGGGTTATTTAAATTTCTTTGAGTTTTTTTTATAAGACTGTTAGTTTAATTAGGAAATAAGAATGATTATCAATGTTTTCTCCAAAATAAATAATAAATTATTTACAGATATTCTAAATATGCTTTCTTAATAAAAGTAGCGAGTCATTTTATTTTAAACTAAAACTTAAATTATCACGTATTAACAGCTAAGTACATAGATATCATTGAATGATATCTTTAACGAGACAACAATTCTAAGACAAAGCGGAAATTTATAAAAACTTTTTTTAATGCCATGAAAGGAATCAGTGTACAAATAACATAAAGCCAATGAGCCACGAAAGCACTTTTTAATATTTTACCATTATGGTTATTCATTACAATTCCTTTTATAACTCGAAAATCGTAACAATAAATTTAAATATCAACCATATTTGATGGAAAACATTGCAAACATGGCATAGTATTTATAAAAAATATGCCACCAATAACCTGAGTATTGTTAAATTTATTATTTAATTTGTATAAAAAATTAAATAACAAAAAGCAAAGAAAAATATAAATATAAAATAATATTATTATACTCTTTAAATACTTTATGAAGAGTAAAACTATTACAATTATAATATCAATACGAAATAAGGGAATGAAGTCAGGATATTATTTTCTAGAATCACTATATGAAATTCCAACAAAATATGTTAAAAATAAAGAAAACGTAAACAAAATGTTCAAAACTTTAATATATATTTAATGTAGGATGAGATTTGTAATAAAAGGTTTGAAAGAGAAGTCATAGTTTGAATAAAATTTAATGTGTCTATTTCAAAAGCTTCTCTAATAATATCGACGTTACTAATAAATATACTCTTGGTATATAATATTGTTTTCAATATGTTTACACAATTTTACAAGTGCATAAGGTAGTCTTTTCGAATAGATAAATATATTTTCAAGCTCAATCTTTACTAATCAAATTTTTTAGCATCTTGTTTTCCTAATCTTTTTGCACCTACTTCATGATACACAGTATAAATTATCTATATTCAGCATAAGCAACGAAGAAAAACAAAATAGAGATTATTTATTTTAATAGTTTATTTTGCAATATGTATAGGTAGGATGACATATACAAATATAGAATATGTTTGTTTTGACAACAAAAGCTTATAGTGTAATAAGAGTTTGAATTGGGATCAAGTAAATGTTCAAAAGAAATTCTGAATTATAGGGCAGATGCAAAAGTTATGTTTTAAAATTTAATATAAAATTCAATTAATCAAAATTGAGTGTATGAAAATTATGAAATATTCAAATATCTATCAAATGGCTTTGTTTTTAGGCAATATTACGATTTCAATTATATATATATATATATATATATATATATATATATATATGTGTGTGTGTGTGTGCGTTTTATACAATACTGAGTTTTTACGTTATATTTTAAGTCATTATTTAATAATCTCACGACAATAACATATTGACATATTTCATAAATAGCATAAAAACAATATTTTGCGAGCCTATAGTCAAGTTATAATCGATTAATATGTAAATTTTTTTATTCTAATTTACGTTGACAAAAACTAATATGTTTATGGTATTATTGCTAAGATTTAAACTTGACACTGACTTTGTTTATATTATAGCTACCATACTAAAATGTTCATTATAATATTTAATATTACATAATAGTAAAACTTTACAAAATATAGACTGAACAAATAGGAATTGTAAATATTAAAGTAATCTTTATAAAATATTATTTTGTGATGCCAAGTATACAATTGTATAATGTGGATCAAAATATTACTATAATGTAAAATAAATACAGTAATTCAACGAGAAGAAAATAATATATATAAAAGAAGTCATGCATTTATTCATAGAACCATATATAGATAATATTTAAATATAACGAATAAATCAAATAATAAATATGTTTGTTATATGAAACAATTTTATCATTATATTAATTAACGAAAATTTATTTAAATTTATTAATATAATTTATTTCAAATAAAATATATTTTGTAATAAATTTGGATTAGTATTTAGAGAATAGTTTCAAATTTGTATAATATTAATAAATATTTTATAGTACACTTCTTTTAAAATACCTTTCAAGACATCAATGACAGAACTACAAACTTTTCAAACTTTAACTATAATTTCTAACAAAATTTTATATCATCACATCTCATTAATATTTCTGTATATATAAAAATATGTTTTTTTTTATTATTTCTTTATTATAATTTCATCAATTAAATTTAATTTTCAACATTAACAATTAATAGAAAATTTGTATATTTAATTATTATTTGATATAAAATATTAAATTTAAATGTTTTAATTATAAGTTAATAATAAAAATATACATTTTTATAAATTCAATACTTGTTAATTTATTGTTTGCTTTATACATAACTTTATTGTATATTGTTTAAAAGTGTTCAATATAATATTATTTATTATAGTAATAATCATAGTAAATATATTACTATTATAGAAATAAATAAGCTATTAAAAACCGTATATTAAAAATAATAAAAAATATTAAGGAATTTTAATTAAGAGAATTGATAGATTGCTATGTAAACACCATTATTGATATCAGTGCTTTCTAACCAATAAATACCTAAGAATTTGATATAAAAATTAAACATACGATATATACTTCGTCAAAATTATGGATTTAATACATTATTCTATTTTAGTTGCTAGCAACGTCGATTACACCAATTAGTCATATATTCCTGATAACTAACAGTTATTTCTTCACTTTGATATCGTGTCAGTTTAATACTATGTCGTATATCCGGTGTTATTAGTCCTTTATAACCACCTTTGCGTAATAAAGAATCAATTGTTTGTATTTGGTCCCAACCTTGAACGAACAAATCTTTTATTATTGAAATAAATTGACAAAATTTTATGTTTAAATTAAATGGTACTTTGAACAATAGTACTTAAGTTCAAAAATTTAATTCATATTTGCATAAGAACACATATAAATAATAATGGAATCCAATTAAATAAACTTGTATTTATTATATTTTTATGAAAATTAATAATATTTATAGTTCAAATGCAATAGTAAATATCGATTGATAGTTGAATTCTCGATAGAAACATGATTATATATAGATTTGTATTAAATATTAATTGTCAAAATTGTTATTGTCTTATCTCAACTTATTAATTTTTTGTATATTTATAAACGAAATATACCTTGCATACAGTTTAGAATAAAACATATGTGTTTTTATATTTTTATTTATCCTTTTGTATACTAAAAAACCAGATCTTTATTTCTATTTTTTAAAAAATTTATATCTATTTTTAATTTTTTAATTTTGTTATTATAATGTGTAAGAAAAACTTTTATATCAAACTTCTCTGCAATTATTAATTTCCAAATATAATTATAAGTCATTTTAGCACTTACTTTACATTTTATAATATTTATGTTTATTTGGTAATGTCTATGTACATTATTTCTAAACTTCTGTTACTTTAAAGATTCGTTAAGTTTAACGACTTATGGCAGTTTAATTTTAAGTTTTGTATTATTAAATTAGAATATAAACCTGATATTTACTTACATTTTTTATTCTACCTAATTTTTTCAATAATTTTGACACTTGTTTTTAAGATTTCTGGTCTGACTGCTCATTTATAATATATATATATCTATATAGATCGTTATAAACAATTCCGATTTTTTACTTAATTAAGTTAATTTTATGTTATTAGTAATAAAAATTTAAATATATACTACAATTGATGCAAGTTTTAATTGGTTAAAAGGAGTCACAAATTTCTTCATACAATGTTGTTCGAAACTGTCTGATTTTCTGGCTGGAACTGCTAGTATTCAACAGCTTCATACTAATTTGCCGCCTACCCTAGCGGATACTTAAGAAGGAGTTAAGTGGAAGGGCTGGTTTAGTACAGTGTGCACTTCTTCGTTAAATATTGTCTATTATAGTTTATTTAAGTTACATTATTTATGTGTTAGATTTATACGATGGAAAGGTGTATCCTATGTTCAATCATGAGGATGCAGTTGCTTGGAACTGCTCCTGTGGTTAATAGTTGATCTACACAAGATGCTCCTTGATGATGGCACTGATGTTGTTGATATTGTAAGGATCAGCAACTGATTATGCACATTCTTAGATTATGGATTTGTATGTTAATAATAGCGTCTTGGTAATCTTGTAAGGATTAGCAGTGATTAATTTTTAGAATTTGTGTACTTATAGTAATACAGTAGCCTCGAACTGATACTATGGTAATTTATTTCGTCATCCCGAATGCTCCATGTGGATGATAATTTATATTACCATCCCGAAAGCTCAGTGTGGATAGATATGATTTCTTGATATGAAAGAGATAGTGTCAAACCCTTATCTTGCAGCACAGGATAAATGACTCGTCTACCTTCTGTAGTGGTGTGTAGCTTGCTGGCCGACTAGTCTTCATTGGTGAATAGCATGACTGACTGCATCAATGACTGATCTATTACTATGCTTCGTGGTGCGTTTGCCTTAAATATATATGCGGCAGCTTTGTTAGCTGATAAGAATGGAGGCGATTGTTATGCTAGAATCAATGGGTGCGATTGTGGTGCGAAAAATAATGGAGTTGTTTATGCACTTGTATAATTTCTAATGTACCGGCTTTTTCAAATCTCCAACGACCGTTGGAGGTTTTCTTACACATTATAACCGTTGAAGTTTTTCTTCGAAATGATAACCTTTGAGGTTTTCCCCGAAATCATAAACCTCGGGGGTTTTCTAGAAATGTTAACATTCGAGAGATCCTTGGAATCTTGAACAAATGTTTTAGGTGCAAATTATCGTCAGAATTTCGTCACAAATTTTCTATTGTAGAAAAAATACAAATTATATTTTAAAAAATTATTGTTTATAATTTCTTTTATTTTATATTAAATATAACAGTTTACTTGTTTTTAAATAAGAAATGACACATGAATTATTTATTTCATTGACATTTAAGATAATCTCGAAAGCAGATGTATTTATAATTAATGGATCTGATAATACAATTGCTACTAGCACGATCAAGTTAGTCAGTATTTTAACATACGTATATATATATATATATAAAATTCGTTTACTGTTTTGTAATTAATTCTGTATCATTATTATTTTAAACAATCAAAAATTTATAGTTGGGCTTTAGAAATTATGTACCTATAATAATTTTTCTGAATAAAAATCTGTTTTATTACACTTGATAAAGTATTTAACACTCAAATGCAACACTAAATATTATATAGGTTTAAATCTTACGGTACATTTTAATTTCAACCTTATCGCATTCATATACGTACGGTCACTAAATGTTTGATTTAATGCATTTACATACTATGGTATTACTCATAATTGCTATTCATAATTGATTAGTATTTTTATTATACTCATATATCATTGAAAAACCGAGTAATAAAGAGAATGATACAATATTATACGCTGTTTGTAAAACACAGGAAATACGAAATTAATAACAGTCTATAATGAAAAAAATTGCTTTGTAAAAGCAACTAATACACTTTTTGAGGCATTTATAAAAATTATGAAAAAATTCTATAGATAAAGACTAAATTACTATTCTTTGCTCAATTTCAACAGTTAATACCAGGCAGAGATTTATGTCATATGAGGATATTTAATAATAGTTTTAAATGTTAGTAGATTAGAAATTTCTAGATTTTTTAAAAATATTTTATGATACAATATTCTTTTTGTAATTTTTAAATTCAAACGTAAAATTTTTATTTTCCGTAATGTAATTATTTTTAATGCAGTGTATATTGCAATGACTTATAATATTTTGCATTATTTTGGTTGTGTTTGTAAATATTATGTAATGAATTTGTAAGAATAAATTCATAATGTGTTCGAGATTCCGAGAATCTATCGAATGTTATTATTTCTGGGAAAATCCCTAACTGTTATCATTTCTGAGAAAACCTCCAACGGTTGTTGGAAATCAGGAAAAAAACAAGTGCACAATCATCTCCATTGTTTCTTGCACTACAGTCGTATCCATTGTTTCTAGCGCTATAAACACCTCCATTATTGTCATCTAACAAAGCTGCCGCGAGATAGGCGTTAGTCACGCGAGAGCTATTCAGCCACGCGCTACTCTTCCATGAGCTACCCAATCAGAAACTACATACTCTCTCTTAGTGGAGACGCCATGAAAAAGAACAGGCTCTCTCGGTGAAACCATTACAGAAGGAACACACATCATTCCCCAATAAGTATCAGTTAACGGGCAGTCAAGGGTGTAGACTTAGTCAGGGATGTTAATTGCATTACAAGACTATATTCGACTACAAGAAGCATCGTATGGACATACTCCTTATCACGAAGGCATACTAGTGGTCTTGCTTGATGGTAACTATTCATTATAGGATCATGTCAAGGCAACTGTATCGCTGTTAGTAAGAATAGCATGAACCATACTCTCTCAATTACAACATTTAGAACAATTAGCATTTCACACACCACACTCATTGGAAAGGCATGTGTACAATTCTCTGCTAATCCTAACAACATTAGCAAAGGCCATGTTTTTACATTTCAAGGGTATACGCCTTACCAAGGGGTATGCTCGATCCATTGCTGATCGTTATAACATCAGCAACAACATCGTCACCATCAACAAGGAGCAACTGTATCGTTGTGATTGAACATAGTTCACACTCTCATATGAGCAGTGAATTTAGCTCATTAATAATGTAATTGTTAATAAACCATATTTTCATGAATTGTGCACACATTGTGTATCTCTATAATCCTTCTTAACTCCTTACTTATGCATCCGCTAGGGCGGGGGGCAAATTATTATAGAGCTATCGAAATAATAGAAGTTTGAGTAAGGAAATCAAATTACGAATAATATGTATGTACTATTGTAATGACTTATAGTATACAAGTAATTAAATTTTCAAAATATACTCTACCTTGTTCAATTGCAACATCGGGTAAATAAGTAGCGGTTCTTTTATTACCCTTTTCATTATGAAATTCTATTCTAATTCCGTGCATTCCTACAGTCCAATCCAAATAATTATCACCTTCTTCAAAATGCCGTAAAATAGAAACACTAACATGCAGTCTGGAAAATTCATCTTTAGTAATTGGATTAAATCGTGAATCTTTAAAAGCACTGAAAAATATAAATATTCATATGTTCATGAAAATATTCTATTTTAGAATATTATTATTTAATATTTTTATGTAATAAAATAGTACAATATAAAACCTAATATACATTTATTAGATTTATTACACAAAAACTTTGTTACTATTAAAAAATTACAATTTTAACATAATTGGGGTTGAAAAAGCATGTATTTTATTTTTAATTGTGTTACGATTGGTAATTCAAATTTTATATATAGTTATTACATTTTCGTTTAAAATCATAACCTGTGTCTAAAAATAATTATAATTATAGTTTGTTTCCATAAGTTGAAAATTTTGCTTTTATTTACAAAATTATAAGATAAATGTTGATTTTATATACATAATTGTGCAGCCTTTGACGGTTTTAATAATAACACTATTAATACAACTACATTTAAGATGTATAATAATATATGATATGAATAAGATATATGATACCAGATGAAATATTTAAAATTAACACGATTACAGTAAGTTAATATTTCTTTTGTTCGCATGCTTTAAGTTGTTATACAAGTATTTTCATTTTGTATACATTGATTTATTTATCTCGCTGGTAGCTTGTTATTCCGATTAATTAAATAAAAATTAGAATGATTTTATACCTTATATTTACCTCTTTTCATGGACCTTTTATAATTGAACAATAATTTTGATAATTTTTAAAGTACTTCCCTTTTAAATATTATATATTTCTTTTAAAAGTACACTATATACTATGGTATTATTTTGTATCAAGCATTCTATAACTAATTGTATACACCGGCACTAAGAGATCTTTAACATCTGTAAATGTATATATTATGCATGCATTTTTTTCTAATTCTTAAAAAATTTTTTATTTTCATATTTTTAATCTATTAAATTGCATAAAAAGGAAGAAAAATGAAATATGGGGATTTCATATATACATCAGAGTATAAATAAATCGTTGATTTTCTTATTAATACTACTATAAATCTAAGAAATTTAAAAAATGCTGGAATCATTAAGTTACAACTAGTACACATAAGATTATATAAATCTTAATCTTTTGAAGTGTAAAAAATTATGAATTTTAATAACTAACCTAGTAGTGGCATATTCTCTTAACCCGTTGTGTAAATGCATAGCATTAAATGTTCCAATACACCCTCGAAGCCTCATATCTTTTCCAATTTTCCATGTAACAAACAGGGGACTGAAATATTAAAAAATTTTTTAAAAATTAGTTTCTTAACAGAAAAAAATTGATTTATTATAAAAATATTAAAAATTTATAACTAGTTGTACATGCAATATGTATACATAGATTCTCGGTACGTACACTATTGTCTTCTTTACTTCTTTATAATATTTTTAATTATGTTTTTTTAATAAAGTACTTAAATATCTTTAATACTATGTAACAATATTATTCGTTGAATTGGCTTTCCAATATTTATGGCTTATATTTAGTATGTATATTTCGAAGTCTCTAAAATGTCGCGAAAACAATACAATTACTGTAATTTTAGATTTGTTTGAGATTCAATTAAATGTGATGATTATACAATTTGATTCCAATTTATAAATAAAATGTATTTAATTATAGGATGTATGTTTACATCAATCCTAAATATATACAACAAAAATAATAAAAAAGTTCGTGGAGATATTATGAATGGAAGTCAAAATTAAAATAAAAGTGTTGCAAAAGCAATTATTAATCATTAGAATAAAGTAGATCATTTTATTAAATCACGTAAACTTAAATAATGTAAATATAAGCAGCATTAGGTTATGGAGTCTATCATAAAAATAAAAGATTTGAAAATCATATGGATTCAATACCAAAAATTCATGAACAGCAATAAATGATTAAATATAAACATTATAAATTATCAAAATAGGAAATAAGGGGTACTATTTCATTGAGCGAGTTTCTATTTTAAATATTTATTGATAAAATTTTACTCATACGTGCATATGAAATATCGTAACCGTTGCACTTAACAGAAAATAATTAATGTACCACATATATGTTGAATATTTTAAATCCACGTCGTAATTTACAGTTTAAAAATAGATTTATTTTATTATATAAAAAGTACTTTGTCCTTAAAACAAATATACTTATACATCCAGAAACGTGATGAAAATATCCAATCATTTAAGCATGAGCTACATTAATACATGTTAATATTATCGTTGTAGTTATGGTTACTACTTGAATTTTTGTGTCAAATATACATCAATATTTAATTTTTAACCCTATAATAGACCCATTATATCTTCAATTTTTCGTATTAACTTTTCCGCTTTATACAAACTACTGAATTTAAAAAACAAACGTCGAAAATCTTTTTATTAGTGATTAAATTAAATCGAGCATAATATATCTTCTTTTCTAAATAGTTTTATGATAGTTGCTATCCAACATAGTATACTATTACTTCTAATTTTTTTTAATTACATATTCTCATCGCTACAACTGTCAACATATACTGTTTTGAACATATTAATAAGCAAGCCGACTTCAATCTTATTTAGATACTATAGGAAAAACTATCGAGTTTTTTCCGTATTTGAACTGTGGGTATTTTACGAACTTTATTAAAACTTATGCGTATCTCTTGATATACAATATCATTCTTATTCTATTTTCTTACAGGTATATTAACTCGAGTATCTCAACAGTACTAGAATCAATGATTCTCATTTGTTTTTTCTAGCTCAGTATATAGATGTTTGACCTAATTGAAGATCTAATCAAACGATGATACAGTTCTGTCCAGTACTATATAAGCAAAATTTAATATATTTAGCAAATTTACTTATAATATATTCTCTTATATCATATTCTTATATTATATATTTTATTATACTCTTTCTTATATTGTCAATTCATCTTATTGTTATTCCATGTTTATTTGAATGAGAATAAGATCTAATGAATAGCGTTTGTTTTTCAAGCCATCATATCAAATTGATACTAGCCCATGTTTAACAAAATATTTATGAACAATAGGTTTAACCTCTCTCCGTCTACTATATAAAATATTTGTTAAATGAATCAACGTTTATAAAGATGTACTGAATACTTAAATTCATTTGATTTAATATACTGCAAGATTCTATTAAAACATTAAAATCATTTGTAGAATAATCTCAAAACTTACTTAACAATTTTAAAATGTTTCTTTCATACCACCTAAGATAAAATTATTAATACTCTGATTGAAACAGCTATGTATGTCCAACATGCTTTCTATACCTTTCATTTTATATTTTTCATTCTTTTTTAAATAAAGCTGACCATGCATTACTGGAATATTCACTGCATTTCCTCATTTCTAGACGGCTGGGTTTGTATATGGTTAATGATCAATGGTATATCTATTATACATTCATTTCTTATCTTTTTCAAGAATAGACAATAAAATCCTCAAAACTAAATTTGAGGATTTGAGGCAGCTTTATAGAAAGAGCAAGTAATAATTGATTCTACCTTCGTTATGAAATAAGAAGGTAGGATAAAATATAGAGCTGTCTTTATAAAGTTTGATATTTTTGTTGTTTATTATTAATTTTTTTTTTTTTACTTTTGTCTTGCTTTAAAATATATTTATATATTTTTTAAATCTTTTAATACTCCAAACTTTCATTATATCACAATTGTTTTATTAACATTATATAATATTATTATAATATCATATATCATAAGAATTATATCCCGTTTATATATTAAGAGTTCTATAACTCATATCCAAATTTAATAAAACACCAATATTTCTATTCATTTTCATTAATACATTTGTTATTTTATTTCAATATCTTTCTATATTTAATACACTTAAGTATTCGTTTCTTTCTGATTTTTTTGAAAAATTATATAATATTGATGGATTATTTAATTATTAATCAAACATGGAGATTTTATTTAACATCTAATTCTTGAAAAAGTAAATACCTACTGTGAAATCAGGGTAACAATGGTAATCTTCACTAGATTTTGCAAAATATCAGAAATGTTACCAATCAAAATTTATATTTTAAAATAATTTAAAAATATATTAAAGATGGATTTGTATATCGGTATAAAGATTAGACTGTTATTTATATTAGTATTGAATGCTAATTTATTTACTATTATTTTATAAAAATTCTTTTATACTTTTCATATATGTGTTTAAATATCTTTTTTCAGAAAGCTTGTCAATAATTACTTCCATTTTTACCTGTCGAAAAATTATAAAATGTATATTTTTAATTCTTTAAAATTAATATAGTCTTTTATAATTTAAATTATCAGCAGCTTCTTTAATTAAAGACATAATGTTAAATCATTCTAGTCGTAACAATGTAATACATACTACATAGCTTTTTATCGTCAAACAAAATTTCAGTAACAAGAATTATTTAAATTAAATAAAAACTACTTAGTATGTAAGTATTCATATAGTGTCAAAATCAAATGATTAGAAATACTGATCAATAACTAATCAATAATATAAAAGAAAAAGAAATGAATCAGGTCAATATTTTTGTTGCATTATCAAGGATTTTATCAATAAGTAATAGAATGAAAATAGGCATTGATATATTGATTGTAAAATTAATATTGATAAAAAATAAGGTAAAATGAATATGAAATATTTTATAAAACTGAAATTTTACAAAATGATAAAAAAATTTGATAAAAACTTAAATAAAAACAATACTTACGATAAAAATTTGTTAATTCGGTAAATCAATAAAATAAATAAATAAATAAAACATAATTACTTTGGATTTGAAAGGAACTGAATATAATGAGGATTTAAAAAGATGGGTATACAAGATACTATTTTATAGTGGAACAGTGAAAAAATATAATTCATGAAATATATACTATCTGTATATATACTATTAATAATATTGTTATCTGAATATTCTTACATCTTTTACATTATAGAATCAAATTTTCTTTTTAAAAATGAAAAGAAATTGTTATAAATTATAAAATAAAACTAAATAAATTAATAAAATAATTAATACCTAATGAGAATATTTTTGTATAAGATACATAATTAAGCAACTACGACTTTAATTTTATTAAAAAGGATACTTCATAATACTTTTATCAATTTTGATAAGTGGCTTAAATATATTAAATATATTAAACATAATTTTTTAGTTATTTCATTACAAATTCTTTGGTTAAAGTGTAAAAATATTGATATATTATAATCATATATTCATGAAAAACATCTGTGTATATTAAATTATATATGTTAAAAAGCATAAATTTTATAATTCGTTTATACAAACAATATTTGTATAAATTTATAAACTTATACCTTACACTGAATTATATATTTAGAATCATTTGTTATTTTTATATTACAACTATTTATCATAAATAATTTGTTCACATATAATCAACATTTGTTAAAATTGTGACTTGTAAAAAAGCTTATTAAATTATTCCTGTTTTAATACAAAATTAATTAAAATTTTTATAATTATAATACAAATTCTAAAAAGTAAAAAACAAAGAAGAAAGATTGTTTAACGTATATAACCAAGTTTTATTTAAGATCTATATTAATATTGCAACATACATTATTAATTTAAATATTAACATTTGGTTATATGATTAGAAATATTTCATAAAGATTAAATCTTAGTTATTAAATAATAAAAAAACTTTAATAAATATAAGGCCAAATTTATTTATGACATTTTACAATTTATTAACAAAACATTAGTTTTTATTAATAATCCCAGTATTAATATTATATATTATTATGAATAATTATTTCAAATGATTATTATTCAGAATCTAAATATAAATTATATTGATTACTATATAAGGATTATTTTCTTGATTCAATTAGAAAATATATACAAAACATTTTTATTTCTTTTTTACTCGTGTAAAATAATATTAATAATAATGATATTAATATTTTAATCTAAATTTTAAAAAATAAGTGTTAGAATTAACTTTATTTCAATATAACTAATTAAAAAAATTTAAATACATAGTTTTTAAACCATAGAGATAGATTACGAATAAACTTTTACATAAACTTGGAATTTTCAACCAATAAAATAATACAATACAAAGAAAATTCAAATTTGTATATTGTTTAATTATTTATCAACCTACATATATTTTAAAAATATTATGATTAACACCAATTTAGCATGAATACAACAATTAAATTACTTTAATTTTTTAATTTTCTTATTATTGAAATTATTACTACACTAGGTTACTCATTCCATTGTATTAAAACTTTCAACTTATTACAAAATTAAATATGTATTTAAAATAATTTTATATTAAAAATTAAATAGACCTACAACGGATCATTACTAAAATTAGGTGATTTCGGAGGCTCCAGTTGATTAAGTTGACAGAATAGCACATCAAAACAATAAAAACCCATTTCTGGTAAAACAATTGAATTATTTAATTTTTGTTTCTTTGTTCCACAACAACTGGTAGCCATTTTGTTTTACAAAATGAATATGATAAATCAATTACTTTAAAAAATAATTGCAGTAAATTGCTTTTAAAACTGATTGACAATGATATGTAGTAATGATATAAATATAATCTGAGAACAATATTACGATTTAGATATTTTATTCAGATGCGAATTATCTCCTGTAGAGGGCGAATAATAACTCTATCTTACGCGGATTAATTTAAATATATTATTTAATATCAATACATTTAGAATAAAATAAATATTATTTGTGTTGTTTTTATATTACTAAATCACAAATATTATACCTCAATATGCATCATTAAGTATAGACAATAGTATAAATTATTATATTCTGTATAATTTATAAACTTAATACTAACGTTAATATTTGACTTTTCATTAATGTTATGATATATTTGAAATTCTCTCGTATCACAACAGACAATATTTTATTATTTAAATTTTGATACAATATACTTGCTTTTTTATTACTCAAAATATCAATTTTATATAATTTCTTTCTTCACATTTATATAGGAAAAACTATAAGTAAAAGTAAAAAATTAGAAAAATTGAATAAAAAATAAAATTAATGAATTAACATAAATAATGATATCGAGATGAATAATTAATGTACATTAATTTTCTAAATACATTAAAGTTTTTTTTACAAAACTTTAAAAGTACTCAAATAAAACTTAAAAATGTTCTAAGATAAATTAATATAAATAAATAATAAATATTCTAATATAATAGAAAATTATTCATATATTTGATAAAAATCTCTAAAAGTTAAAAACATAAAGTGTAAGTTTATAAAAAAAGTTTTAGTTAAAAAATAGTGATTGCTGTAGAGAGTTGAAATCAGTGTTCCAAAAAAGCTTGAGTATTAAGTATCGGATTTTGATTTTCTAATTAACCTTATACTAGTATAAATTATTATTTAAATAATTTTTAGAATTTTTAAAATTATTATGTAGTTAAAAAATAAGGATTTATAAGAAATTTTAAAAATAAAAAATGACTATCAAAATAAAAATATAATTGAAACTAAATATTTTAAGCGAATTTTAACATAAAGAATATATGGATATAAAGATATATAAATATAAAAGATATAGATATTGAATACGCATTGCGGATATGTGCAAATATACATCCAATTGATTCATTTGTTTTTAAATAAATTCATCACATTAATTAAATTATACTTCCAAGAATTGAGTATTGTGTTATATATAATATATTATGTATAATAAGTATGTAAATATACTTTATTTTTTTTAAGCAAACATTTTATTGAAGTTATAATTTTTCAAAAATACTAGGTTTTTACAAAATCGTTTTTTATTTTGTAAAAAATTCTGTTCGATGTCTCTCTTTTTATGTGCAACTTAGAGTTCATAATAACTTAATATTTAGAAAGTTCTTGATAATTAGATTTATAATAATCCGGTATTCTAAATAATCAAATCATATAACTTATTATTTTAAACTTTGCACAGAAATACATTAGAAATAAGTGATAAATAATTCAATGACTTCTTCATGAATTAGTTTAATTATTTGAAATTTTATATCGCTTAAAAGAGATATTCCATAAAAATTCTATTTAGATTGGTTACATTTGTGATAAAACGTATTCAACATTTCCTTTTTAATTCTTAAAAATAATTTGTCTATTTTCTACTATAATACATTTTGGATCAACAATTCTACATATAATAATCTATAATATGTTATGAATTGATCCACCACTTTTCCAATATTTTTATTGTCAATTTAATTGTTATTTTTTTTACATAATAATTATTATATTTCAGATTATTAATAAATATTTTGTTAAATATTTAAAAATATAAAATAAATTTTATTCGTGATTGTATTAAATAATATTTTACGTGATAATAAACTGCTTACAGAAATTATGTCAGATGGTGCCCTATTAACATAATATGATTTGCCTTGACTGAAGTATTTAGTCTAACACAAATATTTTGTTGTAAATATGATATATGTGTAAGTTAATTTATCTCTAGATAAGCTAACAAAATATAAAAGTAATCATAAATCATTTAAAGCAATTTATTGAAAATGCTTTTGTATAGAAGTTTGAAAATAAAATGTGGATAGAAAGATAAATATAGATGAATGATGAGTATGATATTCAGAACATTATATTATAATATAGATATATATATAATTAACCTTTAATATATTAAATTCTAAAATTACGTTTAACGATGAAAATTGAAAGAGTTTCTATATTTGTTCCTACTGATTTAACATCTTTGTTAAAGTCTCTTTGTAAGACATCCTATCGTTATCCTTTTAATTTCTGCATTTTACTTTTTAATGAGTATCTTTCCTTGTATTTTTTTCAAAAGAATTTTTTGATAAATTTTTCATGCTTCTAAAAAATCGTAAAAAAAGAAAAATATATTTGTAAGGAACTAAATCCTTCAAAATTGTCAAAATATAATACATTTAATATTTTTAAATATTTGTTTAAAAATTTGCCTAATTTATCCTCGTATAATCTCATCCATAAAATTAAAGTTTTAAATAACTAATAGAAAATAATATTAAATATATATATTTCATATTATTTTTTATCCAGTTAAATCGTTTTATTAAATTCAATATGCTTTATTGTGTGAAACATAGATCTACAATGTATATATAATTTATTATTTGAATATAATTAAGATTAAAAAATTATATATTCATCTTTCTTAATGTATAATATTAAATATTTAACAATTATATAAATTTATTACTTTTAAAAATTCAAGCTAAAATATTACAAACTCTAACTAAAAATTATGCTGTTGTTCAGAGTGAATATTACTGCGGCTATTGATAAATACAATGTATTATATTTTTTTAGCAATGGGGTCTCGATAATGTAACATTTTATATTCTTATTCAGATATAATTTAGTTCTTTATTTTGAGCGATATTAATTCATAAAATTTATAAAGAAAACATATTAAGATCCAAAATCGGTTTATTTTATAAAATTTAAAAGATGAAATTATATGATTCTATTGCCAAACCAAAGAATGCTGAACAAGCTAATAGATAAATCCAGAGTAATAAATTTTGAATTTTCATTTAAAAATTATAACTTATATATAAGCAATTTATTTTTTCATATATTGGAAATGACATAATATACCTAATATGGAAATGACGTAATAAATCTAATACTGTAAGCTTTACCTTCTATTCGCAAGCATTTAATATAAATCAGGTCGTATTTTTCAATTTTTTTGTGTAGAAGGTAGAAATATAGTATAGAATAAAATATACATATTAATATAAATATAATCGTAAGAATAAGTTTAACGTAAATGTTTAAAATAAATAATTTCTTTTATTATTCGTACTCATATATTTGTAGCATGTTATTATTTACTAATTTTTGTGAATGTTTTTTGTTATTTTATTATTACTTCACAACAAATTATATGAATTCAAGATATATGTAAATCCTTTAACATCTATAAAATAACTATTTAAAATGAAAAATTGTGTTTAACTAGTTATTATCGACAAAATTCTTATAATTTCAGTAAAACTCGTATCCATAAGAGGTTTCATAAATATGATCAAAAGAATCTTGAAACCCAATTGAATGATTTAATGTGTAAATTTTGATAAATTGCGTATAATCATATTCATATTTTTGAAAATTGATACACGATTAATTAATATCCTTCATTATGAAAATGTTTAAATTATTTTTAAAACTCATTATTCAATATCATGCATGTTCCATATAATTAATCTAATATAATGAAAATTATAATTATCTTACATAATTCAATATACCTAAATATATTTTTATATAATTTACAATTTTTTATATAATGTACTTTTACATTAACTTAATGAACAAGTAAAGTTTCAAATATAAAACTTCTACAAATTTGGTAGTTAATTTATAATATATTTGAAAATATAAAAAAATTATTTAGTGGTTATAACAAAGAAATTAATGAATACAGATACAAATTTTTAGCTCATGTAATTTATTTATTGATATAATAACTAAAACACGTAAAATATTTCGTTTTAATATATTTTCTAATATTGTTAATATTTTCAAATATTTTTTTAATATTGTTTTTAGTTTAAATAATTCTACTTTTAGATATTGCATAGTAATTAGTAGAAAATTTTATAAATGTCATCCAATCATAGCAAGTGACAAATTCGACATGGTTTTTATTATTCCATATTATTTGAAAATATTTAAAATACGTGCACTTAATAATGTGGAAATACTTGGTTAATAAAAATTGATATTTCGAATTTAGATAGAAAAAATTGTTTAATCTTAAAACTTATTTTTAAGATATTCAGAAACACAAAGGAATAAATTTTGCATGAATTAAATGCGCAAACTAATGAAAATGTTTTGTTACATGTTTTTTAAGCAATGAACATTAAGTGTCACGTAGTTGAGTTTATCATACGTTTATACCTTACATTTATGGACTCGTTCATGGAAAACAAAAAAAAGAGTCGAAAGAAATATATGATTCTGCGTCCGACCATATGTTTGTATATACGTATACTTACACATGCTATCGTATTCGTGTAATATACATTATACATCATTTTACGTTTATTTATTTTTACACTTCATTACTACAAACATCCCTCAAGCCTATGTGAATGGAAGTATAAAAATTATTTTATGACTTGCAATTATTGTACATTTAACAAACTGTTTCGTAGTAGACATTTCATAACTAATGAATAATGAGTTAAATATTTATGTAGATTTACATTGAATACGTAATTTACAGTAATGGAAAAAAAAAAAAGGAAAGAAGATATGATTATATTATTTTCATCTAATATTTATCGTAGTGTCATAACAAATAACTACTTTATACCTAACCTAAAGCACTCATAAATAGTGCAGTTTTTAATCTAATCAACACAAAATTGAAAATATTTTAAGTTTAAAATAAAATAATTTTTATGTATTGTGACATGAAGAGAAATACATGCAACTTACATTATGGAAACAAAACTTAATATTAAAAGTTGTGGAACTATTAACGATGAATCTAATTGCTTAAATTATTCTAGTATGGTACATAGTAAAAAAGTTGTTAAACATGCTCTTCGACAACAAGTAAAACGACGCAGAAAAAATACAACAATTGCTTCAGGAAATTCTCGTTCGTTACCAAAAATTGTCCATGCTTTACCTTCCACAATATCAAGTGATCTATCTTTATCTGGAATTAGTAGTCAACAAAATAATATTGGTAATATTTATTATTAATTTATTAAAATACATATTTTACATTAATTAATTCCTTTAATATATTTACATTGACAAATTTGTTTCGGATCAATTACCAAATAATAAATTTATTTGTTCATTAAACCAAATATAAATTTGTTTATTAAGAAGTAATTAATTACTTTTATTAAAAATTAACTAATACTTTACATTTTAAGTATTTTGACAGAATTGTACTTTTGTTAATTTTAAATAAATATTTATAAAATTTTTTAAAATAATATTAATATAATAATGAATTAATATAAATTATTTATACATTTCTTAGATATTAAATTATTTGTTATTTAAAATATAAAAATTATTACTTAAATATTCATTTTTAAAATCTATTATAGTATATCTAATTGAATATAAAATTATTTAAAAAATAAAATTTAAATGAAAATTAAAGATGATAATAAAAAATTATCAGTTTATTTATAATAGTAATAGATTAGTAGTAGATTATACAATATTATTTACGGAATATTGAGTTATTACTTTTACTTTAAATTAATTATTTCAATTTATTTTATCTGTATTTTAATTCATTAGAATTTTAAATAGTTTTTGTATAAAAAGTCACTATAAATTAATTAGATCATTTATCGAGAGTAATTAAATTAATAAAATTTAAAGATTTAAAATAATAAATAAAATTTATTTTATATTTTGTTAAAAAATACCAATAAATTAGAGAGTATTTGTATTTTATTGTTTAATTATATTTTATAATAAATAAAAAGAAAAATGAAAATTTTAATGATTTATAATTGCTAATGCTCAAATCCTATTGTACTTTTTTAATTATCATTTTATGTTTTCTGCAATATTCGATTAATATTTATTTTGTATATTTGCGTACCAATACAGAAAGAGCTTATGAATATAGGGACAACAGCATAATATAATAAAAATAAAATTCTTTGTTTTTGTATTATGAAAAGTTGAAACTATACATTTAATTTTTTTTATATATATATTATTGATGTTCACAAAAGCATTAATATGTAAATAGCAAAGATGCAAACGTAAATAAAACCAATCAAATAAGGATATAAAATATAATAAAATAGTTTTACAAAAGAAATAATGTATGAGAATATTTTAATAATTAAAAAAAATATTAATATTAAAGACTAACATATAAAAATGTATTTTAAAAGTTATTTTAAAAAATTGAGATATACGATATATATAAAAAAGAAATAAGTTTGTAAAAATAAAAAAAAAATAAAAAAAAAATAAAAAATATAATAAAATCAGTAAATATTAATAAGATAAACTAAGGATTTATCAAATAAAAATTTTTTCCCTCTAATGAAATAATCTACAAAATTACCCTTAAAAATTAATGTTCAATTTTATATATAGAAAAAATGATGAACATAAAATAATGACTGTCAATACATTGCATGTAATGTAATTACTATTATTTGATATATTGCAAAAACATAAAATATTTTAACAACTTAATATTTATTATAAAGTAAAATTTTCAATGTCTTAAACAAGTAGAGCTCATATTGTAACAATGAAAGGTAATAAATTGAAAATATCATAAGTAATTAAAGGTGATTGGTAAATACTCAACATAATAAGAGGAAGGATTGACATTCTATTTTTAAACCATTATGAATATATTTGAAGTGTATATAAAAAATATTCAAAGTGAAAAATGTGAAAAAATAATAAGAAGACTATGTAACACATTACGTAATAAACAATACATTAAATTAAATAGTTTGGGTCATTTTTAATTTAACGAAAGTAGTTGATCTACTGTATGTGGGTTAGTGCCGTTTGAAAAGAATTTTAATGCTGTTTAACATGATAAAAAATATTAAATATAGCAGAATTTCTAGTAGCATATTTACACAATTTAATACATACAATTAGTCCATAATTGGAATTAACTTCAACAACTGAATGCATGTAATCAGATTTAATTTAAATGGAGAAACATTTAAAAAACATTAAATATATGGCTATGTATGAATCCAATACATATGTATTTACTCAAATAAAAGTAAAAAAAAAATTGTAAACAAACAGAATCATGGAAAAAGAGAAAGAATAATGAATAATTAAGATAAAAAAGCAAATTAATGAAAATTATTTTTTAACGTTCTTCATGATTATTTTGTAAAATAAAAGAAAAGAGACAAAAAATACTGCGTGATTTATACTATATTGAAAATACGAATAATAATTCATTGGATAATTTGTATAAATGTGCATCGTTTTAAAAATATTAACAAATTTTAATAAAATAGTTATTTTACTTTGAAGGTGTGAGTCGGAAACAACTAATCTCGATTAAACTATAAAAAAGTGATTATATCCAGGGTCATCCTTTTCTTTCTACTTTTTTTTGTGTTATTCATTTCTGAAAGTAATGTTATTTTATGAAAATAGTCTATGTTTTCAGTATGAAATTAGTACATGAATATATGTAATTTTATAATGCCACTTAAACTTATTGATATAAATGATAAATGAGTTGTAAATTTTAATATTCATATACATAATGCTTATCATATTCTTTCCTTTTAATTTTACTAAACATGAACATTAAGAAATACAGTAAATTGTATTCACTATTATTTATTGTAATTTGGTTAAAGACAGTATTTTAATTTGTTTGTGAGTTATGTGAGAAGTTTATTACAAACCGTTATCCAATTCAGAAATATATATTTATATTTAAAAAAATTTAAATCACAAGTTTTTTCTATCTAGATATTTATCGATTGAAGTATTAAAAATGCAATGTTTATAACTATTACAGTTATTGAAGAAACAGCTGTTACAATGAAAGAAGTATTAGCCAGTTTGCCAGGATTTAGTATTAAATCTAATCGTCGACGATCAACCAAACGATTATCTGTAGCTGCTCAATTAGAAGCTGGCTTGGTAGATTTAGAGTCGCCAGCCAGTATCTTAGCTAATACTAGTTTGAGAGCTCTTTTAAATAGACATACATTCCAAGGATTACCTCCATTATATCAGAGAAAATTGGCGCAACTGTTACCTGTGGTAGACAGGCAGGTAATGATAGTATTATTAATAACTATAAATTATTTATAATATATTTAATTAAATTTTAACTTCACTTATAAACAAAATTTCAATTTTATTAAATTTATTTTAATTTTCTTAATTTAATTTTTTAATGATATGTTCAAAAAATAGTTTTTTTATTCATTTCAGGATGCGGCTACTTCTGGATTAAATAATGAATTTTTTGCAAGAGCATGTCAAGAATGGCGAAAACGATTAGCCGAAGGTGAGTTTACACCAGAAAACCAACAACGACTAAAAATGGAAGCAGAAAAGGATAAAAGTAAATTAGATCCCTGGAAATTGAAACATTTTGAACCAATTTGGGGTGAAAAACGAGAAATACATAAGCTACGATCTGGAATACATTGTATAAATAAAGAACAAAGATACACTAAATCTGTTACACGATCGAATTTAAGGACTCAAACAGAGTCTAATTTACACTCAATTTTTACTGATAATCAATCCCCAAATTTGTCTTTGGAAGAAAAAACAAATCAAAGTGAATTAACTATTACAAATAATCTTTCCAGTGAGTCACGTTCAGTTTCAATAAATGATCAAAGAGTTATACCAGATTTTAACGTTTCTGTAAGAATTTTAGAAGAAGATGAAGATGATGACGATAACGAGGAAGATGATGAGTACGAAGATGATGATGATGTTGATGAAGAAGATGACGATGAGGAGGAGGATGATGATGATGATGATGATGATGATGATGACGATGACGACGACGATGATGAGGATGACGATGAAGATGACGAAGAAGATGAAGATGATGATGATGAAGTGGAAACTCAAGTTTCTCTTACTTATTTAGATGAAAGAGCTCAACATTGTAGAGCAATAATTGTAGCGAGTGCAAATAACGATCAATTATATAAAGATCAGCGTACTTCCACGGAAATAGCCTTGAATGAAAAATCAAAATATTCGAAAGGGATGATATTAGACTTTATAAATGATGGTAAATATCTCGAAATTGATATGAAAGTAAAGGAAGATCCCGAATTACAGAAACAAAATATTGAAAAATCTCTAAGTTCTTCTGTTAAAGATTTTAAAAATTTTCCCAATAATAATTTTAATAGTAAATCAAGTGACTGTTCTATGCTAGGAAATCAAGATCAACTCTTTAAATTATCTGAAAGCAATTTATCTGAATCGAGTATTCAAATATATGAAGATTCTATATCTAAGTTAAAATTTACTGTGAAAGATGAGTCATTTGGAGCAGATATTGCAATTAACGAAAATGCAACAAATAAAGAGGTATTTCATATTTTGATAAATATTACAAAATAAATACAATGCATATAATAAATGTTTTAATTATAATTATTAAAAATATGAATAATTTTATTATATAAAAATTAAAGTGTCAAACATTCATTTGTTCGCACTAATTTTTTTACAGTAATATTATTACAATACTATAATTTTGATACTAATATTCCACTTAAAATTCCAATAAAGTTTACTAGTATAATTATGATATACATTTTTTTCAGTTCAATTTTATTCTTGAAGCATATGAATTTATTAATAAAATTAAATAATTATTAATTGTTTCTTTCATTATTTCTTTATTATTATTTTTCGTAATTTTAAAATTTATAACTTGAGATTATTGAAGTAACTAATAATCTAAGAAGAGTATTTATTGCATTGTGTATCTCTAAAAATGATCTTTCCTTTGAAATTTCAATTTAAAAATTTAATATTAAAATAGTTTACGAACAAACTATGATAAGCTTCATTTTTACTTGTAGTGAAAATTAAAATATTAATTTTTTTCATCTATACTGGATCTGTGTTTTCAATGTAAGTTTAATAATATCTTAGATTTATAATTAAAAGTATAAATAGACATTATAATACGTATATATTTATAGTTAATAGTTTATTAGTCTGTTAAATTTGAACATCAAATCTCCCAAATACTTTTTTTTGTATTTTTGTTTCCAAAATATTTTGAATTTTCATGGTTTAAAAAAAAACAATTTTTTTTTTAATCAGATTGTGCTAATATATAGTCCACATTTTAAGTATATTTGAAGAGTTTACAAAGGTACAATTACAGGATTGTTTTTCGCTTCATTTTTCTACCTATTTAGTATCTTGTTTAAGAATATCAAACAATGATAGAAATTCGAAGAAAATATCATTAGATCAGTGTTGCTCACTTTTTATTGATAATTTCAACGCTACCTTATTTGGGTCAGTTTAAATGTTTTTAACGTAATACGTAAAAGTTATTTCTTTCTAAAATGGCATTTTTTCTAATTCAGCTGAAACTAGGCTTTATGGGGGGAGCGTTTTGGAGGAAAATAGATATTGAAGAATATGAAGAAATAGTTTGAGTTTCACAAAATAGAACACCAAATTAATCATAAGCGATCTATAAAAAAATGTAAGTTATTGACATAATTTCAATTTTTCAAACTTCATAATTTCATTAAAAAATTAAATCCAAAATATATAAATGATATTCATTAATTTAAAAATTTTGTTTATTTAAAAAGAATGTTTATTGGAAAACATATTGGTTAATTAAATATTTATTACTATCAATAGCAAAAAAAGTAGTCGAGTAAAATATATCGATTTTTTTACTGCATTATACTATGAAATTTAAAAAAAAAAATCACAAGAATTACAAATATTCGAAAATTAATTAAAAAATAATAGTGTAAATATATTTTCCAATTCATATTTTTAATACTATTATAACGTATTCTTTAGTCGTCTTCAATGAAAATAATGACAATTTAAATATGATAGTGTGAACCGTAAAATATAAGAACTAATTAAACATCAAATAGTGACCCCACTTTCTCATTAATATTCTCAATTATATATTAATGTTGTTATAATAACTATATATATTACACGGAAACAAAGTACATTTTACACAATAATTCTAGAACGACAATGAAAATAAAGATTCAGATATATCAATAACATGTATCTTACCACTGACCGAAGGTTATAAATTTCAAATATATTTGTTTCAAGGCTACATTTTTCAAATCAAAATATACATAATTTTTTCTTAATTAGAAATTTAAAAATATTTTAAATATTTTAAAATGATTTTTAATATAATTACTTGCTATCTTTGCAGAGGGTATGTTTAAATATCCTTTACATGTTACTTTTAAGGAGATGATTACACAATAATTTTTATGGAGTGATAAGCAACATTTTTTAAATATTTTAGGATAATTATTTTATTAATATAGAATATCTCCTTTTACAAACAAAAATTAATTTTTTAATTATTGTATACAGTTACGTTAAACTAACATTCCCCAAAATATGTCTATTCAAAGCAATTATTTAATTTAAACATATTTGAATAAAAATAATGTTAGAATTATTATAAATATTAAACGCTTTTAATATTTCATATTAAAAAATGTTTTCGTTATTTAACACGAACAATAATAAATAATCCTCATTATATCAAAAGAAATTTATTATTTTTAGAAATCATTCAAAGATTCTAACTTATGCTGTGAGGATAATAATCGAATTAATTGTGAAGAAAGTAATAATGTAACAACAGGTATATCTGAAGTAATTGAGATTGATAATGAAACCTTACAACGGATTCATGAACTTGAGGTAATTGTATTTATTATATATATAATTTTATTTAGTCATATTAAAAAATAAAAACTATTAATTAATTATTTCATCATTAGTCACAATTTGTGTAATAATTCTAATATTTTGAATTACATAATAAAATCAATTTAATATATAAAATTAATAATATCCGATAATTAATTTAAACTATCTGTCCAGAAAAATTCTTCTAATAATTGCATTTTGCATGAAGCTGTGGAGGATTATGATTTACGAAAAACATATTTTAATTAATAAACGAAAAATAATACATATTCAAATTTACTTTATGTTCTAATATAGATATATTTAATAAATAAATATAGCTAGACATAACATTACCTAATATGCAATCATTTACGTCAAAGGCTTATCTATAAGACATTGGGAAGTCATATAAAAAAATAATATATACACAATTCATGTAGACATTTTAAATTTATTATAGTAACTGTCGATAAAAATAAAATTTTTATTTATATAAAATGAGCTATAAAATTAACGCCAATAAAATTATATAATTTATTTTTCTTTCTAAATTATTTTAGTTCTTCATTGTATTTTAATATAATTTAATATTTTAATATGACTTTATTTCTTAGGTTCGAGGGGAAATGCAAGAAGCTTACGAAGAAATTTCAGGGTGTCCAGAAGAAATAATATACCCAATCTTAGAAGATATGGAAATAAATTCTAATAATACCAAAGTTTCAAATACATCAAGCGTTTCCGAAACTACTGTAAATGAAGAAATAAATAATAGTGTTAATACAAGAACTCAGGAAGAAGCATTTCAAGAAGCTAATAATTATGTATGTTCTGAAATGTTGGATTGTAGTTGGACATCAAATACAAATGAAAATAATATTTCTAATGATCGAGTAAGTTAATTTTTAATAATTAATAGTAGTATAAATATGTATACATAAAAATAACTATCAAATTTATTTTAAAGTTATTTTAGTACGAATAACTTTCTATTTAATTTCTAATTTAATTTTTTCTTTCTCTATTATATTGATCTATTATCTATTCTCTATTGTATTGATTGTTGTAATATCAGCTTTTATCAAATTCATGATAAAGCTTACTGGTTTATTTTACAAATAACAAAAAACTTATAAATTTATTAGTAATATAGACAGAAAAAAATGTTTAGCATATCGTAAGATTCAGGTATTTTGTATCATTTAAATATATGTTCTATGAAGAAAAGTAATCAATTTTATAAAGTAAATGGAAAATATAATAATACTCAATATTTTAATTATTAATATTGCAGAACTTTATAATGTAGACAATAATAAATAATAATATTGTACGGTTAATATGATACATTTATAATCAATATTTACCGTATTAGTTAAAATATTGTATTTCCATCAATGATAGGAATATTTTACAATATTGATTTTTATAGTATATTGTAATTATACTAGTAATTTTCACATTTTCATTTGTGTAAATATCATTACATTTGCGGGTGAATATATCATTCTCTCAATAACTTCACACAGTTTTTAATTAAATATGATTTCCTTTCATATTAATAAAATCCGTTCTGATATAGGTGCTAACAATATTGATAGATTTATTCTGTATAGCCTAATAAAAATAAATAAAAATTAATGTAACTGAAATAATAACTAGAAAACCATAATGCTTAAAATAATACAACGTATAACAAAATAATTTTTAATAAATTGTTTTTTTATATAAATTCGTTAAATTCTTCCAGTAAAAAAGCAAGATACATTATACATTATTTTGATAAACAATGCAATAACATCGCGCAGATTATCAATTGACATTATTTATTAAATACCTTGCGATATACATACAAAAATTTTATTTATTTGATTGTATTTTGAAATAAATAAAAAAATTTACATTAATATAATTTATTTATATTTTATAAAAACATTGAATATTCAAATTTCAAGAATTATTAATATTTAAGTGAAAGTATAACTACTTTGGAATATAAATATATAATTATCTTGGAATATGGATTTATAGTTTATTTTAATGTTTACTTTATCCAATTTAGTTATAAATTTATAACCTTGACTTATATCAGATAAATATATTTATTTACTTTATATCTAATGAATTTTGGGCATCGAGACTGTAGAATGGAACAGTACGTTGTTTTGATATATTTCTTGTGCAATAAGAACATGTTTTTAGCGTTTGATTCAAGTAGTTGAATATTTATGCATAGAGCGTTGCTCATTTGAAAAAAAAAAACAAAAAAAAATAATTGGATTTTTTATTGCGTTGTGCTCTTAGAAATATGTATCTAAATCCAAGATTTACAATTGATTTATTAAAATAAAAAAAGGGTATAAAAATGATTATATGTATTTAATATATTTTTTGTTGAATTTATCAAAATTCAACTGTTTTTATTGTGATTTATAGATAATAAAATTTTACGAATAAAACAACTTGTGAATTACTATATAAGCTAACTTATTATAGGGAAGTACAACTTTTATTATTAATTTTTTTTTATATAAATAAAGATAGAATTAAATGAATTAAGCATATAAATTACAAAATGACAGCATATAAGATTTTACATAATTAGTATAAGTAGATATAAAATTATAAAAACATAAAAACTGCAATAAGTGTTAGATATTTCCTTTAAAATGAATTTCCAATCTATTTAACGAATGATGTAAGTATGCAGATTCGAATATATTTTAAAATTCATAACTTGTATATAAAATCACATTAAAAATAGGGTTTAATCCGAATCCATTACATTTTTAAATATATATCTTTTTTTTATAGATATATAGATATATACCTTACCTATCTCTATAATTATTCATGTAATTAATACTCATTGCAATATTCTACAATTATTGAATAATGTATGTATAATATTTTTGGTCTAAAATTATGCTAATTATTATTTTAATTAGTTTAGTTACATACTATTGTATGTGTAATAATAAATATATTTTTATTTTCAGGAAGAATTACAAGTTCCTTGGCCTTTAGTTGCAGCTGCATTAGATAATACTGTGCCAACTAATATTACTATTACAACATCAAATGATTGTAATAATTCACAATCATTCATTAATCAAAAAATTCCACTTCATCAAGATGAATTAGTTAATATTGAAGAAAATTCTGAATCTATTAGTTGCATTCAATTGCCTGTCACTCCTTTTAGATCAGAAGCTTTGCGTATTACAGCTCCAGTAACATCGTGTTTAATGAAAAATGCACATACGACTCAAAGTTCATCTATAATCACATTTCCACAATTACAATCAATTCGCTTTGTACAAACAAATTTTCAAACTACAATTGAACATAGTTCATCAGAAAATATTCCTAACACTGCATCACTGTGTACCCAAATTCAAACTTCCACACATGAACCGCAAAATAATTTAAGCAATGCCGTACAAAGTACGGCATTATGTAAAAATCAAAAAGATATTCATCACGAATTTGACGTAGAAAACGAATATCAAGATCAGCTGCAAAATGCTCTTTCACAAACTGCTATTCAACATCAAAATATGCAAACACAAAGTACTATAGTACTTCAACAACAAACATTGCTGCCATTACCATCTCGTCAAATCATAACAACATTACAACCTAATCAGCAATCTCATTACCCAATGATAATGAATGTACAGTCAAAAGGTAATAGAAACACAGGCATGCAGAATACACACCGTTCAGTTCGTAGTGGAAATAGAGATCAAAACAATGGACGGTCTCGAAATGTTACCAAAGAACCTCCAGGTGCAGTGAATTTAGAACGAAGTTATCAAATTTGCCAAGCTGTAAGTATTGTGTATAAAAATCCTAATTAAATTTATAGGAATAAATTGTAAATAAATTTATAGGAAATTTTTTTTAGGTAATGCAATATTGTTATTTCTCGAAATTCGTTTTTTCCAACCTCTTATATTACTTCAAGTTACTTGCATCATCTTTATTACAACAATATATCGTTTGAACATTTTATTACTTTTCTCTTTGATAATCAATTTTCATATTATTTCGAATTTGGTAGTTATGGCCGAATAAATATTTATAAGTATTACAAATAATAATTTCATATTCCATTAGTTGATTATTGAAAATAAACATAATTAAATTTTTTAAACTCCAAACTATATTTAACAATAAAAAACGAGTTATTAATAATTATATATACTGGAAATATTAATTAAATTAAGTAAAAACTGTAAAATTATGATTGATGGTTGTCATTAGTATAAAAGTAGTTTTTAAGCTATACATAACAATTTTATTATAATATTTTATATAAATATTATAACTAGTTAAACAGCTAAAATAAAGGTGCTAAACACAATTAATATACAATATATAAATAACAATGTATAAATGTATAAATGAATTAGATTAGCTATTAAATTCTAGTATAAATAAAAAATTATCTTTCAATTACATCAATTAATGGGAACTAATTATCAGTTATAAATATGGATATTTTTTACATTCGTTACTCAACAATACATCATATATGCGAATTACTTAATTTATGTTTTAACAAAGTATTTGATATTGTGTACAATAAAACTGCAAGTACCGTAACATTAATTGTTCCAACTAAACTATATTAATTTGGCGCGTTAAAAACAATCTACAATTTATCTCAATGTTTTAATTTAATTATATCATTATCGTAACTTAAATAATTTGTATTTCATAACTGAAAAGGTGATAGATTCTCTTATTTATTTCAAATAATTTTCTATATAAACCAAGTCTGTTTTTTTTTAATAATATGTTTAAATACCTTTAAATTAGCTTAAATGTAGATGAATAATTATATTTTATATTTAAATTATTTTAGAATTTTTTATTAATCTGCTAACATTTAATTTTTCAATTCAGTTCTTGAATGGAACTTACATTTTGTTTAATAAAATCGATCTTTAGAATGCTATCGTAATGCTAATTTAACTATTTTGATCTGTTTCTTCTTTAATAGCTAAATGTATTTCATTAAAAAACCTTTTTCTTGTTAATACTTCTTAATTAAAAGTATTATATCGTATTTTTGTAATATATTATTAAGAAAAATATTTCTAGTAAATAAAATTATTTATCAAATAAATTAATTTTAACCTTAATATTAATCATGATTATTTATGAATAATTATCTTTATTCGTGATTTATATTTTATAATGTTACTTTGGAAAAATAGCTTGTGTATTCCCATAATAATAATAAAATAATGTGTATACATTTTTAATCTTTTTTTATAATGAACGTTTATAAAACTAATTGATTCTAATCAATTTTTCATTTAGAGAATAAGGCTATCATAAGTTCTCTATCATTTTATATTCTACATTATCAAGTTTTTACTTAGAACAGTCTCTAAAATGTTAGTACAAATAATAGTAAATACGTGAGTTCAAAAATTATTTTATTCATATATATATAGGTTGGATTTATGCGATTTGAAATCAGTTATTTGGGTGATGTATGTGACCTTTTAAAACTTGCCAACCCATAAATAAAATATATATTTTATCTTTATATAAAATTTATTATTACAATATTCAGTCTTGTTTTGATAAAGGGTTAGTACTTTCTAATTTTAGAATTTTTGGAAAGTAAATCATTTGATTATTAATTGTTAAAACATTATTAGTTTAATTTATTGTTACTTCACGCTCGCGCATTTTCTTAACAGGTGTTTTCTCGTGTTTTACATTATTGTATAAAGTATAGTATATGATAACGTTCTTTACTATATTTTATTTTGCTTCCAGAGAATTCTCGGAGCCCCCAACAGTAAATAATAATAATTTAGATAATTTACGTTTTTTAGTAAATTTGATTATAATATTTGGTGATTTAAAACACAATAAATTAAAACACATGATTGGTTAACATTTATGAATATTTATTACGTTAAATAATTTCTTAAGGTATCTTGCACTTAATTCTGAAAATTGTATTTTAAAATAAGTAAATCATTTCTACTTATATTGATATACATGATTGTTATTATTGTCATTATTATACTTTTATAATTAAAGGTAATCGCCAGTTCACCAAATAGAGATCAACTGAAAGCTCATTTAAAACCACCACCAAGTCTATTAACAAAAAGTGAAAAATTAATAATAAATAATAAGTTTAGTACTCGTAACTCGAATCCGATTAAGGCTCATAAAAGTATAAATCAAGATCCTTCACTGATTTCTACTAAATCTCAAGGTGTTGTGCTGAAACATATTTTCGCAAATGCTCATCAAAATTGTTTAGAAGAGGTAAATATTTCATCAATTATTTTTGACATTAAAAACACTATTAATAATTTGACTTTATAGTAATCGAAAATATATATTAAACATAAACTTTTTATTATGAAGCAATCACATAAAAATAAGTTTTTTAAATATAATAATAGATAATTATTTATAAAAATTATCAAAGTATTTTATTTTTAGTTTAATTATACATTATAATTTTGTGTATAAATTATTAAAGTCCAACGAAACATCATGTATTATCTCGTACTAATAATATGAATAAATTTTAAAATCTTAATAACATATAAAAAATAAAAATTTAATATATTCAAACTGATATTAATGAAAAGAGCATTTAAATAACAACATACAGAATTGATAAAACCGAGAGATAAACATCAAATTAAATCTTAACTTTTTAGTCTTCATTCACATATATTCACAATATTTTATAAATGAATAAGGATTTAATAGAAGCAATACATATTTGAATGATTAAAAAGTATCCCGATAGAAACAAATAACTGAGTAATATCATGAGTATTCTTTTTTATGTCAATTATTTAAAAGTATTAGAAGTGTTTAGCCAATCACTTACAAACTTATTAAAGTAAAATTAAAATTAAATGAAATTCTATATTACAAGGCACTAACATCAAATTTTATTTCAACAAATTAAGGTAATATTTCTTCCATATGTGAGATATGTTTGACAAATGAAATCTTATGTAATAGGTGATAATATTGAAAACAATAAAACTTGAATAATTTCTGTAATTCAATAGTGGAAAAGTAAAATATGAAATAGTCAGTGAAAATCTTTGATCTGTCAGTTGTCATTTCTGAATGTTATGATATCTACGTATTTGCCATTTGCCAATCTATATCATAATATTATTTATTACTCCACACGGTTAATTATATACTCTCATATGTATAATTCTCACATACCTAATTTACCTCATGTGTAATATCAATGTTTGTTTTTAATTGTACATTTTATATAATAGGATTTTACAATTCGTAATATAAACTATGTAATAAAAATTTTATTTAAATATGTTATTCGTAATTTGACTAAAACTTTAATTAGTCACTGTAGATAGACACATTAAATGGAAAATTATCTCAAGATAACGTAGTAAAAAATGGTGATGCAATTTTTTTGACCACACAATACAAGTTGTATTTTGAGAATTATAATAACAATATATATTTAGATATTTCCACGTTTCTCGTGTAAAATTCTAGATATCTATATTTATCTAATAAAAATTCTTTTATAATTTTATAATTGTATAAAGTTTTATTATCATATTAATTTAATATTAGTTCCTTTATTACATGTTATAATCATTCCTTTTTTATTAAATTATTTTCATACAGATTTCAGAAAATCAAACCGAGTACGATAATCACGGTGAAATTGGACAATACATATTTGTAAAAAGAACAGGTAATGAAAATACTCCTCGGGCATCTTCCGCTCCACCAATGCCTCCACAAATTGCAGGAATGAGTATTGGAGTTCATATGGTACATGGTAGACCAGCAAGTGCTGGTGAAAACTCACATCAAGCTATTTCATTAAGAAATAAAGGAAATAATTTTCGTTCTGGTGGTGCTGAACCTAACACTCCTAGTATTATTATAGGAGGTAATCCTCCATTTCCATGTGAATGTAGTATAGGAGGAGCCATGGTAGTATGTCGTCAATGTGGTGCTTTTTGCCACGATGATTGTATTGGACCCCAATGTATTTGTGCTATTTGTCTGATTCGTTAAAATATTATATATATTTGTTTATTTAAGTATCTTGTAAATACGAGTTTGTAAATTTATTATATAGCTTTTTGACTCCTTTTATTTTCCATTTTTATTAAAAAAATATATGATAGGCTTAAAATTTATTGGAGTACATGTTAATTTATAATGTATTTTATTTTTTCTCCCATTCTTCGATATAATATAAAATTCAATATAGTATTAATATCTAATTTATTATCAACTTATGTAAATAAGTATAAAAATGAAAAAAAACTTCTTTTATAACTTTATCAAGTGGTTTAGTTTTTATTTATTAAACATAATATAGATGCATAATAGTAAATTACTTGTTATTTATATCATAAATATTGTAACGTATATTGTAAATTTTCACTTGTTTGCACTACTAGAGACTACAGTGTCATTTTTAAATAATAAAGAATAGCTAAATTTATTCAATCCGGTAACTTATAGTAAGAAAACTTGATTAAAGCTGAAATTCATTGCTGCTCGTATATGACATTTAGAAAACACCTGCTATATAATGTTTTATCATTTTATAATTTATGTTTTTAATTTATCGGAGATGCTTTAAATGATTTGTCTAGTCCGATGTGATCTTTACCTCACTAACATAGGTAGGAATCTAGAGATTAATTATATTCGTATATATATATATATGAATAGTAAAAAACTCTTTTTAAAACAATTTAAGAACTAAGATATGAATTGTAAGTTATATTTCAGATTTTTCTATGGAATATAGAATGAACAGAATTATAATACAAATGTAATTTTTCAATACGTATTGACTTAAAAAAAATTTCTATATCTAAATTTGATCATGTCACGAAATCGATTATTGATTCAAAAACATAAAATTATATAAAGCTTAAGTACAATCAATTTTGAGATTTTTCGGGTTAATTTGTATTGTATAAATTTTATTTTTTTAATCATGGGTTTTTTTCAATATCGATTTATAAATGTGTCGAAATATATGTGTTAAATTTACATTATACTCTGAAATTAAAAATTCAATGCAATATATTACAATCCAAATAGTATTTAATATCCGAGTTAATTTTTATTTATGTCAAGGTGTATTGATATGATTAAAAAAAATTGTAATACAATATGTTAATATTAAGTAGTATTGTTTACTATTATATTAAAATGTGAGTAATATTAATATTTTGATTACGGAAATAGTGAAATTTTGAAAAATCTGAAACTTAATTCAATATGCAATTCGTAATAATATAGTGTTAACTGATAAATTTGAATTGAATGTAAATGTACTTTACTAATGCATAATTAAATATACCATATTTTCTAAAACTTTAATGTATTTTTTTTATCTCAAATGAGAATAATAGTGAATATTTTTCAATTTCACGTAAAAATAAGTTACTTATTAAATATATGCTTTTGAGTAATATAACGATTCTTATTTAAATATAAATATCTTTGTACATTGATTGATAAGTCTCTTGATTTAAAATTCTTACAAATTTATCAAATATTTCAGGAAGAATATTGTGAAACGACTAACATTTTATCATATAATGACAATATGTATATATATATACTATATTTGTACAAGTATATATAATAATTATATGCAATATTTAATTGTCATATATATTATGCAAGATGTGGTTGTAAATGTAAAAACTATATAAATACAAGATAATTTACCTCAAATTATGCAGTAGTTCTTGCTTCTTTGTAAAGTCGTTGAAATATGCACATAAATTCTAATTCTGGTTTAAATAAGATAAAAGCCAGTTGAGAGTATATAATATGAACTGAATTATTGTAACAACGTGGAAAGGGATAACACCCTGAGCTGAGGAGAACTCAATATATATGAACATGTTATCCTATGCAAAAATTGTATCATATAATAATGTAATAGTGTTTATTTTAAAATGTACACTGATTTCAAGTGTGTAATACATCTCAGAAATTAATCAACATTGATAATTGCATAATATAATGCAAGTGAAAATGAATATAATCACTATTTTATTGTAAATTTTATTAATCTCTATGACAGTTCATTGTTACCTAGTGATTTTTTTTTTATAATTCCATCCACTTTCTATAGGACATACATATTTTGTAAATGATTTATGATTAGTAATTTCTTAAACATCTTAGAATTTTTTTAAATAGTACCATCAGAATAAAATACAAAATTTTGTATAAATAACATATAACTGTGATAATTATTATTTTTTATTATTATTTCTTTTGGAATACGTTTTTAAATGTTTTAATAGATACCTTCATATGATTTGTCATTAATTTCTAGTTTTGTTAAAACATTTTTTAAATTTATAAAATTTAAAAATAATAAAAATCCTTTTTTTAATATAATATTTGTTATTTTAATGTAGACTTTCTCAATTGTTTGATAATTTTATTTTTATTATAATGTACAGATCAACTGAATTTGTACGACTCGTTATTTATTGAGTATAACTCGACTTTGATTAGTTAACAGGTAAGATTAATTATAAAAAAACTTAGGCAATAACTTTATTCTTTAAAATGTGTTTATTTTCCATATTATTAGAATCACTGATTAATTTTATTGCTTTAAGAAGTTTTTTGTTATTTTTATTTGAAATAAATTCATTTATCTCTTGTACAATTTGTATAATTGTTTAGTTTTTCTATATAAATTATTAATCAAAGTATCATTAATTTTCTATTTTAAAATTCATTTGAATTAAGACATTGAAATATTATTTGTATTCGTAAAGTTAAAAAAGTAAATTAATAAAAAATAATTATTTTCTAATCAATTATAATATTTTAATTCATTTGTAATTCTTTACACAGAATGTTTCTGCAGACGTTTCCTAATTTTCATTGGACTAAAGTTAATCTGCTACATTTGATTACACAATTAATTTAATACTCACTATCGATAAGGAATGGCAACTTAAATAAAAATATTACGAATATCTTCTATTTTGATTTATATTCATTTAATAGTTTGCATTAATCAGAAAAAGTATTTTATTTTTTGAATAAGTATGTAAAAGTATTTACATATTCATAAAAAAATATATATTTGTCATATTTGCAATATATTATACATTACGGCCATTCTAATGAAATATTAGTAACATCTAATGCTATAATATCAATTTCAGTGTCAAGAAGATAACAAAGATTAGGTACCGTTCGACCAAAATCTCCATGCACAAATTCTTTAACATAAGTACCAGCCTGCGCTTTAAAATCCAAAATAATAAATGAATAATCATCTGATATATACTTTACATCTTTTTGATAGTTTTTTATTTCTTCAAAAAATGCAAATCGAGCCCGTAGTTCAAAAATGATTCGTTCTCTAGGAAAAAGCGCACGTCTATGTAGCACTCGAATAGGGGTATTTTGAATTATTTTTAAATTTTTTATATTTCTTAATTTTTTTAATAAACATGAACTATTAACCACTTTTTTGCAAATACATAATGCTCGATATGTTTTTGATTTGGAATATTCTCCTTCCTTTAATTGTTTTAAATCTTTTTTTGCTACAATTTTTAAATCACTCATCATTCGTATTTTTTTAGTATTTTCATTTATTTTTTGTTTTAAATATAGTAAATCGTCTTTATTTATTTTCGTTATCCTTGGGTCAATAAGCTCAATTACAAAAGGTCTGCCATGAAAGAGCATTCTAACGTCAACATCTTCTCTTCCCGATGATAGAAATTTTGTTGCTATAAATAAATATTACATAAGATATATTTTATATATAAATAATTTGAATATTTTTAAATATTTTTAATAAATTTTCTTACATTTAGATTTAGTGAAATCTAGAATACATTTACAAATTAAATCTTGCACAGAATTTTCCATTTTCCATTTACCATGTACAAACCACGGAGTTTGACAAAGTCTTCTAGAAAATTTTGTATAACGACCTGGAACAATGGTAATCGATACATAATTTTAACATAAAAAGAGTTTCGATGGAATTATATGAAATTTATTAGTACAATATAAGGTTGTATATGTAAATAATATTATGTATATATATAAAAAATTTATACAATTTTTGATGTTTTAATTTCAGATCTCTAATGCTTCGAAACATCATTATAAAGAAATATATTTAATTTATTTATGTAATCATTTTTTAATAGAAAACCACTTATTACTATAAAATTTAAATAGTTTTTATTTATTAGTATCTTAATGTATTGAATGAACATTTTAAATCATAATATTTGAATGTTTAGAATAAACATAACTAATATTGTGAAATTAAAATTATTAATGAATAAGTTAGTTTTTTTATATCAATATAAATTAAAGTAACATTTCTTGAATGTGAAACATAATTATTTAATGAATTATATAGAATTAAGAAGATAAAAACCAATTGTCCATAATTTTGGTAATAAATGTATGATGGTACTATTGTAAATCTTTGTATATTTAAAATATTAATAAATTAATTAATTTTTCATAAAATGATAAAAATTAACAGTAAAAAAGGGAAGATGTAGCATTGTGATATTTAATATAATATAAATATTTAAAATATAATAAAAATGTATATAAATAAAAACTTATCTATTGTAAAGAAATGTATTATAAATTTGACTTCAACCACTTTCCATCATACAATACATATAAAATTTTATTTCCAAAATTATAGTGGATATATACTTACCCCCAATAAAAATACTACTATGTTTACATACTAATTTATCAATATTTATAAAATGGCCAGGTTTTTTAGGAGGTATAGTGAAACATTGTTCAAATTGTTCATCTGTAATTGAGTTGGTAATAGTTTCAATATTTTTCTTCGTTATATATTTTTCTTCCTTTCTTTTCATAAAACTTTCTTTAGTTAATAATTTTGTATAATTATTTAATCTAAAATATTTTATCAAAATTTAATACAGACGCAAAACAGATAATTGTATTTATTTTAATTCTTACAATTCCTGACATTCTTCTTGGTCTTGTGGATATGATATAAAAACATCGACTGTAAGTGGCGATACAATGTTAGAAGATTCCATACTTTTCTTCGTTAAAAGTTGAATATAAAATGATAGGTACCATTTCCAAACATCTTTAATATTCTGTACTTTAGCTTTATTATAACAGACGTTTTTATTCAGTGCATCAATTTTTGATAAATAAATAAAGACTGCTCGTTCTCTAATTATAATGACAGTTGGAATGGTCAGTGTTAAGGAAATTGTATCACAATCATAATTTTCTGTATTTATTTCTTCCACGATCTAAAAGTAAAAAGATTAATATAAAATACTCCATTTTTCAATTAGTTATAAAAATAGAATTATACTTTATCAACAAATGTTGTTAATTTACTATTTTGTAATATACCCAGACAAATTATACATGGATCTGTATCTAGTGACGAGTCATACTCAGTGAAACATTTTATCTGAAAATTAAAAAAAAAATGTTATATGGTTTAATCATTGAATTTATCCATAAAAATGAATAAGAAATTTTGTTTGGTATTATTAAACAGCTTGATAGATCATTTAGTAGAATTTTATTTTGTATAATAAATGTATTCAAATATCAAATATTGTTGGTAATCTAAAATCTATAAACAGTTAAAAATTAAAATCGTCTTTTGATAGAGGTGTATACTATAATGATTCAACACATTTTTTAAGTATGCTTACTTTTCCTACTTAAAATATTTTTAAAAGTTTATCAATCTTTATACTTTTGATTGCATTTATCAAATAAAGAATGTTGATGTTTTTTATTCATTAAATTCAAACAACGAAATTTAAAATAATTAATTGTTTAAATTTTTTTAAAGAATAAACGTAATTTAATACTATATACTGTTAATTAAATTTACAAAAAATTATTTGGTATATATTGAAATTTTTAATATTTTACATAATTACATAATGTCATGATACATTATATAAATAAATATATATATATATATACATTTACGGATGTCATGTACGATTTCGAGGAAATAAAGCCTGTAATAGCCCTTAGTGATAATTATGAGTTTGATACAACAATTTTCATGTTAAAAGCTATTTAAAGTTATACAGTATATATAAAATCGAATTTCATTCTTGTAATTAATATATTCAAATTATATATTATTTTGTTCGTAGTATTGAATGAAATTTTCTTTTATACATAACTGTTTGAAATTAGTGATGTATTTTTGGCTCAAACTGCCAATGCTTCAATAGCTTAATTTGCCGCCCGCCCTAGCAGATGCCGGGAAAGAAAAAGGTGGAAGAGCTGTACAAAAGTCGTGAAAGTTGGTTAATTATACATTTATTGTATAATTTATCACACAATTACATATGGGTTTCTTGGAATCTTCTTGAGTCTAATGTGAAGATACGATTTCTTGAGATCATTAAGTTGATGTTGAATCGAAAGGTTTATAAAGATAAGCAATTACTGCACACTCCTTGTCAGAGAGTGTGAGATACTGTTAATGATAATGTCGTGCCAGTTTTGCCACCGGCGGGTAATAATTGAGTAGGTCGCGCGGATGGTGTACTAACAGTGATACAGTAGCCTTGATCTGATCCTAGGGTGAGTAGTTTACCATAAAGCACGCGGCAAGGCGAGTGCGTGCGTGGTGGTTAGGCCTTCTCCTGAATGAAGCGAAAGCATGAACTCAACAACTGAGTTCAACTCAACAACACAATCAACTGAGTACAGTGCTAGAATGTGCTTCTTGTTCACATAGTTTTTCGTCCAGTGCAGGCTGGTCTAGCCATGACTCGGGTGACTTTATCCAAGATGGTCCGGTTCACCACAGTGCACGTTCTTGAAGATGGGAGGCTGTTATGCCTCGTGGCGCACAGTCCGCTGGATTCGATTTGCCTGGGGCATATCTCCAGTGTGCACCTGGGGTGAGATCTTGAATGCTTGAAACTCTGTTTCTCACAAATACCTTCCATCTCGCTGGATGGGTTTTTATCGACGCGAGGGTCACTCTCGAGTTAGTCCACATGTGTGTTGCTTTTACATCCATTTTCAGTTTGGCTTGAACGTAGCGCATTAGTTTTGATAGAAGCAGTGCAGCAGTTAATTCCAATCGTGCTATGGTCATTGGTTTGAGTGGCGCAACTTTAGTCTTGGAGCAAACTAATGCGGTCTTGATGTTATCTGAATCATGGACGGAGACGTATATGACTGCGGACATGGTTAGTTGTGATGCGTTTGAAAAACCGTGTAGCTCTATGGAGGAAGTCATCTTCATGTTGAGCCATCGTGGTGTTGATATCTTTGTCAGGTCGATGAGATCCTTTCGAATTGTTAGCCATTGTAAGGAAAACTGCGATAGTAGTTTCTCGTCCCACTGTAGCTTGTGTAGCCACAGCTCTTGCATGAATACCTTAGCCATTATCACGACGGGTGCCGCAAAGCCCAATGGGTGAAATATCCGAGCCACTTCAGATAACACGAGACGTTTGGTTAGGTTGTTCACTGGAGCCGATGCCTTTCCTGTTGTGAATGTGAATTTATCTTCATGTGGAGACCATGTTAAGCCAAGTATTTTGGTATAGTAATCGTCGAATTGTATGGTGTTGTCATTCCGATCCGCATTGATTGCAGTAATTACATCTTGATGTGTCGCATTCCATTTTGCCAACGGGAGCGGCCCGACATACAGAGGTCTCGCAATTGGAGTGCCACTTCAACTAATTGTTCTGGAGTATCTGCACATGTCCGACATATCTTCCATGTATGATGGATGGCACGTCAAGAGGGTACTTGCTTTCTTCGACTTTTACTAATTGGAGCAATATTCTAACTGCCAGAAATGGGGTGGCCTTTGTTCCGTAGGTTACTGTTGTCAAATGGTATGGTACTACTGCTCCCTTTTTGTCTATCCATAAAATTCTCTGAAGGTCCCAGTCATCCTTGTGGATTTTGATCTGTTGGTACATTTTTGTGATGTCGGTGGAGAACAGATGCCTTTGTCTTCTAATCCAAATTAAAACGTCTGATATGTCGGCATTAAAATTAGGTCTAGTGTGCATGTCATTAAGTAACGGGCCTGATGTCGTTTGCTGGAGCCATTGAATACCACTCTTAATTTGGTTGTTTTGCTCTCTGGTTTAAAAACACTGTGATGTAGCAGATAATATTGAAGCTCGTGATTTGACGTTGAAGGAGCCCTTATCATGTGACCAAGATCTATGTATTCCTTCATGTATTGTTGATATAACTCTCGATACTTCTGGTTTCTTGGAAAATTTCTTAACAAGCTTTGTAGACAGTAGCTCGCTGTTTTGAACGAATTACCAAGACGATTAGCAGATGAGCTACGCGGAATTCGCACTGTATACATCCTAGAGGTATCACGGGAGTATGCATTCTTGTACTGGTCCTCGCACTGCTGTTCGTCTGGTGTGTATTTCTTGACTTCGCTTGGTTGGGGTTCTTAATGGACTAAAAATTTTAGCAGTAAATAATGTACTGCGGTTTCGTCATCCTACGTCGTTGCTTGGTAGGCTGTCGAATCAACAATCTTCGTGGAGTCGACGGATCCTAGCACTAACCATCCAGAAACGGATATATGTACCAATGGCATCGATGGCGAAGGGATTATAACATGGGGCTTCATTACATGTCCGTACATGCTTGCTCCAAAAATGATATCTACTAAAAGTGGTGTAAGATACTGCGGATCGGCCAGCGTTAACCCCTTCAAATAAGGCCAATCTGGTGAAGTTATTTTGAATGAAGGAGTAATTAAAGTCAATTTCTTGAGGATGTGTTGAGTGGATAGTAAGTGGCCATAATCCTTGCGTTGTTGTTGACTTAGCTCCCCCAATTCCATGAATTTTGACGATGGAATGTTGTTTAGGAATATTGAATTGGTTGACAAGGTATTCAGTGATGAAGGAGAGTTCAGAACCAGAATACTTAGTGCTAACAGAATGCTTAGTGGCTTTTTCTGAACGTATTTCAGCCATAGCAGTTGCAAGTAGTGATATTGAATGAAATGGTGGTTCGACTATTACGTCCTCGAGTCATTTTGCTCGTGTTTCTGACGTACTAGCTAAAGGGTGGTCTCCAGTTTTTTCCTCATGTAGTGATGTATGATGTTCTTTGGAGCATTTCGTGCATGTCGTGAAGGTTTTACAGGGTGTGAGCGTTCAGGCATAAGTGGCACAGTCCTAGTTTTCTTACCAAATTGAGTTTTTCTGATGTTGAGTATCCCCGAAATTTAAATCATCGTAATGTGATGTCTTTTGGAACAGCACTTGCAGTTAGTTGATTGCGCTGATCCTGTGGATTGGTTTGACAGTGAATTCTTTATTGATACCTGGTAAGAATTTGATATTCTTTTCGTTGACTTGGCTCGCAATTGTGTGGGTTTGGGAAAACATTGTGTGGTGGCTCTATGTGGTTTTGTTTCTGCATCAAGCTCATTCAACGTCCTCGCTAGAAAAGTTAGGAACTCGTCCAATTTCATGAATGTTGGGTATTGATTGGAAGAGCTAATAGATGACTCCCATAGTTCTTTTGTAGCACGATCAAGTCGACGAGAGGCAACATACACCAATAAGTAGTTCCACAGCTCTTCGCTAGTCTCCATAGTTTGCAATCGTTTGACTGCTTCTTCAAAGTTATTAGTTAACTTTTCTAGTTCTTCCTTTTCTCCTTTAATTATTGAGAAGTCGGAAAATACCTGGTTGGAATATGATTGAATTATTACCCGTTTATTGTCATACCGAGCTATTATTAATTTCCAGGTTGTCATCACTGCGTCGCCTGTTAGTGGAAAGGTGTGGATCAACTGGGCTGCTGGACCATGCACTGCGGTGCGGAGGTGATGCATTTTTTCTACAGCGCTGCTTTCAGTGTTGTCCAGGACTAGTGCTTTGAAGAGGTCACGAAATGCCTGCCACTCCTCCTGAATCCTGAGAAGTGGGGAACACTGATGGATGGTAGTCGAATTACGCTAGGATGAGCCTTGGATTTGGAAGTCTCTTTCTCGCCCGCTGTTGTTTTTCAGGGTTGGCGACGTTTGACTATGTTCATCCGAATTATCCTGTGTTGTACAAATTCCTCCTCGTACGCATCTTTGTCAAAGTATTCGTGGTTGTCGTGGTCTATAGGCCATGTTGCCAATAAATATGCGTGATCCTTTTGAAACGTCTTAGGTTGATCTTCGGTGTATGGCAATACTTCTGAGATTTCATGCGATGTTATGTTTCTTTTGGATGCCTCAAATTCTTCAGCTATTTGCTTCATGCGTACTATCTGGGTCCATTGCATGGAGATCTTTTTCTTCTCTTCACAGGTTAAGTTTGTGGGCGAAGCACTCCTGAGTGTTGTTCTCTTAGTGTTTTTTGGGGTTTTGTCGACTCTTCTTTCTTTAATATTTTCCATGTTACTATCATATGTATTGTATTATGCTGCACAGAAGTGGGAGGTCGCGAATCTCCTCATACTTCCTGTTCCTGTACTCTTGACGGTAAGTTGTTACACGCAGAAATAGGAGGATGCAGGGCTCCCGCTGCTTATTAATGTAATACCTCGTCGTGTAAAAATGCAGTGATAAAATTGTACTCAATATGAAATTCTCACGGTTGCACGGCACTATTGAGATAGACTAACTTCCACTATATCTGGGTAGTCGATGATGAATTATTCAGTGTTTCGGCTGTCCGGCTCGTCCCATTAAATCTGTTATCTGATGCTGCGATTCTCCAGATATCCGGCTCGCAGGATCAAATGTTCGAAATTAGTGGTGTATTCTTGGCTCGCACTGCCAATGCTTTAATAGCTTAATTTGCCGCCCGCCCTAGCAGATGCCCGGGAAAGAGATATACAAAGGTCGTGATAGTTAATTATACACTTATTATACAATTTATTACACAATTACATATTAGGAGATGGTCAGGCCCTCTCCTGAATGAAGCGATAGCATCAACTCCCGTCGACGGTTGTATACTAAGGTTGATGTATCTTCTTCCGGTCAGTGGGTCACCGCAAATACTTGGTCACTACTTTACCAATGTGTACTAATGCGTAAAGTTCCCCGCAGACCTGGCTTCTCTACGCGGATAGCCCTTTCGAATTGACTTTTCCATAGAGACAGCAGCCCTCTGCTGTTTGTCCTCACCTTTAAGGCCTCTTGCCATGATTCCCCGCTCAAGAAACTTCTGGTCTTAGTTTTCCAATCAGCGCGCGCCACTTTTCAGCGGTATGATGACGGTGCAAGCCCCTTTCCCACTTCCGAGGAAATTAAGCTTAGATAATGAGAATGTCGGAAGAGTATATCTGGCGGCAACTCCTGATATGGAAGATTGTCCCTCTCCGGGACTCATCGTGGTCGGGCTGATTCTTGGTCAAGCGTCTTCGCTTGGCCGATGCAAGCGGCAATATTTGCCGTACTTGACAATAATGCATGCTAGTCTGGTGACATTAAAGGCACATGTGCGGCGCAGATTATCGGACGTCGTACATGCCGGGTTTCGGGTTGCAATGAATTTTAAGCCTCCAAATATACTCGAGTAAACAGTCTCGCCGGGTTTTGATGGTAAGTCGCAAGAGTCGTTTATTGCATTCAAAACAATTACTACGTCTGTAGTACGAAGAGCAATAAAGTGGCTGTTTACGAGTAAGTTCCAGATGTACTAACCTTTTTCGAGCCTCCAGCAACCTTGGCAAGATTTTCACAAATTTTATATCCGTTCGAGAATTCTTTTTATGATAGCCGTTGAAATTTTCCTAATGAATACAATTCGAGAGATTTCTTTTCACTCACGAACAATAACTATAAAATTTTTATGTATGAAACTGAGTTAATTTATTAGAAAGTACCTTGATGAATTTCAGGACTTCATATAGTATGCTGTTGATGTTTTTGTTGACAATAAATCAATAGAAAAATATTATACTTTTAGATTTTTTAACTCTTGAACGCGAAATTGGTTATAATTCAAGTACGATGACGGTTGTTTTGGTGGTATCCTAATATTAACTTTCTGGTATTAATTATCATAATAATTTCACATTGTACGTATGCTAATTATATCAATAACATTCAAATCTAATTAATAAATTAATGAATCAACTAAATATTAAAAATGAAGATTATTAACTATTATTCTTTCAATGGTTTGTTTTCATCTAGAATACTTTGAATTCTACTTTATCTAAGAGGAGAAAGTGGGGAGAAAATTGATTCAAGATAAAATAATGATATTTGACTCTTGATTTTTCATAATATAATAATAGTATTCTTCTTATAAATTATGATAAAAATATTGACTACTCTATTTTTATGATTAAATTTTAAACTTTAAAATCTGTATAATCTTTAATCCATTATCATTTAACAATTACGGTGCTCCTTGAGTCAAATTATCTTAGGTACGATCAAGGATTTGGTTTACAATTTACAAAAACAGTTTTCGGGGATTCAACGATTACTTTCAATAAAACATGGATAATTTTAAATCCATTAATTAAAAATAAATTAAGATACACATTGAAACTGCACAAAAACAAATTTGTTTGCGTTTGTAATTGTTTATTTATGTATTTAATTTTTCGTTAACTCGTACTTATATGTTAGTTAAATCATTAAATAATTCTTTAATTTAATTTTAAGATATGCTGAAGATAAATCGATATGTTTATACTTTGAAATATGTGCAAACAACTTTTACAAGTTTTTAATTTTTAAAATTCTATAAAATTTATAGAAAATCTTTAAAACACACGTACATGTTTCATCTTGAATAAGTGATTACAGAAGATAGAACTAAACGGATTTTCTATGAGAATCCCAAAGCCTAATTGAAAGAACAGATCTTCCATATTGGTTGATGTAATTCTAACACCAGTATTGTATTTTAAGTCAGTCATAGAAAAATTATAAGAATGTAGATCTAATAAAAAATAAAAAAAATTGTTGTATGAATTTTAGTAAATATTTGGTTGAGCATACTTAAAAACTTGAGTTTTAATTAGAATCAATGTTTCTGAAAAACAACGATTTTAAATATTAATGATTTTTAATAACAGTAAATTGTCTTTTAATGAAATTGTTAATGTATTCTGAATTGTAAATATTTAATGTAATTTAAATGTAATTGTTTTCCTAAAATAAAAATAAAAGTATTATGTATTTCTTAAAATTTCTAAGTACATACTTAGAAAGAGAGATAATAATAGATAATATAATGTCTAATTAATAGATAGTATATATTAATAGATAGTAAAACTAATATAATAGATAATATAATAGGTAATATAATAAATCTCACTTAGTGTTCCACTTATTAACATTATGAAGGTATAAAATTTATTTTCAAAGTCATTGGTATCAGTATTAATTTGCTGAAATCTTTGAGTGCGAAAAATAAATGTAACTAATATCAAACTTATTTTATTAGCAACTCCATGCTTCTAGAAATATAATATCCATAATTGTCATCTGTAAGTCTACAAACCCATTAATCCATCTATTTTATCTTGTGGTATATAGTTTTTATATAGTTTAATATGTCATCTGTTTTTATTATAATTTGTATATTAATTTGTAATATTATTCAATTTCTACAATGTAAACAATAACAGCAATTTTATATACTTAAATAGATATTACACGGTTTTGGTTTTATAGCTACCTAAACTATCTAATTTGATTATATTTCAATAAATTCTGAAAGCAACTTTTATTAATAAATACAAATATTCCAATTTTGGACTCTTTATTAAAATAAAAATTAAAAATTAAATTTTTCTTTAATATTATATTAATTTTATACCTACATTAAATTTGTTTTATATAATGATGAAAATTAGAGCAAGGATAAATTTAGAAAGCATTTTTACATAATAAGTATTTATAATATCTTAAAAAAATAAAATATAATATTTTAAATTTACTGATACAAGTAAAATTTAAAAAATTCTATCTTAAATAATCTACAATTTTTGTTAACTATAAAAATAAAAAACTATTAATTATGTTAATTCATATATAAAATTGCATCAATAAATTACACATAATTAATAAATAATAAACTATCGTATATTTATCAGTCTTTAATTATCAGTGACAGTATATGTACTTTCTTTTATTAACTATGAAAAATGTGTATCTAATAATAATAGAAAAATTAGACAAAAATTTATATATTTTAATTCAATATTTAAAAGGAATCTATAAATTATAATGATTTCAAAGAATTAAATATGATAAATAATTCTATCTATCAGATTTCTAGTTCAATTACATTATAAATTATATTTTTAATTACTTTAAGTTATTAAAATGTTAGACGAAATTTAATCTTGTTTCTTTTTCTTATATTATTAACGAGTTTCGTTCATATTATTAATAATAATACTATAAACAAGATTTTTTACATAAATATATAAATTACAATATATATTAATAAACATTCCTTATATAATTTCAATTAATAATACAGTATTAAGATTTTTATCATTCATTTTTCTTAAAAATGATATTTATTAAAAATTATTTTATTTTAATTCATATATTTACTTATTATAAATGTGTTCATAGATATATATGTATTTATACAAAATATACCATAAATGCTGGTACTTAAAAATTGTAAACTTTACATTTAAAACATAAACAAATTTATTAATCTTGTAAGTTAAAAAATCAATATTAAAATTAATTTAAGTTTAGATTTTAATTAAACTATATTATATAATTGAATAAAAAATAAATAAATATAAAATTTTATGAAATTGTTGAATTAGAAGACATATTTTTGTTTATAACATTATTATATAAAATATTTTAAATTATAAATTTCATTAATTTTTACAATTACTTTTTTTATATAAGGTATGAATATAATATAGTAAATTACAAATCCATTTAAGTGAAAAATTTTATTCAATTTGAATTTAAAAAAATGATATTTGCTTACCTTTGATAATAAAATTTCGGGATGAATCTTTGATTCAAAAAAATTTGTTTCACAAAATCGTAAGGAACATTTTAAACAACATCCAATGTTTTTTAAAATTGTTAGAATTTCATAATTTAAAGAACTAATAGAAAAATCGTTCATTTTTACTAACTAATTTTTAGTTATTTATTTTTCTTATTATATTAAATATTAAATTTGGTATTTGTAGTCTTATTTTATTAAATGAATTTAATATAAGTAAATATTGCATTAATTCCAGAAGGATAAATATGAATATTTATACGCTTAACGTTCAAATGTAGGAAACATAGATTGTGTGATTATTGAGACATGCGTAAGAAATGTCTAAAATTATAGCTCAATATTTAAAGTAAATTTGTAATTGACTTTATACGAGATATTAAAAAAAAAGATTAAATGTATAGTAATATATAATTTTTCTAGGAACATATGCTTTTATTTTGGAGTGTTATTTATATTTAAATTGCTATAAAAATAACCGGTATATAAAAGAATAAATAAGGTAACTTTCCTATTCCGCAAACTATTATTTGAATGACAGTTTCAACTTATTAGTTTTGAATAATGTATATAACCTATATGTATTAATAAAATTATTTTTACACAATTGAAGTAATTAATTTTTTTTGTTTTGACATATTTTATTCAATTTCAAATTAATAAGAATTTAATTAAAACTTAAGAAAATTAACTCAGTTTACTTTATTCGTTTCAATTTATTGGGAATAAATTGTAAAATTCTAGAAAGTAATTTAAATTATATTTTAGTTTATATATTTTTTTTTAATATAAATTTGAATTTTCTTAATAACAGAACGTAATAATTACATTCTAAATCACAATTCTATCAATTTAATTTTATTCAATTTTTTTACCATATTGTATTTTCTTCAATTTCAAGAAAATAGAATTTATCATCTTGTATTATATTGTAAATATTATACTGCTTTTAATATTAAATATAATTTTTATTAATTATTTATAAGTTGTATAATTTGTATAATATATCTCAAACTTATAAATATATGTACATGGTAATATTTCTAGTATAATTTATATTTAAAAAAATTGTATATTCAAATATTTTATCGTAGATAGTTTACTAAATGCAATTTAATTTTTATAATTTTGCTGTTTTTTCTAATATGATCTAATATGATACAAGATAGTTGTATATTTAATTTATAATTTATAATTTAACAAATCGCATATCTAGTTTGCAATACATTTTTTTGCTACTAAACTTAATATATATTTTTTTATTTTAAATATTAAATACTAAAGACTATATTTCTTTACTTTACTGTTACCAATTATAAACTTAAGCTTCACTTAAATTAAGATTGGGGTACAATTAGAATTGTCAAAACCTATAAATACTAAAATAAATAATTAAAATTGTGATTTTTATGAGTAGTAAATTAAAAATTTGCTGTGAAAAGATTTTGAAACAAGATACAAGTTTCTATGAATTGGTATTTAAAATATAGTTTCTTAATATACTATTATCACAATATTATTCAATAGTTGTTGCTAACTAGTTACTAACTTTCATATAAATTTTGGATATAATTTTTATTTTGACTCAAAAAGACTCTTTGATTACAAAATTCCATTGAAAGCAGATAATTGCATATATGATTATTGTAAAATATAGTTTAAATAATAATGTAATGCATATAAATATGTGTGAAACAATTACTAAGGTTTTGAGTAAATATTAAAATTCCAAGAGTCTTTCACTGCTAGATCAATGTTCTTATATATAATTTTGCAGAAGTTTTTTCAAATGTCTAATATTAACATCATCAATATTTACATTACTACAAATGGCAATTTTAATTATTTTGATGGTGACCACTGTCATAATTTTATTTGCATTTTATATTTTATATAAATATATTTGCATTCCTCATTTAATGAATTCTAAATAGATAGTACAATATTACTTGTTTATTTATTATTATATTTCTTAAAATATATTAATTCATTTTTTGTTACATAAAATTATAGTAAATAAAATAAAAAAGAAGACTTTCAACACTTCTATATATTAATTTTATTTGATTAGAATTTTTAAAATATTCTGGTATTAATTTTATTTAAAGAATTTTGATACGTATGCCACTTCTCAATTAAATTCTCTATCTTGAATTCTCAAAAGGCATCACTGTGAACAGAAATATTTTGTATGATTTAATAATTATACAATTAATTAATTTACTGATAATATATTTATTTAAAGGATATTCCAAAACTTTAAAATACAATTTATATCATTTCATATTTTGCTGTATTGTAAATTCAAATGTATATTTGATAAAAATGTTACAATTAATGAATCTTTGACTTATTTTACTTATTTAACACTATCTTTTTAACCAATCTTTTTTATTTTTACACCACATTAATAATAATATAATTAAACTATTATTTACATCCTAATTTTCTTCTATTAGTATTCAAAATATTGTGTAGCTTACAACAGAGAAAAAAAATGTCATAATCTTAAATATATATAAATATATAAGAAATTTTATATATTCGTTTTATAAAATGAAGCAATTTAATATTTTTTATAAATTTGTGTTCTCATTATTACTAACATAAAGAAGATAATTCAAATAATTAAACAAAAAATTTATAAAAGTCTTATAAGAAATTTATTCCAACAAGGAAAGGAAACTAAATGAGGTTGAATTAATAACATTTTTACTAAACAATCTGATTATTAAACTCTTAAAAATTGATCTTAATTTAATATTCTAGCTTAAAAGAACTTAAAAATGTCTGAAATATCAAGATACAATAAATTTATATTTTATAACTTTTAATTAACTATAACTTGGAGCTTAATCATAACAGAGAAACAATCAATCATATTTAGAAACGATACCTTATAAATTAAAGAGCAGAAAGAATAGTCGACTACTCCATCGTTTGTATATTGTAGTGTTTCCAATAATTTTTATTATTGAATATTTAATAAATTTTACTTATTATTTAAAGAAATGTTTAATGTAATGTAAAATATTGTTAATTATAAACTGTAGAACTAATGCTAGAATGTATCAATGGTTTAAATGGTGTAGTATTTCTAATAATTTTTTCTAAATTATTTGCATAAATGTCAGTAGTAAGTTCAGAAATCGGAACTTCTTTATCTGATTTTGCACTTTTTATAGCATCATCTACTTCTTTCCGAATATCATTCTCCATTTTCTGAAACATGAAATTATAAATATATATTGAATTAAATTGTTTATATTAAAGTGATAATTAAAAAAAAGGGTAACGCTATATAGAATACTACTTATCTTAAAATTTTTACTAATAGAAGCAAAAATTGATTGCAAAAAACTAATTTATTTTTAAATTATAATTTTATAATCATATAAGTAAATTTTTGTTTTAATAATTTAATCATTAATAATTTCAAAATAGTATAAAGTACATCAAATTTAGTTATATTGCTTATGAACCAACGTGCAGCCTGTTAAATTTTATAATTTTCACAATGTATAGATTATTTTAAAAAATTTCCTCTAACTAAGTATATCAATCATATTTTGGTCAGTCAAATTTTTTAAACCATGGATTTAAAATTTTTATATTTAATATTATAATTTACGTTTTAGTTAATTTTTCTTAATAGATTGGGTCTCTTATTCCTTCTTTACTGAACATTATTTTTAATAATGAACATACATTTAAAGGTATGAGAACCAATCTTTTCATATAGATAATAATTAAATATTTATAAATTTAATAGAGACCATTAGGTTGAAAAAATTTGAGATTGTGGAATTAATAAGCAACAGAATTCATTTGAAACCGCTTAAATATATGAGTATTAATAATTATTACGTACCATAGATAATTTTTAAGAATTTTAGAAATACAAATAATAATAGATAAATTTTAAAAGTAACCAAAGATGGAAATAATGTGTTGGAATAGATATTATTAATCATATTATCATTATTAGCATATCAATTACTTTGAAAAATGTAATCTTTGGTAAACTTTAAATGTGTGCAAATTTTGTTATCTGATTAAATAAGAACATTGTTTGAAAAAAAACTTGATTACTTAAAAAATACCTAAAATAGTCAATCAGCACATTAAATAATTATGTCAAATTTTAAGTTTATAAGATAAGACTTAACCTCCTTTTTACAATGTTGGGATTTAATTAAGTTTTGAATTAAATGTTACAAAATATTGATTAGTTAATTATTATGTGAAAATTAATCAAATTACTAATAATTAAACAAGTTTAATTGTTGATATTTAATATTAAAATAATAACTTATACTGTAACTGTTTAATAGATATTTAAATTGTTTTACTTTCTTTTAATGAACTTTTTCTACAATTAACATACGTACTTTTAGTTCATCGTTTGTAACCAAATTAGCATGTAATATTCTTTCTTTAAAACTTGTTAATGGATCTCTAGTTTGTCGAACTTCTTGAATTTCTTCTCGTGTTCGATAGCTTGTGCCAGGGTCAGACATACTATGTCCACTATATCTATAAGTAAAAGTCTCCATTACTAAAGGTCCTTTTCCAGATGTACAGTAATTTATAGCGAATTTTGTTGCTTCTCTAACTGCTAAAATATCCATTCCATCAACCTAATTATAAATATAATTTAAATTAACATTCAGATTAATATCAAATAAATTATAAGTATAAAGCTCATGTTATTGTACTAAATATTTTTGTAATATAATTCTTAATTAATGTTTCATTACATAAAACAATATATTTTATAAAATTTAGACATATTCATAATGCATATGTAAATAAATGAAAATACTTCATAAAAATAAGTTAGCAATTAAACATTGTGTTATATAATTGCAATTTAGAAATAAATAAAATATATCTCTATATGCATCATTCACAATCATTTTTGATTTTTTTTTTAGGTTATTATTTGCATATTTTGAAATTTGTATTTGGATTTTCATATTAAGATTGCATGAGTGACTGATTTTATGAAAAATATATTTTTAACAATGAAAAATGAATAAACATTTTTATATTAAAGTTAACTAAATATATTATATAAATTAGTATTTTATATCATTATTTTAGCACGATAATAATTGACTCAAATATTTGTTTAGTGGTAGGTAAAAAGTTAAAAAGTTAAAAAATGAGAAGGTCAATTATGTCTTTTTTATACAAAATTTTAACGAAGTTTGTAATTTTTTAATTCATAACTAGTATATTTTGAAGCTTTAGTTTATTATAATATTTTGAATAGATATTTAAAAAAATTATAATCCATATACACATTTGTATATATTTATATAGATTTTTGAAAACTACTATAAAAAATTCTATAAATAAAAATATTACAATATTACAAAAAGATATTAAATTCAAATTTTTTTTATATAGATACAAAATTTTATATATAAAATAAATAATAATTTTATATAATAATATATAAGCATTTATACCTATAAAAATTGGAAGTAACATAAATAAACTCGGAAAATGCAAAACCAGATTAAAATGTCAAGTATCACAGATGTTTAAAATTAATAAAATTTTTGTGAAATTTTATTTATAAATAATGAATATTTTAATAATGTTGTTAGAATAAAATATTACATTTATGTTAGCCAATTAATCCTTCATTTTCTAGTAAATAAATGGGTCAGAATTTATTTTAATCTATTACAGAGTTACAAATAAGTTTTTTAAAAGATTAAAATCTATATAAGCTTAAGTTGTGTTAAAAGAATTAGTTATTTTATGAAAAATTATAAATAAAGGGGTAGAAAGTAAATAAAAAAAAAATTCATATTTGAGGATAAATTCATGTTGAAACAATCATGCAGTAGAAATTCAGATATTGTTATATGTAAAGATAGAGAGATATTTTAAGTTTTTGATTATCAACTCAGAAAATGAAAAATCAAAATAATTTAAAGTATTTTGTAGTTAAAAATTTACCCAAATTCCAGGAATAAAGTCTCCTCGTGTGTAATATTCTGTATTTGCTGAAGCTCGATCTACGCTAGTACCCATTCCATATCCATTATTTTCACATATAAATATACAAGGTACATTCCATAATTTGGTCATATTATAAGTTTCAAATATTTGACCTTGATTCGCAGCACCATCTCCATACAGAGCAAGACATACTCCACCATTATTTTGATATTTATGAGCAAATGCAATTCCTGCACCTAATGGTACCTAAGTAAAATTATTATATAATTAAAATAACTCAATGTTCTCATATACATTATAAAAAATCATTTTTATCTCAAATTTCCTATAAAATTAATATTTCTTTTGGCACGTCAGTATCCAATTGGAAATAAGCAAAAAATATATTAAAATTTAAATAAACAATAAATCCAATATCAATGACATTTTTAATTGAAAATTATAACGAAGAAAAAACTTTGATCAAATCGTGATGTTTTTTTATATTTATAGTTGATTTGAAAAAATATTTTTATTCAATTTATATTCTTCTTTCTTTCCTTTTTTGAAATTTTCATTAGCGTATTGAATAAAGTAAATTTGTTCCTTCGATTGTATACATTTATAAAAATTGTATTATATCGATTTATTTAATCGTTATTAAATTTTTTTTTATTTCCGTAATTTTTCTTGAATATATTGTTCAGATATTTTTTGAAAATAATTATGTGACTTTTTTTGTTCACTCTATTTTAGTTACGTAGCTTAGTCTACTTAGTATTACTATAGTCTACTTAGTTTAGCCTACTTAGTATTACTATAGTCTACTTAGTTTAGTCTACTTAGTATTACTATAGTCTACTTAGTATACTCTTACTTAGTATTAGTCTATTTTAGTTATTTAGTTACTCAACTCGTAGAACGAAATTACACATTTTCTCTTTCAAAATCATGCTTTTAGATCCTATTTCTTTTAAACATCATCAACTTGTTTACTTGTATCGCAATACATTCACTCAATAGTTTAAATAGAAATGAGATGAATTTTTATTTCTTCTTGGTAGTAGGCGTAATTATTTTCTTTTTAAATTTCGTATTTTTCTATTTTACAAGTATTTCATAAATGTAAATTCAATTATGTCCAAAATATTTTCTTTATATTTAAGAGGATTCTTATAATTAATACATATATAAAGTTATTTACATATATAAAATTCATATAAAGTACTATTTTACATTGATTTATTACATATTAAAATTGGTTTAAAAATAAACCACTTTAATCTTATTTATAATACGGTATGTATTATTGTTTTGTGAATTTGCGACTTGCACTCTGTAGTTGTATATTAGTCTTTAATATGGATATTATTTAAAAGTAATATAGATAACGTAAACAGTACAATGCATAATATATCTTCTAAAAGTACCTGAATTATATCTTGCTATCAGTAAATAAAAAATTGAGTAATACTGTGTAATATTTTATACTAATTAAATAATTGTTCTTTTTATCTCATTAATTGCTTTATTGATTCCAGTTATAATTTTTATAACATTACTAATTACATAACTTAAACATTTCCAAAAATTACAATTATTAATTTTTTGTTCAATATTTGATATTTTTTTTATTTATTTGTTATATGATGTAACATGTAGAATTTTACATACCTGGGCTCCTACAATTCCATTACCTCCATAAAAATTTTTTGCATACATATGCATAGAACCACCTTTTCCACGAGCATTACCACTTTGACGTCCTGTTAATTCTGCAAGAACGCCAAGTGGTGAAACCCCCATTAAATAAGTCCAGCCATGAGCTCTATAAGCAGTAATAACAGAGTCTTGAGGACGAAGAGCAGCTACTAAACCAACTGCACAAGCTTCCTATAAATATAGTGTTTGAAAGATTTTGGTTGAAATAATAAAAATATATAAAACAAGTAAAATAATACTTAAATTTTAGTAAATGTTAGAAAATGATTTTATGTAGATTATTTTATACCAATATATTAAACATTTGATCAAATCTTTCCTTTTCATTTATATTACAAATGATAAGCTATAGTTACATGTACTTATAAGACTGCTATACATAATCTACAAAAATATGTTATATATCTAAAAAAATATGAAATATATTTACATCCTCAAAAAAGTAAATATATTAACAGGGTTATTCAAGCTAATAAGTTAAACATTATTTATAAACGTTATTGTTTTGAGAAATCTAGGTAAATGTTTATATCTATAATAAACAATCAACAAAGTCAGGTAAATTTAAAGCAGTATTATATTTGTAAGAAAACTATTTGATATTTTCATTTAAGAAGCAAGTATGATTAGATTGTGGAATTCTATTCAGACGATAAATATTTTCTAGGATTTATCAATTTTTTTATTTATTGAATAGAATAAATATATCTAAAATGTAAAACATTATATAAGTATTGAAGACTACACAATAATCTTTTAATACTTTAACGGTGTTCTTGCCTGATAATAGTATAAAATTTCAAACTTTCAAATTCTCTCTATTAGAAAAGAATTATATATTTGAGGATATTCCTAATAACACTCATATTAAACTTATAGAAAAGACGTATTGTAAAATGAAGATAATTATATTAGTTTTTATAAAAAGCTACAAAATACATAAAATACTTATTTAGATAAAATCTTGTTTCTATATAAAGAAGTTAGTTTTATTATTTTAAATATGGGAATGTATCTCGTTATATTAGTTTTTTTTCACAAAATAAATAATACTGCAATCAATTGAACAGCAGAAAAATTGATTATTTAAGCTGCAAAAGAATAAATGAAGATAATCATTAAAACGTTCTATAGGCTCAAAAAAAACTAAACGATTGACCAAGACACATAAAGCCAAGTTATGATGAAAAAAAAGTTTCTTTCTAAATACAACTTATTCCAAGTAAATGGAAGTGAAAACATATACAATTACTAAATAGTTAAAATATTTAATGTGACGACACATCTCTACCTCAAAAACTCTAGCTTTGTCGAAATATAAATATTTTGAAAATGATAAAGCAACTGGGAGGAATTATACAGAAAATTACACAGGGCTTACGTGATTGTCAGGTGTTAAACCTCCTCACCTTGATTAATAATGCTTTAGGTTCATGTATTTTTGCCTAAAATAGTTGACTTTCTGATACATTCTTTTATCACTATAAATTAATTCACATAATATTAGTTTCGATTACTTGAATTATATTCATTTTTAGAATGAAATATTATATTGCAAGAAATTATCAAATTATGTAATGATTTTACTAAAATGATATCCTTAGAAAGAAAATTTTCGACAACGAAAAATGTTTTTTATTAAGAATTCAACATTAGATACGATCACTATTACCTAAGAAGCTATAATACCTTTCCAAAGAATAAAGTTTCATTGGTTTCATTTGAGATTTTTGTCCACTTAAAGATTTTTGTTGCCTTACAGACATTCAGTAAGTTTTCCACTAATATAAAAGATAATTGTAGGATCAATTGTATAATAAAAGTAATTAAAATATGATATTTTTCTTTTTCAAGAATTTTTGATATTTGGTTGCTAATATTTCAAATTTTCTACTTTTCATAGATATAGAACACGTTTTAGGATGGCGTGTTTTGCGATAAAGATATTATAATTCAGATTCTATTGCTGAGTTTAAACCTTATAAACAAACTTTACTTTTTTAATATCTAATATATAATAAAAAGTATAAAAATTTTTGCAATATTTAATAAAATGGAGATATAATCATTATCAAATTATTGAAAAGGGGAATGTATAAATAAAAGATAATAATTAGTATTTCTATTAAAAAAAATTATTTGAAGCGTTCCTGCTAATATTTTTTACACTAGCTGCATATAATTTGTTAAATACTCACCTGTCCAGAGTATAGGTGACAAAATCCTCTAACAAATTTTTCTTTATATAAATTTCCTGCGGCAGTCTCCATTCGACGAATAGTGTGTAATTGTTTGTAGTATTTAAGTGCATCTGCTTTGGATAGTTTCACTTCTGTTAAGGGACCATTTTCGAGTTTATGAAGTCGGAAAGGTTTAGTTTTAAAAGTAGCTTCCGTAACATAATTTTTCCAAGTACTTTTGTATACATTTATCTAAAATTAATAAAAAGTATAAATGTTCTAAATTATCAAATATTAAAATTATGTATTATTAGTTTAATATATCAAGAATCATTAAAATCACATGGAACTATTAAGCCTACATGTTAATTTATTTTATCTTAACAATAATATTTTTTTATTCACATTTAATATTATAATTATTAAAAATGAGTGTAATTGCCTAAATTTTATTCAATCATTTTTGGGTACTAAATTTTTAATTTATCTAAATTCGATAATTAATAACATTGAAATTAATATGCAATTACATTCTCCTTTAGCTAATTTGTACACGCACTTTTTCTGTTATAATTAACGTATTTCTTTTGCTATAACTTTTACGATAGTTGATTTTATTGTTATTCTATTTTTATATTTATAAATGAATAAAATTAACATTGTTTTACAAATTCTAAACATATGTTTCATTTAGACAATTAATCATTTTCGATTATTTATTATTGCTTTGTATAACAAATCTTAATCAATAACTACTTAATTTTTTAGTTTTATTCAACTAAAAAATAAATATAAATACACATTATAAAAATATAATGTACACCATTTTAAAATGTTTTAAATGAAAATTAAAATTATTACTAATTTCGTAATAATTCAGATATTAATAAGCACATTCATATACCATAAAATATTATTTCTCTTTTAAGTAGTTCTGAATTTTATGATTAAAAGAAATGGTTAAATGATAAAATCAAAATATAAAAATAAAAATAATAACACTTTGATAAATTGTTCAATAAATCTATTGGTTTTATATGTAGTTTTTCACTTATCAAACATTTATATATAATATATATTAATATATATTGCTGAAATTATACTTAGCTACTTATGTAATTAAAAATTAGTTAAATATTATTTATTTTATTATACAGAGTTGCAGAAAATTATTATATATTATAATGATTAATATAAGAATTACGACAATTTTTCTTTGTCATAAAAAAATACAGAATATCAGTTATGAAACTATGGCTGAATTAATAGCTGATTTAAATCACTGTTATCTAATTAATTCGTAATAATAAAATTTAATTTTAATATATTTTATATATTATAATTTTAAAATCACTGTGACATTCTATTTCCTATTTAATATAATTATGAATATTCTTGATACCACAGTAATCTGTCTATATTAATCTGGTCAAAATTATTCAAACATTTACCCATTCAAGATTGTATAAATTTAATACATCAAAATATTTCAAAAAAACTATTTTTGTAGTAAATATAGAAAATATAAATTGAAATTTACTATTATATTGTTCATTCAATAATACATAAAAATTTAGAATTTAGATATTTAAATTCAGATAATTTCTTAAATCCAAAGTTTTTATTAAATTTAAGGTACTAATTTATTAAATAATTATTTCAACTGTTATATAATATTATAAACGATATATCATTATTTTTATATTGGGTATTCAATAATTTTTTCATTAAATTATATTTAATTCTAAACAATTATATACAACAATTTTATAGGTTGAAATTAAGAATATTTTAAAATAATAAATACTATTAATAATTTTTTATGAAACAATAGATATTCTATTAAATATATATATATATATATGCAATTTTAAGGAATTTTAAACATGAATTAAATTTTTTTTTTATATATAAGAAATTAAAATGAAAAGTCTTAACTCTTTTATAAATATGACTATTCATTATTATAACATAAAATATCAAATCAAGTTAAAATATTATTTAAATGATTTCAAACAGAATAAAAATATATTTAGTAAAAAGACAAATTAATTTAATTGATTAACAATTGAAAAAAATAATTTGTTTTTCAATATTTCTATAAATTTATAAATATAACATAGTTTAGTGGATAATAACATTATCAATGAATTAAATATATTTAGTGATCAAATTGAATATATTTAAAAGAATCTTGAATAAACACAACTTACATTTTTATGAGAATTTGTTTTTAAAGTTAATGTTAGTAATTTGAAGAACATAATTTTTTCTTGTTTTTAAGTCTTTTTAAGCAATACACAACTTCATAACAAATATAATTAAATATAAATTGAAACTGATATTAATTTATTTCGACAAATTATTACAGTATAATGTTAAACATTAAAAGTCAAATTCAATAATGATAAATTATATCAGGTTAACCACATATCCAACATGAAACGTAGATAGTCTACCCATATAATGCATATACAATAAAGCCTTGAGTTTGGCTGTTATATGTTCAGAAAGAAATCTGGTATATATGCATATAGTAATCTTTATTAATACTGTTCAATCCCGTTATTTCTTTTAAATTCTTTATTATCAAAGCATTTGATATTTACATCATCTAGTATCTTATGCAAGTCAAAATTATAATTAGTGAAAGTAAAGAATTTAAATTATGAAATATTTAATTAATAGCTGGATGGTGATATATTTCTACTAAAAAAATAAAAGAATTACTTCTTTAAAGTCCGAATATGCGATCATGAGTGAGGGTTACAAGTTTTTCAACATTTGAATTCCATCTTTAAAAGTTTTTGGAAAATATAATTAATTTTTATACTCATTTTACTTCTTTTAGAGTTGGTATTATGATTCGCATACTGCCATGTAGTACAATGTGGTAACATTTTTAATTAACTAAATAAATGAGTATCTTGTTACAATATAATAGGATCCTTTTTATTATAATATCGCATTGTATATTTTAATCAATTCCAATTATTGATAGACCTTCATCTAAAAACAAGAATAATTGAAGCGATTGATATGAACCAGTGATGGATTTTTTATTTTGAATTAAATCGTAATTACAGACAAAATAAAGCCATTGGACTAATTTTAACATTTTAGTCTAGCTAAATTAAAACTTTTTAGCTTCTAAGAATTGAAATATTATTAAAAAATTATTGGTTATTTTTTTCTTTTTTATTTTCTGTATAAAAATATAAAAGATACATTAATAAAATATCTAAATAAAAAATCGACTATTTTAAAACTAAAAAATATAAGAAAATTCTTTATTAGAAAATTTTATAAAATAATGTAAATATATCTAATTGTTAAATTATTACGTAATATCGAGATTCTTTTTTATATGAATATTTATAATATTAACCACAGATACTCATTGTCTATGGCACAAGAATCACCTAATGCTTAATAATTGTTACATTATTTTTCCTCTTGGAGATAAGGATTTTACATATTTATACAGATTAATTTATATATATATACAATTAATACAAATTTATATATATACAACAATTTATATAGAGTAATTAATTAATTTTTAAGTTGTCTCTTGTTATGTAGTAAATTTTATTTGATATATGTGCACTATTAAAATTGATAAGAAGTATTGTTCATTTCTAATATAAGTGATACTATATTGTTTAACGTGAGATTAAAAATTAATTTTTGCAATCGATGTGTAAAATCATTTTGTGATATTACTTCCTTATGTAATATGTATATTCATAATTGATGTGAATATTTCTTTTAAAATGTACAGAATTTGAAAGAAAATATAAGATAATTACGCAATAACAAATATTAGTTTGTTAGACTTAAGACTCTCATTAAGAAAAAGGACGAAGTAATACTTTTATTTTTTAAATATATGTTTATTTATATAATATAATCGCACGATCGTGATCGTAATGAATGATAATGAGTTCACTCACTACCAGTATATTAAAATGTTCATTTAGAATTTTAAACTTTGTTTCTAAGTGTACTAATTAAAAGTGGAAAGCTCTCATTTAGAGTGCTTATGAATTCAATAAATATTTATTGTAGTTTTTAATGAATGTATACTTCAATTTTTATTATTGTATAATTCAATTCATTTTCTAATAAATAAAAAACTATATTGGAAATAAGTACAAACGAATTAAAGAAATAGATAGATGCATACGCAGACGTATGAATTTAAAAATATTTCAAATGTCATTACTACGATGAAGTTTTTTATAATATATAGAATTAGGAAATACCAAAATCAAAACTAGAATGAAATAAAATTATATTTAATATAATTATTCTTATATATAATAAGTATTTATATAATTCACACTATGTATTGTTTTGTCTTTTAAAAATAAATATCAATAAAATGAATGATTATTTTTAATTATTAAAAATAATTAAAAGTTTTTAAATTTTTTATTCTAATAATTGATTAGTTTTTCAGTGTAATTACCGTGGTAAATTTAATTCAATTTAATTTCATATTAAAAATATATAATTATTATATATTGCTTATAGAATAATTTTTTATCAATATTAATCAATAACAATAATGTTAATAATGAATAAATAAATTTTATTATCTGACGTAACAATAATTATTATACTAAATATTTCAATACATTTTTCACTGTTTTTTTTATTAAAATAGTTTTTATTTTATATTCGAGTTGTTATAATACGTGAACATGCGCACAATCATTATTCCAAATCAAGTGGTAAATATTTTTGAGATTACAATTGAATATAATGTACCATTAAATGCATTTTAATTATATATGAGTACGTGCGAATACACACACGCGTATTTATTTTGATATTTAACAGAATATTAAATATTTAAGAAAATATAAATTTAAATTTATTATAAAGAAGTTCAAAATAATTCAGATAGTGAAAACTTTTAATTTGTCAAGAAATGTATGTAGAACTCATATTTATAAATAGTTTTTCATAAAAAAACATCGAATGAAGTTTGAAGATAAAATTCATATTTTTTTAGAAAAGTACATAACACAAATGCAGTTAAAAATGCATAAGTAATAATATGAATTAATTATATTTGAAAGATTGCTTAAGAAATAGAATAAAAAATTATTTTTTCTTATATTGCTTTAATATTATTTGTAATGATTGCCTTTAATATTTTGTTAGTCATTGATATTTACGTCATATACCAATAGCATGCCTTAAATAAAGTTTGTAATAATTTATTTAGTACGTGTTTATATATAAATATTCATAAAATTATAATTATTATAGTTTAATCTAATAATTTAAAAAGTTCTAATTGCAAAAAATAATATAATATTAGCAATTTAATAACAAGAAAAAATAAAATTAGTTAGTTTCATAATTATTTTAAACTTTATTCGCTAATAAAACAAAATAATAAGAATGTATAGATTTTGCCCTATTGTTATAGTTGTGTTACCAAATAATAATCTTTAATTTAATCAGTCTATTTTAGATATTGACGTGGAAATTATTTCTTTATTTATTCATCTTGCAATAGTAATATTTATACGAAAAAAATAAGTCATTTTTGATATTTAGTATAAATATATTAATATGACTGAATTGATTTCCATACCTCTTAAGAAGTCTTCTGATGTTGATGTTATAAAACCACTGCAAAACCTTATTAAATCAACGTACTCTATTACATCAAACCAAAAAGATTATATAGAAAATATTATAGAATTTAGTAAATTACGTAAAGCTGCATTATGGAAAGTATTTGAAAAATATGATAGTTCATTAGAAATAATTTACAGGTAAATCATTTTTAAAAAACTATTTATGATATGTACAAAATATTTAATAAGATTGTAATAACTCAGGTGTATTTTTGCTTTTGACAGTAGAATTTTTTTTTTATTTAATGATATAAAAATTTAAATGAAGTAAATCATTTTATAATATAAGTGATTTCTAATTGTACTATTAATAAACTGGTTTTATATTATAATGAGAAGTATTGTGGTTATTTAATCGTAGAATCAAAAGAAATTAGTAGATCAATGATTTTTTTAGATAGAGTTCTAATAAACTATACTTCTAAAATCTATAAGTAATCTCTAATATCTATAACTATAGTTCTAAAATCTATAATTTTTTTAATTACATCATTCTAAAACAATTCTGTGTAATCATTTAAATTGCATAAATATTGATCTAAACACTATTAACTTCATAGAATGTTAGGTAAATATGAGTGAGCTTTAGAATTATTCAGAGCTAAATTTCTACAAATATTTGTACCATCGGTTTATTTATCAAGAAAAGGATATATATATTTGTCAATAATAATGAAAAGGAAAAGGATATATATATTTGTCAATAATAATGAGTTTATGCATACTTCAATTAAGTCATATTAATTAATCATCTAAATTATTAATTATTTAACATTCATAATAACTGGTTTATTGATATTATAGGTTTTTTAGAACTTTTGATAGTTTTTATTTCTTCAATAAAAATTAACTATAATTTTTGTATTAATATTAATTTTGCTATATTATATGTTCTACTTACTATTAAAACATATAAGTTGATATACATAAAAATATTGAATTATCTATAAATATTTAAAGATATTTTAATATCAATTTTAGCATTTTTTATTATTTATGTTACTTTATGTTGGAGTAAAAATATTTTCAAATAGACATTTAGTTACCATATATTTTTTTAAAAATCATATCCTTGAGAATTAAATTTATTTTAACCTCACGCTAATATTTCAAAACAATGTTTAATTAGATTTAGTTAAATTAATGTTTTCCTATTTAATATTTTCCATAATATTCAGTCATTTTTATAAATACTACCGGCTTTGGACTGTTAATTAACTTAAGAATATCTTTATAATATATATTATATAATTGAATTTTATTATATAATATATATTATAAGGTAATATGTTTTTGTCTTCAATTTGAAAAGTATATATTAATATATTTATTGTTTGTGATATTTATTATTCAAAACTATATAGTAGTTTAAGTATTCAATAAAATATAATAACTATTTGTAGAATTGTTCTATATTTCTATAAAAAATATTAACGTTTTTGTATTTAAATTATTTTAGATATTACGATCAAATATGTGCTTTGGAAGGAAAAATTCCTGTTAATGAACTTCAAATTCCTTTTAGATGGAAAGATGCTTTTGACCGAACAATCTTTGGTGGAAAATCAAATTTGAGTAAGAATTTCTATAAGTTGATTATAACTGAATACTTAACAATTGTAAATATAACCATGAGTATATATATATATATTAAAATAGAATAAATTTTATTGTAAATAACTTGTAGTGGTTCATTTAATAAAATTATGATGATAAATAGTTATAAATATTTTTTATATTCTGAATAATTCAATACTTAGCAAAAATAGGGTGGCTTATAAAATCGATAACTTTCTTTATCATTAAAACATTTATGGTGTTAATTTATCTCATAAATACATGTAAATATTCATGGGTATATTTATAATTTTATATATACCAATAAAGACTTGAAATTATGTTTTATTTGTGTTTCAATGATTGAAATAAATATTGTAGTATTATGTCGCATATACAATAAGAAAAATACATACTTTTCTAAATATATTAATTCTACAATGAATACAATAAATGTGTATATTATATGTAATGATATATATATATATATATATATATATATATAATGAATATGTAGTGATTCCTATATATAGGGATTCATTTTTAGTCAATAAGCATTTAAAATAAACTACTGCTTTTCATCTAATACAATTCCATAAGTATCTCAAATTTCATATATTTATTACTCAGGTACATTTACCTATGGTCATTTATATAACATACAACTATTATTGTAGCATTGATGTAAAATTTTTAATTTTCTTTTACTTATTTTTGTATATTAATATTTCATTTTTATTATAGATTAAAGTGATTTTATTAACATAACTTTTTTATGAATTCTTCATTTTTCTACAACTTGTTAATAATCAAATTGATAATTTGAAGAAAGCTTTGTTGTTGTTTTTTTTCATAGATATATATAATTTCAAATTTCTTAATTTATTCATATATTTGGTTTATGATAGAAACGTTTATTTTAGCATTACCTTTAATAAATGTGTACTGTAGAATTAAAGAGCAAAGAAATTTTTTTTTATATTGTTTTAATATGTTCAATAATTAAGAAATGATAACATTTTGAGTATATTATTCTTTAATTTATATATATTAAATAATTGATAAATTCATAAGCGTGCAAAAGATAATACAAACTAATGGGCAGATCATTTTATCACTAGCTGTGCCATATTTATTCATTTTTATCTATATAAATAAACTTATGTATTTATGCATCTTTTTTGTTTTATTTGTGTCCTATTTATTCAGTATCATATTAAATAAGCATCATATCCTGTAATAGATGTTAATTTAAAAAATTTTTATCAAAATAAACATTTAAAAAATATTTTGTTAAACATCAATTCTAGTTTTATGCGTTCTTCTTTCTGTAGAAACATTCTAAATACAAGAATATTTTATATAGTATTAAAGTAAAATATTGAGTCATATAATCTAATGGTTACATATATTCTAGTGATAATTATGCATGGCAATTATTAAATATTTCGTATGGAATAATTTGCTATCTTATGTTTAAAAATTCAAAAAGTTTTCATTGGATATATCAATATTTGAAAAGTGTTTTTCCAATAAATTACTTATTTTTAATTTCACATAAAAATTATAATAGACATGTACTTTTATGCTTTATCTTGATAGCATTCGGTATATACTATATTAAAATAATTGTTTAAAATATATATGTAGTAGAAATATAAAATATTAATTTTTTCACAAATGATTAAGTGATATTATCTTTATATTATAAAAGTATAGCTAAAATTTTTAATAAGTCTATATTTAATTTCTATTTTAGCCATAAGTACACTTGCTTATGAAAAGATGTGTGTTCTTTACAATATTGCTGCTTTGCAAAGTTCAGTTGCAGCCACACAATCCTTAGAAACTGATGAAGGATTAAAACTTTCAGCAAAATTATTTCAAGTATAAACTTTAGTTATGAATTTATTAAGACATTAAATTGTATAATTAATTTTCAAACAAAATAAAATATTTTTTTTATTTAGCAATCTGCAGGTATTTTTAATTATTTAAAAAGTAACGTAATGTTAAATATACATCAAGAACTTACACCAGACATGAGTCCTGAAACACTTGAAGCACTTTCTGTTATTATGATAGCTCAAGCACAAGAAATTTTTACGCACAAAGCAGTACACGATAAAATGAAAGATTCAGTTATTGCTAAGTTAGCTGCTCAAACAGAAGAGTTCTATTCTGAAGCATTAAAATTATTTCAAAAAGATATTTTTCGTACTTTCTGGGATAAAGATTGGATTCCACTTGTGAGTTATTGAATTAATTTGTTTAGTAAATTTTTATATTGTTTAACTTGAATGTAACTTAATGTATACAAATTTTAAAGATATTTTTTGATATATAAATAAAAAATTATAATAGTATAAATATATCTCATGATTTTGATTAGTTTATTTAACATTTATTTTTTTTTATTATTTACATTGTTCTATTTATTATAAAGTATAAGGCTGAATACTTTAAACTAATATTTCTTTTGTTTTTGAAAAAAAACCTGAATTTTAAGTACTACATACAATTGGTAGTAATAATATATTGGATACTACCATTAGTATAAACAAAAGATCTTTTTTTAAAAAATTGTATAAATTATAGAACACATTCTTTATTCTACAATTTACAAAATACTTAAAATTTATATATATATTAATCAGATTTTTAAAGCGGTATAATCATGAATTTTTATTTTAATCATATCATAACATAAGTTTTATAAATTTGATCTAAAATGGGATTACTATATGCAATATATGTAGTTAATATATTTAATGTGATTTAAAAACAAAATATTTTATTTGCTTGAACTATTTACATAACATTCTTTTATTTAAAAATAAAAATATATCTTTATGATCATTATGATAACTCATTTTAATAAATACATTATATACATTTTACATTTGCATAAATACATTTCTTTGTTTTTTCTCAAAACAGTGAATGGAAACTAATATTTTTATATTTATCAAAATCGAATAGTGATTCAGAAATATAATGGTTAATCAATGTAATTTTTATATAACTTAAGAAATAAAAATTTACTTAATTTTAATATTAATATTAATAAATCTTCAATTTAAATTAAAAATTAAATTTTTTTCTGCTTATTATAAATTAACTATATTAAAAACATTTATTTAATGTATTTAATATTAAAAGAAAAATATTGATCATTCATTATTAAATAAAATAAGTTAATTTATATTTGTAAATATATAGTATTTTAATAAAATTTTATTTAGTCTATTTAAATATGTTTTTATTGTAAATATTATAAAACAAAGTTTAATTATATAATTTGTTTAATTAAATTTAAAGTTCATCAAAGATAATGTAAATACTTGCAATTTTAAGAAATTGTTTTTTATAATTAGTTTCAAATTTAAAGTAAGAACTTTAAATTAGTCATAGCTTGAAACTTAAATAAATTTTATATTTATGTATATTTTTTTATAGATATCTGGTAAACAACTTATATATCGAGGAATATCAGAATATTATCAATCATTGGTTTGCAAATGTAACAAATATATTGGAGAAGAAATAGCTAGATTAGAAGTAAGTTTCATGTTACTTTATTGAATTTTATTGATAATCTGATACATTTAAAATAATTATACAACAATTACTTATAAATAATTAAGCCGGTATTAAATTCCAGTTAGCGGTAGAAATGTTTAAATCAGCTCAAACAAAATCAAATAAATTATTAATGTACCAAGATTACTATAATAAGGCTATTAAGAACTTAAATGATGCTAAAAAAGATAATGATTTTATATATCATGAAAGAATTCCCGATATAAATAATCTTTCAACAATCAGCAAAGCAAGTGTAGCTAAATTGTTGCCACTTCCTGATAATTTCAGTTTAAATTTTCAAGGTAATATATAATATGTATTACAAATAACACATATAAATTTGATTAAAGTAATAATTTTAAAGATTTTAAAATATTTAATGTTCCATTTTCTAAATAAAATAATCAAAATAAGCTTTAATAAATATATATAATAAATAACATAATATTATACCTTGTATTTCATTATATTCAATAAAAAAAATTAAGTAAATGACAAAAGTAGAACTGTATAGTTTCACAGGATTTAACGGTAAAAATATATTAAAATTTATAGTATTTATTAGAATAGAAAAATTAACAAAAAAGTAAAAAATTTGTATAAAAATTTGTATAAAAAATAACGTCTAATATGTGTATCATATAGTAGACAAAAATTTTTTTTTAGTCCAACAGTTCAGTTACAGTTATTGTTTTAATAAAAATACAAATTATTTATCAATTTTAATGGTAAAATAAAAATTATATATAATTTATAAAATTTATATAACCGTCTCTTTGAATATAAAATATTTAATTTTTTAATTTAATTAACCGAAAAATAATCATTTTGCTATTTATCAAAAAATACTTTACCTAAAAAAATAGAAAATGCAAAATATGCGTATTTAATTTTGATTAATTGAGTCTGATTATTTAATTTGTAAATATTCAGAAATTTTCATAATCTTACTGTAAAGGAGGACAGATTTTTCTATATTTAGTTATTCTTTCAAATATATAGTATAATTTATTTAATATAAGTAAGGAGTATAGTATAGTTTCATAAAAGATAATGAAATTTGTTGTATATCATTAGTTTTATTATTTCTTTCCATACTCTAAACAAAAATTATATAATGGTATTTATTGAAAATTGTAAAATTTGAAATAGCAATTAACTATTGAAATTATCTTCAAATACTAACCGTTTGTTTTAAATGTTTCTATTAATAATATGTAAAAATTTTCTCACATTCATATTCGTAAATTATAGGTGGCACAAGTTCTCAATTATTTATCATTCGGATTGTTAAATAAAATTATGTTCAAAGCTTAAACCATTTATTATATAATATATTTCATAATTATAAATTTTTAGAATATTGAAAACAAATGAAGTTGTTACTAAATCACCTGTTTATCAATCTTTTTGCTCTATAATTCTCATCTAAAAAATCAACGAAACATTGATAATGTTAATTAAGAGAAAATGTTTGTTCTACATTATTTATTTTGCTATATATTGATCTGATAAATAAAATATTACCTTTATTTTTATCTGTTGAAGTTTTACATAGAATATTGAAAGCTTAATTTCTTCTGTTAAATGAAAAAATTTTTAATTTCTCAAATTTAATATTTATATACTTAGGTATTTATATTTATTCATTTTATTAAAATAATTAGAGTACAGTTATAATATAGTAAAATACATTCAGACAATTAATTATAAAAATGAATATAATTATAACATGTTTTAGTTTGAAGTAGTTTCTTTATTGCCAAAAATTTGTAACAACCAATTTTTATTAATTGATTGTTTTATTTTAAAATAAAGGAGCTTCAAATAGATTATATATAGAATATAAAGGAATTACAATTTGTAATAGGACCTCTAATAAATTTATTAGTTTTTATTTCAATGCATTTTTATATTGTATTCATTTTACCGAGTTTATTATTTGTATTGTATTTATTTTAATTATGTATATTAATTATCAAAGAGAATCATGTATGAAAATGTTAGTCGATGTGCGTTGCTACATCAATATTAGACAGTTGAAATATAAATATCTATAGTTCAATTTTATCTGTGAAAAGTACGTAAAATTACGTTTATTACATTGAAATTAAAAAAAAGTGTATAATTAATATTATTAAATTGAAAAAAGTATGTGTATTTTGAAAAATCAAACATAGTGATTTATGTATACACAAATATTGTAAAACAGTAACATACAATTAGATGAAAATAATATTTCTTTTAAAGAAAAATGCGAAATATTGCTAAATATATAAGATGCTAATTTTGAATATACTTACCATACCAATAATTAGATTAAATCAATGTATTAAAAAATTCGCCTATTAAATGCAATAGTCATATCGTATAAGAAAGGGATTAATACCTAATAAATAATAACGTAAATTAAAAAGGCACTGGGTTACTAAAGAAGAAATGAATTAATCATAATAAAATCTAAAACATGTCTTTTAAGCTGATACCTCAATGGAATGGATAACTTTCAAAACAATACAGTTAAAACATGAATAGCTGCATCTGTTTTGTCACTATGGCAAAACATTGTTTTAATATTGATTATGTGATTAATAAAAATAAAAGAAAAAAATGTAAGGATTAAAATTAATATTTCCGAATAGGCTACTTAGATCTTTGGTTAAGGCAAAAAATTTCTTATTTCAATGACTTATATAGACACTAATTTAGACATTTCATATTAAGTACATAAATTTTAATTATACATTTAATTTTTACCATAATCTATAATTCTATACTTAAAGTTACACTTTGATACTGTTCAAATATTATAATTAAATATTAATCGATTAATTTTCAGATATTTTTGCTGAATTATTACCAATTTGTATTCATCAAGCAATATCAAATTTCGAAGCACAGAAAAATGAAATAATAATATGTGAAATTGCAAAATTGCGAAATATGAGACAAATTTTAAATGGGTGAGTATAAATGCAAAACTATTTTGATTTTTATTATAGTACTAAAACAATTATAAATAACAATAAATACGAAATTCATTTACTGCAACATCTATGTTTTTAAAATTGTGAATGTTTATTAAGACCTAATATTAATTTAACATTAAAGTATGCAGTATTTATAAAGTAAAATACAGGCGAATATAGCTTTGACTGAATTATATACAACAAATAAAAGTACATATTATTAAAAATTGCTTTAACACAAATAGTGATGAATTTACTTTATTGTATATCTTGAAATTGAAATCTACAGAAAAGAATACCTTATTTAAAATGAATACTATTCATCGATCTCATATCCCTGACATTAAATTACTCCTTTTGTATCATTATAGTATTCCTTATAATCTTTTGATGAATCAATATATAAATATATAAGTATATTTTATTTCACTACTTATATTAACCATGTCTAATATTTCTGTTTAACTACATTAACTATATATAAAATATAGTTATTTTATGCTATAAAATAATAAATCTATTTTAATTGTGGAATAACACATTATGTTATAAATGATTTTATAAATAAATAGTAACATTTTTACATTGAATCGTCCTAATTTTAATTATGATACAAATATAAATAGTAAATTCACTAATGCATTTAAATCATATTTTTATTAATTCAATTTTTAGTACTCTAGCAAGTTTAAATTTACCAGCTGCAATTGAAGATATTAATGGAACAGAAATTCCACAATCATTAATTGACAAAGCCAACTTCATTAATGAAGCTGGCGGAATTAAATCTTTAGAAAGTACAATGAATGAACTTCCTGAACTTCTTCAAAGAAATAAAGATATTCTAGACGAGGTAATTTTTATTTGTATTTAATTTTAAAAATTACAATATTATATAAATAAAAAGAATAATAAGAAATTATAAACAAACTCAAATGATAGTAAAAAATTAATTACTTAACAGTAGATTATTAAAATAAATAATTGCCTAAAAACAGTTTATAATGAAATTTTATATTATATTTATTAATGAAAAATTCAGAATAAATATTATTTTGTATTAAATTTCCAACAATGGCTAATAACATTTACTAATAAAATATACGTTTTTAGAGATACATTTCCACTCAGATGTAAAACTGATTAATAAATAATTGTAGAAATGGTAAACTTCGTATAAAGAAAATAGTATTTATACAGCAAAGCTAGATGTAACATTCAGATAATATTAAAATAAAACTATTTAAAAATAATATAAAATTTAATTTTCTAATATTATTTTATAATATTAATAAAATATTTCATATATTTAAGATATACTTATTTGTTGATTTACGTACAAGTGTAATTGCTTATAATTCAACATTAAAATTAATACAAAGCACGTAGATTCATTGACTTTATAAGCGCAATATATCGATACTTCACCCAAAACCTAAAGGAGCTATTCTGTTTCAATAACTTTCCACTTAATTTTTGTTTGATTAATTCTTTATACATGATTTTTATTGTTAATAATGTATAGGTATCATACATTAAGATTTTTATTTTTAAAAATAATAAATCATGGTATTTCAATGTTCATATTTTCATATTTTTACTCATCAAGTCTTCTGAAAGTCATTCTTATAAGTTCAGCATAAAAAATCATTAGGTTAAAAATATTCAAAAATATTGTAAAAATAATCAATAAATAATAATTCTGTATAATCCCAATATATTGTGACATATTTCAAAGTTTACCATTTCTATCTTATATATTCAAGTTAAATTTTTAATAAATCAACATTAATACATCAGATTCATTTGAGAGCAAATAAAATATTTAGACTTTCAGGAATTCTAAAATATTAAAATTATTTTTGTAGGAATGTAATACAAAGACTGCTTCAATTTACTTAAATAATATAGTTTAACGTTAGCGTGCTTTTTTATTTGCAAAATTTATTATATAAAAATAATTTTATTTTATTTTATTGTATAAAAATTAGTTACACTAAAAATTTAATTTATTTCGAAATTTTTAATTTTTTTTTAGAATATTTTAATACAACTTTTTTAAAAAAATATATTTGATTATTTTAGGCAGATAGAATGTTGAACGATGAACAAAATTCAGATGATAATTTACGTATTCAATTTAAGGATCGTTGGAAAAGGGTACCGAGTGGAAAACTGACAGATCATTTCAAAACTAATGCTCAGAAGTATCGAGGAATTATAAATAATGCCATTAGTGCAGATAAGGTACAATATATTTTTAATTGTAGTGAGTTCATTTGACATTATTGCAGTAAGGTATTATATAGGCCATTATGATTCATTATTAAGCAAAAAATTGCTTTCGCTATATTTTGCGGTTTGCTTTACTACCTTATATAGTATAATGAATCAAAAATATGAAAAAGATATAATTAATTTTATAATTTCATTATGGATTAAACTTAAATAGAAAAGTGCTCATAACATTTATAACTTAAACCATGTAAGTGTATTACTAAAAGAGTACATTTAAGTAAATATAACATCGAATTTTTATAACTGTAACCGAATATTAATATATCAATATGTTTCATGTATATATGTACAAAAGTTACCATAATTCAGAATGAAAGTGAAATGTAGACTGATTCAAAATTTCCTGAGGCTTAATGAACGATTTCGAAGAACATATACTTATTCTCTAATGATTTGTAATATTATCGGAAGAGTTTTACGTGCTAATTGTAGGTTTAAAGAATAGAAACCAATAAATACTGTATTAGAAAAATAGGCATATCTTAATCACTGCCACAATAATGAACCGACAACTGATACAATTGATCATTTTATCCTTAGAACTCTATATTGTTTTAGTATATTCCAGTTTCTAATTAATATCTTTGTTCGGAAAATAATCCCACAATTTGACTAGTCAGCCAAACGTGCAATAATTAACGTAGAACAATAAAACCCACTAGATGTTATGTGGGGTTGCCGGGCAAGTAAAGGGTAAATGCACTGACTAATAATTAACACATGTCTTTATTATTTCTATTTATTTGAATTGATTTACAAAAGGGTGAATTACAGACGAACTTTATATTTCTTGATAATCTTGTGGTGTTGAAATATATTTACTATGAATGAAGCAGGTTATAATCTATTGAATATTATCGCTAAGAGGTTATCATGATTGTAGTGCTCTGATCGAACACTGGAATGCCATAGTGTTTATCTTAACACGTGTGTAGTTGCCTTTAAATATCGGTCGTAAGAGAGCCGAGATGGAGGTTATGCGAAGCTGTGCGCCATCTGTGGCGGGAACAACTTGCAGTTGGAGGGATTGAGAAGCCAATGTGGCGTTTATAGCTGGTCTTGTTCAAGAGTATGTCCGGGAAGCTTCCGTAGTTGGACTTTATCCGTCCGTCTTCTACATAAGCCGAGAAATCAAGAATGAGTACTAGCTGTAAGGACTTACTTGCAGTGTATCGTGATTTTCCAGTCTCTCTTCGATGGCTTGTTATTACGTTCCCTTGCAATGTTGCAACCCTTCAGTTCTTCCTTGTCTCCAAGTGAGACCACAAGTGGTCAGGTCCCACGCAATCCAGTCTTGATGAGATCAATTCAACTGTACACTAATTCACAATAGTGGAAAGAACTTATTATTAAAACTCAGCTAGCTAAACGACTCATCTCTCCGGTCCTCCTCCGTGAGAGTTGGTCGTGACTTATCCTTCACTGTAAGAAGTATTTGGAAAGAGTAAGTGAGGGTACATTACGTAGTCCCTTCTTAAAATGATTCACTGATCCCGCTCCACTTGGGATCCCTTCTTCCTTTATTAATTAACCAATCAGTGGTTGATCTTGGGTCGCACAATAGATTATGCACGCCTTCATTTCCACTTCCTTCCGGGCTCAGTTCCGAATTTGCTAATTGGGAAAGTGTCGGAAGGTGGCGAGCCTTTTCCATTGGTCACCTCTCTTTGGTTGCCTCATCCCTCTCTGGGACTTGGCTAGAAGAAGGGTCCGCTTGGGCGTGGTCAATTTTCCAATACGATCGACCAGATGTGGCATAGCCAAGAACAATGCAAGCATTGTCTTAAAGGCCGAGTGCGCACGTATGGTCATTGCATGTGTAGTACGTATGGGTTTTCGGTTGCAGTAAATATTTGTACTCAATGCTTCACGCATATCTGATATTCGTTCTGAATCTACTTTGGGGTTCTCGCGGCAGTGAACCCATTAGGTTCTACTGCACTGGGAGTATGAGCACGTTCCGCTAGGGTTTTCCAGATGTTTTATGACACTAGTACAAATAATTATGAGCAGGAAAGTTTTGAAGTCTTAAATACAATTTTCATGACATTACTTGTCAGATATTTTATTGCCTTATTAAACGGAGTCTCTTATTCTCAAACAATCTTCAACACACATATTGTTTCGATATATATTGAAAGCAATAGCAACTGAAAAAATTTCTTTCTTTTCTACAGTTGAATTATACAAAAGCTTTTCAAAACAAAAATATTCAATCCAACTCTATATTCAGAACAAATTTATTTCTGACAGATTTAGATTTTTTAGTAAAACCAACATTATCTCAAATATTAGTCTGTATGTTACCAAAATCTGATACTATGAATTGAAAATTTTTTGCCTAGTAAAATTATATTTATGACCTAATCAGGAAAAGTAATAATAGTTATAATATAAAAAAGATCCATAATGCGAATCAAAATCAGCAAATTTGTAGATTCATTGTTACTGCGTTACTTAATAAGGTACAACTTATTTAAAAAAAATTACTCCAGTAGTATTTTGATAAAAAGTCAAGACATTGAAAAATACAGATAGCATATTTCGCAAATGCAAATCAAAGAAATTGAATATTATTTAAATAAGAGAATCATTATTTATAATACAATTCCACTATCAGAACATCTTCATGATATATTTTGGAAAGAATTAAGAATGCATTCATTTCAGAAGTTTGATTCTCAACAAGAACTATACAGATTATATTATTAAATTTGAAGAAATACTGAGTTAATTAATATCAATCAAACACGTAATTTTTAGCAGTATAAATTTTTCTACCTGTGAACACAGAACTCCGAACAATAATGGATAGAGAATCAATAATTTATTACATACGATGCGATTGTACATTTACAATTAATTTTAAAAAAGCAGAAGATTTTAAAGTATAATGTGCTGTGTAAGAACAAAATAAAGATAGCAATTGTATATAGTACTTGCAATTTCAGTCTTAACTGTAAATACTATTATGTGTATATATATATATATATATATACATACATATATACGATGGTTTGTAAAATTTCCCAATACTGCAAATAAATGATAATATATTAATCCATGTAATGAACTTCAAATTTTGATATAATTGAACACAAAAGCTTAATAGTTTTTATTGAAATGGAGTTCTGTTAGCAAATAAGCTTAGTTCTTTACTATTCCTTGAATTAAAGTGCACCTCTTTACGTTAAGCTACAAAAAAATTGAGCTATCAGGCGCAAATCATTTCAAACCAAATATATGAATAATACATTATTTAGCTCAAAGTGTATGTCGAAAAGGAATAATTGTGTAAATTCAAAAGAAGAAAACGAGATTAATCCAATCGACTTTAATCAAGTAGAGTCAATAATGTGAGTACTTAACTACCGAAAGAGCTGTCTTAATGCAACTTAATAATATATTATAATTATAAATGATAACGTTGACATAGGTTTTTTTTATATTATTCAAATTAGTTTTTTTACTTACTGCTATCTATTTTAAGATTTTAAGATTTAAGATAAAAGTTACTTTATAATAATCTCAAAATAAGAAATATTTGTAATATACGTTATATTATTATATATTATATATTATAATATAGTTAATATACGTTAATACGTTAATACACACTGTGTTAATAGTTTAATATTTATTCACAATACAAAAGCGTAACTATGAATATGCAATATGTACATCTACTAGTATTATCATTTTAACGAATTTGTAGGTGTAATCATAAAATACGCCAATATACCATACCAAAATTTGTTATTTCCCAATATAACAAGTTTCCCAATCTACACTACCTTTTTTCTAATATTTTTTATGTGTTCCTTTATTTATTAAATAAATTAAATAAATACAACTAACAAATAAAATGCTTGTACATTTTTTAGAATCAGACTGTTTGATTTATAATATTTATATTTGTATATGATTTATTTTTATTATCACTTTCAAAAATGTAGACCCCTTAAATAACAATATTAATTCAATTAATATCCTGATAGTATTTTAATAGCTATATTCTCCAACACTAATCTTGAAAACGATTACTAGAAGAGAAAATAAGTGTGTATTGTATAGTATGTATGTGCAGAATATTCATATAGATAAATGTTTACAAATTCGAAAGCATGCATTGCAATATAAGTTTTTAAATTTTCGTAACAATAAATAAATAATTCGTCTGTAATTCACCCTTTTGTAAATCAATTCAAATAAATAGAAATAATAAAGACATGTGTTAATTATTAATCAGTGCATTCATCCTTTACTTGCCCGGCAACCCCACATAACATCTAGTGGGTTTTATTGTTCTACGTTAATTATTGCACGTTTGGCTGACTAGTCAAATTGTGGGATTATTTTCCGAACAAAGATATTAATTAGAAACTGGAATATACTAAAACAATATAGAGTTCTAAGGATAAAATGATCAATTGTATCAGTTGTCGGTTCATTATTGTGGCAGTGATTAAGATATGCCTATTTTTCTAATACAGTATTTATTGTATGAAAATTTGAGTAAATTTTGTATAATTTATGGTAACCATAAGATGTTTTTAATTAAAAGTATTTCTGCAGTTAATGTAATGACATTAACAAATATTTTGTCGAGAGTATAAAATTGTATAATTGTAAACATAACAATTTTATTAGGTATTTTGTCAAAGAATAATAGAATTTTATGAATAAATCAATCATTGATATTATTAAAATAGTATATTTGTATAGATCTGAATTACAAACATATATGAAACTTAAAAAATTAATAATTTGACGATTCTGAAATATATATTTTTAATGATATATTCTAATATTTAAGAGATTGTTTAATAATTAATAATAGTAAAACACTAAATCGAACAAATTTTGAATTATAAAATAAATCGAATAAATTTGTAATTGTAAAATAAAAAGTATCAATAAAACTTTATAGTAAGTTTTCATTTTTAAGAAAATTTAAACTAGATTGCAAAAACTATTTTTTAAAATAATTGGTGTAATAATATTTTATATTTTAATAATTTAATGAAAACAAATTTTTAATGTAATAAATGTCATGTATTGTTATATATTATAAACTCTATATAATATATTATATTTGAATTAAATGTTTTTCAATTTTTTAAAAATATATTAAATTAATGAAATTATTTAAAACGAAAATTACAATAATTTTATACATAACAAAATAAAAGCTTATTTAATTAATTTAACTAGTTTTTTTTTATTAATTTTATTGGTTTAGGTAATTCGAGAAAAATTTGAAATGCACCGTGAAAATGTAAATATACTAAGTATGGAACCACATATTTTAGCAAATTATATTCCAACTGGTTGTGCAATCCAAGAAAGTAGTGTTGTACTAGAATTACGTAAACTTATGGAAGTGGTAAGTGAGAAAATTAAAATAAAATTGTTTAATATTTTTATATAATTAATAGTTATTAATTAATTAGGTTGAAACTTTAAAAGTAGAACAAGACGCTGTCGAGTGTGAATTACAATCAGTTACCATCGATATACAAGGGGTATTTCTATCTGCTTTTGCAAAAGGTGGAAGTTTTAATGAAAATGATTTGATTTTAGAAAATATTGGTATACATTACAGTCCATTACAAAAAAAAGTTCGTGAGTGCATTTTACGCCAAGAGAAGCTCATTGAAAATATTCAGGTATATTAACAATTTGAAAGAATTACGTTAATAGATAATTTATTTACTAGTTAATTAATAAATAATTGACTGTTTTAATTATATATATCTTATTAATTAAATTCTTGAATGAATTAAAAGTTATTTTTATAATAAGCTATAAGATTTTTTATATTTTTATAGAAGACGTTTAATATAATATTTTGATTTCTGTACTAAAAATTTTAAGAATATAAGAAAATAATTGTATTTAACAATAATTTACATTATAATTTCTATTAGCATTTTTAATATGTTTAAAATAATTTACAAAAAACTAGTGATTTACAGTATCTTATTATTTTTATACCAATACAAAATTAACAATCATGATTAACTAAAACATAAATAGGTCAAAGTGATAAGAATTACATTTTGAATTGTAGTAAAATAATTTTTTTGTTACAACTAATATCCACATTATTATTGTTATTAACATAATAAATGAAACAAAATTGTAATTTTAATTTATTCTTTATTTTTTATATAATGGAATATATAATAATGGAAATATTGTATTCAAGTATAAACACATGGCATTTGCAAAAGAACAATCATCTTGCGGAAGCACACGTGAACAAATGCTTCGTAAGCTTGCCAATGCTTATGATGCATATAAGGAATTAATAAATAATTTACAAGAAGGTGTAAAATTTTATAATGATTTAACACAGGTATGTATATATTTCAAAAATATATAAAAAACATTTTTATAACATTTTTATATACTTAATGAAATGTAAAAACCGGTTCAATTTAAGCAAAATTAAACAAAAATCTGCCAAATTTTTTTTTAGTTACAGCAATTTATATAAAATATTAGTTTATCATAATTATAATTGGATATTTTATTGTCATAAACGGAGCAAAATAATATAAGCAGATTTTTAAGATTATTAAATTTTCATACTTTTGTCTCTGTTCATCTTCAAATATATTTTATCAATTTTCAATAGTTGAGTTCAATATTTGATTCTAATTAAGCAACAGTAATATTAATTTTCATACGAAATGTGATAAAGTACTAGTAATGTAAAACTACGTAGTATTAATCGAAAAATGTGTTCAAAAAGAAAATACAATTATAAGCATAAAGAATCCAAAGAATCCAAATGGTTGACTGACTAGGATAACAAAATCATTGCACAAACACTTGTACATAATTCTAAATTTTATATTGTATGACACTACCAAAAACACCACAAATGCATACATACACACACACACACATATATATATATATATATATATATATATATATATATGCAAATAAATATAGTACATTATTGTACCATACTGATTTGATCAGAAATTCAATATTCATTTCCTTTGCTTATAAAACCATTTATGATAACAAAATTAAGTGTTCATTTAAATAAATTTATAATTAAAAATATATTAATTTTATTTTTATAAAATTTGAAGGAATAATCCTTTTCCCATAAAATATTAAGTAAATAATAATTTTAAATTTTAATAATAAAATTATTGCTAATATTATGAACTTAAAATTGTATTTAAAAGGCATTTATTTGCTAACGAAAAGATTAAAAATCATTGTTTAGAGATAATTAAAAAAAAGTATTCAAGACATTCTTAAATAATAACATAGGAAATAAAGTGATATAATATAAATTAAATTTTATATGTGAAATAAATAAATAATAATATTCTTTTCAACCATAACATAGAATAGCTCCAATCATATAGTAAAATTTAATAGATGGAAGTTAAAAAATATTCATATTTAAGTTATTATTAAATTAAGTATTTAAATTTTGAAATGAAATATCTTTTTTACTCATAGAAGAGAAATATACATTATTTTAATGTATAATTTTTGTGCATCAAACAATGCCAATGCTCAAGGATGCAGTAAAAAGTATTCAAATAAAAAACGGACAAGAAAATAGATAGAATTTGTTAGTAATATTATTATTAGAACTAAAATCTTATATAAAAAACGTTAAAGAATAAATGTACACTTTTTATTTTTATATTCTCTATTGAAAATTAAAATTTTGAAATAAATTTTGTTTCATTAAATTTGTTATTTTTGTATTTTAATATATTTCATTAAAATAATATGTATTTTTGGTTTTTATAATATAATTTTTGCTGATTCTTTTTTCTTTTCTTTTTTATCAAATATTTTTCAACTTTTTACAATTTAAAAATAGTGTATCAATAATATTCATAATGAAATACGCTAGAAAATATTTAATATTTTCAAATTTGATTATTATATAATAATAAATTATATACTTCATCCATTTCTTTAAATATTTATACTTATATTTCAGTTGCTGGTTTATTTTCAAAATAAAGTTTCTGATTTTTGTTTTGCCCGTAAAACAGAAAAAGAAGAATTATTAAAGGATTTAACAACAAATCTAAGTCAAAATGAATCGTCAGGTTCTTTAAATCTTCCATCCCATCATCCAGGTATAAATTCTTGTAATAAATATTTTTACTATTTATAATATATTATATAATTTTCATTTTATTATACTTCAAAAGATATAATTTTGTTATTACAATTTTTTATTCTATAACTTATGATTATGTAATTTTCACATTTTCTAATTGTTTTTTATACTTAGTATCTTCTAAATTTTTTCTTAAAATGAGATTATATTAATTTGAAAAATATATTACTGCGATAATATGTAACCTTATAACGTATCTACCTAAAATGTATAACAATAATTTATAATGATTCAATTATTATTTGTTGGTATACTAAAAATTTATTTAATATAGAATTTAACTTATTTAAAATTATTATTTTTGCTTATCAACGTAAATATATTTATTAAAAAGTAATTATTTAATAAATAAAATAAAATAAATAAATTAATACTTTTAAGAGTCTAAAAATATTACCTATCAATAAATAAATATGATGTTAACAATTCACAAATATCCTTTGTGAAAAACATAAATGTTTTGTTGCATTCGTTTGTATAATTTAAGTTACAATTAAATTTTTTTATCTATTTATCATTATCATTACCTTTTCTTTATTTCCTATATCATGAACTTTACTTTAATACTTGACATACATAAATTTATAAAATTTGATTTTGGACAGTATTATCTTTCTATTATTAACAAACTTACTAATATTTATAATCCCTATTGTACCTATTGTTAAGGAAAACTATACATAATAAGTAGCGTTAACATTTAAGTAATAACATTTACATTTCACAGTTAAAATATTAATTTCATTATTAATATTTTTAAAAGTTATGCTTAAAATAAAAATCACTTTTTTTTAGGTATTTCATCGACGCAAACAAATTTACATACATCTCATTTACCATATCCAGTTCAAGATCAAGGGCATATGCCAATTCCATATGAAGGAACACAAGTAACTCTATATCCAAATTACATTTCACCTCCCATGCCAGCAACTTTTAATCCTTACGCCACAATAATATATCCTACACAAGGTAATTATTTAATTAACATAATTAACGTATGCATATGTCATTTTTTATTATAAATTATCTTTAAACATTTTACTTAAAATAAAATTGCATTTCAAATTGTTTAATTTTATTTATATTATGCATTTCAGTAGACTAATATTTAGATACATTTATTGTTCATAAAAAGTAGAATAAAGATAAAATCCTATTTCATCTCTATATATTACTATAGAGTATTTATTAAATGAAAGTTTATATTTAGTATATAAAAGTTATATTTGTTACACAAATATGTATAATGTTATAGAAATATAATTTACAAATTTAATATAGCATACGTTTAATATAAATAATATCAATTTAATATAAATACATATAAATCTCTATGTGTGAACGGGCAGCTATCAAAAAATCACTTATATTTTTTAAATAATTATATTCATCAAGTTTTAAATTATATTGTCTAAACAGACAGGAATAAAATGGTATAAAATTCTTCAGTTTTTTCCCTGTTACTATTAGTAGTATAGTCTGTAGTATATTACTATATAATTATATATGTTTTTCTTTATTTGTTCATATATTGCACTTATCGAAGAATATCTTTTAATATTATAATTAATTCTTTTTAAATTTTGAACTACTAAATAATGTTTATGTAAAATATTTAATTACTTCAAATGCACTTCGTAATTTATATTATTTGTTTTTTTTATTTTTTTGTGAATTTAAATAGTTTATTAGCATTTGAGAAAAAAATCTCGATAATTAACAAAATATATTTATAGTAATGTATGCGTAATTGAGCATTTACGGTATTTTATCTGATATTTATAATTTAAAAAGTACATGAAGATTCTGATATGTGTTGATATCCCATACATTCAAATAAAAGAATATGTTTATAAATTCTGGAATACTATTATATAAATTTTACATATCAGGTTTATTATAAAATTTCAAGAAAGATTAGCATAGAAAAGTTGCTCTTTTATTACATAATGAATATATGAATATTCAAGGTGATTATAATTATAGCAATTAGTAAAATAATATTTTTGCCAATTTATAATTTATTAATTTTTAATTTCAAAATACTATTTGATAATAAATTAAATATTTGTTTAAGATTGACTATGCAAATATGTACATGAAAAACAAACAAGGTAGTTATTTCGAAATATAAAATAATTCACTCAACGATTTTTTCAAATATGCTATTAATATGCAGTTTAAAAAATGAACATTAAATATAAATTTATCTTATAATATGCATTTCCTATAACATTTTTGTAATTTTCAATTTAATTAATTTTTACCTATCTATTATAAGTTTTAGTTTTGACAATTTAATAATTTTTAATTATTTTTTCAGATGGATATCTACAACAACCATTACATCAAACTCCTTATGAAAAGTACTCCACTCATTCACAACAAAATCTTTCAAATGATGGAAATTTATGAAAAATTCTTTATAAAAGAATGATTTTACAAAATATAAAATAGCTATATTTAACAAAATAATTTTATATATAGTATTTCGCTTTTATGTTAAAATTATAGTACTCGCAGCATAATATAATATAATACTTTACGTAACAAGTATTGTGAAAATACAATTTCGATATATCCATTATTTTTATAATGATTTATTTAATGATATAAAAATGTTCATATTTTTATTTTAAATTGTTTTTCTAATTGAATTTATATACGTTAGTATAATTATCCATACAATTCAATAAATTTTATATTTAAAGGTATATCATATAAATAATTGTCATAATTATTTTAATTATATAGATAATTAATATTTTTAATAATCAAATAGTATACTCACTTTACTGTGTATGAAGGTGTACAGGATATGTAAGTTTGTTATTATATATTTACCGTAACAAGGCCGAAGAGTACTAAAGAAATAAAAATGGTAATAGCTTTTAGCATGATGGTTACTATCTCAATGCATTCGCAACTATAGTAATACCTATCTCTATTATCTCATTGAATTATCTAATGATATTCGATACATAGTTTAACATAATACGCATAAAAACTACGAATAATAATAAAATAATTTGTATATGGCTAAAATCATAAGAGCCATTTTTAAAGAAAATAATTAGTTGTATACTATTCAAGCATGTCCATGCTAAAAATGTAATTAAAAATATCGGAATTTCAATTTAAGTAAAGGAAATATCATACATATTAAACGTTGAAGTAATGATATGATGGTACATTATATTTTATATTCATACATTTCCCTAAATTTATACTCATATTTATATGTATATAATGTTTACTGAAGATAAAATTTGTAAAAGTTAATTTAATGAATAGAATTCATTAAATACTCTTAAGAATTTAAATTGAAAGACAACTTTTTGCAAGTAGAGTCATATATATTACCATTTATAAATTATACAAAAGTCGTACTATAAAATAAGTTATCCTAATATTACATTAGATTTAATTAAAACATCAGATTGATAGATTCATATCGTTGATTATAAGTATAAATTTAGGTAAATATTTCGATCAATTATTAATATATAAACTTAATATAATTCTTTTTTTTCTAATTTTTATTAATAGTTTTATTTTCAATCTATTTTTGATTTACATTACAATTGTTAATATATTTTTTATTGTCCATGTGGAATCAACCATGTAGAAGCTTCATGTACTTTTCTAAGTTTTATATTAATTTTAATATTTCAGCATGACTATGTACTTTTTTAAAAGTAAAATTTATTTTCTTTGATCTTTCTTTTATTTATAGAAAATAAACTGGCCCTCTTATCAATAAACTTATGTAAATAAAATATATTTATGTCCACTTATAATGATGTCATATATAATAGCCTACATTTCTTGTTAATTTTATAGTTGTACTTTTTTACATAATTTTCTAATTTTTCTGTTGATATTTTTAAACGAATATTTTTAAAGAATTAAATTTATACGTAACCAGTGATTATTATGATAAAGTTGTATATAAAATGCCATGAATTTAAAAAAATTACGATACAGAACCGTATCAATAAACTAGTAATTCTCCGTTACATGTTTCAAGTCATCAATATTGTAGAAATATATAGAATAGACAATATGCTAATCCATTCTATTTGGATACTTTTCTTCTGTAAATAATTTTTCTTTACTAATACAATAAAGGTTATGCCAATGTTAAAGCTCACTTAACTCAACTATAATTATTCAACAACAATAATTTTTATGTATACATTGCTCGATGAATTAATGGTTAAATTTGCTTGACTATTATTTTTTTAACAATTACAAAAATTTGTAATCAATATAATTTTTTTACTTTAACCATCTTTGTAATAACTTATTGAATTCACGTATAACGCACCATCAAATTTAATTGATTATAGTGATATTCAATTCCTTGTTGTACCAGAATCCTTAACAACTTGTTAAAAATATGAAGATTAATTAATAATCGGACAGTTTATAATTTTATTAATTAAAGATTATAAAACTATCTGTATATTATTTTTCGAAATGATAGAATCACGTTTTAGTTAATTATTTCATCTTTAAGATGATGTTCCTTTACAACAAATTAGTGACTGCAGTTATTTTTTTAAAATTTCTTTCGTAATTCCTTGATAAAGTTTTACCGAGTAAAATCTAGTAACACTTGATATCGTAATATTACGAGATTTACAATTATTTTAAAGTTAAAATTATGATAATAAGCGTTACAGATAAATAAGAAGAAATAAATCTCTGTTTTATTCTATTTGTATATAAATGAAGTTTTGATACTAACGATTCGATTCAACATCCCCTATTTTAATTTGCAGATAATGAGTGTAATTAAATAACGATACGCTTAAATAAGTATTCGACAATATAATGCAAAATAAATGAACACCTGATTTTTATTAATGTTCATAATTTATTTATAGTCTATTATATATAAATACTTTATATTTGATATTATGCTAAACTACTAAACTAAAACACTTGTTTAAACATTTGAAAATTTACATGAAACCCAAATATATTGATCTGAGTGTTTCGAAATACTTTGCTTTATTTTTGTATATATGTCTTGATAAGTTTGACCTTCAATTATACCTAGAAAAATGATGCTACATTAAAATATTATTAATTTTATGGTAATATATTTAAATCTTAATTACATTATATTATATAAAATTATAAATCAAATAATATAGTTATAATAAAATACACAATCATTTTTATAAATTTCTTATTAGATTTTATTTATAAAAAAATTTAAAAAATAGTATTTCAATTGGTTGGTTTAAACTTAATCATATTTTATATATTCTAATAGGTCTGCTATTTTTTTTACTACATATATCCCTTCATTTGTTAAATTTCCGCGAAATCGTAATCTACAATACTAAGTCTTTAAATACAATATTTGTAGCTTTTATTTGTAGCTTTATTATTGTTTATTGACAGAAACATCAGAGCAAGATAGATTTAAATATTGTACTTGATAATAAGAAAGAATAATTCGTGATTGAAGTTGTAATTCGAGATGAGAGGGTAGTAAATATATAAATATTAAGAAAAACATGAATTCCTCAATAATGTAATCTATAATGTTTACTGTAAGAATTTTGAAGATTCCCAAAGAATAGACAATGAAAATTGACATAGAATTAGAAATAAACATAAAATTTATTTACATATTCAGCTACTGTTTAAGAATATGACTTCATATACGTGAAAGAATTATATAAATTCATTTAGGGAATGGAAGTATGAGTCGTTACTTTTATATAGCGCTTTGATTTTTATTCTACACTAACAGGATTGAGAGATACAATTTGCATTATATTTGGTGCAAACTGTATACGATAGAAGTTTATTGTAGGATAAAGATACTGATAATATAGAGTAGTTTTTTTTTGTACGTAATATATAATATATAATACAATACAAACATTTTCCAATGCTACATCTATCAGCATAGCCAAATTATTTTCTCGTATCGATCATACAGTATAATAGATTAAAAATTATAATATAAACGAAATTTTATCTTTAAATTTAATATTATAATTTTTAATAATATTGCGTTATAGACCTTCTTATCGAAGCCAAAAGAAATTTTTTATAAATTTTGAAGTTAAAGATTATTTAAAACAAACTTTACACATTTTGTATAGATGAAAATTACTTATCTTTCTAAAATAATCAGATATAGTTGATCGGTATTCATAAAATTGTATACATTAATGGTGTTATTTAAACATAAAATCCTCAAACAATTTCTTAAAATAAAAAAGCATCTTAAACATGGAAATGATTGGTTTGACTTTACACTGTTTGAAAGGTAAAATGGTATAAAGAGTGAATGTGTGAAAATTAAAAATACTGAACATAATAGATTCTGTCATAATATGTTATAATATACAAATTTTTAATTCAGAAAATGAAACAAAGAAAATATTAATTATAATAATCGGATCGAAACTATATTAAACAAATTGACCGCTAAATTAAAATAAACACTAATTTATTATAATTACTAAACTTGAATGTCTTTTATATATGATTTGTAATTTTATATATATTTAGACATGTATGTGCTCGAAACTCTTTGACTTCTAGGCTCGAACTGCCAATGTTTCGATAGCTTTTATTTAACGCCCACCCTAGCGGGTGCTTGGAAAGGAGTTAAGTGAAAGGGCTGTAGAAATACAGTATGCGTGTCTTTGAAAATATGGTTTATTTACAGATACACTATCCTTTGATTGGATTTATACATTATACATTAACGAAATACACTGTATTCAATCACATCCTTGCAGTTGCTTATAACTGATCGTGTATTGAATAAGTTGTCTTCTTGAAATGCTCCTTGATATGTTGATGTTGTTGTTGATCTTGTAAGGATCAGCAACTGATTTTGTATACTCCTTATTAGTGAGTATGATTTGTGCTATTAATAATAGGGTAATGCTAGTCTTGTAAAGGCTGGCAATAATTCAATATACTCGTAAGTGTATAGGTTTGCTATGTTTATAATAGCGTCATACTAGTCTTATAAGGACTGGCAATAATTAAATATACTTATAAGAGTATGGGTTTGTCATGTTTATAATAGCCACGCGACGTCTTTATTAGCTGACAACAAAGGGCCGATCATTACACTAGAAACAATGGGCGCGACGGTGGTGCGAAGAACAATGGAAGTGATTGTGCACGTGTATCATTTCAAATGTACCGACCTTTCCGTTGGGGAATTTTCTGAGAAGTTATCACCGTTGAATAATTTCCTTGAAATGATGGACGTTGAGCTTTTCCCCAAAATTATAACATTAGAGAGATTCTCTGAATCTCGAACAGTATGTTAATGTCATTGTTAAATATATTATTCTACTATTTAAAAATTAAATAAGTTTTTACAACCGTGTAGATGTTATTATAACTTTCAACTATAATTTTTAAATTATAAATAAGTGTGTTCGGGATTGAAGCAACTTCCAAAATCATTGACTATCAGCATCGCTAGTCTCTCTAGCTCTCGAGTTTCTATAAACACTTGGGACGAGAATTTTCATATACCTGTTATATTTTGGTTTTAAATGGCCTACAATGTTTCTGGTCTTGGAGCAGTAACGTCGCTTAGAATTCTCCAAATTTCTTACGCCTTATTTTTTTCTTAGAATTCTCGAAACTTCTAGAGTTTTCTTTCTGCGCCTCATGGAAGATACCAGTGCAGCAACAACGATGCTTTGTTGCCAGCTAAGTAAGCTGCCACGTGGATATATAAAGCAAGCACGCGGCGAGCCTCACTCTCTTGCAGTGAATCTATTGCAATAAACCGACCACAGTGATCTGATCTAGCAGTGAATCCTCCAAGTCCAATACTCTAAGAAGAATTCATGGCATGGATCTTGGTCTGTCTCAGAAGGACTGCCATGGAGCGGTCGATATCTCTCAGCAGAGCCGCCACGGAACTATCAAGCCTTCAGTTTTCGTGCGCGTATTCAATAAGCTTATAAGCTTATTATGTATCAATCATACAACTACGCTACTCAGCTATTGGTTTTTGCCCTGTAACAGTCGCTCAGCAATATCACATAATGAAGAAGAAATTGCACTGCCACACGTCCTGCACAAGACTGTGAGCATGTTACTGCTAATCCTGACAACATTAGCAGAAGCCACTTTATTGTATAGGCGTGTGTGCATATATAGACTTCAAGGCCACGCAGTGTGAACATATCTCTTATCTCTGCTACTCATTACAACACTAGTAGAGGCCACGACATCGTCACCATGAAGGGAACCTCATCATTGAGGCAAGACAGAGTTTACACTCTTCTATAAGAAGTAAATCCTGCTTATTATTAATGTAACCGTTAATAAACCATATGTTAAAGAAGTTTGCACATACTACACATTTCTACAACGCTGCCACTTAACTCCCACTTAAGCATCTGCTAGAGCGGGCGGCAAAATATTAAAGCTATTGAATCATTGGCAGTTCGAGCCAGGAAATAATACCACTTTCGAACAAAGTGCATAAATATTAATTAATATTACTTTTGAATATCTTATCAATTCTTACTATTACTACTAGATATTACACATTATCATTTAAAGAATTAATTGCAACTTGGTATTATTTTTAATAAAAAAAAATGTTTTTGGTTTGAATTACCAAAAATAATAAATTATAACAAACGTAAAAACTAAAATATTTGTTATTTGAAAGTAAAATAACAAAGCCTACTGTTTCATTATCCTTTTCAAATAATATCACTATTTTGTTATTATATTTTTAAGTTATATGTTATAATATTTATTATTATCATATGGCACAATTAAATATTTAGGTAAATAAAATAATCAAATGACAAAAACATAATTGTAACAAGTACATAATTATTAGAATAAAATTATCAAATATATTCTATTATTTTTAATATTTATTTAATATTTTTATATAAAATTTACTATAATATTTTTCATTACTTTTAATAATTTCACTGGCTTTTAATTTAGACATAAAACAGAACTTAAATAATCGTTCGTCAGTGTTCGAAATTATAGTGATGTAATTCTTGGCTCGAACTGCCAATGCTTCAATAGCTTAATTTGTCGCCCGCGCTAGCAGACGCCTGGGAAAGA